>NC_086454.1:156280833-156880833 GCF_028390025.1 Pseudophryne corroboree | reverse complement strand
TGGCAGTGTCTGAACTGACTTCACGTGTGGCAAGTTCAAAGGGCATCAGAACCTTGCACAACGTTGAAATCATTCTCCACTGCGCTTGAGACAGGTGCATTCCACCTCCTATATTGTGCTCAATTGTATAGGCTTGAATGGCCTTTTGCTGCTCCTCCAACCTCTGAAGCATATAGAGGGTTGAATTCCACCTCGTTACCACTTCTTGCTTCAGATGATGGCAGGGCAGGTTCAGTAGTTTTTGGTGGTGCTCCAGTCTTCTGTACGTGGTGCCTGTACGCCGAAAGTGTCCCGCAATTCTTCTGGCCACCGACAGCATCTCTTGCACGCCCCTGTCGTTTTTTAAAAAATTCTGCACCACCAAATTCAAGGTATGTGCAAAACATGGGACGTGCTGGAATTTGCCCATATTTAATGCACACACAATATTGCTGGCGTTGTCCGATGCCACAAATCCACAGGAGAGTCCAATTGGGGTAAGCCATTCCGCGATGATCTTCCTCAGTTGCCGTAAGAGGTTTTCAGCTGTGTGCGTATTCTGGAAACCGGTAATACAAAGCGTAGCCTGCCTAGGAAAGAGTTGGCGTTTGCGAGATGCTGCTACTGGTGCCGCCGCTGCTGTTCTTGCGGCGGGAGTCCATACATCTACCCAGTGGGCTGTCACAGTCATATAGTCCTGACCCTGCCCTGCTCCACTTGTCCACATGTC
The DNA here is from genome assembly GCF_028390025.1 of Pseudophryne corroboree. Taxonomy (NCBI): domain Eukaryota; kingdom Metazoa; phylum Chordata; class Amphibia; order Anura; family Myobatrachidae; genus Pseudophryne; species Pseudophryne corroboree. Next base: position 156,880,124 of record NC_086454.1, on the reverse strand, counting down.
CGTGGTTAAGTGGACATTGGGTACAACTGCATTTTTTAGGACACTGGTGAGTCTTTTTCTGACGTCCGTGTACATTCTCGGTATCGCCTGCCTAGAGAAGTGGAACCTAGATGGTATTTGGTAACGGGGGCACACTGCCTCAATAAATTGTCTAGTTCCCTGTGAACTAACGGCGGATACCGGACGCACGTCTAACACCAACATAGTTGTCAAGGCCTCAGTTATCCGCTTTGCAGCAGGATGACTGCTGTGATATTTCATCTTCCTCGCAAAGGACTGTTGAACAGTCAATTGCTTACTGGAAGTAGTACAAGTGGTCTTACGACTTCCCCTCTGGGATGACCATCGACTCCCAGCAGCAACAACAGCAGTGCCAGCAGCAGTAGGCGTTACACGCAAGGATGCATCGGAGGAATCCCAGGCAGGAGAGGACTCGTCAGAATTGCCAGTGACATGGCCTGCAGGACTATTGGCATTCCTGGGGAAGGAGGAAATTGACACTGAGGGAGTTGGTGGGGTGGTTTGCGTGAGCTTGGTTACAAGAGGAAGGGATTTACTGGTCAGTGGACTGCTTCCGCTGTCGCCCAAAGTTTTTGAACTTGTCACTGACTTATTATGAATGCGCTGCAGGTGACGTATAAGGGAGGATGTTCCGAGGTGGTTAACGTCCTTACCCCTACTTATTACAGCTTGACAAAGGCAACACACGGCTTGACACCTGTTGTCCGCATTTCTGTTGAAATACTTCCACACCGAAGAGCTGATTTTTTTGGTATTTTCACCAGGCATGTCAGTGGCCATATTCCTCCCACGGACAACAGATGTCTCCCCGGGTGCCTGACTTAAACAAACCACCTCACCATCAGAATCCTCCTGGTCAATTTCCTCCCCAGCGCCAGCAACACCCATATCCTCCTGATCCTGGTATACTTCAACACTGACATCTTCAATCTGACTATCAGGAACTGGACTGCGGGTGCTCCTTCCAGCACTTGCAGGGGGCGTGCAAATGGTGGAAGGCGCATGCTCTTCACGTCCAGTGTTGGGAAGGTCAGGCATCGCAACCGACACAATTGGACGCTCCTTGTGGATTTGGGATTTCGAAGAACGCACAGTTCTTTGCGGTGCTTTTGCCAGCTTGAGTCTTTTCAGTTTTCTAGCGAGAGGCTGAGTGCTTCCATCCTCATGTGAAGCTGAACCACAAGCCATGAACATAGGCCAGGGCCTCAGCCGTTCCTTGCCACTCCGTGTGGTAAATGGCATATTGGCAAGTTTACGCTTCTCCTCCGACAATTTTATTTTAGGTTTTGGAGTCCTTTTTTTACTGATATTTGGTGTTTTGGATTTGACATGCTCTGTACTATGACATTGGGCATCGGCCTTGGCAGACGACGTTGCTGGCATTTCATCGTCTCGGCCATGACTAGTGGCAGCAGCTTCAGCACGAGGTGGAAGTGGATCTTGATCTTTCCCTAATTTTGGAACCTCAACATTTTTGTTCTCCATATTTTAATAGGCACAACTAAAAGGCACCTCAGGTAAACAATGGAAATGGATGGATACTAGTATACAATTATGGATGGACTGCCGAGTGCCGACACAGAGGTAGCTACAGCCGTGGACTACCGTACTGTACTGTGTCTGCTGCTAATATAGACTGGTTGATAATGAGATGTAGTATGTATAAAGAAGAAAGAAAAAAAAAACCACGGGTAGGTGGTATACAATTATGGATGGACTGCCGAGTGCCGACACAGAGGTAGCTACAGCCGTGGACTACCGTACTGTACTGTGTCTGCTGCTAATATAGACTGGATGATAATGATATGTAGTATGTATAAAGAAGAAAGAAAAAAAAAACCACGGGTAGGTGGTATACAATTATGGATGGACTGCCGAGTGCCGACACAGAGGTAGCTACAGCCGTGGACTACCGTACTGTACTGTGTCTGCTGCTAATATAGACTGGTTGATAATGAGATGTAGTATGTATAAAGAAGAAAGAAAAAAAAAAACCACGGGTAGGTGGTATACAATTATGGATGGACTGCCGAGTGCCGACACAGAGGTAGCTACAGCCGTGGACTACCGTACTGTACTGTGTCTGCTGCTAATATAGACTGGATGATAATGAGATGTAGTATGTATAAAGAAGAAAGAAAAAAAAAACCACGTGTAGGTGGTATACAATTATGGATGGACTGCCGAGTGCCGACACAGAGGTAGCTACAGCCGTGGACTACCGTACTGTACTGTGTCTGCTGCTAATATAGACTGGATGATAATGAGATGTAGTATGTATAAAGAAGAAAGAAAAAAAAAAACCACGGGTAGGTGGTATACAATTATGGATGGACTGCCGAGTGCCGACACAGAGGTAGCTACAGCCGTGAACTACCGTACTGTGTCTGCTGCTAATATAGACTGGTTGATAATGAGATGTAGTATGTATAAAGAAGAAAAAAAAAAAAACCACGGGTAGGTGGTATACAATTATGGATGGACTGCCGAGTGCCGACACAGAGGTAGCTACAGCCGTGGACTACCGTACTATACTGTGTCTGCTGCTAATATAGACTGGTTGATAATGAGATGTAGTATGTATAAAGAAGAAAGAAAAAAAAACCCACGGGTAGGTGGTATACAATTATGGATGGACTGCCGAGTGCCGACACAGAGATAGCTACAGCCGTGGACTACCGTACTGTACTGTGTCTGCTGCTAATATAGACTGGATGATAATGAGATGTAGTATGTATAAAGAAGAAAGAAAAAATAAACCACGGGTAGGTGGTATACAATTATGGATGGACTGCCGAGTGCCGACACAGAGGTAGCTACAGCCGTGGACTACCGTACTGTACTGTGTCTGCTGCTAATATAGACTGGATGATAATGAGATGTAGTATGTATAAAGAAGAAAGAAAAAAAAAACCACGGGTAGGTGGTATACAATTATGGATGGACTGCCGAGTGCCGACACAGAGGTAGCTACAGCCGTGAACTACCGTACTGTGTCTGCTGCTAGTATAGACTGGATGATAAATAATGATATAAAAAATATATATATATCACTACTGCAGCCGGACAGGTATATATTATATAATGACGGACCTGCTGGACACTGTCTGTCAGCAGAATGAGTTTTTAAATTTTTATAGAATAAAAAAACACCACACAAGTCACACGACGAGTGTACTTTTTCAGGCAGACATTCAATCACAATATACTATACTGGTGGTCAGTGTGGTCAGGTCACTGGTCACAGTGGTCAGTGGTCAGTCACACTGGCAGTGGCACTCTGGCAGCAAAAGTGTGCACTGTTTAATATGTACTCCTGGCTCCTGCTATAACCTATAACTGCTCCCCAGTCTCCCCCACAATTAAGCTGTGTTAGCACAGTCAGATATTATACATAGATGATGCAGCACACTGGGCTGAGCACAGATATGGTATGTGAGTGTGACTGAGTCACTGTGTATCGTTTTTTTCAGGCAGAGAACAAGAACAGAACGGATTATTAAATAATAATAAATTATAAAACTGCACTGGTGGTCAGGTCACTGGTCATCAGTCACTAGTATAACTCCTCCTAAGCTCCAGTAAGTAAATGAAGTGTCTCACTCTCACTCTCCTATCTATTTTAATTTCTAAACGGAGAGGACGCCAGCCACGTCCTCTCCCTATCAATCTCAATGCACGTGTGAAAATGGCCGCGACGCGCGGCTCCTTATATAGAATCCGAGTCTCGCGATAGAATCCGAGCCTCGCGAGAATCCGACAGCGTGATGATGACGTTCGGGCGCGCTCGGGTTAACCGAGCAAGGCGGGAAGATCCGAGTCGCTCGGCCCCGTGTAAAAAAAACTGAAGTTCGGGCGGGTTCGGATTCAGAGGAACCGAACCCGCTCATCTCTAGTGAAAACATGGGTCCCCTTTCAGTTCGTGGTCGGGTATCCGTTTTTTTATTTTTTCAAGTACGTGGATTACAAAAGGATTTACCGAGGAGCCGAAAACACTGGATTATGTGAGTATAATTTTTTCTACAGGTACACCATGGATTCTACTGGAGAAGAGGACCGACCTGCGTGGGAACATAAGGTAAGTATGTGTATATGGAGGTGTGGATGGATGTATTAAAGTTATACTTTCAAGGTGTGTGTGTGTTGTCTTTATTGGGGTATTTTTTTAGTAGTAGTACTACAGGTACCAGCGGGACCGTTTTTCCGCCGCATGCTGGTACTTGTGGTTCTCCAAGTACCAGCTTGCGGGGGAGGCTTGCTGGGCCTTGTAGTACTGCTACTAAAAAATAAGAATTTACTTACCGATAATTCTATTTCTCGTAGTCCGTAGTGGATGCTGGGGACTCCGTAAGGACCATGGGGAATAGCGGCTCCGCAGGAGACTGGGGGAATAGCGGCTCCGCAGGAGACTGGGCACAAAAGTAAAAGCTTTAGGACTACCTGGTGTGCACTGGCTCCTCCCCCTATGACCCTCCTCCAAGCCTCAGTTAGGATACTGTGCCCGGACGAGCGTACACAATAAGGAAGGATTTTGAATCCCGGGTAAGACTCATACCAGCCACACCAATCACACCGTACAACCTGTGATCTGAACCCAGTTAACAGCATGATAACAGAGGAGCCTCTGAAAAGATGGCTCACAACAATAATAACCCGATTTTTGTAACAATAACTATGTACAAGTATTGCAGACAATCCGCACTTGGGATGGGCGCCCAGCATCCACTACGGACTATGAGAAATAGAATTATCGGTAAGTAAATTCTTATTTTCTCTGACGTCCTAGTGGATGCTGGGAACTCCGTAAGGACCATGGGGATTATACCAAAGCTCCCAAACGGGCGGGAGAGTGCGGATGACTCTGCAGCACCGAATGAGAGAACTCCAGGTCCTCCTCAGCCAGGGTATCAAATTTGTAGAATTTAGCAAACGTGTTTGCCCCTGACCAAGTAGCTGCTCGGCAAAGTTGTAAAGCCGAGACCCCTCGGGCAGCCGCCAAAGATGAGCCCACCTTCCTTGTGGAATGGGCTTTTACAGATTTAGGCTGTGGCAGGCCTGCCACAGAATGTGCAAGCTGAATTGTACTACAAATCCAACGAGTAATAGTCTGCTTAGAAGCAGGAGCACCCAGCTTATTGGGTGCATACAGGATAAACAGCGAGTCAGATTTCCTGACTCCATCCGTCCTGGAAACATATATTTTCAGGGCCCTGACTACGTCCAGCAACTTGGAGTCCTCCAAGTCCCTAGTAGCCGCAGGCACCACAATAGGCTGGTTCAAGTGAAATGCTGAAACCACCTTAGGGAGAAATTGAGGACGAGTCCTCAATTCTGCCCTGTCCGTATGAAAAATTTGGTAAGGGCTTTTATAGGATAAAGCCGCCAATTCTGAGACACGCCTGGCTGAAGCCAGGGCTAACAACATTACCACTTTCCAAGTGAGATATTTTAAGTCCACAGTGGAGAGTGGTTCAAACCAATGTGATTTTAGGAACCCCAAAACTACATTGAGATCCCAAGGTGCCACTGGTGTTAGGCGCCGGGGTCCGCTCGTCGGTGCGGCCCGGCGCCTAGCAACCAGGGACGCCGTGCGCGTACAGCCGCCGGCTCCCTGGCAACGCTAGACGCCGGGCGCACGGAGCCGCTCTGACCCTAGCAACGGGGACGCCACGTTCGGGCCGCGTTCCCCGTTGCTGGGTCTGTTCTAATTGTATCATGATGTGCTGATTGTATCATGGTGTGCTGGCCGTGCAGCATGCAAGCTGCACGGCATTAATTGTGATGACCCAGTTTGGCTCCTGATTGGGGAGCTCACACTTATAAGCACCCTTTGGACTTCTCACAGACGCCGGTGATAGCTTCCTGTTTGCCTTTGTCAGTTGCAGAGTGTTTCCAGTCCTGCTCAATCCGGTTGTTCCTGTTCTCAGTGGTCCTGTACTCGGATATTTGTCATCTATTCCTGGAGTCTGACCGAGCACCTTTAACATCCTGTGGTGTTCGTGAGTCGCGGCGCAGCCGTGTGTTGCGGCTTGTCCGCTTACTGTTTATTATTTAGTTTATTTGTGTTCTGGAGCTTTTGCGGAGGATTCCGCTCCCACAGATCCACTCTGGTATCCAGCGGTGCTGGATAGGAGTAACGGATCAGTGGATCTTTGGTTGTCCTTTTCCCTGGCGGCTAGTCCGCACATACCTTGGTTTAAGTTAGTTAGCTTGTAACCCCTGGCCTGGTTGCTTAGTCAGAGGGCCCCTTGTTATCACCCTGTCTCGGATTTCCCTTTGTCTCCCATTAAGACCTGAGGGGGCATCGGGGTTGGGCAGACATAATCCGCCCTTCGAACGCGGCTGCCATGGGCTCAAGCAACCATAGTCTCGCAGGGGATTTCTGATAACACGGGCGAGACAACGGAGTTAGGGCGCAAGGGGTTACTAGGCTCTCCTGCTCCCACAACCAGCAAATCTTCCCAGTACTCAGACCTCTGCCATTAGATCTCCTCTGGTCTGGAGTACGGGAATCATAACATTATCACCGGCCAGACAAAAAAGAAAATTAAAATTAACAGGAGTTGATTTTTTTTTACTTATTCAGTTGGGAGATTTTTGTCGGCCTCATGAATCCCACCGGTGTTGGGCCAAATCCTGGCCAGCTTCTAGTTAGTCAGATTCAAGAACTTACTCAGATGGTTCAGGATCTGTCCCTCCGGGTGAGGTCACAGGAAGATCTGTTACGGACTTCCCCGAGGGTCATTCCTGAACCAAAGATGCATCTGCCTGACCGTTTTTCTGGGGATAGAAAACAGTTTTTTAATTTTAAAGAGTCTTGTAAACTTTATTTTCGTTTAAGACCAGTCTCCTCAGGTACGGAGGCTCAGCGGGTTGGAATTATTATTTCTCTGCTTCAGGGGGATCCTCAGACCTGGGCTTTTGGTTTAAAGACAGACGATCCAGCCTTATTGTCTGTAGACGCCTTTTTAAAATCGTTAGGGCTACTGTATGACGACCCTGATAGAGAGGCGTCCGCTGAGAGTCAGTTGCGTGCTCTCAGACAGGGTAGGAATCCCGCAGAGATTTATTGTACGGAGTTTCGCCGTTGGTCGAACGACTGTGGATGGAATGACCCAGCCCTGCGCAGTCAGTTTCGCCTCGGCTTATCTGAATCTATTAAAGACTGTCTCCTTCAGTATCCCGCTCCTGAGACTCTCGATAAACTCATGGAGCTCTCTATTAAGATAGATCGTCGGCTCAGAGAGCGGAGGGCTGAAAAAGGAGCGTCTGTCGGGTCTACTCCTTGTGTTTTTTCCATCCCTGTGGACATGGAGGAGCCTATGCAGATAGGTCTCTCCAAATTGTCTCCTGAAGAAAGAACCAGGAGGCAAAATTCTGGTCTTTGTTTATACTGTGGAGGTAAGGGACATTTTGCCCGTAGTTGTCCGAACAAGTCGGGAAACTTCCTGACCAAGTGAGTTGTGAGGGGGTTCACTTTGGTCTGCAGCTTATCTCCTCAAATAATTCACTGTTAGTTCCTGCTAAAGTTTCCTTTGGCAGCCTCTGTTCCTCGGTCTCTGCTTTTGTGGACAGTGGAGCTGCAGGGAACTTTATGGATTTAACATGGGCCAAGGCCTTAGGTATTCCTCAGTTAACCTTGGGTAGGTGTGTCACCATGCATGGTTTAGATGGGAGTCCCTTGTCCAATGGGGTTATTTCTCTCTGTACACCTCCTGTTTTACTTTCGGTAGGAGCTCTACATTCTGAAAAGATTGAGTTTTTCCTTACCCATTGTCCAGCAGTTCCTGTGGTTCTGGGTCACCCTTGGCTGGCCTTTCATAATCCCATCATTGATTGGCAGTCGGGGGAGATCTTACAATGGGGTACCATCTGTAATAAAGAATGTATTACGCTTCCTATCCGAGTAGCTGCCGCCGTTCCCGCACCCATTCCTGTGGAATACCAGGATTTTGTTGATGTATTTTCCAAGGGCAATGCGGATATTCTGCCTCCCCATAGGCCTTATGATTGTGCCATTGAGCTAATTCCTGGTGCCACGTTGCCTAAAGGAAGGTTATATGCATTGTCTGGTCCTGAAACTGTGGCCATGAATGAGTATGTGAAAGAAAGCCTTGGGAAAGGATTTATCAGGCCATCCAAATCCCCTTTAAGTGCAGGTTTCTTCTTCGTAGAGAAGAAGGATGGTTCTCTCAGACCCTGCATTGATTTTAGAGCTTTGAATAAAATCTCAGTAAAGAATACTTACCCTCTGCCGCTGATCTCTGTCCTCTTTGATCAGCTACGTTCGGCTGTGATTTTTTCTAAGATTGACCTGAGAGGAGCATATAACCTCATCAGAATCAAGTCAGGGGATGAGTGGAAAACGGCATTCAGTACTCAGTCAGGCCACTATGAGTATCTGGTCATGCCATTTGGCCTGTCTAACGCTCCGGCAGTCTTCCAGGATCTCATTAACGATGTGCTCCGTGAATTTCTTGGAAGGTTCGTTGTAGTCTACTTAGACGATATTTTGATATATTCTGATTCTGTAGAACAACATGTTACCCAGGTGCGTCAAGTTCTAAAAAAATTACGTGAAAATCACCTGTATGCCAAGCTGGAGAAGTGTGAATTTCATGTTACGGAGGTATCCTTTTTAGGGTACATTATTTCCCCTCGGGGATTCTGTATGGAACCAAAGAAGCTCCAAGCCATCCTTAGTTGGGCGCAACCCACCAACTTAAAATCAATTCAGCGCTTTTTAGGGTTTGCGAACTACTATAGAAGATTTATTCACTCTTTCTCTGACCTAGTTGCTCCCATTGTGGCACTAACTAAGAAGGGAGCAGATCCTACCAATTGGTCACGTGAAGCTGAGTTATCTTTTCAGGCCTTGAAACAAGCCTTTGTCTCAGCCCCTGTCCTCAGACATCCCAACCCAGAATTGCCTTTCATTGTTGAGGTTGATGCCTCGGAGGTTGGAGTGGGGGCTATCCTATCTCAGAAGGATCCGGATTCCCTTGAATTACATCCTTGTGCCTTTATGTCCAGGAAATTCTCATCTGCAGAATCCAACTACGATGTTGGTAACCGGGAATTGCTGGCTATTAAATGGGCTTTCGAGGAGTGGAGACATTGGCTTGAAGGAGCGACTCATACTATTTCAGTTTTGACTGATCACAAAAATCTTCAATACATTGAATCAGCTAAGCGACTGAATGCCCGGCAGGCTCGTTGGGCTTTATTTTTTACTCGTTTCAAATTCATTATCACCTTCAGGTCAGGTTCCAAGAATACTAAGGCAGATGCCCTGTCACGCAGTTTTCTTCCAGTTCAAGACAACAGTCCTGTTACTCCCATACTGCCGTCCTCAACCATTCGGGCAGGCCTCACACAGGATGTATTTACCCAGTTAAAGCTGCTTCAACATCAAGCTCCTGGAAATACTCCTGCTGGTCGTCTTTTTGTCCCTGAGTTTTTGAGAGCAACTGTTTTGACGGAGTTTCATGATAGCAAAGTTGCCGGGCATCCGGGAATCGCTAAGACTTTGGAATTAGTCTCCCGCTCAGTATGGTGGCCTGGTCTTTCCAAAGACATTAAAGAGTTTGTTTTTTCGTGTCAGGTCTGTGCACAGCATAAAGTTCCCCGTTCTTTACCCATCGGTCAACTTATGCCCTTGAATGTTCCTCTTAGGCCATGGTCGCATATCTCCATGGATTTTGTGGTGGACCTCCCTCTGTCAGCCGGATGCCGAGTCATATGGGTGGTAGTGGACCGTTTTAGTAAAATGGCCCATTTCATTGCTCTTCCCCGATTGCCATCTGCCCAGGGATTGGCAGTCTTGTTCCTCCGCCATGTTTTCAGACTCCATGGCTTACCCACTGATATTGTTTCTGATCGGGGTCCACAATTCATTGCACAATTTTGGAAGTCTTTTTGTGCTTCATTAAAGATGAAGTTATCTTTAACGTCCGGCTATCATCCCCAATCCAATGGGCAGACTGAGCGAGTTAATCAATCTCTAAAACAATATTTGCGTTTGTACTCGGCCAAACTCCAAAATGACTGGTCGGAGTTTCTTCCATTGGCGGAGTTTGCTTATAATAATGCCTGTCATTCTTCCACCAATGTGTCTCCATTTTTTGCAGTTTTTGGTTTTCACCCCAGAGCTAATTCATTTTTTCAACATTCCTCTGTCTCCTCACTGGCCCTGACCTCTCATCTTAAACTTATTTGGAGAAAAGTGCACCTGGCTCTCAGAAAAGCGGCATTCCGGGAAAAAAGATTTTCTGACAGGCTCCGGCGGCCGTGCACTTTTAAAGTAGGAGATAAGGTGTGGTTGTCGACTCGCAACATTAAACTTCGACAAACCTCAGCCAGATTGGGTCCTAAATTTATTGGACCATTTCACATTATCAAAAAAGTCAATCCAGTTGCTTTCCGGTTACGTTTACCAAAAACTTTACGGATCGGAAATACCTTCCATTGCTCATTGCTGAAACCATATGTTTCGTCCAGTAGATTTCCTCGTAAAATATCTCAGGGGAGATCACCTATAAATGTACAGGGTCAGCAGGAGTTCTTAGTGGAGAAGGTTCTCGATTCCAAGTTGTCCCGGGGTCGGCTTTATTTTTTGGTACATTGGAGAGGTTATGGGCCAGAGGAAAGGTCTTGGGTCCTGGATGAGGATCTTCATGCCCCGAGGCTCAAAAGGGCATTTTTTCGAGAATTTCCTCAGAAACCTGGCTTTAGGGGTTCCTTGACCCCTCCTCAAGGGGGGGGTACTGTTAGGCGCCGGGGTCCGCTCGTCGGTGCGGCCCGGCGCCTAGCAACCAGGGACGCCGTGCGCATACAGCCGCCGGCTCCCTGGCAACGCTAGACGCCGGGCGCACGGAGCCGCTCTGACCCTAGCAACGGGGACGCCACGTTCGGGCCGCGTTCCCCGTTGCTGGGTCTGTTCTAATTGTATCATGATGTGCTGATTGTATCATGGTGTGCTGGCCGTGCAGCATGCAAGCTGCACGGCATTAATTGTGATGACCCAGTTTGGCTCCTGATTGGGGAGCTCACACTTATAAGCACCCTTTGGACTTCTCACAGACGCCGGTGATAGCTTCCTGTTTGCCTTTGTCAGTTGCAGAGTGTTTCCAGTCCTGCTCAATCCGGTTGTTCCTGTTCTCAGTGGTCCTGTACTCGGATATTTGTCATCTATTCCTGGAGTCTGACCGAGCACCTTTAACATCCTGTGGTGTTCGTGAGTCGCGGCGCAGCCGTGTGTTGCGGCTTGTCCGCTTACTGTTTATTATTTAGTTTATTTGTGTTCTGGAGCTTTTGCGGAGGATTCCGCTCCCACAGATCCACTCTGGTATCCAGCGGTGCTGGATAGGAGTAACGGATCAGTGGATCTTTGGTTGTCCTTTTCCCTGGCGGCTAGTCCGCACATACCTTGGTTTAAGTTAGTTAGCTTGTAACCCCTGGCCTGGTTGCTTAGTCAGAGGGCCCCTTGTTATCACCCTGTCTCGGATTTCCCTTTGTCTCCCATTAAGACCTGAGGGGGCATCGGGGTTGGGCAGACATAATCCGCCCTTCGAACGCGGCTGCCATGGGCTCAAGCAACCATAGTCTCGCAGGGGATTTCTGATAACACGGGTGAGACAACGGAGTTAGGGCGCCAGGGGTTACTAGGCTCTCCTGCTCCCACAACCAGCAAATCTTCCCAGTACTCAGACCTCTGCCATTAGATCTCCTCTGGTCTGGAGTACGGGAATCATAACAACTGGAGGCACAAAAGGAGGCTGTATATGCAGTACCCCCTTGACAAACGTCTGAACTTCAGGAACTGAAGCCAGTTCTTTCTGGAAGAAAATCGACAGGGCCGAAATTTGAACCTTAATGGACCCTAATTTTAGGCCCATAGACAGTCCTGTTTGCAGGAAATGTAGGAAACGACCCAGTTGAAATTCCTCTGTAGGGGCCTTCCTGGCCTCGCACCACGCAACATATTTACGCCAAATCCGGTGATAATGTTGCACGGTCACATCCTTCCTGGCTTTGATCAGGGTAGGGATGACTTCATCCGGAATGCCTTTTTCCTTCAGGATCCGGCGTTCAACCGCCATGCCGTCAAACGCAGCCGCGGTAAGTCTTGGAACAGACAGGGTCCCTGCTGAAGCAGGTCCTTTCTTAGAGGTAGAGGCCACGGGTCCTCTGTGAGCATCTCTTGAAGTTCCGGGTACCAAGTCCTTCTTGGCCAATCTGGAGCCACGAGTATAGTCCTTACTCCTCTCCTTCTTATGATCCTCAGTACCTTGGGTATGAGAGGCAGAGGAGGGAACACATACACTGACTGGTACACCCACGGTGTTACCAGAGCGTCCACAGCTATTGCCTGAGGGTCCCTTGACCTGGCGCAATACCTGTCCAGTTTTTTGTTGAGGCGGGACGCCATCATGTCCACCTTTGGTTTTCCCAACGGTTCACAATCATGTGGAAGACTTCTGGGTGAAGTCCCCACTCCCCCGGATGGAGGTCGTGTCTGCTGAGGAAGTCTGCTTCCCAGTTGTCCACTCCCGGAATGAACACTGCTGACAGTGCTATCACATGATTTTCCGCCCAGCGAAGAATCCTTGCAACTTCTGCCATTGCCCTCCTGCTTCTTGTGCCGCCCTGTCTGTTTACGTGGGCGACTGCTGTGATGTTGTCCGACTGGATCAACACCGGCTGACCCTGAAGCAGAGGCCTTGCTTGACTTAGGGCATTGTAAATGGCCCTTAGTTCCAGGATATTTATGTGAAATGACGTTTCCATGCTTGACCACAAGCCCTGGAAATTTTTTCCCTGTGTGACTGCTCCCCAGCCTCTCAGGCTGGCATCCGTGGTCACCAGGACCCAGTCCTGAATGCCGAATCTGCGGCCCTCTAGAAGATGAGCACTCTGCAACCACCACAGGAGAGACACCCTTGTCCTTGGAGACAGGGTTATCCGCTGATGCATCTGAAGATGCGATCCGGACCATTTTTCCAGCAGATCCCACTGAAAAGTTCTTGCGTGGAATCTGCCGAATGGAATCGCTTTTAAGAAGCCACCATTTTTCCCAGGACCCTTGTGCATTGATGCACTGACACTTGGCCTGGTTTTAGGAGGTTCCTGACTAGCTCGGATAACTCCCTGGCTTTCTCCTCCGGGAGAAACACCTTTTTCTGGACTGTGTCCAGAATCATCCCTAGGAACAGCAGACGTGTCGTCGGAATCAGCTGCGATTTCGGAATATTTAGAACCCACCCGTGCTGTCGTAGTACTACTTGAGATAGTGCTACTCCGACCTCTAACTGTTCCCTGGACCTTGCCCTTATCAGGAGATCGTCCAAGTAAGGGATAATTAAAACGCCTTTTCTTCGAAGAAGAATCATCATTTCGGCCATTACCTTGGTAAAGACCCGGGGTGCCGTGGACAATCCAAACGGCAGCGTCTGAAACTGATAGTGACAGTTCTGTACCACAAACCTGAGGTACCCTTGGTGAGAAGGGCAAATTGGGACATGGAGGTAAGCATCCTTGATGTCCAGAGACACCATATAGTCCCTTTCTTCCAGGTTCGCTATCACTGCTCTGAGTGACTCCATCTTGAATTTGAACCTTTGTATGTAAGTGTTCAAGGATTTCAGATTTAAAATAGGTCTCACGAGCCGTCCGGCTTCGGTACCACAAACAGCGTGGAATAATACCCCTTTCCCTGTTGTAGGCAGGGTACCTTGATTATCACCTGCTGGGAATACAGCTTGTGAATGGCTTCCAATACCGCCTCCCTGTCGGAGGGAGACGTTGGTAAAGCAGACTTCAGGAACCGGCGAGGGGGAGACGTCTCGAATTCCAATTTGTACCCCTGAGATACTACCTGCAGGATCCAGGGGTCCACTTGCGAGTGAGCACACTGCGCGCTGAAATTCTTGAGACGACCCCCCACCGTACCTGAGTCTGCTTGTAAGGCCCCAGCGTCATGCTGAGGACTTGGCAGAAGCGGGGGAGGGCTTCTGTTCCTGGGAAGAGGCTGCCTGCTGCAGTTTTTTTCCCCTTCCTCTGCCCCGGGGCAGATATGAGTGGCCTTTTGCCCGCTTGCCCTTATGGGGACGAAAGGACTGAGCCTGAAAAGACGGTGTCTTTTTCTGCTGAGAGGTGACCTGGGGTAAAAAGGTGGATTTCCCAGCCGTTGCCGTGGCCACCAGGTCCGATAGACCAACCCCAAATAACTCTTCCCCTTTATACGGCAATACTTCCATATGCCGTTTGGAATCCGCATCACCTGACCACTGCCGCGTCCATAACCCTCTTCTGGCAGAAATGGACAGCGCACTTACTCTTGATGCCAGAGTGCAAATATCCCTCTGTGCATCTCGCATATATAGAAATGCATCCTTTAAATGCTCTATAGTCAATAATATACTGTCCCTGTCCAGGGTATCAATATTTTCAGTCAGGGAATCCGACCAAGCCACCCCAGCACTGCACATCCAGGCTGAGGCGATTGCTGGTCGCAGTATAACACCAGTATGTGTGTATATACTTTTTAGGATATTTTCCAGCTTCCTATCAACTGGCTCCTTGAGGGCGGCCGTATCAGGAGACGGTAACGCCACTTGTTTTGATAAGCGTGTGAGCGCCTTATCTATCCTAGGGGGTGTTTCCCAACGCGCCCTAACCTCTGGCGGGAAAGGGTATACTATAATGCCAATAATTTTTTAGAAATTAGCAGTTTTTTATCGGGGGAAACCCACGCTTCATCACACACCTCATTTAATTCATCTGATTCAGGAAAAACTACGGGTAGTTTTTTCACACCCCACATAATACCCTTTTTTGTGGTACTTGTAGTATCAGAAATGTTCAAAACCTCCTTCATTGCCGTGATCATGTAACGTGTGGCCCTACTGGAAAACACGTTTATTTCCTCACCGTCGACACTGGAGTCAGTGTCCGTGTCTGGGTCTGTGTCGACCATCTGGGGTAACGGGCGCTTTAGAGCCCCTGACGGTGTTTGAGACGCCTGGACAGGTAATAACTGATTTGCCGGCTGTCTCATGTCGTCAACAGTCTTTTGTAAAGTGCTGACGCTATCACGTAATTCCTTCCATAAGACCATCCAGTCAGGTGTCGACTCCCTAGGGGGTGACATCACTATTACAGGCAATTGCTCCGCCTCCATACCATTTTCCTCCTCATACATGTCGACACAACGTACCGACACACAGCACACACCCAGGGAATGCTCTGATAGAGGACAGGACCCCACTAGCCCTTTGGGGAGACAGAGGGAGAGTTTGCCAGCACACACCAGAGCGCTATATATATACAGGGATAACCTTATGTAAGTGTTTTTCCCTTATATAGCTGCTGTATTGATTAATCTGCCAAATTAGTGCCCCCCCTCTCTTGTTTTACCCTGTTTCTGTAGTGCAGGACTGCAGGGGAGAGCCAGGGAGCTTCCCTCCAACGGAGCTGTGAGGGAAAATGGCGCTTGTGTGCTGAGGAGATAGGCTCCGCCCCCTTCTCGGCGGCCTTTCTCCCGCTTTTTTAAGGAAAAACTGTCAGGGGTTAAATGCATCCATATAGCCCAGGAGTTATATGTGATGTATTTTTCGCCATCTAAGGTGTTTTTATTGCGTCTCAGGGCGCCCCCCCCCAGCGCCCTGCACTCTCAGTGACCGGAGTGTGAAGTGTGCTGAGAGCAATGGCGCACAGCTGCGGTGCTGTGCGCTACCTTATTGAAGACAGGACGTCTTCTGCCGCCGATTTCCCGGACCTCTTCTGTCTTCTGGCTCTGTAAGGGGGCCGGCGGCGCGGCTCTGGGACCCATCCATGGCTGGGCCTGTGATCGTCCCTCTGGAGCTAATGTCCAGTAGCCTAAGAAGCCCAATCCACTCTGCACGCAGGTGAGTTCGCTTCTTCTCCCCTTAGTCCCTCGGTGCAGTGAACCTGTTGCCAGCAGGACTCACTGAAAATAAAAAACCTATACTTAAACTTTTTCACTAAGCAGCTCAGGAGAGCCACCTAGTGTGCACCCTTCTCGTTCGGGCACAAAAATCTAACTGAGGCTTGGAGGAGGGTCATAGGGGGAGGAGCCAGTGCACACCAGGTAGTCCTAAAGCTTTTACTTTTGTGCCCTGTCTCCTGCGGAGCCGCTATTCCCCCAGTCTCCTGCGGAGCCGCTATTCCCCATGGTCCTTACGGAGTCCCCAGCATCCACTTAGGACGTTAGAGAAACAATATCAATCACTTTTCACAAAGGCTATCAGCCCCCCATCCGCAGCCTATTGGATGGGGGGGACAGCCTCGGGCTTTACCCATGGCCCTTGGGTGGCTGGAGGGGGGGACCCCTTGATTGAAGGGGTCCCCACTCCCCCAGGGTACCCCGGCAAGGGGTGACTAGTTGGATATTTGATGCCACGGCCGCAAGGCACTGTATAAAAGTGACCCCCGGCTGTGGCATTATCTGTCCAGCTAGTGGAGCCCGGTGCTGGTTTCAAAAATACGGGGGGACCCTTACTCTTTTTGTCCCCCGTATTTTTGGAACCAGGACCAGGCGCAGAGCCCGATGCTGGTTGCTTAAATATGGGGGAACCCCTGTCCATTTTTTTCCCATATTTCTGCAACCAGGATCGGCTCAAAAAGCCAGAGGCTGGTTTGCCTTGGGAAGGGGGGACCCCACACAATTTTTTTTCTGAAAATTTATAACATTTCCCCCCCGTTCCCACTGAAAAACATGCACGGATCTCATGGATCCGTGCATGCCTATACAAACACGGGATAAAAAAGCAGGTCTGTTTTTTTTTAGCACTTTTTCACGATTTGTATTTTATCACGGCAGTGTTTGGCTATTGTCGGTAGTGTTTGTGTTTTGCACTTTTTAGTAAATTCCCGATTTCTAGCAAATTGCAGGCGTATTTGACCGATGGTGTATTGATTCGTGATTTTTTCCTAGGACTTCCAAAATATTACGAATGCCCTCATCACTGCCGTGATTTTTGCTTAGAAAATTACCGAGATGACACTTTGATGAAAAAACGGCATCTCGGTCAAAATCGGGACCTTAGTAAATATTCCCCGCTGTCTGCCGTAATGTGTAAAAAGTGGACGCTGTCTGCCGTAATGTGTAATAAGGGGACGCTGTCTGCCGTAATGCGTAAAACGGGATGCCGTTTACCGTAATGTGTAATAAGGGTGACTCGCTGCCGTAATGTGTAAAAAGGGGGACTGGCTGCCGTAATGTGTAAAAAGGGGGACGCTGTCTGCTGTAATGTGTAAAAAGTGGACGCTGTCTGCCGTAATGTGTAATAAGGGGATGCTGTCTGCCGTAATGTGTAAAAAGAGGATGCTGTCTGCTGTAATGTGTAAAAAGGGGGGCTGGCTGCCGTAATGTGTAAAAAGGGGGACACTGTCTGCCGTAATGTGTAAAAAGGGGGACTGTCTGCCATAATGTGTAAAAAGGGGGACTCGCTGCCTTAATGTGTAAACAGGGGGAATGGCTGTCGTAATGTGTAAAAAGGAGGACGCTGTCTGCTGTAATGTGTAAAAAGGGGACGCTGTCTGCCGTAATGTGTAAAAATGGGGACTGGCTGCCGTAATGTGTAAAAAGTGGGACTGTCCGCCATAATGTGTAAAAAGTGGATGCTGTCTGCCGTAATGTGTAATAAGGGGACGCTGTCTGCCGTAATGTGTAAAACAGGGGACGCCGTCTACCGTAATGTGTAATAAGGGCACACTGTCTGCCGTAATGTGTAAAAAGTGGACGCTGTCTACCGTAATGTGTAAAAAGTAGACGCTGTCTGCCGTAATGTGTAATAAGGGCACACTGTCTGCCGTAATGTGTAAAAAGGGGACGCTGTCTGCCGTAATGTGTAAAAAGTGGACGCTGTCTGCCGTAATGTGTAAAAAGTGGACGCTGTCTGCCGTAATGTGTAATAAGGGGACGCTGTCTGCCGTAATGCGTTTAAAACGGGATGGCGTCTACCGTAATGTGTAATAAGGGCACACTGTCTGTCGTAATGTGTAAAAAGTGGACGCTGTCTGCCGTAATGTGTAAAAAGTGGACGCTGTCTGCCGTAATGTGTAATAAGGGGATGCTGTCTGCCGTAATGTGTAAAAAGGGGATGCTGTCTGCTGTAATGTGTAAAAAGGGGGGCTGGCTGCCGTAATGTGTAAAAAGGGGGACACTGGCTGCCGTAATGTGTAAAAAGGGGGACACTGTCTGCCGTAATGTGTAAAAAGGGGGACTGGCTGCCGTAATGTGTAAAAAGGGTGACTCGCTGCCGTAATGTGTAAAAAGGGGGACTGGCTGCCGTAATGTGTAAAAAGGGGGACGCTGTCTGCTGTAATGTGTAAAAAGTGGACGCTGTCTGCCGTAATGTGTAATAAGGGGACGCTGTCTGCCGTAATGTGTAAAACAGGGGCGCCGTCTACCGTAATGTGTAATAAGGGCACACTGTCTGCCGTAATGTGTAAAAAGTCGACGCTGTCTGCCGTAATGTGTAATAAGGGGACGCTGTCTGCCATAATGTGTAAAACAGGGGACGCCGTCTACCGTAATGTGTAATAAGGGCCCACTGTCTGCCGTAATGTGTAAAAAGTGGACGCTGTCTACCGTAATGTGTAAAAAGTGGACGTTGTCTGCCGTAATGTGTAATAAGGGCACACTGTCTGCTGTAATGTGTAAAAAGTGGACGCTGTCTGCCGTAATGTGTAATAAGGGGATGCTGTCTGCCGTAATGTGTAAAAAGGGGATGCTGTCTGCTGTAATGTGTAAAAAGGGGGGCTGGCTGCCGTAATGTGTAAAAAGGGGGACACTGTCTGCCGTAATGTGTAAAAAGGGGGACTGTCTGCCGTAATGTGTAAAAAGGGGGACTCGCTGCCTTAATGTGTAAACAGGGGGAATGGCTGCCGTAATGTGTAAAAAGGAGGACGCTGTCTGCTGTAATGTGTAAAAAGGGGACGCTGTCTGCCGTAATGTGTAAAAATGGGGACTGGCTGCCGTAATGTGTAAAAAGCGGGACTGTCCGCCATAATGTGTAAAAAGTGGACGCTGTCTGCCGTAATGTGTAATAAGGGGACGCTGTCTCCCGTAATGTGTAAAACAGGGGACGCCGTCTACCGTAATGTGTAATAAGGGCACACTGTCTGCCGTAATGTGTAAAAAGGGGACGCTGTCTGCCGTAATGTGTAAAAAGTGGACGCTGTCTGCCGTAATGTGTAAAAAGTGGACGCTGTCTGCCGTAATGTGTAATAAGGGGACGCTGTCTGCCGTAATGCGTAAAACGGGATGGCGTCTACCGTAATGTGTAATAAGGGCACACTGTCTGTCGTAATGTGTAAAAAGTGGACGCTGTCTGCCGTAATGTGTAAAAAGTGGACGCTGTCTGCCGTAATGTGTAATAAGGGGATGCTGTCTGCCGTAATGTGTAAAAAGGGGATGCTGTCTGCTGTAATGTGTAAAAAGGGGGGCTGGCTGCCGTAATGTGTAAAAAGGGGGACACTGGCTGCCGTAATGTGTAAAAAGGGGGACACTGTCTGCCGTAATGTGTAAAAAGGGGGACTGGCTGCCGTAATGTGTAAAAAGGGTGACTCGCTGCTGTAATGTGTAAAAAGGGGGACTGGCTGCCGTAATGTGTAAAAAGGGGGACGCTGTCTGCTGTAATGTGTAAAAAGTGGACGCTGTCTGCCGTAATGTGTAATAAGGGGACGCTGTCTGCCGTAATGTGTAAAACAGGGGCGCCGTCTACCGTAATGTGTAATAAGGGCACACTGTCTGCCGTAATGTGTAAAAAGTCGACGCTGTCTGCCGTAATGTGTAATAAGGGGACGCTGTCTGCCATAATGTGTAAAACAGGGGACGCCGTCTACCGTAATGTGTAATAAGGGCCCACTGTCTGCCGTAATGTGTAAAAAGTGGACGCTGTCTACCGTAATGTGTAAAAAGTGGACGCTGTCTGCCGTAATGTGTAATAAGGGCACACTGTCTGCCGTAATGTGTAAAAAGGGGACGCTGTCTGCCGTAATGTGTAAAAAGTGGACGCTGTCTGCCATAATGTGTAATAAGGGGACGCTGTCTGCCGTAATGCGTAAAACAGGGGATGCCGTCTACCGTAATGTGTAATAAGGGCACACTGTCTGCCGTAATGTGTAAAAAGTGGACGCTGTCTGCCGTAATGTGTAAAAAGTGGACGCTGTCTGCCGTAATGTGTAATAAGGGGATGCTGTCTGCCGTAATGTGTAAAAAGAGGGTTGCTGTCTGCTGTAATGTGTAAAAAGGGGGGCTGGCTGCTGTAATGTGTAAAAAGGGGGACACTGTCTGCCGTAATGTGTAAAAAGGGGGACTGGCTGCCGTAATGTGTTAAAAGGGTGACTCGCTGCCGTAATGTGTAAAAAGGGGGACTGGCTGCCGTAATGTGTAAAAAGGGGGACTGGCTGCCGTAATGTGTAAAAAGGGGGACGCTGTCTGCCGTAATGTGTAAAAAGTGGACGCTGTCTGCCGTAATGTGTAATAAGGGGATGCTGTCTGCCGTAATGTGTAAAAATGGGATGCTGTCTGCCGTAATGTGTAAAACAGGCGACGCCGTCTACCGTAATGTGTAATAAAGGCACACTGTCTGCCGTAATGTGTAAAAAGTGGACGTTGTCTGCCGTAATGTGTAATAAGGGGATGCTGTCTGCCGTAATGTGTAAAACAGGGGACGCCGTCTACCGTAATGTGTAATAAGGGCACACTGTCTGCCGTAATGTGTAAAAAGTGGACGCTGTCTGCCGTAATGTGTAATAAGGGGACGCTGTCTGCCGTAATGTGTAAAACAGGGGACGCCGTCTACCGTAATGTGTAATAAGGGCACACTGTCTGCCGTAATGTGTAAAACAGGGGACGCCGTCTACCGTAATGTGTAATAAGGGCCCACTGTCTGCCGTAATGTGTAAAAAGTGGACGCTGTCTACCGTAATGTGTAAAAAGTGGACGCTGTCTGCCGTAATGTGTAATAAGGGCACACTGTCTGCCGTAATGTGTAAAAAGGGGACGCTGTCTGCCGTAATGTGTAAAAAGTGGACGCTGTCTGCCGTAATGTGTAATAAGGGGACGCTGTCTGCCGTAATGCGTAAAACAGGGGATGCCGTCTACCGAAATGTGTAATAAGGGCACACTGTCTGCCATAATGTGTAAAAAGTGGACGCTGTCTGCCGTAATGTGTAAAAAGTGGACGCTGTCTGCCGTAATGTGTAATAAGGGGATGCTGTCTGCCGTAATGTGTAAAAAGGGGATGCTGTCTGCTGTAATGTGTAAAAAGGGGGGCTGGCTGCCGTAATGTGTAAAAAGGGGGACACTGTCTGCCGTAATGTGTAAAAAGGGGGACTGGCTGCCGTAATGTGTAAAAAGGGTGACTCGCTGCAGTAATGTGTAAAAAGGGGGACTGGCTGCCGTAATGTGTAAAAAGGGGGACGCTGTCTGCCGTAATGTGTAAAAAGTGGACGCTGTCTGCCGTAATGTGTAATAAGGGGATGCTGTCTGCCGTAATGTGTAAAAATGGGATGCTGTCTGCCGCAATGTGTAAAACAGGCGACGCCGTCTACCGTAATGTGTAATAAAGGCACACTGTCTGCCGTAATGTGTAAAAAGTGTACGTTGTCTGCCGTAATGTGTAATAAGGGGATGCTGTCTGCCGTAATGTGTAAAACAGGGGACGCCGTCTACCGTAATGTGTAATAAGGGCACACTGTCTGCCGTAATGTGTAAAACAGGGGACGCCGTCTACCGTAATGTGTAATAAGGGCACACTGTCTGCCGTAATGTGTAAAAAGTGGACGCTGTCTACCGTAATGTGTAAAAAGTGGACGCTGTCTGCCGTAATGTGTAATAAGGGCACACTGTCTGCCGTAATGTGTAAAAAGGGGACGCTGTCTGCCGTAATGTGTAAAAAGTGGACGCTGTCTGCCGTAATGTGTAATAAGGGGACGCTGTCTGCCGTAATGCGTAAAACGGGATGCCGTCTATCGTAATGTGTAATAAGGGCACACTGTCTGTCGTAATGTGTAAAAAGTGGACGCTGTCTGCCGTAATGTGTAAAAAGTGGACGCTGTCTGACGTAATGTGTAATAAGGGGATGCTGTCTGCCGTAATGTGTAAAAAGGGAATGCTGTCTGCCGTAATGTGTAAAACAGGGGACGCCGTCTACCGTAATGTGTAATAAGGGCACACTGTCTGCCGTAATGTGTAAAACAGGGGACGCCGTCTACCGTAATGTGTAATAAGGGCACACTGTCTGCCGTAATGTGTAAAAAGTGGACGCTGTCTACCGTAATGTGTAAAAAGTGGACGCTGTCTGCCGTAATGTGTAATAAGGGCACACTGTCTGCCGTAATGTGTAAAAAGGGGACGCTGTCTGCCGTAATGTGTAAAAAGTGGACGCTGTCTGCCGTAATGTGTAATAAGGGGACGCTGTCTGCCGTAATGCGTAAAACGGGATGCCGTCTATCGTAATGTGTAATAAGGGCACACTGTCTGTCGTAATGTGTAAAAAGTGGACGCTGTCTGCCGTAATGTGTAAAAAGTGGACGCTGTCTGACGTAATGTGTAATAAGGGGATGCTGTCTGCCGTAATGTGTAAAAAGGGAATGCTGTCTGCTGTAATGTGTAAAAAGGGGGGCTGGCTGCCGTAATGTGTAAAAAGGGGGACACTGGCTGCCGTAATGTGTAAAAAGGGGGACACTGTCTGCCGTAATGTGTAAAAAGGGGGACTGTCTGCCGTAATGTGTAAAAAGGGTGACTCGCTGCCGTAATGTGTAAAAAGGGAGACTGGCTGCCGTAATGTGTAAAAAGGGGACGCTGTCTGCTGTAATGTGTAAAAAGTGGACGCTGTCTGCCGTAATGTGTAATAAGGGGATGCTGTCTGCCGTAATGTGTAAAAAGGGGATGCTGTCTGCTGTAATGTGTAAAAAGGGGGGCTGGCTGCCGTAATGTGTAAAACAGGGGACGCCGTCTACCGTAATGTGTAATAAGGGCACACTGTCTGCCGTAATGTGTAAAAAGTGGACGCTGTCTACCGTAATGTGTAAAAAGTGGACGCTGTCTGCCGTAATGTGTAATAAGGGCACACTGTCTGCCGTAATGCGTAAAAAGTGGACGCTGTCTACCGTAATGTGTAATAAGGGGACGCTGTCTGCCGTAATGTGTAAAAAGTGGACGCTGTCTGCCGTAATGTGTAAAAAGTGGATGCTGTCTGCCGTAATGTGTAATAAGGGGACGCTGTCTGCCGTAATGCGTAAAACGGGATGCCGTCTACCGTAATGTGTAATAAGGGCACACTGTCTGTCGTAATGTGTAAAAAGTGGACGCTGTCTGCCGTAATGTGTAAAAAGTGGACGCTGTCTGCCGTAATGTGTAATAAGGGGATGCTGTCTGCCGTAATGTGTAAAAAGGGGATGCTGTCTGCTGTAATGTGTAAAAAGGGGGGCTGGCTGCCGTAATGTGTAAAAAGGGGGACACTGGCTGCCGTAATGTGTAAAAAGGGGGACACTGTCTGCCGTAATGTGTAAAAAGGGGGACTGGCTGCCGTAATGTGTAAAAAGGGTGACTCGCTGCCGTAATGTGTAAAAAGGGGGACTGGCTGCCGTAATGTGTAAAAAGGGGGACGCTGTCTGCCGTAATGTGTAAAAAGTGGACGCTGTCTGCCGTAATGTGTAATAAGGGGATGCTGTCTGCCGTAATGTGTAAAAAGGGGATGCTGTCTGCTGTAATGTTTAAAAAGGGGGGCTGGCTGCCGTAATGTGTAAAAAGGGGGATACTGTCTGCCGTAATGTGTAAAAAGGGGGACTGTCTGCCGTAATGTGTAAAAAGGGTGACTCGCTGCCTTAATGTGTAAACAGGGGGAATGGCTGCCGTAATGTGTAAAAAGGAGGACGCTGTCTGCTGTAATGTGTAAAAAGGGGACGCTGTCTGCCGTAATGTGTAAAAAGGGGACGCTGTCTGCCGTAATGTGTAAAAATGGGGACTGGCTGCCGTAATGTGTAAAAAGTGGGACTGTCCGCCATAATGTGTAAAAAAGAGGACTCTGTCTGCCGTGCCCCTATATATTTTTTGCGCGCCTATGGCGCGCACTGCCCCTGTTTTGCATAGGGGGGGCGCCGAGGCAGTTTCTTGCACACAGCGCTAAAATGTCTAGTTACGGCACTGCCGAGTTCCTTCATTTCCTTTTCTCTCCCTTCGGAATTAGAAAACTGGTCACTATGATGTAATTTATATTTTGATTTCTACTGACTGTGTTATATCCCAGTTTACTCATACTTGCCTACCTGACCCTCTCCATGAGGGAGAAAATGCTCTGTTCCTGGACTTTCCTGGTAATGTATGATTGCCATCACCTGTGGTGAGCTAGTTAATTGATAAGAAAGGTGTTTCACCCAGAGGCGTATCTAGGGTAGGGCGAGCGGGGCACGTGCCCTGGGCGCCTTGGCAGGCCCAGGAGAGGGGGGCGCTGCCGGCGTCCAGGGCATCATGCCCCACTCGCCCCCGTCAACCCTAAATGTGAGGGGAGGAGAGCGCAGTGTCTCTCCCTCCCCTCACCGCCGCTGCCAGCATTAGCAGCGCTGTCAGCAGCGCTGCTGTGTCCGGTCTCCGGCGCTAGCCAATCAGAGCTTGCGGACCGGCTCCTGATTGGCTGCCGGTCCACGAGCTCTGATAGGCTAGCGAACCGGCGCCAGACAGCCGCCGGAGACCTGGAGCGGTGAGGGGAAGGAGAGGCGCTGCGCTCTCCTCCCCTCACATAACAACAAGCCAGCGGCCGGTGAGTGACGGGGGGGGGGGGGGGGGGGTCCGGCGGCACGGGGGGGGGGGGGGGGTCCGGCGGCACAGTGGGGCAAGTATCTGGCACCAAGTAGGGCAATGTAACTGGCACTGTGGGGCAATGTATCTGGCACTGTGGGGCAATGTATCTGGCACTGTGGGGCAATGTAACTGGCACTGTGGGGCATTGTATCCGGCACTGTGGGGCAATGTAACTGGCACTGAGTGGGGCATGTATCTGGCACTGTGGGGCAATGTATCTGGCTCTGTGGGGCATGTATCCGGCACTGTGGGGCATTGTAACTGGCACTGTGGGGCATGTATCTGGCACTGAGTGGGGCATGTATCTGGCACTGTGGGGCAATGTAACTGTGGGGCAATGTAACTGGCACTGTGGGGCAATGTAACTGGCACTGAGTGGGGCATGTATCTGGCACTGTGGGGCATGTATCTGGCACTGTGGGGCAATGTATCCGGCACCGTGGGGCATGTATCCGGCACTGTGGGGCAATGTAACTGGCACTGTGGGGCATGTATCCGGCACTGTGGGGCAATGTAACTGGCACTGTGGGCCATTTTCAGTGGCCACACCCCTTCTGGAGCGTAGCCACACCCCTTCTGGTGTGTGGCCACGCCCATTTTTTCGTCGCGCACACATGCTTCTTTGTGTGTGTTGTTGTTGGTTTTTTTTGGGGGGGCGCCATTTTCCATCTTGCCCTGGGCTCCGAAAACCCTAGTTACGCCTCTGGTTTCACCACAGGTGATGGCAATAATACATTACCAGGAAAGTCCAGGAACAGAGCATTTTCTCCCTCATGGAGAGGGTCAGGTAGGCAAGTATGAACTATGCTCTCTTCTCCATGTCAATGTTTCCATTTGCTGTGACCTTTCAATAAACTTTATATTAAAATGTTGTCATGGGGCCCACAATTGTCTTCACCCCTTGCTTGGTACACTATGGCCCTCATTCCGAGTTGATCGGTCGCAAGGCGAATTTAGCAGAGTTACACACGCTAAGCCGCCGCCTACTGGGAGTGAATCTTAGCTTCTTAAAATTGCGACCGATGTATTCGCAATAATGCGATTACTAACTACTTAGCAGTTTCAGAGTAGCTCCAGACTTACTCTGCCTGTGCGATCATTTCAGTGCTTGTCGTTCCTGGTTGACGTCACAAACACACCCAGCGTTCGCCCAGGCACTCCCACCGTTTCCCCGGCCACTCCTGCGTTTTTCCCGGAAACGGTAGCGTTTTCAGCCACACGCCCCTGAAACGCCGTGTTTCCGCCCAGTAACACCCATTTCCTGTCAATCACATTACGATCGCCGGAGCGAAGAAAAAGCCGTGAGTAAAAATACTTTCTTCATAGTAAAGTTACTTGGCGCAGTCGCAGTGCGAACATTGCGCATGCGTACTAAGCGGATTTTCACTGCGATGCGATGAAAAATACCGAGCGAACAACTCGGAATGAGGGCCTATGTATTAAGCAGATGCTCTCAGAAAAGGCGAAGCGGGTGATTGCCTGCAGTTCATCTTTCTGCCATTAGATGGCAATATATTTCCTTGTTATAAGCAGAAATATACCCCGGCCTGCGAGCTAGTTGGAACTACATTTCCCAGTAACCCCTGCGACTAGTTTGGAAGTCGCAGAACGGAAGTTTACCTATTACCCTATCCTTCACTTGATTAGTAAATATGGCGGCGCCCGCACGGAATCACGTGTGGGTCGGTACCGAGACCGGGATTCTAAAAGGTCAGGGGCCATATAGATTACTTTTTCCCATTAACGAAAAAGCGTACAGTAAATATCCACAACTTCTTGTTGTATGGTAAAATGAATGTAATGACACGGTATATTGTGTGTGCTCATTGGTGTTTGGTAATTGAAGTGTTTGCAGTATGACTGACAGTCAGCAACCCTGCACATAGAGACATCCTTTATACTTCCCATATTTCCCCTTGGGTATAGTGTAAGTGTAATAATAAGGTGTTTGCTTAATTGTTATCCCTTTTCAGGCATAAATCTAGTAAAGAAACAGGCCACTAACTACACAGAAGTTTCCTCTCTGAGCCATGGACAGGAGGTGAATGTAATGTGCTTTGGAGATGCGCAGGAATCTGAGGTGAGAGCGGATTTTTTCCCCACTAGTTACGTCCTTCTTTGTGTGTACCGTGAACCTGTCTACATTGCGGCTAAACAAATGTACTCTACATTTTATGAATTCAGAAAAATATATTTTCATTATTTAGCTGATTGTTGTGCTGTTATACTTGACTATATGTTTGAGTAGTATGACAGTCTGCCCCACGTCGTGCTTATGCAATGGTCTTCTCTTCTGCAGGTACTGATAGGGTGCCAAGATGGGACAGTAAAAGTCTTCAACACTGAAAAATCCAAATTTACTGAAGTTCATGAATGCAGAGGAGGCGATGGGGTGTTCCGAGGTCTTGGGGTCCTGGACAAGTGAGTAACTTCATACTTTCAACACTAAGGGGGACATTTACTAAGCAGTGATAAGAGCGGAGAAGTGACCCAGTGTAGAAGTTGCCCATAGCAACCAATCAGCACTGAAGTAACATCTATAATTTGCATACTATAAAATTATACAGAGCTGCTGATTGGTTGATGGGGCAGTTTCTCGGCTCTTATCACTGCTTAGTAAATGTCCCCCTTAGTCATGGGAAGTGGTCGAAGGGAAAATAGGATATGCTGGCTATGGCCAGATTGGCCCTCACCAATAAATTTTATTATATTGTATCTGTCGTGATGTAATGCATAGCGATGCTGACATGGGGCCATTCCATGAAAATAAGTAAAAATGTCCCAAGTTAATGTATAGCCCTTTCTCATCTTTTCATAAATAAAAAAATAACACAGGCTTTTCATTTGGAGTTGAGGGGAATTATCAAATACAAGTTTCCGTTACAAAACAGTGGTGGATTTGGCTTGTCCCATACTTGACAACTGTATCTTGTCAAATATTTTTCTCTTGCGTCCTAGAGGATGCTGGGGATTCCGTAAGGACCATGGGGTATAGACGGGCTCCGCAGGAGACATGGGCACCTAAAAGAACTTTTAGTATGGGTGTGCACTGGCTCCTCCCTCTATGCCCCTCCTCCAGACCTCAGTTAGATCTTGTGCCCAGAGGAGATAGGGTGCATTACAGGGAGCTCTCCTGAGTTTTCTGTAAAAGAACTTTGTTAGGTTTTTTATTTTCAGGGAGCTCTGCTGGCAACAGACTCCCTGCAACGTGGGACTGAGGGGAGAGAAGCAGACCCACTTCTTAAGAGTTTAAGGGCTCTGCTTCTTAGGCTACTGGACACCATTAGCTCCAGAGGGAGTTGGAACACAGGTCTCACCCTGGGGTTCGTCCCGAAGCCGCGCCGCCATCCTCCTCACAGATGCCGGAAAAAAGAAGCCGGGTGAGTAAAGAAGAAAGAAGACGTCAGGCGGCAGAAGACTTCAGATCTTCCTGAGGTAAGCGCGCAGCAGTAAGCTGCGCGCCATTGCTCCCACACTTTACACACATACAGGGCACTGATGGGTGCAGGGCGCAAGGGGGGCGCCCTGGGCAGCAATAATCCTCGTTTGGGCATAAAATTAAGTAGTTAGGCTGCGGAGGCAGTAAACTACAGATCCCCCGCCATTTTTTCAAATATACGAGCGGGACCGAAGCTTGATCCCTCAGCATTAACCAGCGCCATTTTCTCCAGAGGCTGCAGAGAACGCTGGCTCCCCGGACTCTCCCCTGCTGAACATCAGAGGGCTGGAAACAAAGAGAGGGGGGCACATAATTGGCGCAGTGAGTGGGGAAAAATCAGTATATATATGATATAAAAGCGCTGTCTGGGTGTTTTCCTGGGTCAGTTTGGCGCTGGTGTGTGCTGGCATACTCTCTCTCTGTCTCTCCAAAGGGCCTGCTTTAGGGAATTGTCCCCTCAAAGCTATATCCCTGTGTGTGTGGGGTGTCGGTACGTGTGTGTCGGCATGTCTGAAACGGAAGGCTTATCCAAAGAGGAGGTGGAACAGATGAGTGGTGGGTCCCAGTCGGCGGTGCCGACTCAGGATTGGATGGATATGTGGAATATGTTAAATGCTAGTGTAGCTAACTTGCATAAGAGGCTGGACAAAGCAGAGTCCAGGGTGTCGGCAGGTGGTCAATCTACGGATTGTGCCGACTCACAGGACTCGTCGGGGTCTCAAACGTCCATTCTCACAAATAGGGGACACAGATACCGACACGGACTCTGATTCCAGTGTCGACTATGATGAAGCAAGATTGCACCCCAGGGTGTCAAAAAGTATTCAGTGCATGATTATTGCAATAAAAGATGTTTTACATATCACTGATGAGCCCTCGGTGCCCGACACGAGGATACACATGTTTAAGGGAAAGAAACAGGTTATAAACTTTCCTCCTTCCCATGAACTTAATGAGTTATGTGAAAAAGCATGGGAAACTCCAGATAAGAAGCTGCAGATTCCCAAAAGGATTCTTATGGCGTACCCTTTCCCTACACAGGACAGGGTACGTTGGGAATCCTCTCCCACAGTGGATAAAGCCTTAACACGCCTTTCCAAGAAGGTGGCGCTACCGTCCCCTGACACAGCGGCCCTCAAGGACCCTGCGGATCGCAGGCAAGAGACTAGATTAAAGTCTATTTACACACATACTGGTACTTTGCTTAGACCGGCAATTGCGTCGGCATGGGTATGTAGTGCATTAGCAGCTTGGACAGATACCCTGTCAGCTAACCTTGATACCCTAGATAGGGATACCATTTTGTTAACATTAGCTCATATTAAGGACGCAGTCTTATAGATGAGGGACACTCAAAGAGACATTGGATTACTGGGTTCAAGAGCCAATGCTATGGCTATTTCGGCAAGAAGAGCCTTATGGATCCGCCAATGGACGGGGGCTGCAGACTCAAAAAGGCATATGGAGGTTTTACCTTACAAAGGTGATGTATTGTTTGGGGACGCCCTCGCAGACCTGGTTTCCACAGCTACCACGGGTAAGTCTACCTTTTTACCTTTTGTTCCCCAACAGCAAAAGAAACCTCCACAATATCAGATGCAGTCCTTTCGGTCGTAAAGATCCAGAAGAGGTCGGGGCTCCTCTTTCCTCGCCAGAGGTATGGGTAGAGGCATGAGGACACCTGCTGCGGCTAGTTCCCAAGAGCAGAAGTCCTCCCCGGCTTCCGGTAAGTCTACCGCATGACGCTGGGGCTCCCCTGCGGGAGTCTGCACAGGTGGGGGCACGCCTTCGACTATTCAGCCAAGTCTGGGTTCAGTCAGACGTGGACCCTTGGGTGATAGAAATAGTCTCCCAGGGCTACAAGCTGGAATTCGAAGAGGTGCCCCCACGCCGATTTTTCAAGTCGGCCTTACCAGCTTCTACCCCAGAGCGGGAAGTAGTGCTAGCTGCAATTCAAACGCTGTGTCAACAGCGAGTGATTATCAGGGTTCCCCTGAGCCAACAGGGAAAAGGGTATTATTCAACCCTATTTGTGGTCCCGAAGCCGGATGGTTCGGTCAGGCCTATTTTAAATCTAAAATCCCTAAACCTGTACCTGAAAAGATTCAAATTCAAGATGGAATCGCTCCGAGCCGTGATAGCCTGCCTGGAAGGGGGGGATTTTATGGTGTCACTGGACATAAAGGATGCTTACCTTCATGTCCCCATATATCCCTCTCATCAGGAGTACCTGAGATTCGCGGTACAGGATTGTCATTATCAGTTTCAGACGTTGCCGTTTGGGCTTTCCACGGCCCCGAGGATTTTCACCAAGATAATGGCGGAAATGATGGTGATCCTGCGCAAGCAAGGAGTCACAATTATCCCATACTTGGACGATCTCCTGATAAAAGCGAGATCAAGAGAGCAATTACTGGAGAACGTGTCACTCTCTCAGAGAGTGCTTCAGCAACATGGGTGGATTCTCAATCTGCCAAAGTCACAGTTGGTTCCAACAACTCGACTAGCGTTCCTAGGCATGATACTGGACACGGAACAAAACAAAGTTTTCCTCCTGTTGGAAAAAGTCCAGGACCTCCAGAACATGGTCCGAGACCTGCTAAAGCCAAAAAGAGTGTCAGTTCATCAATGCACTCGAGTTCTGGGGAAAATGGTTGCAGCTTACGAGGCCATTCCCTTCGGCAGGTTCCATGCGAGGACGTTTCAATGGGATCTACTGGACAAATGGTCCGGGTCCCATCTACAATTACATCAAAAAATAACACTGTCCCCCAGGGCCAGGGGGGGGGGGGGGTCTCTTCTATGGTGTCTGCAAAGTGCTCACCTTCTAGAGGGTCGCAGGTTCGGCATTCAGGACTGGGTCCTGGTAACCACGGACGCGAGCCTCCGAGGATGGGGAGCAGTCACCCAAGGAAGACATTTTCAAGGACTGTGGTCAGACCAGGAGTCCTGTCTACACATCAACTTGTTAGAATTAAGGGCCATATACAACGGCCTTCGACAAGCGGAGAGTCTTCTTCGCAACCTACCGGTTCTGATTCAATCAGACAATGTCACAGCAGTGGCTCATGTGAACCGCCAAGGCGGGACAAGAAGCAGAGTCGCGATGGCGGAGGCCACCAGGATTCTTCGCTGGACGGAAAATCACGTAAGCGCTCTGTCAGCTGTCTTCATTCCGGGAGTGGGCAACTGGGAAGCGG
This sequence comes from Pseudophryne corroboree, assembly GCF_028390025.1. Classification (NCBI taxonomy): domain Eukaryota; kingdom Metazoa; phylum Chordata; class Amphibia; order Anura; family Myobatrachidae; genus Pseudophryne; species Pseudophryne corroboree. The sequence goes on along the minus strand of NC_086454.1, from coordinate 156,848,629 downwards.
ACTTCCTCAGCAGACACGATCTCCATCCAGGAGAGTGGGGACTTCATCAAGAAGTCTTTGCAGAGATAACAGGTCTCTGGGGAGTTCCTCAAATAGACATGATGGCGTCACGCCTCAACAAGAAGCTTCGGAGGTATTGTGCCAGGTCCCGGGACCCTCAGGCAATAGCAGTAGACGCTCTGGTAACGCCATGGGAATTCCAGTCGGTCTATGTGTTTCCTCCTCTTCCTCTCATCACAAAAGTGTTGAGGATCATAAGACGAAAAAGAGTACAGACAATACTCATTGTTCCAGACTGGCCTCGAAGGGCCTGGTACTCAGATCTTCAGGAGATGCTCACAGAAGATCCTTGGCCTCTTCCTCTAAGGGAGGACCTGTTACAGCAGGGGCCCTGCATGTTCCAAGACTTACCGCGGTTACGTTTGACGGCATGGCGGTTGAACGCCGCATCCTAGCTGAGAAGGGTATTCCGGAGGAGGTCATACCTACTCTAATAAAGGCTAGGAAGGAAGTGATGGCAAAACATTATCACCGTATCTGGCGGAAATATGTCTCTTGGTGTGAAACCAAGAATGCTCCTACGGAAGATTTCCATCTGGGTCGTTTTCTCCACTTCCTACAGACAGGAGTGGATATGGGCCTAAAGTTAGGCTCTGTTAAAGTACAGATTTCAGCCCTGTCGATATTCTTTCAGAAGGAATTGGCTTCTCTTCCAGAAGTCCAGACTTTTGTAAAAGGAGTGCTGCACATCCAGCCTCCTTTTGTGCCCCCAGTGGCACCATGGGACCTGAACGTGGTGTTGCAGTTCCTTAAATCACACTGGTTTGAACCCCTTAAAACGGTTGAGTTGAAATTTCTCACCTGGAAGGTGGTCATGTTATTAGCCTTGGCATCTGCGAGGCGTGTGTCAGAATTGGCAGCCTTGTCTCACAAGAGCCCCTACTTGATTTTTCATGTGGATAGAGCGGAATTGAGGACTCGGACTCAATTTTTACCTAAGGTGGTGTCTTCATTTCATATGAACCAACCTATAGAGGTGCCTGTGGCTACGAGTGACTTGGAGGATTCCATGTCCCTGGATGTAGTTAGGTCCTTAAAGATTTATGTAGCCAGGACGGCTAGAATTAGGAAAACAGAAGCATTGTTTGTCCTGTATGCTGCCAACAAGATTGGCGCACCTGCGTCGAAGCAGACTATTGCTCGCTGGATCTGTAACACGATTCAGCAGGCTTATGTTACGGCTGGAATGCCGTTACCGCATTCACTAAAGGCCCATTCCACTAGGAAGGTGGGCTCTTCTTGGGCGGCTGCCCGGGGCGTCTCGGCACTACAGCTTTGCTGAGCGGCGACTTGGTCGGGTTCAAACACTTTTGCTAAATTCTACAAGTTTGATACCCTGGCTGATGAGGACCTAGCATTTGCTCAGTCGGTGCTGCAGAGTCATCCGCACTCTCCCGCCCTATTGGGAGCTTTGGTATAAACCCCATGGTCCTTACGGAGTCCCCAGCATCCTCTAGGACGTAAGAGAAAATAAGATTTTAAACCTACCGGGAAATCTTTTTCTCCTAGTCCGTAGAGGATGCTGGGCGCCCGTCCCAGTGCGGAAAATCTGCAAGACTTGTATATAGTTATTGCTTACATAAGGGTTATGTTACAGTTAGAATCGGTCTTGGACCGATGCTGTTGTTTGTTCATACTGGTAACTGGTTATGTGTATTCCAGGTTATATGGTATGATTGGTGTGGGCTGGTATGAATCTTGCCCTTAGATCAGGCATTCCCAACCTCGGTCCTCAAGGCACACTAACAGTCCTGGTTTTAGTGATATCCAGGCTTCAGCACAGGTGACTTAATTAGCACATCAGTTATTTTGATTTAACCATCTGTGCTGAAGCCTGGATATCACTAAAACCTGCACTGTTGGTGTGCCTTGAGGACCGCAGTTGGGAATGCCTGCCTTAGATTAACAAAATCCTTTCCTCGTGTTGTCCATCTCCTTTGGGCACAGTTCTCTAACTGAGGTCTGGAGGAGGGGCATAGAGGGAGGAGCCAGTGCACACCCATACTAAAAGTTCTTTTAGGTGCCCATGTCTCCTGCGGAGCCCGTCTATACCCCATGGTCCTTAAGGAGTCCCCAGCATCCTCTACGGACTAGGAGAAAAAGATTTACCGGTAGGTTTAAAATCTTATTTTTTTCAGCCTAAAAAAATAAGCCTAATTAGACACTTTAATATTACATAATTTTTTATTTTTAAACTGTGTGTTAAGTATTAACACTATTTGATATTTTAAAACTTGTATAAATGTCCCATACGTGACAGTGGAATGGTCTGTTGGGAAACAGTTACAGTGGTAGGAGGCAGCAGTGTTCAAATGGAGGGTTATGGGTCGTTGGGTCGACAGGCATTAGGTCGACAGGTGAAAAGGGTTTTTGGAGGTTTTTTGTGTCGTTTTCTTTGTAAAGTGATGGGGAACCCGAAATAGTGCACCGTGTCCCCTCACATGGTTCGCTTCACTCGCCATGCTTCGGGCAAGGTACCTCGCACCGCTACTGCTTCGCTTGGCACAGGTTACCGATCCAATCGTAGTCCACGTGGATCGTCCAGTATGGAAAACTAAAAATAAAATAAAATTAAAAACTCATGTCGACCTAATGACCATGTCGACCTAATCTCTGTCGACCTAACGACCGTATCCCCAAATGGAGTTGAAGGAATGATGTGGAGGGGGAGGTGTGCATGAGCAGAAGGCGCAGGTTGGATATAGTGTCGCAAACAACAGCCACTCCGGTTCCTAGTGTCTGCCAGCTGTGACAGGAAAGCAGAGGCAGCACATCTAACACCGGAAGCTAGGCAAGGGGCATTGCTTGTGGCAGTGTGGGGGGGCACTTGGGTGTCAGCCCCATACGCCTCCTTTATAATCCTGCCCTGGATATGACTCCTCTCTCTATCACTAGATCATCTAGATGTATTGAGCTTAATGTATTTATATTTGCTCTCTTCTTTTTGCTGAAGTCACTAAACACTCTGGGGGTCATTCTGAGTTGATCGTAGCTGTGCTAAATTTAGCACAGCTACGATCATGTTCCCAGACATGCATGGTACGCCCAGCACAGGGCTAGCCCGCTCCACATGTCTGTCCGCACCCCCCCTCCACAAGTACAAAAGCATCGCTCAGCAGCGATGCTTTTGTACTTGTTGAGTAACTCCCGGCCAGCGCAGCTCCTGCGGCTGACCGGAAGTTGCTCGTCGCTGTGGCCCGCCCGGCCACGCCTGCGTTGGCCGGACCGTGCCCCCAAAACGGCGGGCAAATGCCGCTGTGCCACCCCCTCCCGCCTAGCGACTGCCTCTGCCTGTCAATCAGGCAGAGGCGATCGCTAGGGAACGACGGCCTTTGGCCGTCCGGCATGCGCCGGCGCACTGCGACGCCGGTGCATGCGCAGTTCCGTCCCGATAGCTGCGAACAACTGCAGTGAGCGATTGAGTCGGAATGACCCCCTCTCTTTGTTCCATGCAATGATTTGCCATGTATATAATTCGGTTGTTAACATATTTGCTCAGCAATGCAGGGAGATCACAAGACCTGTCTTCTCGTATGTGTACAGACCTTGGGGTAAATTTACTAAGATGGGAGTTCTATTTAAGATGGGATGTTGCCCATAGCAACCAATCAGATTCCAGGTATTATCTTCTAGAAGGTGCTAGATAAATGAGAAGTAGAATCTGATTGGTTGCTATGGGCAACATCCCATCTTAAATAGAACTCCCATCTTAGTAAATTTACCCCCTTGTGTCGGTCTTGCTGGCACCCCACTAACAGTTACTTCTTGGCAGATCCTCTCTCTCTTGCAATTGCGGGGCTTAACTACTTTAATAAACTATTTTCTTGTAAATTATAAGTCATGTCCTGCATAGGGAACACATACAAATCCCCTCTGTCCTAGTGCTCGGCAGCAATTTCAGATCACAGCTGTGCATTTTACACATAACCAATTGCAATGCCAATCGCCATTCTTTTGAATTCCAGTGCACTTCTTACCTGTGTGGAGTCAGGATTACTGAAGGTGTGGAAGGAAGGAGCATGTGATAATGTGAGTATATATGAAGGTAACAAACACAATTCAAATAGCTACAGATAGTTTGAGGTTCTGTGGTCTCACCCCTAAGAACCTTTTAACCTTGAGAAAAGTGTCACGTAAAACTCATAGGGATCTTTTTATTATTAATTGCTTATTCAATACAATCTGGCGTGATATTAACACCCAGGATCGCCTTGCAATATCATTTGTGTCAGGCCAATGTATTATAGAGCCACCCGCATGGGGCCCATTCCTGCAATATGCTGAGTGTGGAAGTGGGGCTACTGCGCATGTGCGGTTCCGCTGGCCACACATGCACAGCAGCAATTTCCTGGAAGGGTTCCGAGGGGAACCCTCTGCTAGATAGCTTTGCGATGTGTAGCCCATAGGCTACAGCAGGCTACCGCCATCTTCAGGTGGCAGTAGATCAGGGGTGGGGAACCTCTGGCCCGCGAAGCCGTTTGGTCCGGCCCACCAGCTTGTGTCAGTGAGACACGCTGCCGCTCAGTCCGGCGGCAGCGTGTCTCAGCTGTCAGAACAGGGAGGAGAGCGCGGCTGTCGGGTGGGAGCGGCGGCGTGTATGACTTGAAACCAGCCGCCGGTTCGTGAGCAAATCAGAGCTCGCGGACCGGCAGCCAATCAGAAGCCGCAGCTGCCGGTCCGCGAGCTCTGATTGGCTCTCGAACCGACGGCTGGTTTCAAGTCCTACATGCCGTCGCTGCGCTGTCCTCCGTGTCCCGCCGAAAGCAGCACGGTAAGCAGCACGGAGGGGGGGGGGGCAGGGCATGGCAGGGCATCTGTATACCTGGCACTGTGGGGGGCATCTGTATACCTGGCACTGTGGGGGGCATCTGTATACCTGGCACTGTGGGGGGCATCTGTATACCTGGCACTGTGGGGGGCATCTGTATACCTGGCACAGTGGGGGGCATCTGTATACCTGGCACTGTGAGGGGCATTTGTATACCTGGCACTGTGGGGGCATCTGTATACCTGGCACTGTGGGGGCAATTGTGGATCTGGCACCGCACTATTGGGGGCATATGTGTATCACGTCCCATTTTAACTGGCCACACCCATTTTTTGGCGCGTGCGCCTCCGGCGCGCACACACAGTACCTCTAAGGGGCAGACCTACTGGGGGGCAGGGTAATTTTTTAAGTTGAGAATTTTTGTATGGACCCCAAAGGATTATATAAATATCCAAATGGCCCTCGGTAGAAAAAAGGTTCCCCACCCCTGCAGTAGATGCTGGGGGGGGGGGGGGTCTTGGCGTTCCAGAAATGAATACATTTGTCAGCATTGCATCCCCCATAGAAATCTATGGAGGGAATTCTGCCAGCGGGAATGGAGGATCGCAGCAGGTATCCGATATCTGCTGCAGCCCCTCCATACATTTAGGTGATACTAAATATTTGTGGCTAACCCCCGAAAACGGAGGTTTTCGGGGGAACAAGCCACAAATATTTTTTGATAAATGGACCTATTAGTGTATTAGGTTTCATCATTGTAAAGGGGCAAATTCTGGATTTAGTAATAGCGTTATGACAGATTCCTTTATCTAAAGATGATTAACTAAGACAGCGTACATAATACTTTGATAAACCGTCGTTACCTGTTGCACATGAGGGCTAATTCAGATAAGTAGCCTGTTTTGAAAAGGAAGTAAAACTTATTTCTGCAGCGGGGTACACTGGGTTTCCACAGGGAATAAATTGGGGTGTAGAGTTGGATCTTGATCTGAGGCACCAACAGGCTAAAGCGTTGACTTCCCAGGATGCACTGCACCGCCTCTTCTATAGCCCCGCCTCCAGTCTTTGGAGCTTAGTTTGTAAGTTGCCTGCATAGCAGGTCACTAACAGGTGGGGCTGCGCTAAGCACCCCTGAAAAGAGCTTTTTAAGAAGACTTCAAGGGCCGCAACACTGTTTATGTCATTCTGACATTCTGTGCTCCGGCTCCATCACCTCCCCAGCAGCGCTGCATACTCCCGCGGGCGGGTTCCCGGGTACTTACAGCGGAGGCGCACCGGTCTTCAGGCACACCACCACTGACGCTCTCCCGGATCGCGTGGCTGCTCATCAGGGAAGGAGGTAAGAGGGTCCCCTAGGTGGGACCTGCCGGTAAATTGCAGTCCGGTCGCGGTCCCAGGAAACGGACCGGGCCGCTGGCGTGGACGCTGTACTGCTCAGTGACCCCACTATATCCTCCAGTGCAGGGAGCACAGGTCGGCTTTACTAAAATCCGTTTTACATAGGCTCCACAGTACCCATTGCTGAGGACCAGCATAGGGGATAAGGCTCTGACCTGTAGCCACTCCCCCAGCTCTGGGCACTATCTACTGCTGGTGTTCCCGAACTGGAGCTGCATTTCACTCTCCCTCACTCCCTGACAGAGGTTTTGGCGCCATCTTTACATAGCTGAGCTGATCTCCGGGACTGCAGGGCACTGTCTCCTCTGTAAAGGCGTCTGCCTCATCAATGTTGTGCATTTACAGGCACTTAAGTATTCTACATGTCATTTTAGACAGTGTTAGTTAAGAACAAGTGCACTGTTACCTGAATATTTAGTACGAGTATTCTGTGATATACATCCAATATCTACTGTGCATTGTTTTATCTATTGTTTATCTGTAATAACTTCTGCATTGTACCTGTGATTGAGTGTGCCTGTAGCTTCTGTGTGGATTCATCCTCGTTTGTCACACTTCTTGATATCACTATATTCTGTGCCCTGGGGGTTTAGGTGTGTGAGGGTCATATATATATATATATATATATATATATATATATATATATATATATATATATAATGTATAAGCTGTTTTTCTTTACAGGACTGGAGTGCCGAATACTTCTCTTTGATATATATATATATATATATATATATATATATATATATATATATATATATATATAATCTATATCAATGTGTTTATATTTCTCTTACGTCCTAGAGGATGCTGGGGACTCCGTAAGGACCATGGGGTATAGACGGGCTCCGCAGGAGACATGGGCACTATACAGAACTTTAGATGGGTGTGCACTGGCTCCTCCCTCTATGCCCCTCCTCCAGACCTCAGTTGTATCCTGTGCCCAGAGGAAACTGGGTGCATTACAGGGGAGCTCTCCTGAGTTTCTCTGAAAATAATTTTGTTAGTTTTTTTATTTTCAGGGAGCACTGCTGGCAACAGGCTCCCTGCATCGTGGGACTGATGGGAGAGAAGCAGACCTACTTAAATGATAGACTCTGCTTCTTAGGCTACTGGACACCATTAGCTCCAGAGGGTCGGAACGCATGTCTCACCCTCGCCGTTCGTCCCGGAGCCGTGTTGCCGTCCCCCTCACAGAGTCGGAAGATAGAAGCCGGGTGAGTATCAGAAGAAAGAAGACTTCAAAGGCGGCTGAAGACTTCAGATCTTCTCTGAGGTAACGCGCAGCGGTAACGCTGCGCGCCATTGCTCCCACACACAGCACACACAGCGGGCACTGACGGGTGCAGGGCGCAGGGGGGGCACCCTGGGCAGCAATATTAAACCTCTTGGGACTGGCTAAAGTATATAGATATACTGGGGAGGCAGTATATAAGATAATCCCCCGCCAGGATTGTGAATTTGAGCGGGACCGAAGCCCGCTGCTGAGGGGGCGGGGCTTGATCCTCCAGCACTAACCAGCGCCATTTTCTCCACAGCACACTGCAGAGAAGCTGACTCCCCTGCTGAACACGGTGACAGAGGGCAAAAAAGAGGGAGGGGGGGGTACATTAGATTGGCGCAGTGAGTGTATATACATATATTGGTATAAAAGCGCTGTTTAACTGGGAATTCTGTTTCCAGAGTCAGGTGGCGCTGGTGTGTGCTGGCATACTCTCTCTCTGTCTCTCCAAAGGGCCTTAGTGGGGAATTGTCTCCATATAAATATATCCCTGAGTGTGTGGGGTGTCAGTACATGTGTGTCGGCATGTCTGAAGCGGAAGGCTCATCTAAGGAGGAGGTGGAGCAAATGATTGTGGTGTCGCCGTCAGCAACGCCGACACCGGATTGGTTGGACATGTGGAATGTTTTAAATGCAAATGTGTCTTTATTACATAAGAGATTGGACAAAGCAGAGTCCAGGGATAGAACAGGGAGTCAATCCATGGCTTTGACTGTGTCACAGGGCCCTTCAGAGTCTCAGAAACGTCCCCTGTCCCAAGTAACAGACACTGATACCAACACGGATTCTGACTCCAGTGTCAACTACGATGATGCGAGGTTACACCCAAGGGTGGCCAAAAGTATTCATTCCATGATTATTGCAATAAAGGATGTTTTACATATCACTGATGACCCCTCGGTCCCTGACACGAGGGTACACATGTTTAAGGAAAAGAAACCTGAGGTAACCTTTCCCCCATCTCATGAGCTGAACGAGTTATTTGAAAAAGCTTGGGAAACTCCAGACAAGAAACTGCAGATTCCCAAAAGAATTCTTATGGCGTATCCTTTCCCTGCACAGGACAGGTTATGGTGGGAATCCTCGCCCAGAGTGGACAAGGCGTTAACGCGCTTGTCAAAAAAGGTGGCGCTACCGTCTCCAGACACAGCAGCCCTCAAGGATCCTGCTGATCGCAGACAGGAAACTACCTTAAAGTCAATTTATACACATACGGGGGCCTTGCTCAAACTGGCAATAGCGTCGGCTTGGGTTTGTAGATACCTTGTCAGCTGACATTGATACCCTAGATAGGGATACCATTTTATTCACCTTAGGTCATATTAAAGACGCAGTCTTATATATGGGAGACGCTCAGAGAGACGTTGGGCTACTAGGTTTAAGAGCCAACGCCATGGCAATGTCAGCTAGGCGAGCCCTGTGGACCCGCCAATGGACGGGTGATGCCGACTCAAAGAAGCATATGGAAGTTTTACCTTACAAAGGTGAGGATTTATTTGGGAAGGTCTCGCGGACCTGGTTTCCACAGCTACCGCGGGTAAATCTGCCTTTTTACATTATGTTTCTCTGACGTCCTGAGTGGATGCTGGGACTCCGTAAGGACCATGGGGAATAGCGGCTCCGCAGGAGACTGGGCACAACTAAAGAAAGCTTTAGGACTACCTGGTGTGCACTGGCTCCTCCCTCTATGACCCTCCTCCAGACCTCAGTTAGAATCTTGTGCCCGGCCGAGCTGGATGCACACTAGGGGCTCTCCTGAGCTCCTAGAAAAGAAAAAGTATATTTTAGGTTTTTTATTTTCATTGAGATCTGCTGGCAACAGACTCACTGCTACGAGGGACTGAGGGGAGAGAAGCGAACCTACCTGCTTGCAGCTAGCTTGGGCTTCTTAGGCTACTGGACACCATTAGCTCCAGAGGGATCGACCACAGGGCCCGACCTCGATCGTCCGTTCCCGGAGCCGCGCCGCCGTCCCCCTTGCAGAGCCAGAAGCAAGAAGAAAGTCCAGGAAATCGGCGGCAGAAGACTCCGGTCTTCATTAAGGTAGCGCACAGCACTGCAGCTGTGCGCCATTGCTCCCTGTGCACACCACATACTCCGGTCACTGATGGGTGCAGGGCGCTGGGGGGGGCGCCCTGGGCAGCAATTAGAGTACCTTAAAAGTGGCAAATCACACATAATATAGCCTAATAAGCTATACATGTGTAAAATACCCCTGCCACATTATTATTATAAGAGCGGGAGAAGTCTGCCGAAAAAGGGGCGGGGCTATCTCCCTCAGCACACTGGCGCCATTTTCTCTTCACAGTGCAGCTGGAAGACAGCTCCCCAGGCTCTCCCCTGTAGTTTTCAGGCTCAAAGGGTTAAAAAGAGAGGGGGGGCACTAAATTTAGGCGCAAAATTGTGTATTATAGCAGCTATAAGGGAAAAATCACTGTGGGTAGTGTGAATCCCTGTATTATATAGCGCTCTGGTGTGTGCTGGCATACTCTCTCTCTGTCTCCCCAAAGGACTTTGTGGGGTCCTGTCCTCAGTCAGAGCATTCCCTGTGTGTGTGCGGTGTGTCGGTACGGCTGTGTCGACATGTTTGATGAGGAAGGTTACGTGGAGGCGGAGCAGATGCCGATAAATGTGATGTCGCCCCCTGTGGGGCCGACACCAGAGTGGATGTATATGTGGAAGGTATTAACCGACAGTGTCAACTCCTTACGTAAAAGGCTGGATGACGTAACAGCTATGGGACAGCCGGCTTCTCAGCCCGCGCCTGCCCAGGCGTCTCAAAGGCCATCAGGGGCTCAAAAACGCCCGCTACCTCAGATGGCAGATACAGATGTCGACACGGAGTCTGACTCCAGTGTCGACGAGGTTGAGACATATACACAATCCACTAGGAACATCCGTTGCATGATCTCGGCAATGAAAAATGTGTTACACATTTCTGACATTAACCCAAGTACCACAAAAAAGGGGTTTTATGTTTGGGGAGAAAAAGCAGCCAGTGTTTTGTTCCCCCATCAGATGAGTGAATGAAGCGTGGGTTCCCCCGATAAGAAACTGGTAATTTCTAAAAAGTTACTGATGGCGTACCCTTTCCCGCCAGAGGATAGGTCACGTTGGGATATATCCCCTAGGGTGGATAAGGCGCTCACACGTTTGTCAAAAAAGGTGGCACTGCCGTCTTAGGATACGGCCACTTTGAAGGAGCCTTTTGATAAAAAGCAGGAGGCTATCCTGAAGTCTGTATATACACACTCAGGTACTATACTGAGACCTGCAATTGCCTCAGCATGGATAGTGCTGCTGCAGCGTGGTCTGATACCCTGTCAGATAATATTGATACCCTAGACATGGATACTATTTTGCTAACCATAGAGCATATTAAAGACGTCGTCTTATATATGAGGGATGCACAGAGGGATATTTGCCGGCTGGCATCCAGAATTAATGCAATGTCCAATCTGCCACGAGGGTATTAGGGACCCGGCAGTGGACAGGTGATGCTGACTTTAAAAGGCACATGGAGATTCTGCCTTATAAGGGTGAGGAATTGTTTGGGGATGGTCTCTGGGACCTCGTATCCACAGCAACAGCTGGGAAGAAAATTTTTTACCTCAGGTTTGCTCACAGCCTAAGAAAGCACCGTATTATCAGGTACAGTCCTTTCGGCTTCAGAAAAGCGAGCGGGTCAAAGGCGCTTCCTTTCTGCACAGAGACAAGGGAAGAGGGAAAAAGCTGCACCAGACAGCCAGTTCCCAGGATCAAAAACCTTCCCCCGCTTCATCTGAGTCCACCGCATGACGCTGGGGCTCCACAGGTGGAGCCAGGTGCGGTGGGGGCGCGTCTCGGGAACTTCAGCGACCAGTGGGCTCGCTCACAGGTGGATCCCTGGGTTCTGCAAGTAGTATCACAGGGATACAAGCTGGAGTTCGAGGTGACTCGCCGTTACCTCAAATCAGCCTTGCCTGCTGCCCTCGGAGAAAGGGGAGGTAGTACTGGCGGCAATTCACAAGCTGTACTTCCAGCAGGTGATAATCAAGGTACCCCTCCTTCAACAAGGCCGGGGTTACTATTCCACAATGTTTGTGGTACCGAAACCAGACGGTTCGGTGAGACCCATTCTAAAATTGAAATCCTTGAACACTTATATACGAAGGTTCAAGTTCAAAATGGAATCGCTCAGGGCGGTTATTGCAAGCCTGGACGAAGGGGATTACATGGTATCACTGGACATCAAGGATGCTTACCTGCATGTCCCCATTTACCCTCCTCACCAGGAGTACCTCAAAATTGCGGTACAGGACTGTCATTACCAATTCCAGACGTTGCCGTTGGTCTGTCCCTGGCACCGAGGGTATTTACCAAGGTAATGGCCGAAATGATGATACTCCTTCGAAAAAAGGGAGTTATAATTATCCCGTACTTGGACGATCTCCTTATAAAGGCGAGGTCCAGGGAGCAGTTGTTGGTCGGAGTAGCACTATCTCGGGAAGTGCTACAACAGCACGGCTGGATTCTGAATATTCCAAAGTCGCAGCTGGTTCCTACGACGCGTCTACTGTTCCTGGGTATGGTTCTGGACACAGAACAGGAAAAAGTGTTTCTCCCGGAGGAGAAGGCCAAGGAGTTGTCATCTCAAGTCAGAGACCTCCTAAAACAAATACAGGTGTCGGTGCATCAATGCACGCGAGTCCTGGGAAAGATGGTAGCTTCTTACGAAGAAATTCCATTCGGCAGGTTCCAGGCAAGGATCTTCCAGTGGGATCTGTTGGACAAGTGGTCCGGGTCGCATCTTCAGATGCATCGGCTGATAACCCTGTCTCCAAGGGCCAGGGTGTCGCTGTTGTGGTGGCTGCAGAGTGCTCATCTTCTAGAGGGCCGCAGATTCGGCATACAGGACTGGGTCCTGGTGACCACGGATGCCAGCCTTCGAGGCTGGGGGCAGTCACACAGGGAAGAGACTTCCAAGGACTATGGTCGAGTCAGGAGACTTCCCTACACATAAATATTCTGGAACAAAGGGCCATTTACAATGCCCTAAGTCAGGCTAGTCCCTGCTTCAACACCAGACTGTGCTGATCCAGTCAGACAACATCACGGCGGTCGCCCATGTAAACCAACAGGGCGGCACAAGAAGCAGGATGGCGATGGCAGAAGCCACAAGGATTTTCCGATGGGTGGAAAATCATGTGTTAGCACTGTCAGCAGTGTTCATTCCCGGAGTGGACAACTGGGAAGCAGACTTTCTCAGCAGGCACGACCTCCACCCGGGAGAGTGGGGACTTCATCCAGAAGTCTTCCAAATGATTGTACACCATTGGGAAAGGCCACAGGTGGACATGACGGCGTCCCGCCTCAACAAAAAGCTAAAACTATATTGCGCCAGGTCAAGGGACCCTCAGGCGATAGCTGTGGACGCTCTGGTAACACCGTGGGTGTACCAGTCGGTGTATGTGTTCCCTCCTCTGCCTCTCATACCCAAGGTACTGAGAATAATAAGAAGGAGAGGAGTAAGAACTATACTCGTGGTTCCGGATTGGCCAAGAAGAGCTTGGTACCCAGAACTTCAAGAAATGATCTCAGAGGACCCATGGCCTCTGCCGCTCAGACAGGACCTGCTGCAGCAGGGGCCCTGTCTGTTCCAAGACTTACCGCGGCTGCGTTTGACGGCATGGCGGTTGAACACCGGATCCTAAAGGAAAAAGGCATTCCGGAGGAAGTCATTCCTACGCTGATTAAGGCTAGGAAAGATGTGATCGCAAAACATTATCACCGCATATGGCGAAAATATGTTGCTTGGTGTGAGGCCAGGAAGGCCCCAACGGAGGAATTTCAACTGGGTCGATTTCTGCACTTCCTACAGTCAGGAGTGACTATGGGCCTAAAATTGGGGTCCATTAAGGTCCAGATTTCGGCTCTGTACATTTTCTTCCAAAAAGAACTGGCTTCACTGCCTGAAGTTCAGACTTTTGTTAAGGGAGTGCTGCATATTCAGCCCCCGTTTGTGCCTCCAGTGGCACCGTGGGATCTCAACGTGGTGTTGGATTTCCTGAAGTCGCATTGGGTTGAGCTAAAATACCTCACGTGGAAAGTGGTCATGCTGTTGGCCTTGGCGTCGGCCAGGCGTGTATCAGAATTGGCGGCTTTGTCATGCAAAAGCCCTTATCTGATTTTCTTATATGGATAGGGCGGAATTGAGGACTCGTTCCCAATTCCTTCCTAAGATGGTATCAGCTTTTCATGTGAACCAACCTATTGTGGTGCCTGCGGCTACTTGGGACTTGGAGGACTCCAAGTTACTGGACGTAGTCAGGGCCCTGAAAATATATGTTTCCAGGACGGCTGGAGTCAGGAAAACTGACTCGCTATTTCTCCTGTATGCACCCAACAAGCTGGGTGCTCCTGCTTCTAAGCAGACTATTGCTCGCTGGATCTGTAGCACGATTCAACTTGCACATTCTGCGGCTGGACTGCCGCACCCTAAATCTGTAAAAGCCCATTCCACGAGGAAAGTGGGCTCTTCTTGGGCGGCTGCCTGAGGGGTCTCGGCTTTACAACTTTGCCGAGCTGTTACTTGGCCGGGTTCAAACACTTTTGCAAGAGTCTACAAGTTTGATACCCTGGCTGAGGAGGACCTAGAGTTTGCTCATTCGGTGCTGAAGAGTCATCCGCACTCTCCCGCCCGTTTGGGAGCTTTGGTATAATCCCCATGGTCCTTACGGAGTCCCAGCATCCACTTAGGACGTCAGAGAAAATAAGATTTTACTCACCGGTAAATCTATTTCTCGTAGTCCGTAGTGGATGCTGGGCGCCCATCCCAAGTTCGGATTGTCTGCAATACTTGTATATAGTTATTGTTTAACTAAAGGGTTATTGTTGAGCCATCTGTTGACAGGCTCAGTTATATTTCATACTGTTAACTGGGTATAGTATCACGAGTTATACGGTGTGATTGGTGTGGCTGGTATGAGTCTTACCCGGGATTCAAAATCCTTCCTTATTGTGTCAGCTCTTCCGGGCACAGTATCCTAACTGAGGTCTGGAGGAGGGTCATAGAGGGAGGAGCCAGTGCACACCAGGTAGTCCTAAAGCTTTCTTTAGTTGTGCCCAGTCTCCTGCGGAGCCGCTATTCCCCATGGTCCTTACGGAGTCCCAGCATCCACTACGGACTACGAGAAATAGATTTACCGGTGAGTAAAATCTTATTTTCCCCACAGCAAAAGAAAACGGCGCATTATCAGATGCAGTCCTTTCGGTCGCATAAGTCCAGAAGAGGTCGGGGCTCTTCCTTCCTCGCCAGAGGTAAGGGTAGAGGGAAAAAACTGCCGACTACGGCTAGTTCCCAGGAGCAGAAGTCCTCCCCGGCTTCTACTAAATCCACCGCATGATGCTGGGGCTCCACTGAGGGAGTCCGCGCCGGTGTGGGCACGTCTTCGACTCTTCAGCCACGTCCGGGTTCAGTCAGACGTGGATCCTTGGGTGATGGAAATTGTATCCCAAGGTTACAAGCTGGAATTCGAGGACGTGCCTCCTCGCCGGTTTTTCAAATCGGCTTTACCAGCTTCTTCCCCAGAAAGGGAGATAATTTTAGCGGCAATTCAAAAATTGTGTCAACAACAAGTGGTTGTCGAGGTTCCCCGGGTTCAACAGAGAAAAGGGTACTAGTCAACCCTATTTGTGGTCCCGAAACCGGATGGCTCGGTCAGACCCATTCCAAATTTAAAATCCCTAAACCTGTACTTGAAAAAGTTCAAATTCAGGATGGAATCGCTCCGGGCAGTAATCTCCAGCCTGGAAGGGGGGGATTTTATGGTGTCACTGGACATAAAGGATGCATACCTTCATGTCCCCATATATCCCCCTCATCAGGCTTACCTGAGATTCGCTGTACAGGACTGTCATTACCAGTTTCAGACGTTGCCGTTTGAGCTTTCCACGGCCCCGAGTATTTTCACCAAGGTAATGGCGGAAATGATGGTGCTCCTGCGCCGGCAGGGAGTCACAATTATCCCGTACTTGGACGATTTCCTGATAAAAGCGAGATCGAGAGATCAGTTACTGAAAAGCGTGGCGCTCTCCCTGGGAGTGCTGCAGCAACATGGCTGGATTCTAAATCTACCAAAGTCACAGTTGGTTCCAACAACTCTTCTATCGTTCTTAGGCATGATTCTGGACACGGAACAAAAGAGGGTTTTTCTCCCAACGGAAAAAGCCCAGGAACTCCAGAACATGGTCAGAGACCTGTTAAAACCGAAAAGAGTGTCGGTCCATCAATGCACTCGAGTACTGGGGAAAATGGTGGCGACCTACGAGGCCATCCCCTTCGGCAGGTTTCATGCGAGGACTTTTGAGTGGGACCTTCTGGACAAGTGGTCTGGGTACCATCTCCAAATTCATCAGAAAATAAGCCTATCCCCCAGGGCCAGGGTGTCTCTCCTATGGTGGCTGCAGAGTGCTCATCTTCTAGAGCAGTGTTTTTCAACCACTGTGCCGTGGCACACTAGTGTGCCCTGAGCAGTCTCCAGGTGTGCCGCCATAGAAGCACAGCCAGGCCCGTCAGTGTTTTGCCACTACTGAGGCCCTGGAACGATCAATACTGGTGGGTTTAGTAGTTGCAGAGCCAGTTCTAATTTTGGGCCCAGGCAGTGTTGGGCTCTTCTGGCTTTCTCAGTTGTGGCTCAGGCATTACCAATGGAGAAGCTGCAACATGACATCCTAGTACACGCAACTGCACCGTGCATCACCATTATATTTGAATGTGCCTTGTCAATATTTAAAACTTGTTCCGTGTGCCGCGAGTTGTAAAAGGTTGAAAATCACTGTTCTAGAGGGTCGCAGGTTCGTCATTCAAGACTGGGTTCTGGTGACCACGGACGCGAGCCTCCGAGGGAGGTTGGGGAGCAGTCACACAAGAAACTTTCAGGGGATATGGTCAAGTCAGGAGGCTTGTCTACACATCAACGTACTGGAATTGAGGGCCATATACAACGGCCTACGTCAAGCGAAGAATCTTCTTCGTGACCTACCGGTTCTGATTCAATCAGACAACATCACAGCCGTGGCTCATGTAAACCACCAAGGCGGAACAAGGAGCAGAGTGGCAATGGCGGAAGCCACCAAGATTCTGCGCTGGGCGGAAAATCACATAAGCGCTTTGGCAGCAGTCTTCATTCCGGGAGTGGACAACTGGGAAGCAGACTTCCTCAGCAGACACGATCTCCATCCAGGAGAGTGGGGACTTCATCAAGAAGTTTTTGCAGAGATAACAAGTCAGTGGGGACTTCCTCAAATAGACATGATGGCTTCACGCCTCAACAAGAAGCTTCGGAAGTATTGTGACAGGTCGAGGGACCCTCAGGCAGTAGCAGTGGACGCCCTGGTGACACCATGGGTGTTTCAGTCGGTCTATGTGTTCCCTCCTCTTCCACTCATCTCAAAGATATTGAGAATCATAAGACGAAAAAGAGTACAGACAATACTCGTTGTTCCAGATTGGCCTCGAAGGGCCTGGTATTCAGATCTTCAGGAAATGCTCACAGAAGATCCGTGGCCTCTTCCTCTCAGGGAGGACCTTTTGCAACAGGGGGCCCTGCGTGTTCCAAGACTTACCGCGGTTACGTTTGACGGCATGGCGGTTGAACACCGAATTCTAGCTGGGAAAGGCATTCCGGAAGAAGTCATCCCTACTCTGATAGAGGCTAGGTAGGAAGTGACGGCGAAACATTATCATCGTATCTGGAGAAAGTATGTATCCTGGTGTGAATCCAAGTATGCTCCTACGGAAGATTTCCATCTGGGCCGTTTTCTCCACTTTCTACAGACAGGAGTGGATATGGGCCTAAAGTTAGGCTCCATTAAGGTACAGATTTCGGCCCTATCAATTTTCTTTCAGAAGGAATTGGCTTCTCTCCCAGAAGTCCAGACTTTTGTAAAGGGAGTGCTACACATACAGCCTCCTTTTGTGCCTTCAGTGGCACCATGGGACCTTAACGTGGTGTTACAGTTCCTAAAATCTCACTGGTTTGAACCTCTTCAAACGGTTGAGTTAAGATTTCTCACTTGGAAGGTGGTCATGTTGTTGGCCTTGGCATCTGCAAGGCGGGTGTCCGAATTGGCGGCTTTGTCGCACAAGAACCCCTATCTGATTTTCCATGTGGATAGAGCAGAATTAAGGACTCGTCCTCAATTTTTGCCTAAGGTGGTTTCATCGTTTCACATGAACCAACCTATTGTGGTACCTGTGGCTACGAATGACTTGGAGGATTCCAAGTCCCTGGATGTAGTCAGGGCCTTAAAAATTTATGTAGCCAGGACGGCTCGGGTTAGGAAAACAGTGGCACTGTTTGTCCTGTATGCAGCCAACAAGGTTGGCGCTCCTGTTTCTAAGCAGACTATTGCTCGCTGGATCTGTAACACGATACAGCAAGCTCATTCTACGGCTGGATTGCCGTTACCAAACTCTATAAAGGCCCATTCCACTAGGAAGGTGGGCTCTTCTTGGGCGGCTGCCCGAGGCGTCTCGGCGTTACAGCTTTGCAGAGCGGCGACTTGGTCGGGTTCAAACACTTTTGCAAAATTCTACAAGTTTGATACCCTGGCTGATGAGGACCTTATGTTTGCTCAATCGGTGCTACAGAGTCATCCGCACTCTCCCGCCCGGTCTGGAGCTTTGGTATAATCCCTATGGTCCTTACGGAGTCCCCAGCATCCTCTAGGACGTAAGTGAAAATAAGATTTTAAACCTACCGGTAAATCTTTTTCTCCTAGTCCGTAGAGGATGCTGGGCGCCCGTCCCAGTGCGGACATTTTTTCTGCAAGGCTTGTATATAGTTATTGCTTACATAAGGGTTATGTTACAGTTGAGATCAGTTTTTGGCTGATGCTGTTTTGTTCATACTGTTAACTGGTGGCGTATATTCCATGTTATACGGTGTGGATGGTGTGGGCTGGTATGAATCTTGCCCTTAGCTTAACAAAAATCCTTTCCTCGTATTGTCCGTCTTCTCTGGGCACAGTTCTCTAACTGAGGTCTGGAGGAGGGGCATAGAGGGAGGAGCCTGTGCACACCCATCTAAAGTTCTTTATAGTGCCCATGTCTCCTGCGGATCCCGTCTATACCCCATGGTCCTTACGGAGTCCCCAGCATCCTCTGCGGACTAGGAGAAAAAGATTTACCGGTAGGTTTAAAATCTTATTATTTATTTGCGCTACACAGTCTATACTGGTTTTTTTTTTATGTTTTACAGTGTATTTACTGTCACATAACTCAGGGGGTTAGTTGCAGGTATTATGTTTGTCTAGCTATACTGTATTGTTACGCTCTAAGGCTACATTCCCTATAATGTCTGTCACATAGGGCGGGAAATCCGCAGACGCTTCTGCATCATGCAGTGCTGGCACCATGGATTTACCTGAGGGGGAAGTTTTAACTGATGGTTCAGGCACTGGGTGCCATACATCTCCCAGTCAGCCCGTAGCATCTGTGGCCAATCAGGAACCACCTTGGGCAGCGTTCTCAAGTATGCTGAATACGTTTGTGACACATCTAACGCCCTCTGTGGGACATCCTGTGCCATTGCAGCCACATATTGTCCCTGTGGTTAATCCGCCCTGGGCGGACACTCTGTCTACCCAGTTACAACAATTAAATCAATCCTTGGTTAAACAAAAGTCTACCCCACGCCCCTCTGGGGTCAAGGGGTCATCTAATCGGACCTGTTGTTCCTCACAATCCACTAATATTTTGGATGTTTCTTCTGATGAGCATGGGGAATATACTGATCCGTCAGACACTGATAGTCACTTCTGATGAGGAATCTACAACTCAGGTTGATGTTCCTGGCCTAGTGGAGTCTATTAAGTTGATTCTCCAAATTGATGAGATCGATCCCACTACTGCGTCTAAGAAACCTGATAAGTTCAAACGTCAGAAGGTTACTAAAGTAGTCTATCCACATTCTGACCATTTAATTGACATTCATCAGGAATCCTGGTCGTCTCAAGGAAAGAAATTTTCCCTGTCTAAAAAGATGCTAGCTCGTTATCCTATTCCTGCGGAGTTGAGTAACAAGTAAGAAACTTCACCACCGGTGGACTCCCATGTCGCCCGTCTTGTGGTGTCATCTACTCTGCCTGTCACCTCACTGAAGGAACCGACGGATAAGCATGTGGAGGGATGCCTGAAGCATATTTACTCCCTTACCGGTGCTGTACATAGGCCCACTATAGCAGCCTCTTGGGCCGCTAAAGGAATTGAAGCATGGGTTCAGGCAATTGAGGATGAGCTGCCTCAGGATATTTCTGACACTGCCAGACAATATCTGTCTCGTATTACCACTGCCTCCCACTACATTCAGGAGGCGTCCTCTGAGGCAGGTGTAATGGAGGCCAAGGCATCTACTACGTCTATACTGGCTCGCCGAATTCTGTGGTTGAGGTCCTCGAAGGTGGACCTGGACTCTAAAAAGACCTTGGAGGTACTTCCTTTTAAGGGAGACATCCTATTTGGGGAGGATCTGAATAAGATTGTGACTGACTTGGCGACTGCTAAGACTGCGTTTCTTCCAAGTACTATTCCTTCTGCACCGAAGGCTAAGAGTACCACTTCTCGTTCCTTTCGACCTCCAGGGAAAGCATAGGTCAGACGTACCCGAGACAGGCTCGTGCTTCAAAACCACTAAGCCCAAACCTAAACAGTCCTGGGTCGCCCGTCAACCTGCTTCCAAACAAGACAAGCCTGCTGCATGGGGGATCCCATGGTGGGAGGCCAACTTCTGCAGTTCACCCAGGCCTGGTTAAAGACCGCTTCGGATGTCTGGGTGCGGGAAATTGTCTCTTACGGGTACGCAATCTCTTTCAAGAAACGTCCCCCTCGCCAGTTCTACTCAACAGTTATCCCTTCGGATCCGTTGAAAGTGCAAATTCTTCACCTGGTTTTGCGATCCCTCCTGGACACAGGAGTGGTAGTGCCGGTACCTCTGTCCCAGAGAGGCAGAGGGATACTATTTGACCCTGTTTTTAGTCCCGAAACCTAATGGGTCTTCCGGCCTATACTCAACCTCAAATCTCTGAATAAATTTGTGAGAGTGTCCAAATTCTGTATGAAAACCCAGTGCTCTATTGTACTGGCCTTGGAACTTGAAGACTATATGGTATCCCTGGACATACAGGATGCTTTACCTACATATACCTATTGCATTATCGCATCAGCAATATCTGCGGTTTGCTATTGGCAACCTACATTATCAATTTTGGGCTCTGCCATTTGGACTGGCCACGGCCCCTCGGATCTTCACCATGGTCATGGCGGTTATGATGGCCCTTCTCCGCCGTCAGGGAATCGGGATCCTGCCGTATCTGGACGACTTGCTGATCCTGGCGAACTCCCAAGATATCCTTCTCAGTCATCTGGAACTGACGGTCCAATTCCTACAAGCCCAAGGGTGGCTCATCAACTGGAAAAAGTCCTCACTGGTTCCTGCTCGGAGCATGGTGCACATGGGGGCACTGCTGGGGACACACAGTCAAAGATTGTTTCTGTCTCCTGAGAAAGTCCTGAAGCTTCAGGACAGGATCAGATACTTCCTCTCTCGCCCAAGAGTGTCGATACACTCGGCGATGCAAGTACTAGGCCTCATGGTGTCTGCTTTCGACATGGTAGAGTATGCTCAATTTCACTCCCGCCCTCTGCAGAGGTTAATCCTTTCCAAGTGGGACGGCCTGCCTCATCGGATCAGATCTCAAAAGATCTCCTTGACTCCGGAGGATCGTCTGTCACTGAGCTGGTGGCTACAGGACCAACGGTTGAGCAGGGGCCGCCCTTCTGGATCTCCCACTGGGTCCTCCTAAAAACGGACACCAGTCTGCGGGTTTGGGGCGCGATGTTAGAGCAACACTTGCTCCAGAGTTGGTGGACCAAGGAGGAATCTCTCCTCCTGATAAACATTCTGGAATTGCGGGCAGCGAACAATGCGTTGACACTTTCCCTGCCTCTGATACAGAACACGCCTGTTCAAGTACAATCAGACAACGCCACCACGGTGGTGTACATAAGTCATCAAGACGGCACTCGAAGGTATGACAAAGGTATCAAAAATCAAAAAGAGCGGTCTTTGGATGTGGTACGGGCTCTCCGTATTTACGTGGAGAGGACTGCCTCTCTCAGGAGGTCCGATACCCTTTTTGTACTTTTTGGTTTTCACGAACGTGGCTTGTCTGCGAATAAGCAAATCTTTTTGTGGCATTAGCTGCTGGTCCCTTCTCCTGTCGTGAGAACGGGGTTCTATGTGACTAACATCTGCCTTCTCTTTTACCTACTACTGTATTGGACTGGTTAACAAAACTGAGCTCCTGTGCACGGAGGTGGCGTTATAGAGTAGGCCATGCAATGCATCCTGGGAACAGTTAAAGCTTTAGTCTGATGGTGCCTCGGATCAAGATCCAACTCTACACCCTGATGTATTCCCTGTGGAATCCAGTGTACCTCGCAGAAAGATTTAACCATGTTAAGTCTACCATAGATCTCCTTTTCATTTTATTAAGTCTAGAAATATTATTAATCTGCTACGTCTTTAATATGTAATGTTAAAGAGTCTCAATAGGTGTTAAGAGGAATATAATGACGTCATGCATATAAAGTTTTTGTTGCAAAAGTCTGATTCTGCATCGTACATATTGTAAGAAATAGCTAAAGACTGAGAGCGCAATATAGTAAAAATTGATAAACATTTAATGAAGCATATTTTATACACAAAAATACAGTAATTAAAAATGCAATTCAAAGACAGAAAAATGAAATAAAAGTTAAAAAACACCATGTAAATTAGATGTACATGATGTGATTTTATATCTGGGATTGCTATGAAATAGAAAGGTTCCTTGGAAAAAACACCTGTTACTTTATACAGAATATTTGAGACCATGAATCTATAAACAGTTACAGTTGTCTAGTGTTCACTCTAGGAGTGAAAAGGGGCAGGGCGCCGGACTCAAAGGGGCACATGTGCAAAGCCGCGCGCGTGTCCGAAATGGGGGCGCGGCCACGCAAATTAGGGGGCGTGGCCACGCCTCCGTCATTTTAGGGGGCGGTGCGGCCCACAGACGCTACTATAGAGAGCGTCTGTGGCCGCCGACGTCACTGTTGGGGGCGTGCCCAGCACCTCCGTCGGTGCTGGGCTTCCCCCAGCCCTCTCCCAATGCGTGAATGGATGCACCGCGCATGCGCACGGCATCTATACACGCCGGGAGGGCAGGGAGCGGGCGGCTGTTCTAGCAGGGCGCCGCAAAAGGGGCAGGGCGGGTTTTGCCTGTTAAAAAACGGGCAGGGCGCGGCGCCCTGCTAAAACAGCCTAGAGTGAACACTAGTTGTCATCGCTCCAGGAAGCCTATTGTCTGTGTTTGCAAGCTTGCTAAAAAAAAGAAAAAAGTCCATGTGCGTAATCCAGGTTGAGGTGTTTTTACAGTGGTTAACTGAGAAGGCCTTTAACCCTTAGTAGGGAAGTGAACCTTTTGTCTCCTTTATATAGATCCAAAGATTTAGGCTGGGTATAAACTTGCCGATGTGTACCCTATATTGTTAACGATGCGCGTTCCCGCTGGTTGTTAACGAGGTACAATATTTGAAGTTTTCAACTTGAAATATAAAGATATTGTACGAGACAGCATGCACCTGGATGTGGGTGCATGCCGTCACTGACGAGACGCAAACGATATTGTTTGCGGGGGATTTTGCACGATGTCGCTGACATCGGCAAAGGTGTGTACCCAGCCTTATATTCACTGGGTGCTTGTTGGAAAACATTAGTACAGCAAAATCTTGCGGCGACTTTTTCCCACGTTGCCACAATGGCAAGCGTGCTGTGGTGCAGTCACAGGGCAGTACGGATGGTGTAATGGTTAGCATTACTGCCTCATAGCACTGAGGTCATGGGTTCAATTCCCACCATGTCCCTAACTGTGCGGTGTTTGTATATTCTCCCCGTACTTGCATGGGTTTCCTCCGGGTACTCCGGTTTCCTCCCACGATCCAAAAATATACTGGTAGATTAATTGGCTTTCAACAAAAAATAACCCTAGTGTGAATGTGTGTCTGTGTGTACATGTGATAGGGAATATAGATTGTAAGCTCCACTGGGGCAGGGACTGATGTGAATGGGCAAATATTCTCTGTACAGCGCTGCGGAATATGTGTGCGCTATATAAATAACTGGTAATAAATAAATAATAAATAAGTGATTGTGACAGTGAGGCCAGCTTTGTGTGTTGGTGGCTGTAACTGCTGTATGTCATCCTCTGCCGTGCAGAGGCTGACCACCCACTGTATCAGTTGCTATATCTGTCTCCGGCTGTATTTTTGTGTGTATAAATTATGCTTCATTATTTCCTTTTTTGAGTTTTTACTGTATTGCGCTCTCAGTCTTTAGCTATTCCTTTCATCTTGGTTTCTCTAGCATCCATAAGGGATATTGGGGGTAACTAGTACGATAGGGGTATAGACGAGGTCCAAAGGAGCCAGTGCTCTTTAAATTTCTTCAATTGGGTGTGCTGGCTCCTCCCCTCTATGCCCCCTCCCACAGGCAGCTTAGAAAAAGTGCCCTCAGGAGAGGATGCACATCTCTGCAGCGCCAGAGAGTTTTCTTAAACTTTCTTTTAAACTTTTTTATTTTCGGTGTGCTGTCTGGGCAACAGCATACCTGCGCCGTGGGAGTTAGGGGTGGGACGGTCACTGGCCTTACAAGGTGCAGAGCTGCTTCCCCGCTGCAGGGGTTGTTGTTCAGCCGGGCCCTGCGCCTTGGCTGTCACAGCTGCAGCACGCTGCACACCCCTAACGCTGCCTGAAGGTGACACCGGTGGTGACATCGGGTCCCCCAGTTCAAAGTGCGGCTGACCACGGGCGTGCCGTACAGGACCCTCCTGGGGGTGTCCCGCTAAGATCTTCCATGTAGAACTGACACAAATGGGCTTGACTAGCACTTGAGTGATGTTTTAAGCTATGAAGGAGCCTTTGCCAGTATAAATATTCATTATTTCTCCAGCGCCATTAGAGGGGGCGGAGCTAACTTGGAGTGGGACCTGAGGTGTTTTGGCACCTTGCTCTGCTTACAGCAGCCATCTACAGTGCACACAGCGCGTCTTGCCTCACAAGACACGCTGGAAAACTGGTACAGGGTGTAGCAAAGGGGGAGAGCCGCTTGTGTACACTATCCTGCTCCTCTGTAGGACTTAAATTGTTAGTGTTTACTGGGTTTAGAAAGCTGACAGCCTCACTGGGGCTGTGCAGCTCAGGGTGTGCTGGTGTCCTTCTCTCTGTGTCTCTCCTCTCACTTACAGTAGGGCAGACTTGCATTATAACTGTCTGTGTGTATGTTATTGTGCTTACTGTGAAATATGGGTAAAACCCAAGCGCTGCAGTGTATGTCACACCAGATTCTCTCCATTATCTAATGATTCTGTTTCCTGTGAACAATGCAGTCAATCTTCACAAATCAGTTAAGGGGCTGGGGGAGAGGGTCCAAAGCCCCACTGGTTAGGGTCTCTTAAGACTATGATGTCAAGATATGTCTTCCCAGCTCACTGCTAATGTGCAGAAGACTTAGCTACTGCAAAAAGCTTTTGCAGATTTAGCTGCTAGGAAAGATGCACAGCCCCCCTCTAGTATGCAGGTCCACAGAAGCGTGGTTTACCTGCTCTATCAGATTCAGATGATATTCAAGATGATGGGGATGACCTGGATCCCAATTCTACTCAGGATATTGAACCCCTCATTTTGGCTATAAGAGATGTGTTGAAGCTTCCTCTAGAGGATGCTGCATCACAGCAGACGTTTATCTTTGTCCAAAACAAGCCCAATGTCACTTTCCTTGATTCCCCAGAGTTAGTTGACTTATTCACACAGGCCTGGAAAAATCCAGACAAAAAAAAAATTCCAAGTGTCCCAAAAATTTTTGCGCACTTTCCCATTTGCTCCTCAAGATAGAAAATTTTGGGAGGAACCCCCTGGGGTGGATGCCTCAGTCTCTCGCTTGTCTAAGAAGGCGATGCTGCCTGCCCCGGGCTCCTTTACTATGAAGGATTCTGGGGATCGAAAGATAGAGACTACCCTAAAATCTATATACACTGCAGCCGGCATTTCACAAAGAACGGTCATTGCAGGATGAACCTTGCTGTTCATTCTTGGACCACGCAAATTCAGGGTGGCCTCTCGGGTGATATTTCCTTAGTTACTAAGGTAACCCTCCTGAAGCACATTCAGGACACTACTTGTGTCCTCTGTGATTCCCTCAAGGAGATGGGGAACATTAATGCTTGGACGTCTTACATGGCAGTGTCGTCGCACAGAGCCTTGTGGTTGCGTCGGTGGATTGCGGACACAGAATCCAAATGTAATGTGGAATCCCTTTCCTTTTCTGGGGAATGGCTTTTTGGGGTTGAACTGGATGCATGGATTTCCAAAGTTACAGCTGGGAAATCCACGTTTCTCCCCTCTGGGGCCCCGCCGGCGAGACACTCCTATCCGGGGCCGTCTGTCCAGTCCTTGCGGTCTCGTACATTTCGATCAAAGGCCAGAGGTGCCTCCAATTCGGCTAGAGGCACCAGAGGTAAGTCCAGAAACCTGCAAATACCGGTTCTCCGGAACAGCCCACCAGTTCTGCCTCAGCATGACGATGCCTACCCACCCCGAGGAGACCTCGAGGTGGGAGCCCGACTGCGTCACTTCAGCCGCGTCTGGGAGAACTCCTGGGTCAGAGAGCTCGCTTCTTAATGCTACAACCTGGAATTCGACAGTACTACCCCCCCCCCCCCAATGATTTTTCAAATCAAGCTTACCAGCTTTGGAGGATATGCAAGTTACGTTGCAACAGGCTATCCTAAAGTTGGTCCAGTCCCACATCATTATTCCAATACCACTTCCGCAATGCAGCAAGGGGTTTTACTCAAACCTGTTTGTGGTGCCGAAGCTGGACGGTTCGGTCAGACCCATTCTGAATCTGAAATCTTTGAATCCTTATTTAAGGGTGTTCCATCTCAAAATGAAATCCCTTTGAGCAGAGATTGTGGGCCTGGAAGAACAGGAATTTATGGTCTCCTTGGATATCAAGGATGCCTATCTCCATATTCCGACTTGTCCGCCTCATCAGGCGTACCTGCGGTTTGCATAAAGACCAAGAGAAGGAAGTATTCCCTATTCTGGGCACACTCAGACAATAATCTCAGTCAGATGTCAGTGACACCTGACCACTAATGTTAAAATATAACTTTTATTTATGGATTTCTTAAAACTTCTGCGAAAATATTGTGCAAGTGAAAGGAAATGTGAATGTGCTAAACAAATGTGAAAATAAATTAAAAGTTCAGCCACTGCAGCCTTCAATTATTTCACTCTCCCAAGTGTTCAGAATGTATGCATATTAGTTGTAATGTTTTCTTTCCTAATGGAAACAATTGTATCTTTTAAGTGTGGCACAGTGAGATAGCTAATTCCACTACCTGGGATTGGGTTGTCTTCTTAATCTATTGTCTCTCTCAGTATTGACAGTGTGCGCATCACTGTTACCACGAGAGTAATCTGTATATTGAGACAATACCCTATCCTATCTGGACGTATCGTTATGTCCTACTTTTCTGGTTCAAGTGGATGTCTATCACACAGGGTTATCCTTGATAGCCTCCCAATTCAAGAATAATGGTTTATGGGGACTCAAATATAATATGCCCCTTTTCCCTATGTTCTCAACCACTGACCCAGATCATCCAATAATAGAATTTCCTTCTTAATGAATGTGTGTGATACTAATCCTATATTGTGCTAATAATTGATGCACAAATAAGGCATAGGTATTACAGGTGAGATTGATATGTGTATGAATTTATGGTATTAATTCATACATACACTTCGTTCATTTTGTATGTCTTATGGGGTGAAAAGAATCCCCTATTGCTTTTAGTTTTCGTAGTCCCGCCAGTTGAAAATATGAGGCGGCGCTCTACTATCAGCTATTATCTGCTGGTCGTGGCTTGTGTTACCACAATCGCCCTCTATCTTTAAAACCCTGTCAATTGATGTATGTGACAGCTATGTCTTGCTAGTGTGCGTTTTATACAGAGATAAGTGGTGAGGACAGAAGTGATATAATATCCTACTACCACATATCCCAGTTAGTATCTATTGGTCGTGGTTTATATCCCCAAGACCACAACTGTAATTGTCAGCGTTTTATGATCTAATTATCATTCCTATCCAAGATAACAGGTGATTTAATTCATGATGCTCAGTATATCTCACATAAATAAATGGTATTTATCAGTCAGTGTAAATTCTTGAAATTAATGGAGGGCTGATACTATAGTTAGCTGGTGGCTACATATGGCAACTTTTGTATGCTATTCATAATAATACTGTTTCAAAGTTTATATATTCCCAATAGTGTTAAACAAGTATGTATAACTATAAGGGTGCAACGCGTCTCGGCGTGCATCCACTTACCGCGGCTCTCAGCTCCCAGGTCATACACGTTACAGACACCGTGTGAGACCAGCTGGGGCAAGGTTGATAGAGCCGCGGTCTGTTACAACGTGCAGCCGCCAGCCGCTGTTAGCCGTCTCCCTGATCACACACGCTGCAAGCAGCGTCTATCAGTGTAAAGCCGCCGGGTGTATATCCCGCTGCGGCCGCGGCTATTATATTGATCCGTGTCACAATAAGCATATAGAATACGTGGAGTGCAGTGGCTTAAACAGTTAAAATGACAGACACACTGCCGTGTGAGCTGTCACCCTAACGATCGTTTCGCATGAGCTTAGTCATAGGAAAACCGATTGTCGGGTTTGGGAGGGCTAAATACCCAGTCAGTCTCTCTCATTGGCCACAATCTTTGATTGACATATCAGATATCCAATCATCGTTTTTTTTATTAAGAAAAAGGTGTTTATTAATACATTTAATACCAAAGTGGATAGCTTGTTGATGTTTTACAGTTTATATTAATTTCAGAGTTTGATGTTTTAACTCTGTGATCAGCAAATTTTAATCCTTCTATGAATTTTATTTGTCTATATTTTCCAATTACATTTTCATAGGTATTTTTCAATTTATTTAACTATATTGTTATTTTATTGACCTCCATGTCCCCCAGTATCCAGAACGTGGTAACCAAATTCAACCTAATAATGTGTGAAGTTGCATATAAAATATATGATGGTCATTCATATCCATCTGATGTGAGATAGCAGTGCAATAATAAATAATACATAAAAATAAATAAAATTTAATTCCGTGATATAACTTAATGTCTGAAGTGCCATTCCAAATCATCTTTGATGACTATTGTGATAATCCGTGCATGTGCGGCTGTTAAACCGTCGTACAAGTAAATGTAGTTTAACTGTGTGTTAAGATATGAATATAGTTATACCAAAAGTGTGACAAAAATGTGACCTCCTGGGTCAGAGAGCTTGTTTCTCAATGCTACAACCTGGAATACGACAGACCCCCCCCCCAATGATTTTTCAAATCAAGCTTACCAGCTTTGGAGGATATGCAAGTTACGTTGCAACAGGCTATCCAAAAGTTGGTCCAGTCCCACATCATTATTTCAATAAGACTTCCGCAATGCAGCAAGGGGTTTTACTCAAACCTGTTTGTGGTGCCGAAGCTGGACGGTTCGGTCAGACCCATTCTGAATCTGAAATCTTTGAATCCTTATTTGAGGGTGTTCAAGCTCAAATTGAAATCCCTTTGAGCAGAGATTGTGGGCCTGGAAGAACAGGAATTTATGGTCTCCTTGGATATCAAGGACGCCTATCTCCATATTCTGACTTGGCCTCCTCATCAGGCGTACCTGCGGTTTGCCCTGCTGGACGATCACTTCCAATTTCAGGCACTGCCCTTCAGCCTGTCTACAGCCCTGAGGGCCTTCACGAATGTGATGGTGGAGATGATGCTTCAACTCCGGGTTCAGGGGGTCAGTGTGGTCCCTTATCTGGATGATCTTCTGATAAAGGCAAGATCCAGGGAGCTTTTGTTGCTCCATATCGACCACACCATCTGTCTTCTGTCCGACCATGGGTGGATCTTCAACTGACAGAAGTCCCACCTGGAGCCAACTCAGCGGATCCTGTTCCTGGGCATGTTGCTGGATACTGTGGCCAAGAAGGTATTTCTACCAGAGGACAAGGCGAAAACACTTCAGGAGATGGTCCGCATGGTGCTCCGACTTACTCGAGTGTCCGTACATCTTTGCATAAGATTGTTAGGAAAGATGGATGCCTCATATGAGGTGATCCAGTATGGGAGGTTCCATGCCAGAATGTTTCAGTTGGATCTCCTGAGCAAGTGGTCCGGATCGCACCTCCAGATGCACCAAATGATTCAGCTGTCACCTCAGGCCAGGATTTCCCTCCTGTGGTGGCTACAGTCCTTCAGTCTCCTGGATGGTAGATAGGAGTTTTGGATTCAGGATTGGACCCTCCTCACGACGGATGCGAGCCTGAGAGGATGGGGAGCTGTCACCAAGTGGCGCAGTTCCAGCACAGGTGGTCAGCCCACGAAAGCCTCCTTCCGATCAACATTCTGGAACTTCGGGCGATCTACAATGCTCTGCTTCAGGCCTCTCCTCTGCTCAAGGATCAAGCGATCCAGGTACAGTCGGACAACGCCACGGTGGTGGCGTATATCAATCGACAAGGAGGGACAAAAAGCAGAGCCTGCATGCGAGAGGTGTCAAAGATACTCCTCTGGGCGGAAAGAAATGCAAGTGCACTGTCCGCAATCTTCATTCCGGGAGTGGACTTCCTGAGTCATCACGATCTCCACCCGGGAGAGTGGAGGCTTCACCATCAGGTGTTTCAGCTGATCATCGACTGGTAGGGTTGCCCACATAGACATGATGGCTTCTCGACTCAACAAGAAGCTTTGTTGGTATTGCTCACGAACCAGGGACCCTCAGACGTGGTCTACCTGTTTCCTCCGATTCCATTGCTCCCACGGGTGCTCAATCGAATCAGGAATCAAAGAGTCCAGGAAATTCTGATTGCCCCGGATTGGCCTCAGAGGGCTTGGTACGCGGATCTTCTGGACTTGTCCGTCGAAGACCCTTGGCCTCTGCCACGGAGAAGAGATCTGCAACAAGGACCGTTCGTCTACCCGGACGTACGGCGGCTTCGTTTGACAGCATGAAGGTTGAGCGGAACATCCTAGCTCACAAGGCCCTTTCCAAAAAGGTTATTGGTACCATGGTGCAGGCCAGGAAGCCTGTGACGTCCAAACACTATCATCATATCTGGAGAAGATATGTCTCTTGGTGGGAGGAACGCATGTATCCGCCTGCCACGTATCCGCCAAGTTCCACTTGGGACGTTTCCTGCAGACTGGTGTGGATAAGGGCTTACGTCTGGTTTCCATTAAGGTCCAGATTCCAGCTCTCAATTTTCTTCCAGAAGAAATTGGCGGTATTGCCAGAAGTTTAGACTTTCTTGCAAGGAGTGCTTCACATTGAACCTCCTTTTGTGCCGCCCACGGCACCGGGGGATTTGAATTTAGTATTGGAATTTCTACAGTCCTCCTGGTTTTAACCTCTGTTGACGGTAGAAGACAAGTACCTCACATGGAAGACTGTGATGTTACTGGCCCTGGCTTCTGCTAGCCATGTCTCAGAATTGAGGGCCTTATCGCGTAAAATATCCTACTTGGTCTTTAATGAGGACAGAGCGGAGCTCAGGACTAGTCAGCAGTTCCTGCCAAAGGTTGTCTCTGTGTTCCACTTGAATCAGCCTACTGTGGTTCCGTCTAGTTCTGGCACTTCTGCTCCTCCAGAGGCTTTGGATGCTGTGCGAGCCTTGAAGATCTATGTCAAGAGAACGGCTCGAATCAGAAAGACCGAATCCTTTTTTCGTGCTATATGATGCGCAGAAAAAGGGTTGGCCTGCTTCGAAACAGTCCATTGCTCGTTGGCTTCGACTAACTATCCAACAGGCCTACGTGTGGGCAGCATTTACTGAGGTCTGGGATACCGGCAGAAGGCTTTTTGGTGCCTCGGCACCGTTTTTCAAACCCCCGCCGGCATTTTCATTTTTCAAATTTAGCGAGCTGAAGCGCGCCGGGAAGGGGCGGAGCATAGTCGCGCGGCTCACCAGCGCCATTTTCCCTCATACACGCGGCTGCATGAGACGCTGGCCCGGGACCTCTAAAAGCTCCACTACAAGTAACAGGGAGCTAATCGGGGGGGCACAGTTTTATGGTGCATATTTATTGTTTTATAGCAGCGCTTTTTACATATATTAGTTGGTGTGATATATGGGCGCTGGGGTGTGAGCTGGCATACTCCCTCCGTGTTCCTCTATCCGGGCTTCCTTGTGGGCCTGTCCCCTAGCTGAGACGTGTGTGTTTGTCGGTGTGTCGATACTCAGTGTCGGCATGTCTGAGGCTGAATGTTATTCACCGGAGGAGGTTACTGGGGGAGCTGATGCGGGTCTGGAGTTGACTCTGTCGGCGCAGCCGACACCTGAGTTATTCATTGTTAAGTACACTTAATACAAATGTGGCTTCTTTGTCAAAGAGGTTAGATAAATCAGAGTCGCAGACACAGGTGCGTAGAAAATCCATGGAGGATGCTTTGTCTCAGGTGCAGACCCCATCGGGGTCGCAAAAGCGTCCGTTTACCCAGGTAGATACTGATACCGACACGGATTCTGATTCCGAGGTCGATTTCACTGAGGCTGCTTTACATCCACGAGTGGTTAAGAGTATTCAATACATGATTGTGGCTATAAAAGATGTTTTACATATTTCTGACGAACCTGTGGTGCAGGAAACAAGGATTTGTTTGTTCAAAGGGAAAAAACCTGAGGTGAAGTTTCCCCCCTCTGATGAAATGAATACTCTTTGTGAAAAGGCTTGGGAGTCGCCGGACAAGAGGTGGCAGATTCCCAAGAGGATTTATATGGCGTATCCTTTCCCCTCTGATGACAGGGAAAAATGGGAGGCGTCTCCAAATGTTGACAAAGCTCTATCTCGTTTGTCTAAGAAGGTGGCGCTTCCGTCTCCTGACACGGCAGCTCTCAAGGATCCGGAGGATCGCAAGCTGGAGATGTCTCTGAAGTCCATTTTCGCTAATACGGGTGCATTGCTCAGACCTGCTGTGGCGTTGGTATGGGTGAGTAGTGCTATTGCTAAATGGGCTGAGAATTTAGCTGCTGATATGGATACCCTTGATAAAGATAATGTTCTTTTGACTCTTGGTTATATCAAGGACGCTGCAGATTACCTGAAGGATGCGGCGACGTATGTTGGTCTCTTGGGATCAAGAGGCAATGCCATGGCAATCTCGGCCAGGAGGGCGCTGTGTATCCATCAATGGAATGCTGATGCCGACTCCAAGAGAGCTATGGAAGCTTTGCCCTTCAAATGTAATGTCTTGTTTGGGGACGGCTTGGCTGACCTGGTTTCTACTGCTACTGCGGGTAAGTCGTCTTTTCTTCCCTATGTTTCCACACAACAGAAAAAGGCACCACATCAGCAGATGCAGTCCTTTCGTCCAAATAAATACAGGCGTGGAAAGGGTTCGTCCTTCCTCGCTTCAAAGGGTAGAGGAAGGGGAAAGAAGTCGCCTGCAGTGTCAGGTGCCCAGGACCCAAAGTCCTACCCTGCCTCTACCAAGTCCACTGCATGACGCTGGGGCTTCCCTGGGGGAGCCCGGACCGGTGGGGGGGCCGTCTGCGGATCTTCAGTCAGGTCTGGATTCGATCAGGCCTGGATCCTTGGGTCCTAGAGATTGTATCTCAGGGATACAAGCTGGAGTTTCAGGAGGCACCGGCTCACCGGTTTTTCATTTCAGCCTTACCAGTGTCTCTTCCGGACAGGGAGGAGGTGCTGGCAGCAATACAAAAGTTGTGTCAACAGAGGGTCATTGTTCCCGTTCCCCCGTCCCAACGGGGGGAGGGGTTCTACTCAAGCCTCTTTGTTGTACCGAAACCGGACGGTTCGGTCAGACCGATTCTGAACCTAAAATCCCTCAATCCATACTTGAAAGTTTTCAAGTTCAAGATGGAATCTCTTCGAGCTGTGATTGCCAGCTTAGAAGGAGGGGGATTTTATGGCATCTGTCGACATAAAGGATGCCTACTTACACGTCCCAATATATCCTCCACATCAAGCCTTCCTCCGGTTTTCGATACAGTATTTTCATTACCAATTTCAGACGTTGCCGTTTGGGCTTTCCACAGACCCGAGGATTTTCACCAAGGTCATGGCAGAAATGATGGTTCTCCTTCGCAAGCAAGGGGTTACCATTATCCCGTACTTGGACGATCTCCTGATAAAGGCGAGGTCCAAGGAACGATTGCTGAGAAGTGTGAATTTGTCACTATCAGTTCTGCGCCAGCACGGTTGGGTGCTAAATTTGCCAAAATCTCAGTTGATTCCGACCACTCGACTGCCTTTTCTGGGCATGATTCTGGACACTGCGTTACGGAGAGTGTTTCTTCCGGAGGAAAAAGCTCTGGAACTACGGACGATGGTCAGGGAGCTTCTGAGGCTGACAAGTGTGTCGATTCATCACTGTACTTGGGTTCTGGGGAAGATGGTAGCGGCGTACAAAGCCATTCCATATGGCAGGTTTCATGCCCGGGTGTTTCAGTGGGACCTGCTGAGCAAATGGTCCGGGTCTCACCTGCACATGCACCGAAGATAAGTCTATCTCCCAGGGCCAGGATTTCTCTCCTGTGGTGGCTACAAACCTCTCACCGCCTAGGAGGGCGCCGGTTCGGTATCCAGGACTGGGTACTACTGACAACAGATGCAAGTCTCCGAGGCTGGGGCGCAGTCACCCAAGGAAGAAATTTCCAGGTGAAATGGTCGCTCCAGGAAGCTTGTCTCCACATAAATGTTCTCGAGTTAAGAGCCATTTACAACGGCCTGCTGCAAGCAAGATGCCTTCTTCAGGGTCGACCTGTCCTGGTACAGTCGGACAACATCACAGCGGTGGCGCATATAAACCGTCAAGGCGGAACAAGGAGCAGGGCGGCTATGGCGGAGGCCACAAAAATCCTTCGCTGGGCAGAACAACATGTGAGCACCCTGTCAGCAGTCTTCCTTCCGGGAGTGGACATATGGGAAGCAGATTTCCTCAGCAGACACGATCACCAAGAGGTATTTGCAGAAGTGACGAAGCGTTGGGGAATTCCGCTGATCGACATGATGATGTCTCGCCTTAACAAGAAGCTTCCAAGGTATTGTTCCAGGTCAAAGGACCCCCAAGCCAGTGCAGTGGACGCCCTGGTGACTCCGTGGGTGTTCCAGTCGGTGTATGTGTTCCCTCCATTTCCTCTCATTCCAAAGGTACTGGGAATCATTCGACGAGCAAGAGTTCAAGCGATTCTCGTCGTTCCAGATTGGTCAAGAAGGGCCTGGTATCCGGATCTTCAGGAATTACTTGTGGAAGATCCGTGGCCGCTTCCTCTGAGAGAGGACCTATTATTGCAGGCACCATGCCTGTTTCCAGACTTACCGCGGCTGCGTTTGACTGCATGGAAGTTGAGCGCCAAATCTTAGCTCGAAAAGGTATTCCCGGGGAGGTCATTCCCACTCTCCTTAAGGCTAGGAAGGAGGTTACGGCGAAACATTATCACCGTATTTGGAGAAAGTATGTTTCGTGGTGTGAGACTAAAAAAGCTCCTGCGGAAGAATTTCACTTGGGTCGGTTTCTCCATTTTTTGCAGGCAGGCGTCGATGCTGGCCTGAAATTAGGTTCCATCAAAGTGCAGATTTCGGCTTTATCTATTTTCATTCAAAAGGAATTGGCTGCCCTCCCAGAGGTTCAGACCTTTGTGAAGGGAGTGATGCATATCCATCCTCCGTTTGTGCCCCCTGTGGCACCATGGGATCTTGAGGTGGTCTTACAGTTTCTTATGTCTTCCTGGTTTGAACCTTTACGCAAGGTTGAGTTAAAGTTTCTCACTTGGAAGGTAGTCATGCTGTTGGCTCTGGCGTCTGCCAGGCGTGTGTCGGAGTTGGTGGCCTTGTCTCATAAGAGTCCGTACCTGATTTTCCATTCGGATAGGGCGGAATTAAGGACTCGTCAACAATTTCTGCCGAAGGTGGTTTCATCGTTTCACATTAACCAACTTATTGTGGTACCCGTGGCTACAGATGCTGTGGCAGTTCCAAAGTCTCTGGATGTTGTGAGAGCTTTAAAAATCTACGTCGCCAGAACGGCTGTTGCCAGGAAGAAAGAGGCGCTGTTTGTCCTGTATGCTTCCAACAAGATTGGTCATCCTGCTTCAAAACAGAATATTGCACGCTGGATTTGTAGTACGATTCAGCAAGCTCCCTCTTCGGCTGGGCTGCCGGTGCCGAAGTCAGTGAAGGCCCATTCTACCAGGAAAGTGAGCTTATCTTGGGCGGCTGCCCAAGGGGTCTCGGCACTTCAGCTTTGCCGAGCAGCTACGTGGTCGGGTTCAAACACCTTTGCTAAGTTTTACAAGTTTGATACCCTAGCTGAGGATGACCTCATGTTTGCTCAATCGGTGCTGCAGAGTCATCCGCACTCTCCCGCCCGTGTTGGAGCTTTGGTATAGACCCCATGGTCCTTCTGGAGTCCCCAGCACCCTCTAGGACGTAAGAGAAAATAGGATTTTAGTACCTACCGGTAAATCCTTTTCTCCTAGTCCGTAGAAGATGCTGGGCGCCCATCCCAGTGCGGTCTGTTACTTGCAGTGTATTCTTGCTGGTTAAATTAGTTTATACACGGATTGTGTATTTATTGTTTTCAGCTTGTTGCTGTTATTAATTTATACTGTTATCTGGTTTACTGTTACTCCGGTTGTACGGTATGTTTGTGGTGTGGGCTGGTATGTTTGTAGCCCTTAGTTTAAACAAAACTCCTTTCCTCGAAATGTCCGTCTCTCCTGGGCACAGTTCCTATAACTGAGGTCTGGAGGAGGGGCATAGAGGGAGGAGCCAGTTCACACCCAGTTAAAGTCTTTTCAGTGTGCCCAAGCTCCTGCGGATCCCGTCTATACCCCATGGTCCTTTTGGAATCCCCAGCATCCTCTACGGACTAGGAGAAAAGGATTTACCGGTAGGTACTAAAATCCTATTTTTAGCTTGTAACACTTATTCAGATCACATAGGAATCACGATGCGACCGCAATTTACCCTAACAGCCGCCAATGCGCTCACTCAGGTAACATCCTACGCATATGTGTCCTGGCCAATGCGTTCGCCTTACTGACCGGCAGAGACGTTTGCGGAGCAGCGACTCGGTGGTGGGACGCCACAAACGGGGGCGGGGCAGCAGCGTTTTTGGGGTGGCTGTGTGACGTCACATGCAGCGGCTCAGGGGTTGTCCACAGTTGCTGTGACCGCTATAAAATTGCCAGCATGTAGTTTCTGTTTTTTAGAAGAATCTGCAATCCAACCTGAATAGGGTACATAGTCTGCAGTAATAGACTATGGGGGTCATTCCGAGTTGATGGCTCGCTAGCTATTTTTTGCAGCGCTGTGAACAGATAGTCGCCGCCTATAGGTGAGTGTATGTTTGCTTTGCAAGTGTGCGATCGCATGTGTAGCCGAGCACTATAAAAAAGTTTTTTGTGCAGCTTTTGAGTAGCTCAGAACTTACTCAGCCGCTGCGATCACTTCAGCCTGTTCTTGCCCGGAATTGGTGTCAAGATACCCGCCCTGCAAATGCTTGGACACGCCTGTGGTTTTCCAACCACTCCCAGAAAACAGTCAGTTGACACCGACAAATGCCCTCTTCCTGTCAATCTCCTTGCGATTGACTGTGCGAATGGATTCTTTTGTAAAATCCATCGCTCAGCAACGATCTGCTTTGTACCCGTACGACGCGCCTGCGCTTTGCGGTGCATGCGCAGTTCTGACTGGATCGCAGCACAGCAAAAAATCCTAGCGTGCAATCAAGTCAGAATGACCTCCTAGAACTGTTTTAAATTTATTATTATAAAAAATATATATTTTTTAGCAAATCTGTTCATGGGTGATCCACTGCAGAACTACTACTAGTCCCCTTTATTATGCTCTGCTTTGGTGCAGTGTCTTTATCATTTACGTTTTGGAGATGTTCCGTAGATGTTTCTGCAAGCAGTGTTTACTTATGGATAAGTAGCTAACTTTTTACAATGTATTTAAACTAGTTGGAGCTGCAAGTTGGCCCTGGTATTGAGAAGATGCGTCCGTGTAATGCTCAGCGTCACAAAGTTGGGACTGGAGGCAAAGAAAATGACTTAAAAATCTGGGATCTGCAAAAACCAGAAGAACCAATTTTCAGAGCCAAGAATGTAAGTTTCCTTATATGTGACATAATGCGTCTTCTAGCAATGGGACGTGCGTCATGCACACAGTCTAGCACTTACTGAAGTAAAGAAACGGGCAACTCCAGTGCCCTCTGGGTTATAGGTGCAGAGATGAAAGAAGACAGTGGCACCAGTGCATATATTGTAGTCATATGCGCCATGGTTCATGTAACTACAATGTATGAATTGGACTACATGGTAGTTTTATTTGCCGTCAGCTGTCGTGTTACTTCCTTCCTATAGATATGTAAGTTTGTCCAAATTTTGTGACCTTTCAGTATACAATGTAACAGGGAATATACAGGTGTGAGGTGCAAAATGTATATAAATAGCCAATGCAACAAAAATACAGATTAAATGCAAACAAATCCAGAGACTCTTAAAATAAAGTTTTAGCTCTTAAGGTGGGTACACACTTCGCGATAAAGTCAACTACGTTGCTCATTTTGACCCTTCCTGATCGACGTTGTTTACTTTATCGCTAAATGTGTGTATGCCGCCGAGGGACGTGCTGCCCTGCGGGTCGTTGACTACCCTCGGTCTCGGCTGTACATGCAGCTCAATTTGGACTCATCGTCCAAAACTGCATGCTCCAGCCGGCTGCGGCATGATGTCACTGTGCAATATCATT
Source organism: Pseudophryne corroboree (assembly GCF_028390025.1). Lineage (NCBI taxonomy): Eukaryota > Metazoa > Chordata > Amphibia > Anura > Myobatrachidae > Pseudophryne > Pseudophryne corroboree. The sequence goes on along the minus strand of NC_086454.1, from coordinate 156,810,187 downwards.
AGTGATATCGCACAGTGTGTTCAGCCCGGGAGAGGAAATACTAGGCAGCGCTCATCGAGCACATCGCCTAGTGTGTTCCCACCTTTATAGTCATATAAATACTGAAATGTTTCCTATCAAATCACAGTGCATTACTTAAAATTTCTCTTTTCAGTTGAGGAATGATTGGCTAGATCTTCGTGTGCCTGTGTGGATTCGTGACCTGGATTTCATCCCAGAGTCAGATAAAGTAGTCACCTGTACAAGCTATTATCAAGTGAGTGTGAAGTGTTTTGCTTGTCATGTGCATCAGTGCTCTGAAATACTAAGTGAAGCCATCTTGGAAGATTTAATAAAAGATAGGCAAACATTGGTATAGGTTATTTTCATTTGTTTGGAGTTCTGTAATATCGTATTTATAAATTAAATGAAGTCTCTATTTCCCATAAATTCCAAATGATATGGTTTTATATAACAGCACACTATATTAGAAAAAAAAATATTTCTGCAGCGGAGTACACAGGTTTCCACAGGGAAACATCGGGGTGTGAAGTTGATCTTGATCCAGAGGCACCAACAGGTAAAGCTTTAGCTGTCCCAGGATGCATGTCCCAGGATGCCTCCTCTATTACCCTGCCTCCAGGCACTGAGAGCTCAGTTTTTCAGTTGGTGCCTGCAGCAGCAGGTCACTGAACAGGGGGGCTGCGCTGAGCAGCCCTGAAAGCTTTCAAACAAAGAAGATATTTAGCTTTTCTGACAATGTCAGAGTGACATTCAGCGCTGCAGCTCCATCACCTCCTAAGCAGCGCCTCACACTCCCGTTGGCCTGGTTCCCGGGTACCTGCGGCGGAGGCGTCCCGACTTAGGCATGGTCGCAGACTGCTCTCCTGGATCGCGTGGCTGCTACGGGGAGGAGGTAAGAGGGTCTCCTAGGCAGGACCCGCCATTAAATCGCGTTCTGTTCGCTGTCTGGGGAGACGGACCGCGGCACTGGCGTGGACACTGTCACTGGGCATGGACCCCACTAGACCACCAGGGCATTCGGAGCACAGGTCAGGTGTTTAACAAGGCTCCACAGTACTTGGGGTGGAAGACCAGCATAGGGGAGGCGGCGCTTGACCTGTAGCCCCTCCCCCGGCCCAGGGCGCCATCTCCTCACAGATTTCCCGCCCTGGAGCGGCCTCACTCTTCCTCACAGAGACTCTGGGCGCCATCTTAACAGCAGAGCTGCAGTAGGTCTCCGGGAATTGCAGGGCAAGGTCTCCCATGTAAAGCCACCTGTGTACAGCGCTGAGACTTTACATTCACTTGAGTATCCTACATGTCTTAGACAGCGTTAGTTGAGAAAAGGTGTACATTGCAGAGTATATTGTATGAGTATTCTGCTATATCCTCCGGTCTGTCACCACTGTCACCTCACTGAGGGAGCCGACAGATAAGCGTGTGGAGGGATTCCTGAAATCTGTGTACTCCCTTACAGGGGCTATTCATAGACCCACTATAGCTGCCTCTTGGGCTGCAAAAGTTATTGAAACGTGGGTTCAGGCATTAGAGGTGGAGCTGCCCAAGGATATTTCTGACAATGCCAGACAATACCTGTCTCATATTACCACCGCCTCTTATTACATTCAAGAGGCGTCCTTTGAGGCGGCAGTATTGGTAGCCAAGGCGATTGCTATGTCTGTCCTAGGGCGCCGCAAATTGTGGTTGAGCTTGTAGAAAGTGGACCTGGACTCCAAAAAGACTTTGGAGGTCCTCCCCTGCACTGGGGACATTTTGTTTGGGGAAGACCTAAATAAAATTGTCTGAACTGGCAGCTGCTAAGACAGCTTTTCTCCCAACTACTAATCCTTCTGCACAGAAAGCAAAGGGATACCACTTTTCGCTCCTTTCGGCCCAAGGTAAAGCAAAAGGTCAGACATACCCCCGGGACAATCTCTTGCTCCCAAAACCGCCAAGGCGAAACAGTCCTGGGCAGCCTGTCGGCCTGTTGCAAAACATGACTAGCCTGCTGCATGACGGGGCGGGCTATTCCTGGGTGGGAGGCTGACTTCTGCCGTTCGCCCAGGTCTGGTTCACGACCACTTCAGATGCATGGGTACTGGAAGTTGTCTCTCACGAGTACGCTGTCTCCTTAAAGAGACGTTCCACTCACCAGTTCTGCACTACGGCTCTCCCTTTGGATCTCTTGAAAGCGTAGGATCTGCAAACGGTTGTAGGTTCCTGAGTACAGGAGTGGTTGTGCCGATACCGGAGTTCCAGAGGGGCAGAGGTTACTACTCGACCCTGTTTCTGGTCCCGAAACCCAATGGGTCTTTCCGGCCTATATTCAGCCTCAAATCTGAACAAGTTTGTGAGAGTATCCAAGTTTTGTATGGAAATGCTGCGCTCAATTGTGCTGGATATGGAACACGGAAACTATATGGTATCCCTAGATATACAGGATGCATATCTGCATATTCCTATTGCCATATCGCATCAGCAGTTCCTGCGGTTTTCTATTGGCAACCTTCACTACCAATTCCATGCTCTGCTATTTGGACTGGCTCCTCGGATCTTCACCAAGGTCATGGCCGTAATGACGGCCCACCTCCATCGCCAGGGAGTCAGAATCCTCCCGTACTTGGACGACCTACTGATTCTAGCAAATTCTCAGAAAGTCCTCCTCAGTTATCTGCAACTGACGTTGAATTTCCTGCAATATGGGTGGCTAATAAATTGGAAGAAGTCCTCGCTGGTCCTAGCTCAGAGCATGGTGCACCTAGGGGCACTCTTGGACACATACAGTCAGAGACTGTTCTTGTCTCCATACAAAGTCCTGAACCTTCAGGACAGGATAAGACACTTCATTCGTCGCCCCTGAGCGTCGATACACTCGGCGATGCAAGTCCTTGGCCTGATGGTGGCGTCTTTCGACATGGTAGAGTACGCTCAATTTCACTCTCGTCCTCTGCAAAGGTTGATCCTGTCAGAGTGGGACGACCTACCCCATAGGATCAGATACCAGATGGTCTCGTTGACTCTGGAGGTTCGTTAGTCGCTGTCCTGGTGGCTCCAGGACCAGCAATTGTGCTGGGGCTATCCATTCTGGATCCCCAACTGGGTCCTACTGACTACGGACGCCAGTCTACGGGGATGGGGAGCAGTGTTGGAGCAACACTTGTTTCAGGGTCGTTGGACCAAGGATCACTCCTCCTGATCAACATTCTGCAGCTGAAGGCAGTTTTCAATTAACTATCCCTTGCCCTGCCTCTGGTATGAAACAGGCCTGTTCAGGTATAGTCAGACAACGCCACCACGGTGTTAAACATAAACCATCAAGGCGGCGCTCGAAGCCGCATGGCAATGATGGAAATGTCAAAAATCCTTTGTTGGCCAGAACGCCATATGCCCGCCATATCGTCAGTGTTCATTCCTGGCATCCTAAACTGGGAAGCAGACTTCCTCAGTCACCAGGACGTTCAGTCCGGAGAGTGGAGCCTTCATCCAGAAGTCTTTGAACTCCTGGTGGACAGGTGGGGCCTACCAGACATAAACATCATGGCGTCTCGACACAATCATAAGGTTCCGGTCTTCAGATCACGGACCAGGTATCCTCAGGCAGCGTTCGGGGATGCACTGGCAGTTCCGTGGAACTTTCAGATGCCTTACATATTCCCTCCGGTGTCATGCCTTCCCAGGTTACTGCGGAAGTTCAAGCAAGAAGGCGGAATACTAATTCTAGTCGCTCCAGGGTGGCCTAGACTGCCCTGCCTATTTTGTCAGTCCCGGGCCCTGCAGTTTCTGATGGCAGCCCTGAATAGGGGAGTAGTACAAATATTATACCTCCCTCTTTCCTTCTGATATTCTCTCTCTCTCTCTATTATTTAGAGAGTGCTGGTGTGAATTGTATGCGTCTCCACTCTCCGTCACAATGGCAGACAAGGGACCAGCTAATAAGGCATCACAAAAACTATTTATCTGTGCTAAGTGTAAAAAAATAAATAAAAATAATCTCCCTCTCTCTCTACTGGTATCTTTCCCTCTCTGTTTAAACATGCAGTGATTACTCCCATTCTAAAAAAAAAAAACACAACTTTGACCCAAACACACTCTCTAACTACCGTTCCATTTCTCAGCTACCAGGTCCCTCCAAGCTACTTGAGAGACTTGCCTACACTCGCCTTACACACTTTCTTAACTCCCACAACTTATTGGACCCACTTCAGTCAGGCTTTCGTGCCCAACACTCCACAGAGACGGCACTGACCAAAGTAGTGAATGATCTAGTCACCGCTAGATCAAAAGGCCATTACACACTACTTATTCTTCTAGATCTCTCTGCTGCTTTTGACACTGTTGACCACTCTCTTCTCATACAAACACTACAATCCCTAGGTCTTCAGGACACAACCCTTTCTTGGTTCTCATCCTACCTATCTAATCGCTCTTTCAGTGTTCACTTCTCTGATTCTACCTCCTCTTCTCTACCTCTATCAGTTGGAGTACCGCAAGGCTCAGTCTTAGGTCCTCTGCTTTTCTCAATCTATACCTCCTCTCTTGGTAAACTAATCAGCTCCTTTGGATTTCAGTATCATTTGTACGCTGATGATACTCAAATCTACCTATCCTCCCCAGATTTGTCACCATCTGTATTGGCTCGTGTCACTGGATGCCTGTCTGCCATTTCATCTTGAATGTCATCTCGCCACCTCAAACTCAACATTTCCAAAACAGAATTAATTATTTCTCTAACGTCCTAGTGGATGCTGGGGACTCTGTAAGGACCATGGGGAATAGACTGGCTCCGCAGGAGACTGGGCACTCTAAGAAAGATTTAGTACTACCGGTGTGCACTGGCTCCTCCCTCTATGCCCCTCCTCCAGACCTCAGTTAGAATCTGTGCCCGGAAGGAGCTGGGTGCATTTTAGTGAGCTCTCCTGAGCTTGCTAATAAGAAAGTATTTTAGTTAGGTTTTTTTATTTTCAGAGAGCTTCTGCTGGCAACAGACTCTCTGCTACGTGGGACTGAGGGGAGAGAAGCAAACCTACCAACTGCGGCTAGGTTGCGCTTCTTAGGCTACTGGACACCATTAGCTCCAGAGGGATCGAACACAGGAACTTAACCTTGGTCGTCCGTTCCCGGAGCCGCGCCGCCGTCCCCCTCGCAGAGCCAGAAGACAGAAGCCGGCGGGTTGAAGCAAAAAGACGTCAAAATCGGCGGCAGAAGACTCCTGTCTTCATATGAGGTAGCGCACAGCACTGCAGCTGTGCGCCATTGCTCCCACACTAACCCACACACTCCGGTCACTGTAGGGTGTAGGGTGCAGGGCGCAGGGGGGGGGGGGGGGCGCGCCCTGGGCAGCAATTGAGTACCTCCTGGCAAAAAGCAGCATATATACAGCTGGGCACTGTAATATGCATGAGCCCCCGCCATTATTTTTACACAAAATCGCGGGACAAAAGGCCTTGTGGGGGTCCTGTCCTCATATAGAGCATCCCCTGTGTGTGTGTGGTGTGTCGGTACGCTTGTGTCGACATGTTTGACGAGGAGGGCTATGTGGAGGCAGAGCAGGTGCAGATGAATGACGTGTCTCCGCCGACGGCGCCGACACCTGATTGGATGGATATGTGGAAAGGTGTTAAATGATAATGTAAACTCCTTGCATAAAAGGTTGGATAAAGCTGAAACCATGGGACAGTCGGGGTCTCAGCCCATGCCTGATCCTACAGCGCAGAGGCCGTCAGGGTCTCAGAAGCGCCCACTATCCCAAATTGTTGACACAGATATCGACACGGATTCTGACTCCAGTGTCGATGGCGATGATGCAAAATTGCAGCCTAAAATGGCTAAAGCCATCCGCTACATGATTATAGCAATGAAGGATGTATTGCACATATCAGAGGTAAACCCTGTCCCTGACAAGAGGGTTTATATGTTTGGGGAGAAAACGCAAGAGGTGACTTTTCCCCCTTCACATGAGTTAAATGAGTTATGTGAAAAAGCGTGGGATTCCCCCGATAGGAAAGTGCTGATTTCCAAAAGGTTACTTATGGCGTACCCTTTCCCGCCAACGGACAGGATGCGCTGGGAATCCTCCCCTAGGGTAGACAAAGCTCTGATACGCTTATCTAAGAAGGTGGCCCTGCCGTCACAGGATACGGCCTCCCTAAAGGATCCTGCGGATAGGAAGCAGGAAAGTATCCTGAAGTCTGTTTATACACATTCAGGTACTCTACTGAGGCCGGCAATTGCGTCGGCCTGGATGTGTAGTGCTGTAGCAGCATGGACAGATAATCTGTCTGAGGAACTGGATACCTTGGACAAGGATACTATTTTACTGACCCTGGGGCATATAAAAGACGCTGTCCTATATATGAGGGATGCCCAGAGGGACATTTGCCTACCGGGCTCTAGAATAAATGCAATGTCAATTTCTGCCAGAAGGGTCCTGTGGACTCGGCAATGGACAGGTGATGCCGACTCCAAAAAGCACATGGAGGTTTTACCTTACAAGGGTGAGGAATTGTTTGGGGACGGTCTCTCAGACCTAGTTTCCACAGCTACGGCTGGGAAGTCAAATTTTTTGCCATATATTCACTCACAGCCTAAGAAAGCACCGTATTACCAAATGCAGTCCTTTCGGTCACAAAAAAGCAAGAAAGTCAGAGGTGCATCCTTTCTTGCCAGAGGCAGGGGTAGAGGAAAGAAGCTGCACCATACAGCTAGTTCCCAGGAACAGAAGTCCTCCCCGGCTTCCACTAAATCTACCGCATGACGCTGGGGCTCCACAGGTGGAGCCAGGAGCGGTGGGGGCGCGTCTCCGAAATTTCAGCCACCAGTGGGTTCGCTCACAGGTGGATCCCTGGGCTATACAGATTGTGTCTCAGGGATACAAGCTGGAATTCGAAGTGATGCCTCCTCACCGTTACCTCAAATCGGCCCTGCCAGCTTCCCCCATGGATAGTGTTAGCGGCAGTTCACAAGTTATATCTCCAGCAGGTGGTGGTAAAGGTTCCCCTCCTTCAACAGGGTAGGGGATACTATTCCACAATGTTTGTGGTACCGAAACCGGACGGTTCGGTCAGACCCATCTTGAATTTAAAATCCCTGAACATTTATCTGAAGAAATTCAAGTTCAAAATGGAATCGCTCAGAGCGGTCATTGCAAGCCTGGAAGAGGGGGATTTTATGGTGTCTCTGGACATCAAGGGTGCTTACTTGCATGTCCCCATTTATCCACCTCATCAGGAGTACCTGAGATTTGTGGTACAGGACTGTCATTACCAATTCCAGACGTTGCCGTTTGGGCTCTCCACGGCACCGAGAATATTTACCAAGGTAATGGCGGAAATGATGGTGCTCCTGAGAAAGCAAGGAGTCACAATTATCCCATACTTGGACGATCTCCTCATAAAGGCGAGGTCCAGAGAGCAGTTGCTGATCAGCGTAGCACACTCTCAGGAAGTGTTGCAACAGCACGGCTGGATTCTGAATATCCCAAAGTCGCAGCTGATTCCTATGACGCGTCTGCCCTTTCTGGGCATGATTCTGGACACAGACCAGAAGAAGGTGTTTCTCCCGGCGGAGAAGGCTCAGGAGCTCGTGACTCTAGTCAGAGACCTCTTAAAACCGAAATAGGTGTCTGTGCATCACTGCACGCGAGTCCTGGGAAAGATGGTGGCATCATACGAACCCATTCCCTTTGGCAGGTTCCATGCAAGGATCTTTCAGTGGGATCTGTTGGACAAGTGGTCCGGATCGCATCTTCAGATGCATCGGCTAATAACCCTGTCCCCCAGGGCCAGGGTGTCTCTTCTGTGGTGGCTGCAGAGTGCTCACCTTCTCGAGGGCCGCAGGTTCGGCATACAGGACTGGTTCCTGGTGACCACGGATGCAAGCCTCCGAGGATGGAGGGCAGTCACTCAGGGAAGAAACTTCCAAGGGTTGTGGTCAAGTCAGGAGGCTTGTCTGCACATCAATATCCTGGAACTAAGGACCATATACAACGCCCTGAGTCAAGCGGAGCCTCTGCTTCGCAACCAACCGGTGCTGATTCAGTCAGACAACATCACCGCAGTGGCTCATATAAACCGCCAGGGCGGCACAAGAAGCAGGGTGGCGATGGCGGAAGCCGCCAGGATTCTTCGTTGGGCGGAGAATCACGTGCAAGCACTGTCAGCAGTGTTCATTCCGGGAGTGGACAACTGGGAAGCAGACTTCCTCATCAGGCACGACCTCCACCCGGGAGAGTGGGGACTTCATCAAGAAGTCTTCACGCAGATTGCAAACGATGGGAACTGCCACAGGTGGACATGATGGCGTCCCGCCTCAACAAAAAGCTAAAAAGGTATTGCGCCAGGTCAAGGGACCCTCAGGCGATAGCTGTGGACGCACTAGTGACACCGTGGGTTTTCCAGTCGGTCTATGTATTTCCTCCTCTTCCTCTCATACCCAAGGTGCTGAGAATCGTAAGGAAAAGAGGAGTGAGAACAATACTCATTGTTCCGGATTGGCCAAGAAGGACTTGGTACCCGGAACTGCAAGAAATGCTCACAGAGGACCCATGGCCTCTGCCTATCAGACAGGACCTGTTGCAACAGGGGCCCTGTCTGTTCCAAGACTTACCGCGGCTGCGTTTGACGGCATGGCGGTTGAACGCCGGATCCTAGCGGAAAAAGGCATTCCGGATGAAGTTATTCCTACGCTAATAAAGGCTAGGAAGGAGGTGACCGCAAAACACTATCACCGTATATGGCGAAAATATGTTGCCTGGTGTGAGGCCAGGAATGCTCCTACAGAGGAATTCCAGCTGGGCCGGTTCCTGCACTTCCTAGAGTCTGGAGTGACTATGGGCTTGAAGTTGGGGTCCACAAAGGTCCAGATTTCAGCCCTATCCATTTTCTTTCAAAAAGAACTGGCTTCTCTTCCTGAGGTTCAGACGTTTGTTAAAGGAGTGCTGCATATTCAGTCCCCTTTTGTGCCACCAGTGGCACCTTGGGATCTCAACGTGGTGTTGGGTTTCCTGAAATCCCACTGGTTTGAGCCACTTAAGACCGTGGAGCTAAAGTATCTCACGTGGAAGGTGGTCATGCTATTGGCCTTAGCTTCGGCTAGGCGTGTGTCAGAATTGGCGGCTTTGTCATGTAAAAGCCCCTATCTGGTTTTCCATGTGGACAGGGCAGAATTGCGGACTCGTCCACAATTTCTGCCGCAGGTGGAGTCATCTTTTCATTTGAACCAACCTATTGTGGTGCCTACGGCTACTCGTGACCTGGAGGATTCCAAGTTGCTTGATGTAGTCAGGGCTTTGAAGATTTATGTGGCCAGAACGGCTGGAGTCAGGAAAACTGACACGCTGTTTATCCTGTATGCATCCAACAAGCTGGGTGCTCCTGCTTCAAAGCAAACTATTGCTCGCTGGATCTGTAACACGATTCAGCAGGCTCATTCTGCGGCGGGATTGCCGCATCCAAAATCAATAAAGGCCCATTCCACACGGAAAGTGGGCTCTTCTTGGGCGGCTGCCCGAGAGGTCTCGGCATTACAGCTTTGCCGGGCAGCTACTTGGTCGGGTTCAAACACCTTTGCAAAATTCTACAAGTTTGATACCCTGGCTGAGGAGGACCTTGTGTTTGCCCATTCGGTGCTGCAGAGTCATCCACACTCTCCCGCCCGTTTGGGAGCTTTGGTATAATCCCCATGGTCCTTACGGAGTCCCCAGCATCCACTAGGACGTTAGAGAAAATAAGATTTTACTCACCGGTAAATCTATTTCTCATAGTCCGTAGTGGATGCTGGGCGCCCGTCCCAAGTGCGGACTTTCTGCAATACGTGTATATAGTTATTGCTTAATAAAGGGTTATGTTATGTTGGCATCCGTGGTTGATGCTTTGTTGTTGTTCATACTGTTAACTTGGTATGTTATCACAAGTTATACGGTGTGATTGGTGTGGCTGGTATGAGTCTTACCCTGGATTCCAAAATCCTTTCCTTGTAATGTCAGCTCTTCCGGGCACAGTTTCCTTAACTGAGGTCTGGAGGAGGGGCATAGAGGGAGGAGCCAGTGCACACCAGTAGTACTAAATCTTTCTTAGAGTGCCCAGTCTCCTGCGGAGACCGTCTATTCCCCATGGTCCTTACGGAGTCCTCAGCATCCACTACGGACTACGAGAAATAGATTTACCGGTGAGTAAAATCTTATTTTTCCCACCAGCTAAGAGTAGTTACCAACCTGATATCTCCATAACTGTTGACAATGCAACTATCCACCCTACCCCACAAGCTCGTTGCCTAGGTGTCACCCTTGACTCTGAACTGTCCTTTGTTCCACACATTCAATCTGTCTCTAAATCATGTTACATGCACCTTAAAAACATATCCAAAATACGCCCTTATCTTACACAAGACACTACAAAAACTCTAATCCATGCACTCATCATCTCCCGCATTGATTATTGTAATATTCTCCTTACTGGTCTTCCCAAACATAGGCTCTCACCACTTCAATCCATTTTAAATGCAGCTGCGAGGCTAATCGTCCTCGCCAGACGTTCTTCATCTGCTGATCCGCTCTGTCAGTCCCTCCATTGGTTACCGGTATTCTACTGTGTCAAATATAAAATACTTTTACTTACATACAAGGCTATTAACCAAACTGCACCATCATACATCTCAAAATATCTCCCTACCAGACCTCTCCGCTCTGCACAAGATCTGCGTCTCTCATCCACATGTATTACCTGTTCCCACTCAAAATTACACGCACAATAAGACTCTCCTCTAGTCTCCAAACGTTCCCTGAAAACTCATCTCTTCAGACAAGCCTACAAAATTTCAGACCCACACACATAACCTTCAATGCTTCTCTATCAAGTTACATCCCCTCTGTACAGTCCACATAAACTCACATTTTGTCTTCCAACATTGCTGGGTGATCATATCATACAACCCATTAAGAACCTAGCAATCTGGGGAACCATTATGTAACAGGTAGCATCTATCCTTGTGTATCAATGCCTATTTCCCTATAGATTGTAAGCTTGCGAGCAGGGCCTTCCTACCTCTGTCTGTCTGTCTTTGCCCAGTTTTGTTCTATAACTGTTGTTCTAATTGTAAAGCGCAACAGAATATGCTGCGCTATATAAGAAACGGCTAATAAATAATAAAATAAAAAAAGCTCACGCAGACGATTCCTTCCTGTGTGAAGCATGTGCTTCAGAGGTTACGTTAGTTAATTCGTCCCAAGACGCTAATTTTCCTCCCTGGGCGGTAGCGCTCAAAGGTATCCATCTCACAATTGCATAAAGAGGTGTCTGCTTTACTGAAGGCGGTTAAGGAGATCCCTCAAAATGATGTACTTTCTATTGCTACAGAACCACCCTGGGTGGCAGGTCTTCTCTCTCAGGACGAAGCTGAAGAGGACGATCGTGAGTTGGGCGAAATTACTAACCCAGACGAAGTTCCACAGGAACCTTCTCAGGGGGTTGAACCTCTTATTTTCGCTATAAGCTAAGTTTTGAAACCAGATTCACCATATACTGCTTTATTTGGTAAAAAGCAGCGTTCATCGGTCGCTTATCCTTTTTCCAAGAAACTGGATGATCAACTGACGGAGGCTTGGGAACACCTGGACATACGTTTTCAGATGCCTAAAAGTTTTCTAAGTATTTTTTTTTTGCATCCATAAGGGTTATTGGGGGAAACTTACTACGATGTGGTATAGACTGGGTCCAAATGAGCCAGTGCACTTTAAATTTTTTTCACTGGGTGTGCCGGCTCCTCCACTCTATGCCCCCTCCCACAGGCAGTTTAGAAAAAAGTGCCCTCAGTAGAGGATGCACATCTCTGAGCCCCAATTTCTTTTTTTCTGTTTGTTATTTTCGGTATGCTGTTTGGGCAACAGCATACCTGCACCATGGGAGTTAGGTGGGGGGCGGTCACCGGCCTTTCAGAGGTGCAGAGCCGCTTCCCCCGCTGCAGGACAACCGTCCTGAGGGGGGATTGTTCAGCGGGGCATTGCGCCTTGGCTGTCATAGCTGCAGCATGCCGCACACCCCTAACGCTGCCTGAAGGTGACATCAGTGGTAAGTACAAACAGGGGGCCCCGGTTCACAGTGTGACTGATCACAGGCACGGCGTACAGGACCCCCCCGGGGGGGTCCCGCTAAGATCCCCCATGTAGACTGGCACAAAACCGCTAGAACTAGCACTTGTGTGATGTTTTTTAGCTGAAAAGAGACTTTGCCAGTATAAATATTCACCGTAGCTCTGGTGCCATTGGGGGGGCGGAGCTACCCCAGAGCGGGACCAGAGGCATTTTGGTGCCTTCCTCTGCTTAATGCAGCCACAGACAGCACACACAGCACTTCCTGCCTCACAAGACATGCTGGAAAACTGGTACAGGGTGTAGCAAATGGGGAGAGCCGCTATTGTACTCTATCTGGGCATAAATTCTGTGTTTACTGTGATCTAGCAAGCTGCAAGCCTCACTGGGGCTGTACAGCTTGGGGTGTGCTGGTGTCCTTCTCTTGTGTCTCCTCTCACATACAGTTAGGGCAGGCTTGCAAATGTCTTTTGTGTATGTTATTGTGCATACTGTGAACATGGGTAAACACAAGCTGTGCAGTGTATGCCACACCAGATTCTCTCCTCTGTCATCTGATTCTGTCTCGTGTGAAAAATGCAGCCAATCTTCACAGATCAGTGAAGGGGCTGAAGGAGAGTGCAGATCCCGCATGGTTGGGGTCTCTTAAAAATATGATGTCTGATATGTGATCACTGCTAATGTACAGAAAACTCAGCTACTACAACAAGCTGTTGCAGATTTAGCTGCTAGGGCACATGTTACACAGCCCCCCTCCTCTCGTGCAGGTCCACAGAAGAGTGGTTTGCCTGCTCTACTATCTGACACAGATGAGGATATACAGGAGGATGGGGAGGATTTGGACCCCGTAAGTGGGGATCCTGATTCTGCTCAGGTTATTGAACCCCTAATTCTGGCTATACGGGACGTGTTAAAGCTCCCTCTAGAGTACACTGTGTCACAGCAGTAGTTTTTCTTTACACAAAACAAGCCTAATGTCACTTTCCCTGATTCTATGGAGTTAGATGACCTATTTAAGCGCGCCTGGAAAAATCCAGACAAGAAATTCCAAGTGTCAAAAAAGTTTTTGCGTGCTTTCCCATATGCTCCTGAAGGTAGGAAATTTTGGGAGGAACCCCCGGGAGTTGATGTATCAGTCTCTCGACTGTCCAAAAAGGCGGTGCTGCCTGCATCGGGCTCTCTTACTATAAAGGATCCTGGGGATATGAAAATAGAAGTTACGCTCAAATCTATTTTACATGGCAGCAGGTGTATCGCAACGACCGGTCATTGCAGGTTGCTGGATGTTACATGCCATTCATTCATGGGCTACTCAAATTCAGGAGGGCCTCTCTGGTGGTATGCCTCTGGTCACTATGGTGACCCTCCTTAAGCACATTCAGGAAACTACCCGCGTCCTGTGTGATTCGCTCAAGGAAATGGGAAATATTAATGCTAGGACTTCTGCCATGGCAGTGTCGGCGCGCAGGGCCCTGTGGTTGCATCAGTGGATAGCAGATGCGGAATCCAAACGCAGTGTGGAAACCCTCCTTTTCAGGGGAAATGGCTCTTTGAGGTTGAATTGGCTACCTGGATTTCCAAAGTTACAGCTGGGAAATCCACGCTTCTCCCCTCTGGGGCCCCACCGGCGGGAAGCTCCTACCCGGGGCCATCTGTACAGTCCTTTCAGTCTCACAGATTTCGGTCTAAGGCCAGAGGTGCTTCCAATGCGACTAGAGGCACCAGTGGTAAGTCAAGAAAACCTGCTAGCACCAGCTCTCGGGAACAGACCACCAGTTCTGCTTCCACTAAGGCCTCAGCATGACGGTGCCCACCCACCCCGAGGGGATCTCGAAGTGGGAGCTCGACTGTGTCACTTCAGCTGCGTCTGGGAGGCTTCCTGCCAGGATACCTGGGTCAGGGATCTCATTTCTCAAGGCTACAAGCTGTAGTTAGACAGTGCTCCTCCCTTACGATTTTTCAAATCAAGCTTACTAGCTTTGGAGGCTATGCGGGTTACGTTGCAACAGGCCATCCTAAAGTTGGTCCAGTCCCACGTCATTGTTCCAATACCAATTCCACAACGAGGCAAGGGTTATTACTCCAACCTGTTTGTGGTGCCGAAACCGGACGGTTCGGTAAGGCCCATTTTGAATTGAAAGTTATTGAATCCTTACCTGAAGGTGTTCAAGTTCAAAATGGAATCCTTGCGAGCAGTGATTGCGGGCCTGGAATAACAGGAATTCATGGTTTCCTTGGATATCACGGACGCCTACCTCCATATTCCGATTTGGCTGCCTCATCAGGCGTACCTGAGGTTTGCCCTGCTGGACAATCGCTACCAATTCCAGGCTCTGCCCTTCGGCCTGTCCACAGCTCCGAGGGTGTTCACAAAGGTGATTGGCGGAGATGATGTTCCAGCTCCGGGTCCAGGGGGTCAACATTGTCCCTTACCTGGACTATCTTCTTATAAAAGCAAGATCCAAGGACCTCTTGTTGCTCCATATCGACTGCACTATCCAACTTCTGTCACATCATGGATCCAACTCAGCGGCTCCTGTTCCTGGGGATGTTGCTGGATACTGTGGTCCAGAAGGTGTTCCTACCAGAGGACAAAGCAAGAACACTTCAGGAGATGGTCCGCATGGTGCTCCTGCGTACTCGAGTGTCCATCCATCTTTGCTTAAGATTGTTGGGCAAGATGGTCGCCTCATACGAGGCGATCCAATATGGCAGGTTCCATGCCAGAACTTTTTCGTTGGATCTCCTGAGCAAATGGCCCGGTTCACATCTTCAGATGCACCGGATGATACGGCTATCGCCTCAGGCCAGGATTTCCCTCCTGTGGTAGCTGCAGTCCTCCAGTCTCCTGGAGGGCTGGAGTTCCGGGATTCAGGATTGGACCCTCCTCATGCCAGATGCAAGTCTCTGAGGATGGGGAGCTGTTACCCAAGGGGCGCAGTTCCAGGGCAGGTGGTCAGCCAACGAAAGCCTCCTTCCAATCAACTTCGGGCGATCTACAATGCTCTGCTTCAGGCCTCTCCTCTACTCGGGGATCATGCGATCCAGGTACATTCGGACAGCGCCACAGCAGTGGCGTACTTCAGTCGTCAAGGAGGGGCAAAAAGCGGAGCCTGCATGCAAGAGGTGTCAAGAATACTCCTCTGGGCAGAAAGAAATGCAAGAGCAATGTCCGCAATCTTCATTCCGGGTGTAGACAACTCGAAGCGGACTTTACTGAGTCGTCACGATCTCCACCCAGGGGAGTGGGGGCTACACCAGCAGGTGTTCCAGCAGATCATCCACCGGTGGGGCTGCCCACAGATAGACATGATGGCTTCTCGTATCAACAAGAAGCTTCACTGGTATTGCTCATGAATCAGGGACCCTCAGCCGAGGGCAGTAGATGCGCTGACGTCGCCTTGGCCTTACCAGCTGGACTACCTGTTTCCTCCGATTCCGTTGCTCCCAAGGGTGCTCAAACGAATCAGAAATCAGGGAGTCCAGGCAATTCTAATTGGCCTCAGAGGGCGTGGTACGCAGATCTTCTGGACATGTCCGTCGAAGACCCTTGGCCTCTACCATTACGAAGAGACCTTCTTCAAAAAGGACCGTTCGTCTACCCGGACATACGGCGACTTCGTTTGATGGCATGGAGGCTGAGTGGAACATCCTTGCTCACAAGGGCCTTTACAAGAAGGTTATTGCTACCATGGTTCAGGCCCGCAAGCTTGTGACGTCAAAACACTAACATCATATCTGGTGAAAATATGTCTCTTGGAGGGCGGAACGCACATATCCACCTGCAGAGATCCACTTGGGACGTTTCTTACGTTTCCTCTAGGCTGGTGTGGATAAGGGTTTGCGTCTGGGTTCCATTAAGGTCCAGATTTCAGCTCTCTCCATTTCTTCCAGAAGAAATTGGCAGTGTTGCCAGAAGTGCATACCTTCTTGCAAGGCGTACTCCACATACAACCTCCGTTTGTGCCGCCTACGGCACCCTGGGATTTGAATGTGGTGTTGAAATTTCTACAGTCCTCCTGGTTCGAACCACTGATGACGGTAGAAGACAAGTACCTCACGTGGTAGACGGTGATATTACTGGCCCTGGCTTCTGTTAGGCGTGCGTCAGAATTGGGGCCCTTATCGTGTAAAAGTCCCTACTTGATCTTTTACGAGGACAGAGCGGAGCTCCGGACTAGACAGTAGTTCCTGCCGAAGGTTGTCTCAGCGTTTCAACTGAATCAACGTGTTCTGGTTCTTCTGCTCCTCTGGAGGCATTGGATGCTGTGCGAGCCTTGAAGATCTATGTCATTTGGACGTCTCGAGTCAGAAAGACCGATTCCTTGTTCGTGCTCTGTTATGCGCAGAAAAAGGGTTGTCCTGCTTCAAAGCAGTCTATTGCTCGTTGTCTTCGGCCTATGAGTCTGCAGCCTTACCTGTTCCTAAGTCTCTGAAGGCCCACTCTACAAGATCGGTGGCGTCTTCCGGGCAGCTGCCCGTGGAGGCTCGGCCTTGCAACTATGACGAGCTGCTACCTGCTCGGGGAAGAACACTTTCATTAAGTTTTACAAGTTTGATACCCAGTTTGGGCAGGCGGTGCTGCAGCAGTCTCTGCACGTTCCCGCCTGTTCTGAATGCTTTGGGACATCCCCATCGTACTAAGGGGGTAATTCCAAGTTGATCGCAGCAGGAAATTTTTTAGCAGTTGGGCAAAACCATGTGCACTGCAGGTGTGGCAGATATAACATTTGCAGAGAGAGTTAGATTTGGGTGGGTTATTTTGTTTCTGTGCAGGGTAAATACTGGCTGCTTTATTTTTACACTGCAATTTAGATTGCAGATTGAACACACCACACCCAAATCTTTCTCTCTCTGCACGTTATATCTGCCTCCCCTGCAGTGCACATGGTTTTGCCCAACAGCTAACAAAAATCCTGCTGCGATCAACTCAGAATTACCCCCTAAATTTCCCCCAGTATCCCTTATGGATGCTAGAGAAAATAGGATTTTAAGCAGGTTCTCTTTTATGTGGTTACCTATTCAGCTGTTGCTGCTGTTGTCACCAGCTGTTGCTGGTTGTTATATGTTAGTGGTGTGCTGGTGGATAAATCGCACTACTTTTTTGTTCTCATAATTTCTTCTCTCATATATGTAATTTCTCCTTCGGGCACATTTTTACCTATAACATTTTTACCTATAAGGGGGCATAGAGGGGAGGAGCCAGCACACCCAGTGAAGAAAATTTAAAGTGCACTGGCTCCTTTGGACACCATCTATACCCCATCGTACTAAGTTTCCCCCAATATCCCTTATGGACTACAAGAAAAGGATTTACCGGTAGGTATTTAAGATACTATTATCTATTTCTCTAACGTCCTAGTGGATGCTGGGGACTCCGTAAGGACCATGGGGATAGACTGGCTCCGCAGGAGACATGGGCACTTTAAGAAAGAATTTAGGTTCTGGTGTGCACTGGCTCCTCCCTCTATGCCCCTCCTCCAGACCTCAGTTTGATACTGTGCCCAGACGAGCTGGGTGCTTTTCAGTGAGCTCTCCTGAGTTCGCTGAGAGAAAGTATTTTGTTAGGTTTTTTATTTTCAGGGAGCTCTGCTGGCAACAGACTCCCTGCATCGTGGGACAGAGGGGAGAGAAGCAGCCATACTCTCTGAAGCTAGGTCCTGCTTCTTAGGCTACTGGACACCATTCGCTCCAGAGGGATCGTACGCGGGATCTCACCCTCGCCGTCCGATCCCAGAGCCACGCCGCCGTCCCCCTCGCAGAGCCGGAAGACAGAAGCCGGGTAAGTATGAGAAGCAAGAAGACTTCAAATCGGCGGCAGAAGACTCCGTTCTTCACTGAGGTAACGCACAGCACTGCAGCTGTGCGCCATTGCTCCCACACACCTCACATACTCCGGTCACTGTAAGGGTGCAGGGCGCAGGGGGGGGGGGGCGCCCTGGGCAGCATTTGGATCCTCTTTTTGGCAAAACTAAACATATATACAGTTGGGCACTGTATATATGTATGAGCCCCCGCCAAGAAAATGCATATTTAAGCGGGACAGAAGCCCGCCGTCGAGGCGGCTGGGCTTCTTCCTCGGCACTCACCAGCACCATTTTTTCTCCACAGCTCCGCTGAGAGGAAGCTCCCCAGGCTCTCCCCTGCAGATTCACGGTAGGAAAGGGTAAAAAAAAGAGGGGGGGCACATAAATTAGGCGCAAAAACACAATATAACAGCAGCTACTGGGTTAACATTAAGTTACTGTGTTATTCCTGGGTTATAGCGCTGGGGTGTGTGCTGGCATACTCTCTCCCTGTCTCTCCAAAGGGCCTTGTGGGGGAACTGTCTTCAAAAAGGGCATTCCCTGTGTGTGTGGTGTGTCGGTACGCTTGTGTTGACATGTCTGATGAGGAAGGCTATGTGGAAGCAGAGCGGGAGCAAGTGAATGTGGTGTCTCCGCCGACGGCGCCGATACCTGATTGGATGGATATGTGGAAGGTTTTAAATGATGATGTTAATTCCTTGCATAAGAGGTTAGATAAAGCTGAAGCCTCAGGACAGTCAGGGTCCCAACCCGTGCCTGATCCTATGTCGCAGGGGCCGTCAGGGTCTCAGAAGCTCCCACTGTCCCAAATTGTTGACACAGATACCGACATGGATTCTGACTCCAGTGTCGATGACGATGATGCAAAGTTACAGCCAAGGTTGGCTAAATCACTCCGATATATGATTATAGCAATTAAGGATGTTTTGCACATCACACAGGAAACCCCTGTCCCTGACACAAGGGTTTATATGTATAAGGGAAAGAAACCTGAGGTAACTTTTCCCCCCTCACACGAACTGAATGAGTTATGTGAAAAAGCTTGGGAATCTCCAGATAAAAAAATGCAGATTTCCAAACGGTTTCTTATGGCGTATCCTTTCCCGCCAACGGACAGGTTACGATGGGAATCCTCCCCTAGGGTGGACAAAGCTTTAACACGCTTATCCAAAAAGGTAGCCCTGCCATCACAGGATACGGCTACCCTCAAGGATGCTGCTGATCGCAAACAGGAGGGTACCCTGAAGTCCATTTATACACATTCAGGTACCTTGCTCAGACCGACAAAATCCTCCCCTAGGGTGGACAAAGCTTTAACACGCTTATCCAAAAAGGTAGCCCTGCCGTCACAGGATACGGCTACCCTCAAGGATGCTGCTGATCACAAACAGGAGGGTACCCTGAAGTCCATTTATACACATTCAGGTACCTTGCTCAGACCGACAATCGCGTCGGCCTAGGTCTGTAGTGCAGTAGCGGCATGGACTGATACCTTATCAGAGGAGTTGGATACCCTAGATAGGGATACTGTTTTATTGACCCTGGGGCATATTAAAGACACTGTCCTTTATATGAGAGATGCTCAAAGAGACATTAGTCTACTGGGTTCTAGAATAAATGCTATGTCAATTTCTGCCAGAAGGGTCCTGTGGACTCGGCAATGGACAGGTGATGCCGACTCAAAAAGGCATATGGAGGTTTTACCTTACAAGGGTGAGGAATTGTTTGGGGAGGGTCTCTCGGACCTGGTCTCCACAGCTACTGCTGGAAAGTCACATTTTTTGCCATATGTTTCCTCACAGCCTAAGAGAGCACCGTATTATCAAATGCAGTCCTTTCGATCACAGAAAAACAAGAAAGTCCGAGGTGCGTCCTTTCTTGCCAGAGGCAGGGGCAGAGGAAAGAAGCTGCACAACACAGCTAGTTCCCAGGAACAGAAGTCCTCCCCGGCCTCTACAAAATCCACCGCATGACGCTGGGGCTCCACAGGCGGAGCTAGGCCTGGTGGGGGCACGTCTTCGAAATTTCAGCCACAAGTGGGTTCACTCCCAGTTGGATCCCTGGGCAATAGATATTGTGTCTCAGGGATACAAGCTGGAATTCGAGGAGATGCCCCCTCACCGATACCTCAAATCGGCCCTGCCAGCTTCCCCCCACGAGAGGGAAATAGTGTTAACTGCAATTCACAAATTGTATCTTCAACAGGTGGTGGTCAAGGTTCCCCTCCTTCAGCAGGGAAGGGGTTATTATTCGACCATATTTGTAGTCCCGAAACCGGACGGTTCGGTCAGACCCATATTGAATTTAAAATCCCTGAACATATACCTGAAAAGGTTCAAGTTCAAGATGGAATCGCTGAGAGCGGTCATCGCAAGCCTGGAAGGGGGGGATTTTATGGTGTCTCTGGACATAAAGGATGCATACCTTCATGTCCCCATTTATCCACCTCATCAGGCGTACCTCAGATTTGTGGTACAGGATTGTCATTACCAATTTCAGACGTTGCCGTTTGGTCTCTCCACGGCACCGAGAATATTTATCAAGGTAATGGCAGAAATGATGGTACTCCTGCGGAAGCAAAGAGTCACAATTATCCCATACTTGGACGATCTCCTCATAAAAGCGAGATCAAGAGAGCAGTTGCTGATCAGTGTAGCACTTTCTCTGGAAGTGTTACGGCAACACGGCTGGATTCTAAATATTCCAAAGTCGCAGTTGGTTCCTACGACTCGTCTGCCTTTCCTGGGCATGATTCTAGACACAGACCAGAAAAGTTTTTATCTCCCGATTGAGAAAGCTCAGGAACTCATGACACTGGTCAGGAACCTATTAAAACCAAAACAGGTGTCAGTGCATCACTGCACTCGTGTCCTGGGAAAGATGGTGGCATCATACGAGGCCATTCCCTTCGGCAGGTTCCATGCGAGGACCTTTCAATGGGACTTACTGGACAAGTGGTCCGGATCACATCTTCAGATGCATCGGTTAATCACCCTATCCCCCAGGGCCAGGGTGTCACTCCTGTGGTGGCTGCAGAGCGCTCACCTTCTCGAGGGCCACAGATTCGGCATTCAGGACTGGGTCCTGGTGACCACGGACGCAAGCCTCCGAGGTTGGCGTGCAGTCACACAGGGAAGAAATTTCCAAGGTCTGTGGTCAAGTCAAGAGACTTGCCTTCACATCAACATCCTGGAACTAAGGGCCATATAAAACGCCCTACGTCAAGCGGAGACCCTGCTTCGTGACCAACCGGTTCTGATTCAGTCAGACAACATCACCACAGTACAGAAACAAAAATAGGAATAATTTGTGCGCAATGTCTGATAGCAGCTGGTAATGTCTCAAAGGCTCCTAGAGGTTTCCTTCACCCCTCACCCATAAAGTGCACAACAAATAAAAAATGGAGACTGAGACTTAACTAGCGCTTCTTGTTCCTGATGATGTTTGTTTTCCACAGGCTTCCGTCACTCACTGATTCAGACTTTTTGAACCTTGAGAAAGACCCCAGCCCGGGGTGGAAACGCGTAGGTTACCTCCTAACAAGCCGAAGGACGGACATAAGGACCGGTATCCAGTAAGAACTAACGTGTGTGTGGTGGGATTATCCGGAAATCCCTATACCATCTCCCATGCGCTTTTAGAACTGCTTAACCACAGTTCTAAATGATCCGGTAATTAGCCTGTCTTTCTTATGCTGCTTGAAGAGAATTGTGCAATATCTGACCTTTTGTTCTTTTTAATGTGTGGTATATGTGTATGCGATTAAAACGTTATTTCACTATATGCACTTTATATTTATTTTTATGATTTATATCCGTGAGTGACGGAAGCCTGTGGAAAACAAACATCATCAGGAACAAGAAGCGCTAGTTAAGTCTCAGTCTCCATTTTTTATTTGTTGTGAACATCACCGCAGTGGCTCATGTAAACCGCCAAGGCGGCACAAGGAGCAGAGTGGCGATGGCGGAAGCCACCAGAATTCTTCGCTGGGCGGAGAATCACGTAAGCGCACTGCCAGCAGTGTTCATCCCGGGAGTGGACAACTGGGAAGCAGACTTCCTCAGCAGACACGACCTCCACCCGGGAGAGTGGGGACTTCATCAGGAAGTCTTCGCACAGATTACAAGTCGGTGGGAACTGCCACAGGTGGACATGATGGCATCCCGCCTCAACAAAAAGCTACAGAGGTATTGCGCCAGGTCAAGAGACCCTCAGGCGATAGCTGTAGACGCCCTGGTGACACCGTGGGTGTTCCAGTCGGTCTATGTATTTCCTCCTCTTCCTCTCATACCCAAGGTGCTGAGGATAATAAGAAAAAGAGGAGTGAGAACAATACTCATTGTTCCAGATTGGCCACGAAGGACTTGGTATCCAGATCTGCAAGAAATGCTCACAGAGGACCCGTGGCCTCTTCCTCTAAGACAGGACTTGTTGCAACAGGGGCCCTGTCTGTTCCAAGACTTACCACGGCTGCGTTTGACGGCATGGCGGTTGAACGCCGGATCCTAGCAGAGAAAGCCATTCCGGATGAGGTTATTCCTACGTTGATAAAGGCTAGGAAGGACGTGACAGCTCAACATTATCACCGTATATGGCGAAAATATGTTGTTTGGTGTGAGGCCAGGAATGCTCCTACAGAGGAATTCCAGTTGGGCCATTTCCTTCACTTCCTACAGTCCGGAGTGAATTTGGGCCTAAAATTGGGTTCCATTAAGGTCCAGATTTCGGCCCTATCCATTTTCTTTCAAAAGGAGTTGGCTTCTCTACCTGAAGTTCAGACGTTTGTAAAGGGAGTGCTGCATATTCAGCCCCCTTTTGTGCCTCCAGTGGCACCTTGGGATCTTAACGTGGTGTTGAGTTTCCTGAAATCCCACTGGTTTGAACCATTCAAAACGGTGGAGTTGAAATATCTCACGTGGAAGGTGGTCATGCTATTAGCCTTGGCTTCGGCTAGGCATGTGTCAGAGTTGGCGGCTTTGTCACATAAAAGCCCCTATCTGGTTTTCCATGCGGATCGAGCAGAATTGCGGAACTGTGCACAATTTCTGCCGAAAGTGGTTTCATCTTTTCATATAAACCAACCTATTGTGGTGCCTGTGGCTACTACTGACTTGGAGGATTCCGAGTTACTTGATGTGGTCAGGGCTTTGAAGGTTTATGTAGCCAGAACGGCTAGGGTCAGGAAAACAGAGTCTTTGTTTATCCTGTATGCTTCCAACAAGCTTGGTGCTCCTGCTTCAAAGCAGACTATTGCTCGCTGGATCTGTAACACGATTCAGCAGGCTCATTCTGCGTCTGGATTGCCGCTCCCGAAATCAGTTAAGGCCCATTCCACTAGGAAGGTGGGCTCTTCTTGGGCGGCTGCCCGTGGGGTCTCGGCATTACAGCTTTGCCGAGCGGCTACTTGGTCAGGTTCAAACACTTTTGCAAAGTTCTACAAGTTTGATACCCTGGCTGAGGAGGACCTTGTGTTTGCTCAATCGGTGCTGCAGAGTCATCCGCACTCTCCCGCCCGTTTGGGAGCTTTGGTATAATCCCCATGGTCCTTACGGAGTCCCCAGCATCCACTAGGACGTTAGAGAAAATAAGATTTTACTTACCGGTAAATCTATTTCTCATAGACCGAAGTGGATGCTGGGCGCCCGTCCCAAGTGCGGACTTCTTCTGCAATACTTGTATATAGTTATTGCTTCAATAAGGGTTAAGTTATGGTTGCATCAGGGTTTGACCGGATGCTCTGTTATTTGTCATAATGTTAACTGGTTGTTATCACTTGTTATACGGTGTGATTGGTGTGGCTGGTATGAATCTTGCCCTGGATTACCAAAATCCTTTCCTTGTACTGTCAGCTCTTCTGGGCACAGTTTCTCTAACTGAGGTCTGGAGGAGGGGCATAGAGGGAGGAGCCAGTGCACACCAGAACCTAAATTCTTTCTTAAAGTGCCCATGTCTCCTGCGGAGCCCGTCTATCCCCATGGTCCTTACGGAGTCCCCAGCATCCACTATGGACTACGAGAAATAGATTTACCGGTAAGTAAAATCTTATTTTCCATGAGCCATGACGGAATAATGGGAGATGTTGCCTCGAGTGGACTCCTCTCTATCCAGGTTGTCCAAAAAGACTGCATTACCTATTCTGGGAGCAACTTCGTTGAAAGACCCGTCTGACCGGAAGCTGGACACCATGTTGAAGTCCATCTGTTCGCCCGCAGGTGTCTCACTTAGACCAACCTTGGTAAGTTCCTGGGTGAACAAGGCAGTGGAGCATTGGGCCACTAAATTGATAAAGGACTTACAAGAGGGGTTCCGTTAGAAGAATTATTGATTTTAGCGGAACATATTAAGGAATCGGCTATATACCTAGAAGAAGCGGCTAGCGATATCGGACAAGTTAACTCGAGAATCTCAGCAGCAACTATTACAGCTAGAAGAGTTCTTTGGCTTCAGTCACGGCAAGTCAAAAAGAGCAACGGAAACACTTCCGTTTACAGGTGACATTCTTTTTGGAAAAGAACTAGACTCGTTAATTTCTCAGGCTACGGTTGGTAAATCTACCTTTTTACCAACCCTTCCGCCACCACCTAAGCACTCTTATGCTGGAATTTCAGTTCGGTCCTTTCATTCCACTAAGCCTTTTAGAGGACGCGGAAGAGTTACACCCTTACGAGGTAGAGGTCATTGCAAGCAACCAGTCGCTGCTCGTCGTCAAGACCCAAAGCTTGCAGAAAAGACTGGTATGACGGTCTCCCCTCCCCTCCCACCGGGGCCCAAGTACAGAGGGAGCTTCAAAACTTTCAGGATGCCTGGTTCAAGATATCAGACAGTGCATGGATTTGTAATATCACCTCCCAAGGGTACAAGTTAGATTTCGAAGTTTTGCCGCCAAAGAAATATTTTACGACAGGTCTTCCACTTCTTCTGGACAAACGTTTGGGCCAACAAGGTGCAATACAGTCCTTGGTAGAATCGGTTGTGTTAATGCCGGTACCATGGCTTCGACGAAAGAAGGGTTACTATTCCAATCTTTTCGTAGTAGCAAAACCAGACAGTACTGTGCAACCAATTCTGAATCTGAAATCGTTAAATCAGTTTCTGTCTTAATACTGGTTCAAGATGGACTAGCTCTACTCTGGGATCTCGATCCTGGAACCCAAGGAATTTATGGTGTCTCTGGACATCAAGGACGCATATCTCCACATTCCGATATGGGAACCACACCAAGCGTTTCTCAGGTTCGCAATTCAACAGGATTATTTTCAGTTCAGAGCCTTACCAAGGTCAAGTCTGTGATGATTGCTCACCTCAGATCATTGGGAGCCACAATAATACCATACCTAGACGACCTCCTCCTCAAAGCTCCATCAGATCTCATTCTCCAGGAGCATGAGCTATACAATGTGTTAGTGGAACACGGATTGATAATCGGCTTTCAGAAATCCAACCTTCAGCCGTCACAGCGTATCCAGTTTCTCTGTGTGATCCTGGACACCAAAGGCCAGAAAGTTTTTCTGCCTCAAGACAAAGCTCTGGGTATACAGAATCTGGTCCAAGCTGTCCTCAAGCCAAGGCTGGTATCAGTCCATTAATGCATTTGTTTGCTTGGGAAAATGGTAGCAGCTTTCGAAACTCTGGAGTTTGGACGTTCTCATTCGCATGCTTTCCAACTGTATCTGCTACATCAATGGTCGTGGTCGCATCTACACCTTCAACAGTTAGATCGACTAACTCCAGAGATGCGAATATCGCTTCTTTGGTGGCTTCAACTGCACAATCTCACTGCGGGCAGGCGGTTCAGTGTATGGGACTGGATGGTCCTAACGACGGATGCCAGCATCAGGGGATGGGGTGCAGTTGTGTTGGACTTCCATCTTCTGGGCCATTGGTCTCCACAGGAATCACTGTTGCCAATAAATGTGTTGGAACTGAGAGTTATCTACAATGCACTGATAGTCACCAAGCAATGCGACAGGTGAAACTTATTCTCCAGTGGGCCGAACGCAACGCTGTAGTCCTCTCCGCCGTATTCATTCCAGGAGTAGACAATTAGGAAGCAGACTACCTTAGCCACCAGGATCTACATACGGGAGAATGGGCACTTCACCCAGAGGTGTTTGATGCTCTGACACTGCGCTTGGGGTGTCTGGAGGTGGATTCCATGGTGTCCCATCTCAATCATTAGCTTCCTCGATACATCTCCAGAACACGGGATCCTCAGGCGGAAGCTGTAGACACTCTGGCCGTGCCTTGGCTGTACGATCTAGTATACGTGTTTCTTCTATTGTCTTGAATTCTCAAGAGAAGAGAATCAAACAGGAGTCAATTACGGTGATCTTGGTGACACCAGATTGGCCTTGGTCAGCTTGGTTTTCAGACCTGCGCCTTCTGCTAGCGGACGATCCTTGGCCTCTACCACTGCGAACGGATCTACTCCAACAAGGGCCCTTCCTGTATCCAGATTTACAACGACTACGTTTTAATGGGATGGCTCTTGAGGCAGACATCCTAAAACGCAAAGGGATTCCATAATGTCTGATTCCCAGGATGTTGCATGCACGAAAACCTGTTACTGCAGACCATTACCATCGCATCTGCCATTCTTATATTTGTTGGTGTGACCGAAAAAGGGTTTCAATCAGATTCTTTTCATCTCTCATGGTTCTTGCTCATTCTTCAGGCAGGTTTAGATTCCGGACTTCGTCTAGGACCCCGGGAAAGTTCAGGTATCTGCCTTATCGATTTTCTTTCAGAGACGCCTAGCGCTCCTACCGGATGTACAAACTTTCCTACAAGTTTGTTCCCCCTACAGCTCTTTGGGACTTGAATCTGGTGCTGGATTATCTGCAGTCACTCTGTTTTCAACCCTTGGAAGACGCAGATATCAACTATCTTACTTGGAAGACTGTTTTTCTATTAGCCATAGCTTCAGCCCGGAGCATATCTGAGTTAAGTGCCTTCTCTTGCACGCCTCCCTACTTGATTTTTCAGCCTTATAGGGCTGAGTTGAGAACACATGCTTCCTTTCTTCACAAGGTTGTGTCATCTTTTCATATCAGTCAGCCGATTGTGGTACGGTCCTTTCAGGAGGACTCTGAGACACCACCTTCTCTGGATGTAGTGAGAACGTTGAAGATCTATGTGGAATGGACAGCACCGTTACGAAAGACTTGCGCTTTATTCGTGCTTTATGATCTTCCGCGGCGAGGGTGGCCTGCTACTAAGTAGACCTTGGCTCGCTGGATTCGGATGATTATTCATCAAGCCTATCTACACTAATGTAGGCGACCTCCATTATCCATTGCGGCCCACTCTACACGCTCAGTTGGGTCTTCCTGGGCAGCTAGTAGGGGGTTACCAAGTTTCAACTCTGTAGAGCAGCCACTTGGTCCAGTATTTATACGTTTGCCAATTTCTACAAGTTTGATACTTTTGCGGCTTCATCTTCATGGTTTGGCCGTCTTGTTTTGGAAGTTCCTCAACGATCTCCCGCCCAGGGGGTAATCTTTGGGACGTCCCCACGGTCTTGAAGTTGTGCCAGTGTCCCCTAGTGGCTGACAGAAAAAGGAGGATTATGGTACTTTTTACGATAAATCCCTTTTTCGGAAGCCATAGGGGACACTGGCCGCCCGCCCGTCACGGTTCTCTTGCCTTCATTGTTGTTCTGTTCTGTTTGATTATGTGCTGTCTTCCCTCGTATAGTTCTGTTCTCTTGTTCCCATCTCCTCTCGGCTAATTCATAACTGAGGGATGATGGGGGATAGAGGGGGAGTAGCCTCTTTTACTTCTTGAATTATTTAAAGTGCCAGCTCCCTGTTAGCCGCCATCATCACCCCACGGTCTTGAAGTTGTGCCAGTGTCCCCTATGGCTTCCGAAAAAGGGTTTTATCGGAAAGTGCCAAAATCCTCCTTTCACCTGCTGTGCCGATAAGAATTATGACGCCGGTAGACTTAAAACTTCCGGAATTTTGGCTTTTCTGCAAAGAGGCTTGGACTTAGGTCTTCGTCTGACCTCCCTCAAGGTTCCACATATCTGCCTTGTTGGTATGGTTTTAGCGCAAGATTGCCTCTATACCTGATGTTCATGCATTCACTCAGGACGTTCTACGTATTCAGCCACCCTATGTTCCCCCTGTGGCTCCTTGAAATCTGTCTGTTGTTCTGAATGCCCTACAAGAGTATCCCTTTGGACCTCTTGAATCAGTGGACCTTAAGTGGCTCACGGCCAAGGTCCTGTTCTTGCTGGCTATTGCCTCTGCAAGACGGGTGTCAGACTTAGGCGCTTTGTCCTGTCATCCACCCATTCTGATTTTTCACCGTGACCAGGCAGTTCTACAAACTCGACCAGGTTATTTGCCTAAGGTGGTGTCATCATTTCACTTGAACCAAGAGGTTGTGGTAACGGCCTTTATCTCTTTGGACTTGTCAGCCAAAGAAGGTTCTTTGGATGTGGTTAGGGCTCTTCATGTCTATGTGGAGAGGACTGCCTCTATTAAGTGGTCAGATGCCCTCTTTGTCCAGTTTGGTTTCCACAAACGTGGCTGGCCTACGAATAAGCTAACCTTGGCCAGATGGATTAGAATGGTGATTGCACAAGCTTATGCGTAGGCAGTACTCCCATCTCCTGCTGCGCTTAAGGCTCATTCTACTTGGTCTGTTGGACCTTTTTGGGCGACCCGCCATGGTGCGTACACAGAACAGTTGTGCAAGGCAGCTACATGGTCCTCAGTGAACACGTTTCTTAGGGTCTATGCCTTTGATACCTTCGCCTCCCAGGATGCTTCCTTTGGACGCCGGATTCTCACATCCGCTAAGGCGCCTCCCCTCCCTTGAGGAACCGCTTTAGGATATCCCCGATATTTCCCTGTGGAAACCTGAGTACCCTGCTGCAGAAAAGAAGTGTTATGGTAGACTTACAATTGTAAACACTTTTTCTGCAAA
Organism: Pseudophryne corroboree; assembly: GCF_028390025.1. Classification (NCBI taxonomy): domain Eukaryota; kingdom Metazoa; phylum Chordata; class Amphibia; order Anura; family Myobatrachidae; genus Pseudophryne; species Pseudophryne corroboree. The sequence continues at coordinate 156,781,381 of NC_086454.1, read as the reverse complement.
GTACACGGGGTTCCACAGGGCGCCCACCCTGACGCACCTAGCTTCTTTGGGTTTGTATGGCATTAGCCACTGGTACCTTCTCCTGTCGTGAGAATGTGTTCTTATGTTACTAACATCTGCCTTCTCTCTTGCCTGCTCCTGCATTGGACTAGTTCTTAAAACTGAGCGCTCAGTGCCTGGAGGCGGGGTTATAGAGGAGGCCCCTATGAATCCTGGGACAGCTAAAGCTTTACCTGTTGGTGCCTCTGGATCAAAATCCACTCTACACCCTGATGTTTCCGTGTGGAACCGTGTGTACTTTGAGAAAAAGTGTTAACACTTGTAAGTCTATCATGACACTTCTTATTTGCTTACACAAAAATCCACCTGTTTTGGTTAAGTACTTGTGTTTGAGCCTGTATAATGCATACGCTGGAGCAGTTTTCATATTTGTTTTTTTCTTGTCAAATATGGTGGATTATGATTTGTCACACATGTAGTGAACTAAACTGTTCTGCAATGGGAATGTACAGCACTTGTACAACAATAAAAACTGTTACATATTTACATTGAGGCTGCTCTCCCATAGGTTAGGATCTATGACCCCAGCTGCCCACAAAGACGGCCGGTTTTGGAGGTACTTTTTGGCGAGGATCCATTAACTGCTCTGAGCATCACTCCGGATGGCAGGTCCTGTAGTTCTTTTTTTCTAAAAATTTATTTTTCTGTTATTTTGTGAGTGTCTTTCTACGCAATTTTATAATTTAGGTATCAATAAATGATTTTGTGTATTGTGGTGTTTATTTCCCATTTGTTTGACCTTTTTAACAGAATAGTGGTTGATACTCCTGATTAGTCCCTTTTTGTGTCACTGTTGCTTTGCAACTTTAGGAATATTTGTCTTTTTTTGTTTTCAAGTTCTTTGTTGAATATTTTCATTTTATATGCTGCATTTAGGAAAAGCTAGACCTTTACAATTAAGGGATCTAATGCTCTTTTATATTTGTTTCCTTTTATATGACCAAGTCCTCTGCACAGAACTATTCAGTACGATACTGTAAAAGTGTTGCACTTCTTTTAGTCAGAAGGGTAGATGACTGAATTACTGATGCAGAGTTGCACATACAGTAAGTCCGTGTGTATGGATCTAGCAGTTTTCAGCACTGTACTCGCTCCGTAGCATAGCACATATACATCTGAGTGATTCTGAGTCCCACGCATCTCATCTCTTATTTCAACTTGCGACTGAATGGGCATAACACGGTGGCATGTATGTGCGTGCGTATGTAGACTTTTTATAGCGTGGGCATGTAGACAGAATTGCTGGCTATACTGAGTTGTGGGTAAGCAGAGATCTCATATCAGTTACACCTCTTGCCCCATACATAGGATTGGTCCATGTGTGCTAATGATAATGGCTATGAAACCAGGAGTATGAATAGGGGTTATACTTTATGTCCGTATAGAGATACCCAGCCCCATGCTGGCATATATCCACATGTAGTTCTGTGCGGGATCCGGTCTATAGGTCGAAAGTAACTAGGTCGACCACTATTGGTCGACAGGGTTTCTAGGTCAAAAGGTCGACATGAGTTTTTCACGATTTTTTTTCTGTTTTTGAACCTTTTCATACTTAACGATCCACGTGGACTACAATTGGGAACGGTAACCTGTGCAGAGCACATCGGTAGCAGAGCGAGGCACCTTTCCCAAAGCATGGCGAGCTGAACGCGATGCACTAATTTGGGATCCCGGTCACTCTAAGAAGAAAACGACACAAGAAAACCATAAAAAACTCTTGTTGACCTTTTGACCTGTCGACCTAGGTATTGTCGACCAATAGTGGTTGACCTAGTTACTATCTACCTTCCATACCACACCCGTTCTGTGCACGGAATGCCGGTGTAATTTCAGAAGACTTGCATGCAAATTACATTTGTGTGTATGAGCAAAGTGGTAACTATACTGAGATGCGTGCTGGGTGGCAGCAGTAGCCTTTTCGCCATGCAAACGCCAAACTTGAGTTAAACGTTTTATTGATGCCTGATATCAAAAGCATTTTATGTAGCATTTTACAGCAAGTCTCTGTGTGCTTTGCTTTCTCAGAACTTCTATGCTAAGGACTTGGTTGTGATCCTTTACTGGGTTAGTCTGCCTATAATAATGAATATTAATTACTTGGGGATAACCTGATGGTCTGTAACAGTCAACTGATGTCCCCTTTACCCATTTCAAGTGTTATCAAAACCACTGATCCGTCAATGTGTCATTCATGTGAACAAGAAGCTCATGGAGCAAAGGCGTGACAAGACGCAGCCTGTTGGAAGAGAGCCCCGCCTCCACAGGGGTGACATTACTAGGCTCTTAAGAAATGGTATGGGAGCGCTGGTATATGCTATATTAATATCATTGCAAAGCTGAAAAGGAGGTGGTGTCCCTGCCTTGCTGTCCTTATCCTACCTTCCTTCCCAGCGGCGGTGGTCACTCGTGATAGCGGTCCTCCTCGGTCGTTCATTCCGTGACTTCCGGTATGATGTACTTCCGTTCCCGACAACCAACGCGTTTCGTGAACCTTGACAAAGTGATGTATCACGAAACGCGTTGGCTGTCGGGAACGGAACTACGTCATACCAGAAGTCACGGAACAAACACTTCCGGTTGACGTTAGAAGCCGGCCGAGAATGAGGACCGCGATCACGAGTGACCAGCGCCGTGGGGAAGGAAGGGCGACATGGGCTGCAGAAGCTATTGAAGCGTGGGCCCTAGAGCTGAAGCTGAAATCTCTTCTGACCATGCTAGACGGTGCTTGTCATATATTGTCACAGCTTCTCACTATATTAAAGAGGTGGCTTCTGATGCCGGTATTCTAGCAGCCGCTTCCCAGGATGCTTCCTTTGGACACCGGGTTCTTGTGCCCGCTACAGTGCGTCCCCTCCCATAAGGAACTTCTTTAGGACATCCCCAATGTCTATCCTTGTGGAGCCCAGTGTACCCCGCAGCAGAAAACGAGTTTTATGGTAAGAACTTATCTTTGTTAAAACTCTTTCTGCGAGGTAACACTGGGCTCCACAAGGCACCCACACTGACGCACTTAGCTTCCTTGGGTGGTATGGCATTACGCCGCTGACACTTCTCCTGTCGTGAGAATGTGGTGTTTGTGGCTACTAACTGTTGTCGTCTCTCTTCCTGCTACTGCATTGGGCTGGTTAACTAAAAACTGAGGAGCTGTGCAGGAGGCGGGGTTATAGAGGAGGCGGCGCTATGCATCTTGGGAACAGTCAAAGCTTTTGAGCCTGTAGGTGCCTCGGATCAAGATCCTACTCTACACCCCAATGTCGATCCTTGTGGAGCCCAGTGTACCTCGCAGAAAGAGTTTTAGCAAAGGTAAGTACTTACCATAAAACTCATTCCCCCCCCCCCCCCCCCCCCCCCTTTTCAGCTTTGCAATGATATTAATATAGCATATACCAGTGCTCCCATACCATTTCTTAACATTAACAATTCTGGAGCTGCTTAAACAACACATGCGCGGTATAACATATATTAAGCGATTACTAGGCTCTTACTGACAGGCTGCTCTATTGGGTAGATTGCTTCCTGGGAAGTGAGACTAATTCTTTATAGGCTTTTAGCCAATCAATAAGTGTTGAATCATTAAGGCAACAATGATAAAGTTTTAGAAGTTGTTGTGATTGTAAATTTCACTGTGTTGTTTATGGCTGTTGGGGTAATTTGCTGTAAAACAGAGGTTTATTTCTGATGTATACTGTTATGTTGTATGCAGACTTGTGTATTGTAATTGACTGAAATGTTCCCTTACAGGTCTGTAGTGGTTGGAAATTCTCATGGCAACATGGGTGTGATCGATTTGAGGAAAGGTAACGATTTGTTGTAATGGATGTGAGTCCCTACCTCACTCTGTCATCCTCACTCCAATTAATTGTATTTATTGTTCCTCTTAGGTCGTCTCCGGTGCGCCCTGAAAGGAAGTGCCGGCTCTGTACGCTCCATCCAATGTCCACCAGTCTATGCCTGTTGTGGCCTCCTGTGGCCTGGACAGGTTCATGCGACTCCATAACTTAAATGACAAGGAACTGCTGCACAAGGTATATGTTTGGGATACGTAATACATTTAGCTAGTCTCCCATTTTAGATTATATTTTACCTTTTTCTTTTCCCTTTTTTCATACTTTGTATATGAACTCTGCAGGTTGCCTGGGATATCCAACTAAAACCTAAAATATATTAGGCTGTAACTAATGGCACTGGTAGGAATACAAGTGTAGCAATTAGTATTAGGGGACATTTTACATTTAAATTTGGGAAGATCTTGAAAACCTTTAAGCACAGAGAGTTGATTTTGTATGAAAGTGCTGGCAGAACCAGTTGCCCGATGGTTAGTCTACTATGGTTGAAGTTGTTAGTGCTGTTAGTGCTTCTATCGGGAGGAGTTGCAGTGACAACAGTGATCATTTTCTGATGTTCTGTAAGGCAGGGTGACTACCCCTTTTCCACTAGCTCTTTAAAACACGGGTAAATGTGCGGGGGCGCGCATTTACCCGTGTTTTTCCCTAGTGGAAACGGGTCCCCTGGCAAATTCCCGGATCAAGTGATCCGGGAATCCTACCCGGGTAGCTAGCCGGGTTGAACACGTGTTTAACCCGGCTAGCTGTCTAGTGTGAACGGGAGTCGTGTCGAGGCGACACGGCTCCCGTTCACAGTGTATAGGGAGGGCGGCGCTGGGAGATCATGTGATCTCCCAGCGCCGCCCCTGCCGCGTCACTAGCTGCGTCACCAACCTGGCAATATGCCGGGTTGGTGAGCGCTGCTGAAAGGGGGCTGTAGCACGGGTCGCAGCCGTGTCAGGCGACACGGCTGCGACCCGTGCTTAAGTGGAAAAGGGGTATAAGGTAATATTGACATGGAAATCTAAACAAAACACATCATCAGTAGAGACCGCTGTGGAGGAAAGTTACATAGAGGGGCATGAAACAGTGTTCTCCACTAGCATTACCCGAGTAGCGTCTGTGCTCAGGGTGCTCTGTAGCTGAGGGCCAGTAAAGGTGACCTGATAACCTGCTGATATTGTTTACCAGTGTTTGTTATATCCATTCTTACCTGTTTAAATATACGTTATAGTAAGAACTTACCGATAGGGATGCAAGCAAGAAATAACAATGTTTCTCTTACGTCCTAGAGGATGCTTGGGTCCACATTAGTACCATGGGGTATAGATGGGTCCACTAGGAGCTACTGGCACTTTAAGAGTTTGAGAGTGTGGGCTGGCTCCTCCCTCTATGCCGCTCCTACCAGAATCAGTTTAGAAAATGTGCTCGGAGGAGCCGGTCACAGCTAGGGGAGCTCCTAGAGCATCTTTGTTTTTTGTTTTTTTACCTAAGAGTTAGTATAGGCAAGAGCCTCCCTGCTTCGTAGGACTATGGGGGGGTCGGGGGGTGGGGAGTAGTGTCCGCCCTGAGGGGTTTTGAGCCACTATCTCCGCTGACAGGACATAAGCACCTGAGGGTGCTGATCGCTAGCCGCCCCAGGCGACCGCTCACTCCCGCAGCATGCCGCCACCCCCCTACAGTGCCAGAAGATTCCGGTGGCAAGTGAGTCACCGGTGTGAAGATGGCAGCAACAGGGTGGGAGCGCAGTACTAACTGCGCTCTGGGGCTCAGCGGTACATAGTGCGGCGCTGTGAGGGGCGCCCTGAGCCAGCGCCTATACCCTACACTGGTCCATGGCTGTTAGGGACCTCGGTAACGTTGCCAGCGATAATCCTCAGGCCAGTATAAAGAAAGTGAAGAGTGGGAAGCAGCGCCATGTTTAGGGGGCGGAGCTTCTCCTTCGAGCGGACCCAACAGCGTACAGTTCCATTTTCCTGGCTGCAGTTCCTGTACACAGACGCTGACAGGGAGAGATGTCCCTCCAAACAATTCCAGCTATCCTTTGCGGTACCAGGGGTTTGTAGAAGGGGGGGGGGGAGGCTGTGTAAATACTGTGTAGTCTATTAAGGTACACAGTAAGCGCTGGGTAGTTGTGTTCTATCTACTCAGGAAGCGCTGTGTGTGGGTTGGCTCCAATCTCTGTGGCGTACTTGGCGGGAAACTGTGTCTGACATTTCCTTGTGTGTGTGTGTGGGTGTTTATTATCTCCCATAGCCATGTCTAGGGACTCTGTGTCATATGCTGCAGAGGATGTTTCCTCTCAGGAAGAATGTACACAGGAATGTAAAGTCTTGTCTCAGATCCCTATTGTTGAGCCTGAGTGGTTGACCCGCATTAAGGGAATGATCTCACAGATTTCTACTAGGGTAGCACATACTGAGACTGAAACTCAGGTGTTAAAGAAATCTATGGCAGTTTGGGCAGGATCTGTTCCTTTTCCGGCAAAATCCCCCAGCATGTTCCCGCAGAAACGTGCACTTGCCCAGATTATGCAAGATGACACGGATACCGACTCGGATACTGCAGACTGTGATGGGGACGTGCTGAAGGGGGCGGCATCCCTTGCAAAGCGGTTGCAGCTCATTTTTGATGCCATTAGAGATGTGTTAAACATTACTGACCCACCACCTGAGGAGGCTTACTTCACAGACGATAAGAAAGCCTCGCTGACCTTCCCTGCGTCTAAAGAATTAAACGCTATATTTGAAAAATCCTGGGTTCTGGTTGCTTTTCCCTTCCCTGAGGAGGATAGGAAAAAATGGGAAAACCCACCCATAGTTGATGCATCAGTTTCCAGACTGTCAAAGGTGGTTTTACCTGTGCCATGATCTATCGTGTTAAAAGAACCGGCTGATCGTAAGATTGACACTATGCTCAAATCCATATACATTGCTTTAGGGTTGGCGTTAAGGCACACTATTGCCTGTGCATGGATTTCTAAAGCCATAGTAAAGTGGTCAGGCACATTTCTAGAGGATTTGGATAAAATGGATAGAAGTGACATTGAATTGTTTTTACGTAACATACAGGATTCTGTGGGGTTCATGGTGGAATACATGAAGGACATGGGCATGCTGACTGCACGGATATCTTCCATGTCGGTCGCAGCTCACAGGGGACTCTGGCTACGCCAATGGTCTGCAGACGCGGAATCCAGGAGAAGTGTGGAGAACCTACACTACACAGGTCAGGCTCAATTTGGGGAAGCATTGGATGCGTGGATTTCCACGGCAACCGCGGGTCAGTCTCCTTTCCTTACCTCTGCTACACATTACACGAAGAGACCATTTTCTTCAACTGCGTCGCAGTCCATTCGGACAGCTAAGACAAAAAAGTCCAAGCCTACTACCACCTTCTTTAGAGGTGGTTGCGCAAAATCCAAAGCCACGTCTTGGGGTCATCTGGCCTGGATCCCTGGGTACAGGATATTGTGTCCCAGGGGTACAGACTCCAGTTTCAAGATATTCCACCTCACCGTTTCTTCAAATCAGGCCTGCCAGCTTTGCTGACAGACAGGGCTATGCTATCCTACAGGAAGCCATCCTAAAATTGGAAAAGTCACAGGTCATTTCCCCAGTTCCACCTCATGCAAACAAAGGGTTATTATTCAAACGTTTTCGTGGTACCGAAACCGGATGGTTCGGTCAGACCGATTTTGAACTTGAAATCGTTGAACCCTTACCTGATGATGGTCAAATTAAAATGGAGTCTCTCAGAGCAGTGATTTTTAGGTCTGGAGGAGGGAGAGTTTCTGCTATCCCTGGATATCAAGGATGCATACCTCCACATTCCGATACCAGGCTTATCTCAGATTTGCACTTTTAGACAGTCACTATCAATTTCAGGCACTGCCATTCGGCCTCTCCACAGCACCGAGGTTCGGGATTCAGGACTGGATCCTTCTAACCACAGATGCAAGTCTCCGGGGCTGGGGCGCAGTCACTCAAGGGGAAACTTTCCAAGGAAGGTGGTCAAGCCTGGAATCCAGTCTTCCAATAAACATTCTGGAACGAAGAGCCGTCTACAACGGTCTTTTCCAAGTGACTCAACAAGAAGCTTTGGAGGCATTGTTCCCGGTCAAGGGACCCGCAAGCCGTGGCGGTGGACGCCCTGGTGACTCCGTGGGTGTTCCAGTCTGTATACGTGTTTCCTCCACTTCCACGCATTCCAAGAGTTCTAAAACTCATAAGGAGAACAAGAGTTCAGGCAATCCTCATTGCTCCGGATTGGCCAAGAAGGGCTTGGTACGCGGATCTTCTGGGTCCTCTGCTGGAAGATCCAAGGTCTCTTCCTCTTCGGGAGGACCTGCTGCAGCAGGGGCCGTTCGCTTATCGCGGCTACGTTTGATGGCATGGAAGTTGAACGTCCGATATTAGCTTGGAAAGGCATTCCGAGCAAGGTTATTCCTACCCTGATACAGGCTAGGAAAGGAGTAACGTCTAAACCAGGCATTCCCAACCATGGTCCTCAAGGCACACCAAGTGCAGGTTTTAGTGATATCCAGGCTGCAGCACAGATGGTTAAATCCAAATAACTGAGCTACTAATTAAGTTACCTGTGCTGAAGCCTGGATATCACTAAAACATGCACTGTTAGTGTGCCTTGAGGACCGTGGTTGGGAATGCCTGGTTTAAACATTACCATCGCATTTGGAAAAAGTATGAATATTGGTGTGAATCCAAGAAGTTTCCTACGGTGGAGTTTCAACTGGGACGTTTTCTCCTCTTCCTGCAAGCAGGTGTTATAACGTGGTGTTGCAGTTCCTCCAATCGGATTGGTTCCAGCCTCTACAGGAGGTTGAGGTCAAGTTTCTCACGTGGAAGGCTGTCAGTTTGTTGGCCTTAGCTTCTGCTAGACGTGTGTCGGAGTTGGGGGCTTTGTCTTGTAAAAGCCCCTACTTAATCTTCCATGAAGATAGAGCTGAGCTTCGGACATGTCAGCAGTTTCTTCCGAAGGTTGTGTCGGCATTTCATATCAACCAACCCATTGTGGTTCCAGTTGCTACTGAGAATGCCAAATTGCTTTCTCACAAATATTTAAAATGCCCACTCTAATATATACTGCAGACGCCAGGCGCATCTTATTACCATATCCCATGAATGTGCGCTATATATCGCAAAACACTGCATCCCATAAGAGAAAACAATACACCCACACATTAGCTGAGTTTCAAAGCTCATTGATGTATATATTTGTTATTAAAAGGATATGGATTCAATATATTACAAAGTACAGTATACCTATAGTTACATGGTTACACTCACACAGTAAGCAGTTAAAACATACAGTTACATACAGTTAGTTACATACAGTTACAGGCCAGCGATACAATTACCATATATTTCAATGCATCCTCCTCTTAATATCTCTCTCAGCAAATAAATAGAGGAACTGATCTGGCAATAACTCCATCATCGTCTAGTCCAAACACAGCAACTGACCTCCTGTGTGATCAGCAATGTGTTATCTAGTTTTTGGGGAGGGAACTTACTCATTCATGATGAGTCACTAGTCTCTTTGAATATGCTAAACAGGTTCAGCCTTGGGGACGTCCAAAGGGGCTGACCTGAGCTTCCTGTCCACTACCTGTTTGGAATATCTATTGTTCTAATAAAAGTGATTTTAGCTTTTATACATTTAATCATAATTATTTGTTGCAATGTCCTACAACTTAATAACAAGTATCAAATGAATCTACACATTAATCTGCTTGCTTTAATAGTAAATCTGACAGGTGTATCTTGCTTCGTTCAAATAATACACATACATGACATTACTTCATTATATAATTTTAAATCATCATGATGTCTGGCGCTTGATATTATAATTATGTACTGTATGAAATAAGTGTCGAATCCATCTCTGGCATGTCCGTGTAAATGCGTGTGTTACCATATATTGCTGTGCTCGTTGCGCGTATTTGCAAGTATAGTGACTCACAATGTGTGTAGTTTGTATGTTCTTTCTATGTAATATTTTTGACTTCGACAGTCCACCCTTTGGCAGCAAACAATAACTGCCATCAATTATTAACATAAGAAAAAATAATATTTCATACAATAATCGGTGACCTAGACACAAGTATGTATTAATTTTGCAAATCAGACACTTGTCTATATTTGGGGAAGACAGGAAGGAGGACGAGACATCCTCTATATGCACTCGGCGGTCATGGGACCACTGGTTGGGTGTGGGACAACATTCAACCTATAGAGTATGCTGGGACATTGCTTTGACCTATAATGTCTGATTTGCGACGAACATTTCACACATACATGTACCTACGTCTTTGTACACTGATGTTTGGATTCGATTGAGGTTCTGCTGGGTAGATGAAGAAGACACAAACAAATCGTGACAGTGATATATAAAATTTTCATGATCTACATATTCCTATCATTTTTAGTGATGTGCACGGGAAATTTTTCGGGTTTTGGATTCGGGTCCGCGGCCATGTTTTGGATTCGGACGCGTTTTGGCAAAACCTCCCTGAAAATTTTTTGTCGGATTCGGGTGTGTTTTGGATTCAGGTGTTTTTTTACAAAAAAACCCTCAAAAACAGCTTAAATCATAGAATTTGGGGGTCATTTTGATCCCATAGTATTATTAACCTCAATAACCATAATTTACACTCATTTTCAGTCTATTCTGAACATCTCACAATATTATTTTTATTCCTAAAATTTGCACCGAGGTCGCTGGATGGCTAAGTTAAGCGACACAAGTGGAAGAAGTCTTCCAACTGATTGTAAACCGTTGGGAAAAGCCACAGGTGGACATGATGGCGTCCCGCTTAAACAAAAAGCTAGAAAAATATTGCGCCAGGTCAAGAGACTCTCAGGCGATAGCTGTGGACGCTCTAGTGACACCGTGGGTGTACCGGTCGGTTTATGTGTTCCCTCCTCTTCCTCTCATACCCAAGGTACTGAGGATAATAAGGAGAAGAGGAGTAATAGCTATACTCATTGTTCCGGATTGGCCAAGAAGAGCTTGGTACCCGGAACTTCAAGAAATGATCTCAGAGGACCCATGGCCTCTGCCGCTCAGACAGGACCTGCTGCTGCAGGGGCCCTGTCTGTTCCAAGACTTACCGCGGCTGCGTTTGACGGCATGGCGGTTGAACACCGGATCCTAAAAGAGAAGGGTATTCCGGAGGAAGTCATTCCTACGCTTATTAAAGCTAGAAAAGATGTAACCGTACAACATTATCACCGCATATGGCGAAAATATGTTGCGTGGTGTGAGGCCAGGAAGGCCCCAACGGAGGAATTCCAGCTAGGTCGATTTCTGCACTTCCTACTGTCAGGGGTGACTATGGGCCTAAAGCTGGGTTCCATTAAGGTCCAGATTTCGGCTCTGTCGATTTTCTTCCAAAAAGAACTGGCTTCACTGCCTGAAGTTCAGACATTTGTCAAGGGAGTGCTGCATATTCAGCCTCCTTTTGTGCCTCCAGTGGCACCGTGGGACCTCAACGTGGTGTTGGGTTTCCTAAAGTCACATTGGTTTGAGCCACTCAAAACCGTGGATTTAAAATATCTCACGTGGAAAGTGGTCATGCTTTTGGCCTTGGCTTCGGCAAGGCGTGTGTCAGAATTGGCGGCTTTGTCATGTAAAAGCCCCTATTTGATTTTCCATATGGATAGGGCAGAATTGAGGACTCGTCCCCAGTTTCTTCCTAAGGTGGTATCAGCTTTTCACTTGAACCAACCTATCGTGGTGCCTGCGGCTACTAGGGACTTGGATGACTCCAAGTTACTGGACGTAGTCAGGGCCTTGAAAATTTATGTTTCCAGGACGGCTGGAGTCAGGAAGACTGACTCGCTATTTATCCTGTATGCACCAAACAAGATGGGTGCTCCTGCTTCAAAGCAGACTATTGCTCGCTGGATTTGTAGCACAATTCAGCTTGCGCATTCTGTGGCTGGCCTGCCGCAGCCTAAAGCTGTAAAAGCCCATTCCACGAGGAAAGTGGGCTCTTCTTGGGCGGCTGCCAGAGGGGTCTCGGCTTTACAACTTTGCCGAGCTGCTACTTGGTCAGGGGCAAACACGTTTGCAAAATTTTACAAATTTGATACCCTGGCTGAGGAGGACCTTGAGTTCTCTCATTCGGTGCTGCAGAGTCATCCGCACTCTCCCGCCCGTTTGGGAGCTTTGGTATAATCCCCATGGTCCTTACGGAGTCCCCAGCATCCACTAGGACGTCAGAGAAAATAAGATTTTACTCACCGGTAAATCTATTTCTCGTAGTCCGTAGTGGATGCTGGGCGCCCGTCCCAAGTGCGCACTGTCTGCAATACTTGTATATAGTTATTGTTGACTACAAGGGTTATTGTTGAGCCATCTTTTGAGAGGCTCTGTTGTGTTCATACTGTTAACTGGGTATAGTATCACGAGTTATACGGTGTGATTGGTGTGGCTGGTATGAGTCTTACCCGGGATTCAAAATCCTTCCTTATTGTGTCAGCTCTTCCGGGCACAGTATCCTTACTGAGGTCTGGAGGAGGGTCATAGTGGGAGGAGCCAGTGCACACCAGGTAGTCCTAAATCTTTCTTAGCTGTGCCCAGTCTCCTGCGGAGCCGCTATTCCCCATGGTCCTTACGGAGTCCCCAGCATCCACTACGGACTACGAGAAATAGATTTACCGGTGAGTAAAATCTTATTATTACTAGCATGAGGCTTCTTCATAAATGGTGATTCAAAAATAGTGATTAAAGTTTTCTGGAAAGTGTAAAAAAAATATAAAAAAAATGACTCCATTTATTTCATTTAGCTTAATACTGAGTTGCAGAATTTTAATGCTGACTATTCTCTACAATACAATAAGAGTTCAGTAGCCGTTTATTTCTAGATTTGCCTCACTCTTTCTTGCTTCTATAGGTGTATCTGAAGTCACGGTTAAACTGTCTCTTGTTGACATCGCGTGACAAGTGGGAGGTAAGTGTAGCCGTTTTACATTTCATGTGGAGGAGCAAAGGACGAATGGACATTTTCCTTATTTTTAAAGGACAATTAAAGTTTTGCATAGAACACTGATACACGAGGCCTGCGTCACCATTTAATTCAGCCCCTCCAGGGAACAGGGCAGTGGAACAGAAATACGACTATAATAGCTCTGTCCCAGCGCCTTTGTTGCCCTGTATCTGCACTGTCCCACATTTCTCTAGCATCCATAAGGGATATTGGGTTGACTTAGTACGATGGGGTATAGACGGGGTCCAAAGGAGCCGGTGCACTTTAAATTTCTTCACTGGGTGTGCTGGCTCCTCCCCTCTATGCCCCCTCCCACAGGCAGTTTAGAAAAAAGTGCCCTCAGGAGAGGATGCACATCTCTGCAGCTCCAGAGAGTTTTCTTCAGTTTATTTTAAATCTTTATTTTCGGTATGCTGTTTGGTCAAGAGAATACCTGCACCATGGGAGTTAGGTGGGGACGGTCACCGGCCTTGCAAGGTGTCAGAGCCGCTTCTCCGCTGCTGGACCACCGTCCTGAGAGGTTGTTTGTACAGCGGGCACTGCGCCTTAGCTGCCGCAATCGCAGCACGCCGCACACCCCTAACATTAGCCTGAAGGTGATGCCAGTGGTGAGTACAAACCGGGGGGTCCCGCTAGGGGGATCCCCTGTTTCAAAGTGCGGCTGAAACGCAGGGGAGGCATACGGGACCCTCCTGGGCGGGGGACCCGCAATAGCCCCCTGTGTACACTAGCTAGCGGTGGCTTAAACTAGCACTTGTGTGATGATTTGAAGCTATTTGGGATTCGTTGTCAGTATAAAAAATGACTGTAGCTCCGGCACCATTGGGGTGGTTGGAGCTACCTCAGAGCGGGACCAGCGGTATTTTGGTGCCTTCCTCTTCTTACAGCAGCTGCAGCAGGCACACACAGCTCCTCCTGACACTCAGAAAATGCTGGAAAACTGGTACAGGGTGTAGCAAAAGGGGGAGAGCCGCTATTGTACACAATCTGTGTCCTATAAAGGACAGTAATCATAGGTGTTTCACTGTGATATAACAGCTTACAGCCTCACTGGGGCTGTGTAGCTGGGGTGTGCTGGTCTCCTATCTCTCTATCTCCCTCTCACATACAGTAAGGGGCAGGCTTGCTAGTTATTACTTGTCTGTATATGTGATTGTGCTTTACTGTGAACATGGGTAAACACAAACTATGCAGTTTATGCCACACCAGATTCTCTCCCTTATCTGATTCTCTATCATGTGAACAATGCAGCCAATCCTCCCAACTCAGTGAGGGGGCTGGAGGAGAGGGTCGCGAGCCTTCCTGGCTAGGTGCCCTTAAAAATATGATGTCTGATATGTAATCAGAACTCACTGCTAATGCTCCAAAAACTCCGCTACTACAACAGGCTGTTGCAGACCTAGCTTCCAGGGCAGATGTTACACAGACCCCGTCTCTAACTCAGGACCACAAAAGCATGGTTTACCTGCTCTACTCTCTGATTCAGATGAAGATATACAGGAGGATGGGGAGGACTTGGATCCCGTTAATGGGGATTCCACTTCTGCTCTGGGTATTGAACCCCTCATTCTGGCTATACGGGACATGTTAAAACTCCCTATAGAGGACACTGCGTCACAACAGTCGTTTTTCTTTACACAGAACAAGCCTAATGTCACTTTCCCTGATTCTGCAGAGTTAGATGACCTGTTTAAGTTAGCCTGGAAAAATCCAGACAAAAAAAATAGCAGTTGTCAAAAGATTTTTGCACACTTTCCCATTTGCTCCTGAATGTAGGAAATTCTGGGAAGAACCCCCGGGGGTTGACGTATCAGTCTCTCGACTGTCTATAAAGGCGGTTTTGCCTGCCCCAGGCTCCTTTACCATAAAGGACTCTGAGGACAGAAAAATAGAGACTACACTAAAGTCTATCTACACAACAGCAGGTGTATCGCAAAGGCCGGTCATAGCGGGTTGCTGGATGACCCATGCCATTCATACGTGGACTACTCAAATTCAGGAAGGCCTCTGCGGGGATATGCCTCTGGTCACTACGGTGACTCTACTGAAGCACATTCAGGACACTGCACGCGTCCTGTGTGACACGCTCAAGGAGATGGGCAATTTTAATGCTAGGACCTATGTCATGGCAGTGTCGGCACGCAGGACCTTGTGGTTGCATCAATGAATAGTGGACACAGAATCCAAGCGCAGTGTGGAATCTTTTCCCATTTCTGGGGAATGGCTCTTCGGGGGTTGAGTTGGATACGTGGATTTCTAATCTGCGGGCCCGCTGGCTAGGCGTTCCTACCCGGGGCCATCCGTTCAGTCCGTTCAGTCTAACAGATTTCGTTCTAGGGCCAGAGGTGCCTCCGATACGGCTAGAGGAACCAGAGGTAAGACGAGAAGACCTGCGACCTACGATTCTCATCAACAGAGCACCAGTTCTGCTTCCACCAAGTCCTCAGCATGACTGTGCCCACCCACCCTGATGGGGATCTCGAGGTGGGAGCTCGACTGCGTCACTTCAGCCGCGTCTGGGAGGGTTCCTGCCAGGATACCTGGGTCAGGGACCTCATTTCTCAGGGCTACAAGCTGGATTTCAACGGTGCTCCTCCCCAACGATTTTTCAAATCAAGCTTACCAGCTTTGGAGGATACGCAAGTTACGTTGCAACGGGCCATCCAAGAGTTGGTCCAGTCCCACGTCCTTGTTCCAGTACCAATACCACAACGAGGAAAGGGTTATTACTCCAACCTGTTTGTGTTACCGAAGCCGGACAGTTCTGTAAGACCCATTTTGAATCTCAAGTCTTTGAACCCTTGCCTAAAGGTTTTCAAATTCAAATGGAGTCCTCAAGAGCAGTGATTGCGGGCCTGGAAGTACAGGAATTCATGGTCTCCTTGGATATCAAGGACGGTTATCTTCGTATTCCAATTTGGCCACCTCATCAGGCTTATCTGAGGTTTGCCCTACTGGACGATCACTATCAGTTTCAGGCACTACCCTTTGGCCTGTCCACAGCCCTGAGGGTGTTCACAAAGGTAATGGCGGAGATGGTGTTCCAGCTCCGGGTCCAGGAGGTCAATGTGGTCCCTTACCTGGATGATCTTCTGATAAAAGCAAGATCCAGGGAGATTTTATTGCTCCATATTGACCACACTATCCAACTTCTATCACACCATGGGTGGAGCCTCAATTTACAGAAGTCCCACATGGAGCCAACTCAGCGGCTCCTGTTACTGGGGATGTTACTGGATTCTGTGGCCCGGAAGGTGTTCCTACCAGAGGACAAGGCGAGAACACTTCAGGAGATGGTCAATTTGGTTCTCCGACCTGCTTGAATTTCCATCCTTCTTTGCATAAGATTGTTGGGGATAATGGTTGCCTCATACGAGGCGATCCAATATGGGAGGTTCCATACCAGAACATTTCAATTGGATCTCCTGAGCAAGTGGTCTGGATCACATCTTCAGATGCACCGGATGATACGGCTGTCACCTCAGGCCAGGATTTCCCTCCTGTGGTGGCTGCAGTCTTCCAGTCTCCTGGAAGGCTGGAGTTTCAGGATTGGATCCTCCTCACAGCAGATGCGAGTCTGAGAGGATGGGGAGCTGTTACCCAAGGGGCTCAGTTCCAGGGCAGGTGGTCAACCCACGAAGCCCTCCTTCCGATCAACATTCTGGAACTTCGGGCGATCTACAATGCTTTGCTTCAGGCCTCTCCTCTTCTCAGGGATCAAGCGATCCAGGTACAGTCGGACGACGCCACAGCAATGGTGTACATCAATCGGCAAAGAGGGTCAAAGAGCAGTGCCTGCATGCAAGAGGTGTCAAAGATACTCCTCTGGGCAGAAAGAAATGCAAGAGCACGGTCAGTAATCTTCATTCTGGGAGTGGACAACTGGGAAGCGGACTTCTTGAGTCATCATGACCTCCACCCGTGAGAGTGGGGGCTCCACCATCAGGTGTTTCAGCAGATCATTGACCGGTGGGGCTCTCCTCAGATAGACATGATAGCTTCTTGACTCAACAAGAACTCCTTTGGTACTGCTCCCGAACCAGGGACCCTTAGGCGAGGGCAATGGATGCACTGATGTCGCCTTGACCTTACCAGCTGATCTATCTGTTTCCTCCGATTCCATTGCTCCCAAGGGTGCTCGAGCGAATCAGGAATCAAAGGGTCCAGGCAATTCTGATTCCCCCAAATTGGCCTCGGTGAGCGTGGTACGCAGATCTTCTGAACATGTCTGTCAAAGACCCTTGGCCTCTACCACTAAGAAAAGATCTTCTTCAACAAGGACCGTTCGTCTACCCGGACTTACGGTGACTTCGTTTGACGGCATGGTGGTTGAGCAGAACATCCTAGCTCACAATGGCCTTTCCAAAAAGGTAATTGCCACCATGGTGCAAGCCAGAAAACCGGTGACGTCAAAACTATCATATCTGGAGAAGAGATGTTTCCTGGTGCGAGGAATGCACGTATCAGCCTGCGGAGTTCCACTTGAGTTGTTTCCTACGGGTCCTGCAGGCTGGTGTAGATAAGGGCTTACGTCTGGGTTCCATTAAGGTTCAGATTTCAGCCCTCAATTTTTCTTTCAGAAGACATTGGCAGTGTTGCCAGAAGTTCATTCCTTCTTGCAGGGAGTACTTCACATTCAACCTCCCTTTTGTGCCGCCCACGGCACCCTGGAATTTGAATATAGTGTTGGAATTTCTACAGTCGTCTTGGTTTGAACCTCTGGTGATGGAGGAAGACAAGTACCTCACGTGGAAGACTGTGATGTTGTTGGCCCTAGCTTGGTCTATGTGTCGGTAGCCTTGCCTGTTCCTATGTCTCTGAAGGCCCACTCTACACATTCGGTGGGCTCTTCCTGGGCGGCTGCCCGTGGAGTCTCGGCCTTGCAACTATGCCGAGCTTAACGCTGCCGTTCAGCCCCCTCCCGCCCAGCGACTGCCTCTGTCTCAGAGGCAATCGCTAGGTAACGAAAGCTGCCATGTGCCGGCGCATGCGCAGTTTCTGACCTGATCGCTGTGCTGCGACAAACTGCCGCGAGTGATCGGGTCAGAATGACCCCCTAAATCTCCCCAATATCCCTTATGTTCGTGGTGTGCTGGTGTATAAATCTCACCACTCATTGTTATGTTCCTTCTCTCATATATGTCCTTTCTCCTTCGGGCACTGTTTTACCTATAACTGCCTGCGGGAGGGGGTATATAGCGGAGGAGCCAGCACACCCAGTGAAGAAAGTTATAGTGCAGCAGCTCCTTTGGACCCCGTCTATACCACATCGTACTAAGTCTCCCCAATATCCCTTACGGACTACGAGAAAAGGATTTACCGGTAGGTAATTAAAATTCTATTTTTGTGGTCTCTCTGTTGGGGCCCAGCCCGGCGGCAGCGGTGACAATTGCCAATTTGTCAGTGAGGTCAGTCTGGCAGAGTAAATGCACTGCAATCTGAGTCTCGGCCAATCCCCCACTTTATTACTGTGAGCGAGATTACATTTCCCTGCCTGTGGGGATAGGTGAGAAATGTGTGGGGGAATGTGTTACATACAGGGGGAAGTGTGGGTAGGTGGTGTCTTTATAGTGGAGCCATGGGAAGTTGATATGTTACTACAGGTGTGTAGAAGGACAGGTGTTACTATGCACACACTTCTCTTTCCTTAGGGTACAGTCTTCACATGTGCAGAGTGTGTGTTATACTGTTCTAGTGCCATCATCGGCTTATACCAGCTGGCTGACAACATCGCCAAAGGTTCTGCCCACTGCCTGTGCATCAATTCCATATGGTTTCGATTACATTAGACTTGTAGCTGGCAATAAGATTTACAGTATGATGGAGGGGACTGGGGAAGGGTCAGAAAGAGGAACTGGGCATTGGGGGACCATAATAGCGATGGGGAGGATGCAATAGATGTTCAAAAAGTAAGATTTCAATATATATCCATTTTTGGCTGAGGTCTGCTAAGCTATCCATTGTGTGTTTTTAGTGGGAGAATTTAAACTTCAATTACTAATAACCTGTGAAACCATCCAAATAAGTGACTTTTGCTGCATAATAACTGAGGGACTGGATGGTGTAAATGTATAGGTGAAGGGTGATCATGATAAAAGTAGGTGACCGCTTTCACTCTGAAACCTGCAGGAAGAAGAGATCGTACTCCCAGCACAGGATGTGAAAGACGAAGAGGAAGATGAGGTCTGGAACACTATGGAAACTGTGGCCGACAAAACCATCGCCAAGAAACGAGGAACAAAGGAAGCTAGTGTAGCGGATGGAACAACCGAAAATACGTCTAAAAAGAAGAAGAAAAAGAAACTCTGAATTATGCAAAACTTTACTTTATCTTTTTATAAGTTGCTGATGGAAGGTGCCCAGTGCAACACAAGATATTGCACGTTGTGAAGATCAGAGAAACGTGGCCAGCTTTTATACAATTTAAACTCTCTGCTTAGATTCATCAACCTCATTGAGAGAACAAGGGTGCAAGGTCTGCATGAGCCTTACAGCAACCACGTTACACAAACTAGTACCTTGTGGATATACATTTTTTAAATTAAGTGCATTTTCCACACACACACTAAACTTGGTGGTACTCCTTGTAAAGTTCATGAAATTGTTTAGGAATTATCTCTAAGAGCGTAAAAGGGTTGGCTGGTCTTGTTTACAGTAAAGTAAACATTATTTAAGACACTGATTTAATATCAATATAATTACAATACTGTCTGCACATATCTTTAACATTTGTGTCTTCCCATACATACAAGAGATGGATCATACCAACGTAAGATAAATATCAAAGCACATCTAAAGAGGTGTTTACAGTTTAGCCCACAGGATTTAAAACATCAACAATATTAAAGGGTTATTGAAGCTAGAGCAGAAGGTTGTCTGAGATTTGTGGCTGAAATGCGTGTAAGATAAATGTTAGTGAAAGCTTGTTAGATAGGAAGGTTGTGCATCTAACCACTTGACCAAGGATTTGTTACCTAGCTGAAAAGGCTCTCCACACTTAGGAGACATTGGCTCTCAGCAAGTGGGTGAGTCTGTCAGAGATCCAAAGGATGGTGTCTGGCTTTAATAGCTTGCCTGGAAAGTTTTACAAGATCTTATCAGACATGATTTGTGATACTTTTACATGATGTACGTAAGAACATTATTGAAATCCATGCCAGGGTGGAAGGGGAGGTAACCTGCCACACCCCCCACCCCACCCCCCCATACATAGCCCCCAGTGGGGTACACCAGCTCCGAGACCCTGCACACAGTGTGACTTTGCAGTGCAGCTGGGTCTCTGTGGAGCAGCATCTGCCGGAATCGCTGTCTGCTGCCTACACTGTAACACAGGGTACCAGGTCTCCTGTGTCACAGTGCAGGCAGCAGTCAGTCAGTGTTCCCAGCTGCTGCTGAAGTGCACAGTCGCACTGTATGCATGTCTCCACAACCTTGCACACAGCAAAACTGCAGTGCAGCAGCTGGGACTCTGAGATGCAGCATGCCTGCACTGTGACATAGGACTGCACACCAGAGTTGGTGGATGGTGAACACAGGTAAGGGGTCATTTGTGGTGGGCCCCCACAAGCTAGTTGCCCTTAAACCAGCAATGATTGCTTCCTTTCTATTTTGATTCGGCAAATATTAAGTTTTACCCAAACCTGGTGAGTAGAAGGAGCTTCCCAGTTCATAGACCCATCTCATTATTGGATGTCCGATATAAGATACTTACTCTAAAATCCTGTTTGGTTGAAACTGATCTTACCCAGTGTTTTTTCCCAGGCTGTATTTGGGGATGACACTCTGTTGTCAATAATAGAAGTGTTGTCTCTACCTCCATGGCAACCCTGAGAAAAGCAGATTCTACAGTGGTGATTTCAGTGGATGCAGAAAGCCATTACATTTCTTTAGTTTTCCAGATCAGTTTGTGACTGGCCTACCGACTTTGGGGGATATTCGATTTTCAGCATGAAAGAAAAATGGGGCATTATCGTGATTTCTTCTACGGGTTTCATAGGACTCCACAGGGGAGACAATGGGGCATTCCAGACTCTTGCAGCATCTGATCTTGCCCAGTGGAACAGACAACTCCATCTGATCTGGTCCCAGATGATGGTTCCCTCTCCGGAGGACCAACTGTCCCTAACCTGGTGGCTCCAGACGGACCGCCTCAACCAGGGATGATCTGCTGTCTCAGAGTCCCTGTCTCCACCCTGATCTACTCCATCTGTCATTAACGGCGTGGCTTTTATTCAAACCATGGCCAGAGCGCGGCAGCCGGCCTCCGCCCATATCGATTGCCATATCGGACTGGAGATCGTGGGATTCATAGAAGTTTAACCTCAGAGCAGGACCAGAGGCATTTTGGTGCCTTCCTCTGCTTAGTGCAGCCACAGACAGCGCACACAGCGCTTACTGCTTCCCAAGACATGCTGGAAAACTGGTACAGGGTGTAGCAAAGGGGGAGAGCCGCTATTGTACACACTCTGGGTCCTCTACAGGACAGAATTTATTAGTGTTTACTGTGATCTAGCAAGCTGCAAGCCTCACTGGGGCTGTACAGCTTGGAGGTGTGCTGGTGTCCTCCTCTCTTGTCTTCTCTCACATACAGTTAGGGCTGTTACTGTCTGTGTGTATGTTATTGTGCTTACTGTAAAACATGGGTAAACACAAGCTGTGCAGTGTATGCAACACCGGATTCTTTCCACTATCATCTGATTCTGTTTCGTGAAAAATGCAGCCAATCTTCACAGATCAGTGAAGGGGCTGAGGGAGAGTGTGCAGAGCCCACATGGTTGGGGTTTCTTAAAAATATGTCTGATATATCATTACAACTCACTGCTGATGTGCAGAAAACTCTGCTATTACAACAGGCTGTTGCAGATTTAGCTGCTAGGGCAGATGTTACAGCCCCCCTCCTCTTGTGCAGGTCCATAAAAGCATGGTTTGCCTGCTCTACTATCTGACACAGATAAGGATGGGGGGGACTTGGACCCCGTAAGTGGGGATCCTGATTCTGCTCAGGTTATTGAACCCCTAATTTTGGCTATACTATTATTATTATTATTATTACTATATTATTATTATTTGTGTTAAAGATCCCTCTAGAGGACACTGCGTCACAGCAGTCATTATTCTTTGCACAAAACAAGCCTAATGTCACTAACCCTGATTCTGCAGAGTTAGAGGACTTATTTAAGGTGGCATGGAAAAATCCAGACAAGAAATTCCAAGTGTAAAAAAAGTTTTTGCGCACTTTCCAATTTGTTCCTGAAGGTAGGAAATTTTGGGAGGAACCCCCGGGGGTTGACGTATCAGTCTCTTGACTGTCCAAGAAAGTGGTTCTGCCTGCATCGGGCTCCTTTACCATAAAGGATCCTGCGGATAGGAAAATAGAAGCTACACTCAAATCTATGTACATGGCAGCAGGTGTATCGCAACGACTGGTCATTGCAGGTTGCTGGATGTCACATGCCATTAATTCATGGGCCACTCAAATTCAGGAGTGCCTCTCCGGAGCTATGCCTCTGGTCACTATGATGACCCTCCTTAAGCACATTGAGGACATTACACTCGTCCTGTGCGATTCCCTCAAGGAGATGGGCAGTAATGATGCTAGGACTTCTGCCATGGCAGTGTCTGCGCGCAGAGCCTTATGGTTGCGTCAGTGGATAGCGGACATGGAATCCAAATGCAGTGTGGAAATTCTGAAAAGGGAATGGCTCTTTGGGGTTGAATTGGGTACCTGGATTTCAAAAGTTACGGTTGGAAAATCCACGTTTCTCCCCTCTGGAGCCCCGCCGGTGAGACGCTCCTACCCGGGGCCGTCTGTACACTCCTTTCGTTCTAACAGATTTCAATCTAAGGCCAGAGGTGCCTCCAATGCGACTAGAGGCACCAGAGGTAAGTCAAGAAAACATGCCAGCACCAGCTCTCAGGAACAGTCCACCGGTTCTGCTTCCACCAAGGCTTCAGCATGACTGTGCCCACCCACCCCGAGGGGATCTCGAGGTGGGAGCTCGACTGCGTCACTTCAGCCGCATCTGGGAGTCTTCCTGCCAGGATACCTGGGTTAGGGTTCTCGTTTCTCAGGGCTGCAAGCTGGAGTTCGACAGTGCTCCTCCACAACGATTTTTCAAATCAAGCTTACCAGCTTTGGAAGATATGCAGGTTGCTTTGCAACAGGCCATCCTGTTGGTTCGGTAAGGCCCATTTTGAATCCAAAGGCCTTGAACCCTTTCCTGAAGGTGTTCAAGTTCAAAATGGAAAACTTGCGGGCAGTGATTGCTGGCCTGGAAGAACAGGTATTCATGGTTTCCTTGGATATCAAGGACGCCTACCTCCATATTCCGATTTGTGTCTGAGGTTTGCCCTACAGGACGATCACTACCAATTCCAGGCACTACCCTTTGGCCTGTCCAGAGCTCTGAGGGTGTTCACAAAGGTGATGGCGGAGATGATGTCCCAGCTCCGGGTCCAGGGAGTCAATATTATCATTTACCTGGACGATGTCCTGATAAAAGCAAAATCCAGGGAGCTTTTGTTGCTTGCTCCTTATTGACCGCACTATCCAACATCTGTCACACCATGGGTGGATCCTCAACTTACAGAAGTCCCACCTGGATGCGAGGATGGGAAGCTGTCACCCAAGGGGCGCAGTTCCAGGGCAGGTGGTCAGCCCACGAAAGCCTCCTTCCGATCAACATTCTGGAACTTCGGGCGATCTTCAATGCTCTGCTTCAGGCCTCTCCTCTACTCAGGGATCGAGCGATCCAAGTACAGTCGGACAATGCCACAGCAGTGGCGTACATCAGTCCACAAGGAGAGACAAAGAGCAGAGCCTGCATGCGAGAGGTGTCAAAAATACTCCTCAAAGCCAGAAAGAAATGCAAGAGCAATGTCCGCAATCTTTATTCCGGGAGTAGACAACTGGGAAGCGGAATTCCTGAGTCATCACGATCTCCACCTGGGGGAGTGGGGTCTCCATCAGCAGGTGTTCCAGCAGATCATCTGCCAATGGGGCTGCCCAAAGATAGACATGATGTCTTCTCGATTAAACAAGAAGCTTCACTGGTATTGCTCACAAACCAGGGACCCTCAGGCGAGGGCAGTAGATGCACTGACGTCACCTTGGCCTTAACGGCTAGTCTACCTATTTCCTCCAATTCCGTTGCTCCAACGAATCAGGAATCAAAGTCCAGGCAATTCTGATTGGCCTCTGAGGCCGTGGTACGCGGATCTTCTGGACATGTCCGTCGAAGACCCTTGGCCTCTACCACTAAGAATAGACCTTCAACAAGGACCGTTCATCTACCCGGATTTACAGTGACTTCGTTTGACGGCATGCAGGTTGAGCGGAACATTTTAGCTCACAAGGGCCTTTCCAAAAAGGTTATTGCTACCATGGTTCAGGCCAGGAAGCCTGTGCTGTCAAAACACTATCATCGTATCTGGAGGAGATATGTATCTTGGTGCGAGGAACGCACATATCCATCTGCAGAGTTCCACTTGAGTCGTTTCTTACGGTTCCTGCAGGCTGGTGTGGATAAGGGCTTACGTCTGGGTTCCATTAAGGTCCAGATTTCAGCTCTCTTCATTTTTTTCCAGAAGAAATTGGCAGTATTGCCAGAAGTACAGACCTTCTTGCAAGGGGTACTTCACATCAAACCTCCTTTTGTGCTGCCTACAGCACCCTTGAATTTGAATGTGGTGTTGGAATTTCTACAGTCTTCCTGGTTTGAGCCTCTGATGAACGTAGAAAAGTACCTCACGTAGAAGACAGTGATGTTACTGGCCCTGACTTCTGTTCGACGTGTCTCAGAATTGGGGCCCTTATCGTGTTAAAGTCCATACTTGGTCTTTAACGAGGACAGAGCAGAGCTCCAGACTCGACAGCAGTTCCTGCCGAAGGTTATCTCTGCGTTTCACCTGAATCAACAGAGTGTGGTTCCGTCAAGTTCTGTCTCTTCTGCTCCTCCGGAGGCATTAGACGCTGTGCGAGCCTTGAAGATCTGTGTCAAGCAAGCAGATCGGATCAGAAAGATGGATTCCTTGTTCCTGCTCTATGATGCGCAGAAAAAGGGTTGTCCTGCTTCAAAGCAGTCCATTGCCCGTTGGCTTAGGCTTACTATCCAACAGGCCTATGTGTCGGCATGGCAGCCTTACCTGTTCCTAGGTCTCTGAAGGCCCACTCTGCTGTACTACATCGGTGGGGTCTTCCTGGGCAGTTGCCCGTGGAGTCTTGGCCTTGCAACCTTCCCGAGCTGCTACCTGGTCGGGGAAGAACTTATGTTAAGTTCTACAAGTTTGATACCCTGGCCAAAGAGGATACTCGGTTTGGGGAGTCGGTGCTGCAGCAGTCTTCGCATGTTCCGGCCCGTTCTGGAAGCTTTGGGACGTCCATTCGTACTAAGTCTCCCCCAATATCCCTTATGGATGCTAGAGAAAATAGGATTTTAAATAGCTACCGGTAAGTCCTTTTCTCGTAGTACATAAGGGATAGTGGGCGCCCGCCTTAGTGCGTTAACTTTTCTGCAGGTTCTCTTTTCTGTGGTTACCTGTTCAGCTGTTGTTGTTTCCAGCTGTTGTTGTATATTAGTGGTGTGCTGGTATATAAATCTCACCACTCTTTATCATATTTCCTTCTCTCGTTTATGTCCTTTCTCCTTTGGTGACGTTTTTACCTATAACTGCCTGTGGGAGGGGGCATAGAGGGGAGGAACCAGCACACCCAGTGAAGAAATTTAAAGTTCACAGGCTCCTTTGGACCCGTCTATACCCCATCGTACTAACAAGAAAAGGATTAACTGGTAGGTATTTAAAATCCTATTTTTGTTGTGTGCATCATGTGAAACAACCCCTGATAACTGCCAGCATTGTCGATAATTGAATTTTCCCACTAGGCTCAATTAAAATTAAAATTGGTTCTGTTGAATCTAACATGTAATTTTCTTTATCATCCACTAGGAGTCACTGGAGTACTCTTGGGATATGGATGGGGCTTTAGCTGGGATAGGCACATTTTAACTATTTAAATTAGTAACCCTCCACCCCCTTCATATTCCCAAGATGCCTCAGTGTTGTTTTGTGCCTTCACAGGGAAGGGCTCAGTCTAGAAGTCTCTAGACTTTACTTTTTTTCTAAGGATTGTTACTTTTTTAATTTTACTTGCACAGTCCCTTCCCAGCTTATTAATAAGCTTGGTTCCAGGTCTGTTTGCTGCTGTTGTGCAGCATAGGCTTGTCGGCGCTCAGCAAAGGAGCCCTGCCATAGACCTACATCAGCTTTAGCTTATTCAGCCTAAGGCTGCAGGAGCTGGACAGTGGTTGAACGTAGAAGCCCTATCAGAGCCTCCACTTACTCTCCAATGGTAAGGAGTGGGCAGGCAGTTCACACTGCCGCCGCTCCGTTTTACAGAGGGGAAAGTTTCCTAAGGCGCGGGGTGGTCAGCATGCCCGCCGTGTGTAGGATTGGATGTTCCTGTTGTACGGTGACCGCTGCCCCTGCATCCCTCTCAGCGATGCTCGGTCAGCCACAGTCGGCACCAACGACAAAGTTAGTGGTAGGTGGGATGTCCTTAAGAAAGATTATAGGGCTTAGGTCAAAAACTAAAAGAGAGGATATCTAAGGTAATATTCTCCGAAATATTACCAGTGTCACGCACTAGCCTAGGGAGACAGAGGGAGATCAGGTAGATAAATGCGGCTTAGAGACTGGTGTGGGAAGGAGGGGTTTGTGTTTCTAGAACACTGGGTGGACTTCTCAGTCAGGCGCCATCTTTTTTGTCGCGATGGTTTGCACCTGAATGAGGAGGGGGCTGGGGGGGGGGGGGGGAGGATGGTTAGTAGGTTAGA
The DNA here is from genome assembly GCF_028390025.1 of Pseudophryne corroboree. Lineage (NCBI taxonomy): Eukaryota > Metazoa > Chordata > Amphibia > Anura > Myobatrachidae > Pseudophryne > Pseudophryne corroboree. The sequence continues at coordinate 156,754,652 of NC_086454.1, read as the reverse complement.
GGAGCTTTTAAACTAGGAGCCTGAGTGGAGGGTTTAGTTAGGAGCTATGGGTCATGCAGCAAAAATAGTGAAGATGGTGGTAGTGAGCTAAATGGGGGTGGATAAGGGGGGAGGGAAAAAGCAGCCAACAAGAGTATTTGCATGGGTTCTAAAAAGGGTAGTAACAAAGGTACTGCCAAAACATTAACATTTATGTGTCATCATTACAGCATATAGAAAAGGATGTATGTAGCATAAGGGAAAATACTTATGTCGAGGCAGAGAATTTTGGCCTTAACACTGGGTTGATCAAAGAGAAGAGTAAGGTGAGCAGTATTAAGTATGGTGGAGGTGGAATGGGAGCGAAAAGGACAGTCAGTAAGAGTAACTCTAGGGAGGCTCTAGTAAACCATGATGGGATACCTTTAAAAAAACAGGTGACAAGTTAACCAGTAAAATAAAATGTATGCTTGCAAACGCAAGCAGTCTAGCAAGTAAAATGGGAAAATTGGAATTGTTAGCATCAAGGGCTGAGTATGATATAGGTATTATAGAAACATGGTGGGACGACTCTCACAACTGGTTTGCAAACATGGAGGGGTATTCTCTTTTCAGGAGGAACAGAGCAAGCAAAAGAGGAAGAGGTATATGTCTTTATGTTAAACCATCTCTTAAACCATACTTAAAGGTTATTTATGAGGGGACTGGCGATAATATGGAGTCACTGGGTTGAAGTCTCAAGTGGGGGTATTAATGCAAAAAAAAAAACTAGTTATAGGAACGTGCTACAAGCAGCCAGATATTAGCATACATGAGGAAGAACAACTCTTGCAGAAAATTGAAAGTGCTGCGGGATTGGGAACATCCTAGTGATTGGGATTTTAACTATCCTGATATAAATTGGAGTAACGATTCATGTGTTAAAGCTAGGGGCAACAGGTTCTTGTTAAAGGATCATTACTTGTCTCAATTAGTCGAAGACCCAACTAGGGGTAAAACTACTCTGGATGTAGTAATTACTAATAATGTGGACATCATATTGAATGCTAAAGTTGGAAAGACTTTGGGTAACAGTGATCACTATATGATCACATTCGACATCAGTTTTAGGAAACAGCTATTAGGGGTTAACAAAAATATTTAACTTTAAGAAGGCTAAACTCAGTATGCTGAGATGTGCACTAAACGACATTGAGTGAGAGGTTTTGTTTCATGGTAAGAACACTTCGGAAATGTGGGATGCTTTAAAAGGGTTGCTAGATAGCAATATTCACAAGGTCAAGACAGAAATAGATAAAAAGAAGTGTGCTTTAAAAGCATTTAAATCTAATGGACAGTACTACAAGGAATGCAATAAAAGATGCAAAAGCAATAAGAGCAGCTAAAATTGAAAACGGAAAGCAAATTTCTATAGAGTAAAACCAATCCTAAAAAATGTTTTAAATACATAAACAGCAAAAGATTAAAAAAGGAGAGCATAGGTCCAATAAAAGATGAATTTGGAGTAGTGATAAATGATGATGAATCAAAAGCGGAAATACTGAATACATTTTTTTCATCAGTGTTCACCAAAGAAGAACTGAGAGTGGGAGTAGTGCATAGCGATAATTACAGTAAGGATTCGTGGTTAGATATTTGTTTAAGTGAAGTAGTAGTCAGGGAGAGACTATGCAAAATAAAGATTAATAAATCACCTGGCCCGGATGGACTTCATCCGAGGGTTCTTATGGAACTACGGGCACAACTAGTAAAACTCTTATACTTGATTTTCAATAGTTCACTTAGATCTGGCATGGTACCGAAGGATTGGCGTATAACAGAGTTAGTGCCATTATTTAAAAAGGGATCCAAAAATCATCTGGGTAACTACAGACCGGTTAGTTTGGCATCTATAGGGGGAAAAATATTGGAAATAATTATAAGGGATAGCATACAGGAGTATCTGCTGTAAATGCTGGTTTACTTACAGGACTCAAAGCAATACCTTAATACACTCAATACACTTAAATTCGAGCCGCAGAGGCCGCAGTATGTAATCCTTAACCTACGTACTTTTTACTCAGCGTACAAAAGGCCTGTACCGTGTATGCACTTTACATACACACGACGCGACGGACATACAAAGTACATGCAGTGCATACACACACACACACACCGACACACAGAGCACAATGCTGCTACACGTGTGACTGAAATACACTTTAAACCTTAGCAGGAATGAGACACGACACCAATTGTATTTAAGATGTTGGGATCCGACCCACCAACATATAATTGCTGAAAGGGGGTTACAACAGATATACAATCACAATAACAGAAAAGAGGCTACAATCAATGGTACATACATTTTGTTTCACCAGCGCCACACGGTCCCAGTGCTCAGTCAATCAAGCAAGATGACCTTCAGAGAGAGATGAATGACCAGCTAGGCAGCTTGGCTTTTATACAGTTGGTCAAAACATAATACAATAGAAACTGTAACCTCTTCATCTATAGGTCAAAGGGATGGTCATTTGCAGTACAGGAGGGGTCATAGGTTGGTTTGAATAGGTGGGCGATGTCTGGTCCAGGTGTGCTTGCAGTTGGTCTCCACTGGGTTCCCGCCGAATATCAGAGTACAGTAAACACAGTATAATATTAATATCCTGTTCCTGCGCATAATTATGCACAGGAGCGTGCTATCTTCTGCAAACTGCTACCGGAATGTTGCCCTTAAAATACCCTACAGTTGGATACCAAACACCACCTCAACCTAATGCTGTCCCCTCATATCCTGTAAAGGTGAATCCCTTTGTTGTTATACCTTTTAAACAAGTATAACTTGCTGGTGTGGTGCGTGTGGGCTATGTGTACATTGTGCACTATGTGGATTAAATATGAGATCTGTCTTTGTGGCTTTTCCATGCGAATACAAATGCTACCGTAATTACTCATACCACGCGCTAATACGCAGGACTGTGTGAGCTGTCATACGCAACTTGTGAATATACGCACGCACGGCAGAGCAAGTACGCGCACGGAGGCCATCTGTGTGGTTGCACGTGATGTGTTTACTGTAATATTTTCCGACTTCGACAGTCCATCCTTTGGCAGTCATCAATAACTGCCAGTCTTAACTAGAGATGAGCGGGTTCAGTTCGTCGAGATCCGAACCCCCCCGAACTTCACCTATTTTACACGGGTCCGAGGCAGCCTCGGATCTTCCTGCCTTGCCCGGTTAACCCGAACGCGGCCGAACGTCATCATCCCGCTGTCGGATTCTCGCGAGATTCGTATTCTATATAAAGACCCGCGCATCGCTGGCATTTTCACTCATGCATTGGAGATTGAACGGAGAGGACGTGGCTACGTTCTCTGCCTGAAAAGCTCCATATCTGTGCTCAGTGTGGTGCTAATATCTACGTTCTCTGCCTGAAAAACTCCATATCTGTGCTCAGTGTGCTGCATTTAGGTGACCAACAGTATATAGTTGTACAGTAGGCCATTGCTGTATCTTGCAACTCTGTGTCACTGCAAGTATCCATTCCATATCTGTGCTGCATTTTTGTGAGCAGTATATATAGTAGTACAGTGCAGCATTTTGGTGTCCAACAGTATATATTTGTACAGTAGGCCATTGCTGTATCTTGCAGCTCTGTGTCACTGCAAGTATCCATTCCATATCTGTGCTGCATTTTTGTGAGCATTATATATAGTAGTACAGTGCTGCATTTTGGTGACCAACAGTATATACACTGCTCAAAAAAATAAAGGGAACACTTGAACAACACAATGTAACTCCAAGTCAATCACACTTCTGTGAAATCAAACTGTCCACTTAGGAAGCAACACTGATTGACAATCAATTTCACATGCTGTTGTGCAAATGGAATAGACAACAGGTGCAAATTATAGGCAATTAGCAAGACCACCAATAAAGGAGTTGTTCTGCAGGTGGTGACCACAGACCACTTCTCAGCTCCTATGCTTTCTGGCTGATGTTTTGGTCACTTTTGATAGCTGGTGGTGCTTTCACTCTAGTGGTAGCATGAGACGGAGTCTACAACCCACACAAGTGGCCCAGGTAGTGCAGCTCATCCAGGATGGCACGTCAGTGCGAGCTGTGGCAAGAAGGTTTGCTGTGTCTGTCAGCGTAGTGTCCAGAGCATGGAGGCGCTACCAGGAGACAGGCCAGTACATCAGGAGACGTGGAGGAGGCCGTAGGAGGGCAACAACCCAGCAGCAGGACCGCTACCTCCATCTTTGTGCAAGGAGGAACAGGAGGAGCACTGCCAGAGCCCTGCAAAATGACCTCCAGCAAGCCACAAATGTGCATGTGTCTACTCAAACGATCAGAAACAGACTCCATGAGGGTGGTATGAGGGCCCGACGTCCACAGGTGGGGGTTGTGCTTACAGCCCAACACCGTGCAGGACGTTTGGCATTTGCCAGAGAACACCAAGATTGGCAAATTCACCACTGGCGCCCTGTGCTCTTCACAGATGAAAGCAGGTTCTCACTGAGCACATGTGACAGACGTGACAGTCTGGAGATGCCAAGGAGAATGTTCTGCTGCCTGCAACATCCTCCAGCATGACCGGTTTGGCAGTGGGTCAGTAATGGTGTGGGGTGGCATTTCTTTGGGGGGGCCGCACAGCCCTCCATGTGCTCGCCAGAGGTAGCCTGACTGCCATTAGGTACCGAGATGAAATCCTCAGACCCCTTGTGAGACCATATGCTAGTGCGGTTGGCCCTGGGTTCCTCCTAATGCAAGACAATGCTAGACCTCATGTGGCTGGAGTGTGTCAGCAGTTCCTGCAAGACGAAGGCATTGATGCTATGGACTGGCCCGCCCGTTCCCCAGACCTGATTCCAATTGAGCACATCTGGGACATCATGTCTCGCTCCATCCACCAACACCACGTTGCACCACAGACTGTCCAGGAGTTGGCGGATGCTTTCGTCCAGGTCTGGGAGGAGATCCCTCAGGAGACCATCCGCCACCTCATCAGGAGCATACCCAGGCATTGTAGGGAGGTCATACAGGCACGTGGAGGCCACACACACTACTGAGCCTCATTTTGACTTGTTTTAAGGACATTACATCAAAGTTGGATCAGCCTGTAGTGTGTTTTTCCACTTTAATTTTGAGTGTGACTCCAAATTCAGACCTCCATGGGTTAATAAATTTGATTTCCATTGATAATTTTTGTGTGATTTTGTTGTCAGCACATTCAACTATGTAAAGAACAAAGAATTTAATAAGAATATTTCATTCATTCAGATCTAGGATGTGTTATTTTAGTGTTCCCTTTATTTGTTTGAGCAGTGTAGTTGTACAGTACAGTAGGCCATTGCTGTATCTTGCAGCTCTGTGTCACTGCAAGTATCCATTCCATATCTGTGCTGCATTTTTGTGAGCAGTATACTGTATATAGTAGTACAGTGCAGCATTTTGGTGACCAACAGTATATAGTTGTACAGTACAGTAGGCCATTGCTGTATCTTGCAGCTCTGTGTCACTGCAAGTATTTATTCCATATCTGTGCTGCATTTTTGTGAGCAGTATATACAGTAGTACAGTGCAGCATTTTGGTGACCAACAGTATATAGTTGTACAGTACAGTAGGTCATTGCTGTATCTTGCAGCTCTGTGTCATTGCAAGTATCCATTCCATATCTGTGCTGCATTTTTGTGAGCAGTATATATAGTACAGTGCAGCATTGTGGTGACCACCAGTATATAGTAGTACAGTACAGTAGGCCATAGCGTTATCTTGCTGCACCATGTCACTTCTAGTATCCTGATCAGTGCTTAATATCTGTGCTCCGTGTCAGTGCTGCATTGTGGTGACCAGTATACTACAGTAAAATAGTCCAGTGCTGTTCTCGCTTCTCAGTGTCAGTTCTCCGTAGTATGATCAGTGCTCAGTATAATCAGTGCTCAATATAATCAGTGCGCTGTTAGACGTGTGCCCGTTTTCCGCCATTAGTGCATTGGGATTTAGACAATTGATGAAGTTATTGTGTCCCCGGTACAAAATCCCATCTAGATTCCACTTCACTAGGCAGGCGATAGCGAGATTTTACCAATTAATATTAGTGATTTATAATTATTAATTACAGTGATCTTGCCAAATAATTCCAGTGATTTTGTCATTTTCTTCCAGTGATTTGGACCAATAATACCATTGATTAGAACGAATAATTCCTGTGATATTGAGGTGTTTGTGTTGCTTAGCTTAGCCATCCAGTGACCACAATGCACCTCTTTTTCTCTTTTCTTTGCATCATGTGATGTTTGGGATCTATTTTTTAAGTGCCATCCTGTCTGACACTTCCGTATATGTCCAGTGGTACTTGATAAAATTCCCAACATTACTGCCATTTAATTCCAGTGATTTTGTCATTTTCTTCCAGTGATTTGGACCAATGATACCATTGATTAGAACAAATAATTCCTGTGATATTGAGGTGTTTGTGTCGCTTAGCTTAGCCATCCAGCGACCACAGTGCACCTCTTTTTCTCTTTTCTTTGCATCATGTGCTGTTTGGGGACTATTTTTCTAAGTGCCGTCCTGTCTGACACTGCAGTGCCACTCCTAGATGGGCCAGGTGTTTGTGCCACCCACTTAGCTTAGTCATCCAGCGACCTCGGTGAAAATGTTAGGACTAAAAATAATATTGTGAGGTGTTCAGAATAAGCTGGAAATGAGTGGTAATTATGGTTTTTGATGTTAATAATACTATAGGATCAAAATTACCCCCAAATTCTATGATTTAAGCTGTTTTTGAGGGGTTTTTGAAAATAAACACCCGAATCCAAAACATACCCAAATCCGACAAAAAATTTTCAGGGAGGTTTTGCCAAAACGCGTCCGAATCCAAAACACGGCCGCGGAACCGAATCCAAAACACAAAACCCGATAAATGTCCGGTGCACATCACTACTTGGCACTGACCGTTTACACAGTTAGAATATGCTGATTCAAATGTGTGGTATTTAATTTTGTCAAAACGCATCCGAATCCAAAACATGGCAGCGGAACCGAATCCAAAACCCAAAAAATTTCCGGTGCACATCTCTACTCTTAACTAATAAACTAAAAATATTACCTTTACAATATATACAAAGCTTGGATGATCGGGGGAGAGTTGTAGGTGGGAAATATATAGCCTAGTATAGGATAGTAAAAGCATGTATGTATGACTCAATGTCTGGGGGGGCATGTATCATCGTGCCTTATATGTTCTAAGTAAGCTTCGAGGTATTACGAAGTATACATTAAATCCTTATCCCGTATTAAGGGTATGTACTTGGGCAAACAAACACTACTGAGCTCCTTTCGGGCAAAGGCTTTTGACCCTCGCCTCTTCGGCTTCTAATACCAACAAATGGGGAGCACATTTAGTTGATGATACATGGAGGGGGAACATATGTGAATGCTACTCTATGTGTATAACACCTGTTGACTATGTGTGCCATTAACTGAGGGTTGCAGAGATGAAGATAAGACACATATATAAAAATACATTCACATAAACATTGGGTAGAGTTGACGTCTTTTCCGGTTGGATGTTTCTGGGTAAAGGGGGAGACCAAGAAAAATTGTGAAAGAAACAGGCCATGAAATTCATTTGCAATCCTTATCATAACACTGTTTCTATAGATGGATCATAAATCAAATCTGCTGTGGTAACAACGCCCTCGCTCCATAGACTCATCAAATTTGTGCCATGCTTGTGCCGCGTTAGAATTCTAACACACCTTAATATCAGGCCAATAATTATGATGACTCCCAGGATACAAAGGAGAAACTTTCCCATAATAACATTCTGTGCCCACTCTCCTAACCCTGAGAACCATTTGCGTGGGTTCAACCATGAGACCCAGCCGGTCAGTTCATTACCCACAGCTGTCAAGGTAAGGTTGTGCTTCCTCCTGAACTCCCACTTCAACTGTAAGATCTCATCCATCTTTTGATTGATGATCTCCGTGGGGTCATCAGTGATAATCATAATATACGTACAGCACTTCACGCTATATTGAGTTGACAGGGTAACACAGTACCCACCTGTCACAGCTGTAACGTAATTAAGGACCATTCTGTGCTGGATCAATTCCTTTTTGTAGGCTTGTAACTCCCTTCCTGTATACCTGAAGGTGTCATCATACTATCTATCAAGTTCGCCAGCGCCGGGATATACCTATAATTTATAGTTCCTCTGGCAGTACGGGTGATATCTAATGCGAGTAGGAACTGAATCCCGGTGGATTCGTGGATCAAATCAGAGGCTGCATGCTCTGTCCTATCTATGAGGTGTCTCTTGATTATGTGTTCATAATGGGTATGAGTATAAGGAGTCTGAGCGTTGCGGTGAACGTCTTTCATTTTGTCGTGGGTTATGGTCATGACCTCTGGTAGTACTCTCCCAATATAACACAATCCCTCAGAGCTCGGAGTAAGCCACTTGTACGCTTTCCTCCCACATATAAAATAGGCATCATCTGGGAGTCATAGGGGACAAAATGTAACAACACTATATTGCAAATCTTCCATGTAAAGAATCCAATCCCTAGTTCTCTCATTTGTTCAGTACAAGTATCTGGCTGGATGACATGGGCACAATACCCCTGCGATACCTTTCCAACCCACATGGGTTTGCTTCCACGTGTATACCGGTACGAAAATACTTCCCACTGTTGGCTATCTTGCGTACAAGTTCAGAGTCGATAGGTATCCCATCAGCTCTGTGCAAAAAGGTAATTGGTTATTCCACGTCACTTCCCAATTTCCTGGTTTTCGGAAATTGGAAATATTAAAACACAACAGTGACCTATCTACATGATACTGCTGGAGCTTCAAACTAGGGGGCTTAGATATATTGAATTTCTTGTCCACCGGTCTCCCACCCCGTAATTCGAGTACCTCATCTATTGCTAAAGGGTATGGCACTAATCCTGACTTACTCTGTCCTTGAGGTAGCTGTGAGCACACCCAACATTCTGTCTGGTTTAAGACCTTACCCACTAGTGAGTGGTAATCACTCAACGGATGTCGGTCCATGTCGATATTAATGTTGGACTGACATCTCTGGATGCACCCATCTTCGACTATATTCTCGCAATGCCTACAAATACAATATTCATCAGACAATAACCCCTCACATTGCCTCCGAGCTCCATGACTACCAGAGCGCTTACTGATATCAGCCTTTACTAGAGTGATGTGCTGCTCCTGCAATCCTACAAATCCATACTCACCATCAGAACCCATTCCAGATCCTTGCTCGACGTCTCTGGGACCCTCACCAAAACAGATTGTCCTGAGCAAAAACAGAATTACCAAAAAAAAACGAAACGCAGTCTCTTGAGGTAGATCCATTTCGTTAGAGAAAGAGAAGGAAAATAAGGGGGAGAGAGAGAAAAGGGCAGTGAGAGGTGAAAAAAAGAAAACTGGTACGACAACCGTGTTTGATCTTGTTGTTCTCCGTGATCAGGTGCCGTTTCAACAGTCCTGCCTCTCAGCTTTCCTGGCACAAACACTCTAGTGATACAAGGTTCTCTTCACCTTGCTCTTTGTCACAAGTTTTCTCCGGATCTGCGACCTTCTTGCAGTGGGACGAGTGGACCCAAGTCTCTCTTTCGGCGACCTTTAGTGCTGTTGTGCTGGTTAACAAGACTTGATACAGTCCTTCCCACCTGTCTATGAGGCAACCTGAGCGTAAAAAATTTAGAATCATCACATAATCCCCAGGCTCAATGTCATGACAATTACTGTTCGGTAGGTCAGGAATCGCCAGCTTTAGATTTCTTTGTTGATTTCTCAGCTGCTGGCTCATCCTAACCAAATATTTCACAGTTATTTCGTTATTGCATTTTAAATCATCCTGGGGGTCTATCATTACATGGGGTTGTCGACCAAAAAGAATTTCAAAGGGTGATAAGTTAAGCGGTGACCTGGGAGTGGTTCTGATGCTGTACAACACTAGTGGCAAAGCTTCTGACCACAGCAATCCAGTTTCAGCCATCACTTTGCTCAGCTTATTCTTAATAGTGCTGTTCATTCTCTACCTTCGCACTCGCCTGTGGTCAGTACGGAGTGTGCAGCTTGCTATTAATTCCCATCAGTTTGCACATGACCTGAAAGACTTCACCTGTAAAATGGGTACTCCTATCACTTTCAATCATTCTAGGGATACCGTATCTGCACACAAATTCCTGCACGATTTTCTTTGCAGTGAACACAGCAGTGTTTGTGGCAGCAGGGAATGCTTCTACCCAGTTGGAAAACACATCAGTACATACTAACACATATTTTAAATTCCTACAGGGTGGTAACTGTATGAAGTCGATTTGTACTACCTGCAAAGGTCCGTCTGTAGGAGGGATATGGGATGGCTCCGTTGGTATTGCCTTACCAATATTCTTCCTCAAGCAAGTAACACATGTCATTGCTTTCTTACCTGCATGAGAAGAGAATCCTGGCGCACTCCAGTAGGCTCTTACCAGCTTGCACATACCCTCCTTGCCCAGATGAGTCAGACCGTGTGCTGCATCAGCTAGGCTTGGGAGATATGCTCTGGGGGCCACTGGCTTACCATGTCCATCTGTCCAAAGTCCTGAGGACTCCTGACCATATCCCTTCGCCTTCCAGACTGCCTTTTCCTGTAGGGAACACAAATTTTGCATTTCAATTAACTGTTGCATGTTAACTGTTTCAAATGTCATCAGTGATGTGATGTTAGTTCGTATGGTTATGGTTCGTCTGCCCGGCTGTTACCAAGTGAGATTGGGTCTTGGTTGTAAGTGTGTGCTTTACACTTGATAAGAGCCACTCTGTCTGGTTCCTGTATTGCTGTCAGGAGCCTTTTGATGTGGGACGCATGCGCTACAGGTGTGTCAGCTGCCGTCATGAAATTTCTGAGGCGCCACAGGGCCCCAAAATCATGCACCACTCCAAAGGCGTACCTAGAGTCCGTGTATATATGAGCTGATTTACCTTTGGCCAACTCACATGCTCTGATCAGGGCAACCAGCTCAGCGACTTGTGCCGAGTGTGGTGGGCCAAGGGGTTCAGCTTCTATGATCCCTTCGTCATCTACAACTGCATATCCGGTGCACAGGTCTCCCGATTCTGTCTGTGGCAACTACCGTCAGTGTAGAAGGTAAAGTCTACTCCTTCCAGTGGGTTGTCACTGATGTCCGGTCTCGCAGTGAAAGTTTGGTTCAGGTATTCCATACAATCATGTGTATCAGTATCTGCACTAAATCCTCCTTCACCATCGTTCTCATCCTCCACCCTTTGTGCATGACCAGGCACACTTGGCAAGTAGGTTGCAGGATTTAGTGAGCTGCATCTCTTAATGGTGATGTTTACAGGGGCCATCAGTGATAATTCCTACTTTGTAAACCGAGCGGATGAGACATGTCTGGTTTGGGTGGAGTTAGCAAGGTTGATACTGCATGAGGTGTATGGATGGTCAAGTCGTGTCCTAACACTACGTCCTCGCTTTTACTTACCAGCAAATCTATCGCTGCAACACTTCGCAAGCAAGTGGGGAGATACCGTGCTATGGTGTCCAACTGTGCACTGTAGTAAGCTACCGGTCTGCTGGCATAACCATGTCTCTGTGTTAAGACTCCTGCCGCGCACCCAGCACTTTCACTACTGTACAATTCAAAGGACTTCTCATAATCTGGCATACCCAACGCAAGTGCTTGTGATAAACACTGTTTTAGTCTCTCAAATGCCAGTTCGGACTCATCTGTGTGTGAGACCCGTTCTGGTTTGTTTGAAGAGACCATCTCCTGCAAAGGTAGTGCCAATATGGAGAACCCCGGAATCCAGTTCCGACAGTACCCACACATTCCGAGGAAAGTGCGGATCTGTTACTGAGTTTGCGGCAGAGTCATGTCATGAATCACCTGTATCCTATCAGCGGTCAGGTGCCTAAGTCCTTGTGTCAAGCAGTGTCCCAAGTATTTGACCCTGGTCTGGCACAACTGCAGCTTATCCTTTGAAACCTTGTATCCTGTCTGGGAAAGATGAAATAGAAGCTGTTTAGTATCTGCTAAGGGCGACTCGAGTGAGTCAAAACACAACAACAAGTCATCAACATATTGTATTAGCACTGATACACTCTCAGGTTGAAAGGATTGCAAACAGTCATGCAAGGCCTGGGAGAAAATACTCGGGCTGTCAATGAAACCTTGGGGAAAACGAGTCCAGGTGTACTGTGCTCCCCTGTATGTGAAGGCAAAGAGGTATTGGCTGTCAGGGTGAAGAGGGACAGAAAAGAAAGCAGAGCAGAGATCAATGACAGTGAAGAATTTTGCGGTAGAGGGAATTTGCATGAGGATGACAGCTGGATTGGGCACTACGGGGAATTGGCTCTCAACTATTTTGTTTATCCCCCTTAGATCCTGCACTAGCCTGTAACCCCTCCCCCCACTCTTTTTCACAGGGAAGATGGGACTATTGGCAGTGCTGGACGTCCTGACTAGGATGCCCTGCTGTAGCAGCCGCTCTATGACAGGGTACACTCCTAATTCTACCTCTGGCTTCAGAGGATACTGAGGGATTTTTGGAGCTATCCTGCCATCTTTTACTTGTACTGCTACTGGAGCTACATTCGCCATCAATCCAGTGTCCTGTCTATCTTTGGTCCATAGGGAACCCGGTATTTGTGAGATCATTTCCTCTACCTGCGATGGACACGTGTCTATAACAGTAGAATGCAACATTAGCCTTTGAGGGGTGTCTAGTAGATCTTGCACTTCTTGTGCATGGATCTCGGGTATATCCAAGAAGACACACTCAGGAGTACAATATATGACACACCGCATTTTACACAATAAGTCTCTGCCGAGTAGATTAGTCGGAGCCGATGCAGCCAGCAGAAAGGAATGTTTCGTCTGCAAGGGCCCTATCATAATCTCTGCAAGTCTACTCAAAGGGTACTGTTGCACCGTTCCTGTTACTCCCATTGCCAAAATCGTTTTACCCGTGGTTTTTACACCTGATGTAGAATTCAACACTGACCTGGCTGCCCCTGTATCTACAAGAAAAGGTAATGGTACACCAGCTACATCAACCATGACCTCGGGTTCACTACCAAGGCTAGCAATCAACCTCACTGGCTGCAGACTACAGGTGTGGCTCAACCCCTATTGTGTAGTGGGACCCTCCCGCAGTGCATTGGCAGCTACAATATGTGAGGGGGTTAGCTGTGAGTTTTCCGAGGCCTGCAAGTCTCTCCTGGGTGGGTACCTCCTTGTTTCCCCTCTATGTGGCTCGTAATCTCTTCTATATGGTCCCTGATCTCAATTATGTGAATTGTAGTGTGGCTCGTATTCAGGTCTAGGGGGTCTGTATACGTTATGTGTCGCTTTACTCCTACAATCCCTTGCAAAATGTCCTTCCTTCTTACAATAGAAACATACCATTGACTGTGACTTACCATCAGGGGTCTGGAGTTTTGGCTGATAGGACTTTCCTGTAAGTGCCTGTATACTCACCGTCATCAGCTTATCCCCTTGCGACTCCCTGTGTTTACTGATGTTATGATCGTGCTCGATAGCGGACTCTCTCAACGCAGCCACCGAGATACCTCTCCAATTAGGTAGAGAGGTTTGCACCCTTATCCTCAGTGCCTCCTTTAAACCATCCATTAACACAGAGACAGCTACCTCCCTGTGGTGTGCATTAGCCTTAATATCCTCGATCCCAGTGTATCTAGCTATTTCCTGCAGTGCTCTATGGAAATATTTGGATGCCATTTCACCTTCCTTTTGTCTTATGGAGAAGATTTTATTCCATTTAACAACAGTAGGGAAATACACGCCTAATTGCAGGTTGATTTGCCGTACATTCTCCTGATTGTTCTCATCAGTGAGAGTCACCTCTGCATCTAATTTACAATCCGTTATGAATTTCGTGATGTCAATATTTGAGGGTAAACAACCCGTAGCACTGTTCGCCAATCTTTATTTGTGGGCTCATGGCGTTACCTAATTCTTTAATGAATTTCTGGTATCCGACTAGATCTTTTCTGGGATCGTGGAATTCCGACATAATTGACCTTAAATCTGCTACACTGCATGGCAATGTTCCTGATGGTAGTTACTCCCTGACTGTCAGTTTTCCCGTTGGGGACTGCAATCACCCTGACAAGATTTAGGTCAACTATATCATTTTAACTTGATTCTATAATGCGGGGAGATATTGTCTCTGCATAGTGTGTGGTACTGTACTTACCAGTGGACACAACCTCACTCACCCATCCGCTGGGGGGTATCGATACTACTCTTGGTGGTTGGACCATGCCCACCTGGGTGTCCTGTATGGTGGCTGCTAGAGAGAGTGCCGATATCGTGCTGGTCTCATCATCCTGCTCACAATCCTGGGGAAAAGTTAAAATGGGATACAACTGGCAAGGGTTAGGGTTAACACATTGATCAATCACTTTCCTATCCTTTACCAATGCACCATTGCTTGTAGCCAATTTCTCCCCATCAACATATGGTGGTGGTGGTGCGCTCGCAATCGCTTTCCCGCTAGGTTTGGAACCTGCTGTGTGAGACAGTTCCTTTTACACCTCCCCCTCTTGTTGCCACAGATTGAAACAATCGGTATACCTGATCCTTTGTTTTCTATATTTAATCAGACATATTCTAATCCTTATGTTCTGTAACACCTCTGATTCAAAGATGCCCATCCTGGGGAATGATGCCCTATCTTCAGCAGTCATACGCACCCATTCATTGCAAAAAGCCTCCGTGTGTGGACCATATTTCTCACACATAATAAACCTTGTTGACCCCCTGGGCCGCGATTCTCCAGCCTGAACCCTGGCTACCAAACACCCACTGCTTGTGCAATTGGATCCCATCGCAGACTTTTTGCTTCATTAACGCAATCCCCAAATGCACAACACAATAGACGGTGAAAGACACCTAATGCTTTCACTCGCTGCTCCTCCGCTGACATACCACGACTCACTCCAATAGTGACCACCGCGTACCCAGTGAGACCCTAACTGGCTTCTATTCACTGGAAGTTTTTAGGAGTAACTTACCTTTACCAGTGAATATCTACCATTGAAGATTTTCCTGAGAGAGACCAGCGAAAACTTCCCTTTATGCAATACACAAATCATGCTTGCGTATGCTCTACACGGCACTAATGATACAGCTGATTACGCAAAAGCTCGCAAAGGGGTATCAAGTTGCACCACGTATCGTACCCACAAACATGCGGTCCAATCGCACAGTGTATAGGTACTTGTTACCTATCCGTCCTACGATCACTGGAGTCAAATACACAAGCTGCGCTCCTCAGCCGGAGCGTAACACAAAACCTTTAAACTTCAATTCACAATTTCTATACTTCTCAATGCACAATTCTATATCACGCTCCTCTGCAAATCTCCTCACGATTTGCATATTTCTCTATTTGTATTAACGTAAGTCAGCTGTCTCACGCCACCAAGCCTCCACTTGGTGTCCCCACAGGACCCGAATTTCCGGGGTTCAACTCCACTCACTCCTGCTTTCACTCACTCAGATACACCTTGTTTTTCTTTTCTGTAAAGAAAATACCACTCCCTTAGGTTGGTTACTTTACCCCAGAGGTACTTACAGTTTTAAACAAAATATTTAAGGTAACCTGCTTTTGAAATCGGATAGTTATGTGCTATTGTATTAAATGTATACTATTTCGCCTTTAATTGAACAACTATCGTGTGATTTGTACTTAGCATCCGCAATTCTACGCAACATTGCGTAAACACGCGACCGTGAGTGCCTTTTACGCCACGTGCGCGCTCCTGTACTTTGTCCGTACCAAGTGTACAAACGTGCATCCACAATTCAACAAATCACACAATCTCTATAAATGTGAGCAATGCAAACTATTATCGCTCACTAACACAACCCACACTTGTTCTGTATAAACCTTTAACGACTAGGCCAGAACTGCGTTTTATGTTTTATGATTACACCCATAACACTTATTTCAAATTTATCTATATAGCAAACAAATGTATCCGATTTCACACAAGTCTAAAATCACTAATAACCTATGGCAACAATATGTGGGAGAGTATGCAAATTATCGGTACGCTTTGTGTATGCTTTTGGCGCCAAAAAAATTACACAGATTTTTAAATAGCTTTTGTCCCTGTTACCTCCGGGTTCTATCAGCACCTCTGCAGACTAAGCAGAGTAGATGCGATTTAACAGCACAAAAGAGGGTTTCAAAACATCCAAGCAACCAGGAAAAGGTTTTACTTAAAGATGCGTTTCCACCCTTTGCTGATAGATCAAAGTCTGCTATGGGCTGCAAGCCTACGAGCGTGTGAAAAACCGGATTGAGCCCCCAATTGTAAATGCTGGTTTACTTACAGGACTAAAAGCAATACCTTAATACACTCAATACACTTAAATTCGAGCCGCAGCGGCCGCAGTATGTAATCCTTAAACTACGTACTTTTTACTCAGTTAGCGTACAAAAGGCCCGTACCGTGTATGCACTTTGCGTACACACGCCGCGACGGACGTACAAAGTACACGCAGTGCATACACACACACACACACCGACACACAGAGCACAATGCAGCTACACGTGTGACTGAAATACACTTTAAACCTTAGCAGGAATGAGACACGACACCAATTGTATTTAAGATGTTGGGATCCAACCCACCAACATATAATTGCTGAAAGGGGGTTACAACAGATATACAATCACAATAACAGAAAAGAGGCTACAATCAATGGTACATACATTTTGTTTCGCCAGCGTCACACGGTCTCTGAAGGTCAATCAAGCAAGATGACCTTCAGAGAGAGATGAATGACCAGCTAGGCAGCTTGGCTTTTATACAGTTGGTCAAAACACAATACAGTAGAAACTGTAACCTCTTCATCTATAGGTCAAAGGGCTGGTCATTTACAGTACAGGAGGGGTCATAGGTTGGTTTGAATAGGTGGGCGATGTCTGGTCCAGGTGTGCTTGCAGTTGGTCTCCACTGGGTTCCCGCCGAATATCAGAGTACAGTAAACACAGTATAATATTAATATCCTGTTCCTGCACATAATTATGCTCAGGAGCGGGCTATCTTCTGCAAACTGCTACCGGAATGTTGCCCTTAAAATACCCTACAGTTGGATACCAAACACCACCTCATAACCTAATGCTGTCCCCTCATATCCTGTAAAAGTGAATCCCTTTGTTGTACCTTTTAAACAAGTATAACTTGCTGGTGTGGTGCGTGTGGGATATGTGTACATTGTGCACTATGTGGATTAAATATGAGATATGTCTTTGTGGCTTTTCCATGCGAATATAAATGCTACCGTAATTACTCATACCACGTGCTAATACGCAGGACCGCGTGAGCGGTCATACGCAACTTGCAAATATGCGCATGCACGGCAGAGCAAGTACGCGCACGGAGGCCATCTATGTGGTGTTTGCACGTGATGTGTGTACTGTAATATTTTCCGACTTCGACACTGCAGACTACTAAGATTATTAGCGACACTGGATTGGTTGTGGGGGTAAAAAGCGCACTGAGCTACCCTTATATAGGTACAATGTATATATAAGCCGGGATGCAAAAAAGACAAAATCTTTTATAATTC
Source organism: Pseudophryne corroboree (assembly GCF_028390025.1). Taxonomy (NCBI): domain Eukaryota; kingdom Metazoa; phylum Chordata; class Amphibia; order Anura; family Myobatrachidae; genus Pseudophryne; species Pseudophryne corroboree. The sequence continues at coordinate 156,737,044 of NC_086454.1, read as the reverse complement.
AATAATACCCACTACCTATGGGAAAGACAAAATTCTAGACTAACAAATAGATCTGTGGCATCCATGGAAAACACTTAAACACTTTAAGTGTTTTCCATGGATGCCACAGATCTATTTGTGAACAAGTGGTCATATTAAGATAGCATGTGATATTTTAAACAATTGTTGTTATTATCTTAATTATCATTATTACTTTTCAATGGGCCTATAAGAAGTCAGAAATACAGGTGTTATATACTGGCTAGGGACCTCTCCCCTGCACTCTCATTAACTTTGCCCTTAATTGGGCAGAAAAAGTTAACAGCAGATACAGGTCTTGGGATTGGTGCATATGCTCTCTCATTGGAAATTCGATGCTTTTTAGCAGATTTCCAAAAGCAGAAACCAGGCATCTAGTCACCTATTCTTCCCCGTCTTCCTTCTGACATTTTCTTTCTCTACTTATACAACTGTCTAATACGTTTACCTGGCTAAACACATGTACACTTGTGACTGGCTAAAAAACTCAGCCACATAATACATGTTTATTTATATGTGTACTGCGATAACTGCTTGAATAACTGTCTATTTAATTTTGGGGATTATCACCAGCTATATTATACAAATTACCTATGTCATATAGGATAGACGTTAATAAATGTATTTTTGAAACTTTGTTTCTGGCAGCAGGCCATAGATTAGTTTCTCTATAAGTAATCATTTGCAGCAGTATAACCAAACAGTTATAGACAATTTGTAACAACTAGGATACAATAATCCACATAGTGAGAAGGACACTACAGGGAGACATTTTTGGAGGCATAGCCAGTTACACCATTAATTGTCTCATTTGAATATATGTTATATGTTAGTATGTTAATGTGAGTCCAATTTCTATAAATAAAAGTTAAGTTTTAGATTATTAGTTAGAGTGCCCCATAAAAAAGAGTTGTCTTTTTTCTCTTTGCATATTATGTACTAAGATTATTAGCAAGAACCAGCATGAGTTTGTGAGGGACAGATCATGTCAAACTAACTTTGTTAACTTCTACGAGGAAGTAAGCTACAATCTTGACCAAGGAAGAGCAGTGGATGTGGTCTACTTAGATTTTGCAAAAGCCTTCGATACAGTGCCTCACAAGAGACTAATCATCAAATTAAAGGAGCTTGGCCTAGGAAAAACTTTGTATATGGATAAGTAACTGGCTGGACAACAGGGTACAGCGAGTTGTGGTCAATGGAAAGTCTTCAAGCTGGACACCGGTAGTCAGCGGAATACCACAGGGGTCCATACTCGGGCCACTACTGTTCAACATATTTATCAATGACCTAGAAATAGGCCTGGAAAGCACAGTTTCAATCTTTGCAGATGATACTGTGTAGGATAATTAATTCAGAAATAGATGTGGAGTCTCTGCAGAATGACTTATCTAAACTTGAAATCTGGGTGTCTAAATGGGGAATGAGGTTCAATATAGAAAAATGCAAGATTATGCATTCCGGAACTAAGAACAAACTTGCATGCTACATATTAAATGGGGAAAGTCATGGGGTAACAGTTTTGGAAAAAGATTTTGGGGTACTCGATAAGCTTAATAACCGTATACAATGTCAAAGCGCAGTAAAGAAGGCAAGTAAGGTGCTAGCGTGCATATAATGGGGAATTGAGACAAGGGACTAAGATGTAATTCTGCCGTTGTACAAATCATTGGTACTTCCGCACCTGGAATATTGTGTTCAGTTTTGGGCACCACTGTATAAAAAAAGATATCGGGGAACTCGAAAGGGTTCAAAGGCGAGCTACTAAATTGATAAAAGGGCTAGAGGGACTGGATTACAAGGAAGGCTTACTAGGTTGAATATGTACACACTGGAAAAGAGGCGTCTAAGAGGAGACATTATTAATGTCTTCAAATATGTAAAGGGGCACTACAAAGAGTTATCAGAGGAATTATTTATTAAAAGAACTCTGTTTAGGACACGTGGGCACTCGTTGAGGCTGGAGGGGAAAAAATTCCGTACACAACGGAGGAAAGGGTTCTTTACTGTTAGGGCAATCAGGATTTGGAATTCCTTGCCAGAGAAAGTGGTAATGGCGGACTCTGTAAATGCATTTAAAAAAGGATTGGATGAATTTCTGATTGAAAAGGATATCCAAGGTTACAACATTTAAAATATTGACGTTGATAATCCGGGTGTAACATGACTTATAGTTGTTAACTAGTCATAAAAACATTCTTCAGCAGGTACGGTAAAATCAACTCAACTTAATACAGAATACAGGTTGAACACGATGGGCATTTTGCCTCTTTTCAACCACAATTACTATGTTACTATGCTGGGCGTCCGCCGTTCCTCCATGTTCTGTCACCGTCACTCCTTCACAACAGCCGCGGACAGCATCACTGCTGCTGCGGCTCACCCCTCACTGCTCCCCGGCTACGAACAGCTTTTACTGCTGCCGCGGACCGCCAGCCAGCTCCCCTGCATTAAGCTGAGGGGGAGATCGTGGTTGGTGCATTAAGCTGAGAGGGGAGATCAGCGTTTGTGTATTACACTGACGGGAGAGATCGCGGTGTGAGAGAGCTGTAAGGGGTTCCTAACCAGCATTTCACCCTCAGGGGGATGGATAATATGTCAGTTAAAACAGGCTATTAACCCTGAAATCTATGCTTATATTGTGCACAATACTGTATGTTGAAAAAACCCCCCACATAGCTGAATGCCATTTTAACACAACTTCCTGTTTTTTCTTCCAGGACTTTGGTGTCAGGCCTACAACACAAGGCCACTGGAGGGGGCAAGAGGGTTAGTAGGAATTTCAGTGCAGCACATATTTAACCGATTTTAGTGTGTACCAAGTGCAGTGCACTTCTGGCTTATACACACTTTAGTTAAATTTTTTTACTTAGTCGTGGAAACTTATGATTCACTGTATACCTGGCTGTCTGTGTGCATGATGAGTAAAGCTAATGCAAAATCAAAGAAGCAGCTTCGCTGTGATATCTGTGATAGTGTGTTGCAGGATGGAAATTCCGCTTGCACAGTGTGTCTTGCAAATTTGGGTCCAGATAAGGACCTCTGCCCTGATCCTCCTTGGGCGATGATGGCAGGTGTCATGGTTGATTTGATATCAGAGTTGGCCGCTGCGTGAAAAGATCATGAGGCAGCTAAATCTGATTCTAGGTTAATACCATCTGAGCAGCCAGAGTGGGCTCAGGATATGTCTAGAACTTTGCAGGGTTTACAAAAGTCCATGTATATTTCAGTTCCTAAAAGTAGTCATCGTTTGTCTCATAATTTACTGGTTTCAGCTGTGTTGAATACTAACGATTCAATGCCAGACCTTGTTTCTCAGGAGGAACAAGAGGACAGTGAATTGGGCCAGGAGTCAGGATAGTGAGGTAACTGATAGCCCGGGCATTGATAATCTCATCAGGGCAGTACGTCAAGTACTAAATTTTACTCAGCCTGAGGAGCCACTGTCAAATGATGAAGTTTTATTTGCTAAAAAACAGAGGGCAACTGTGTTTTCCTTATTCAGATTCTCTTAATAAGCAGTTAACGGAAGCATGGATAAATCGAGATAAAATATTTTCTATGAATAGGCGGTTTCTGTCTATTTACCATTCCCGGAGTCTATGACAACGAAATGGGAAAATCCACCACCAGTGGATTCCTCTGTTTCAAACTTTCTAAGAAGTTAACCATTCCAGACCCGGCTGCAATGACGCTTAAAGATCCGTCACAGCGTAAGCTAGTAGCTATGCTAAAGTCAATGTATACAGCAGTAGGTGTGTTGCTTAGACCTGCTTTAGTTGGCGTTTCAGTTAACGCTGTAGTTGCTTGGGCAACACAGCTCAAGTTAGGCCTACAACAGGATCTTTCCACAGACCAGCTTATACTTCTGACTGATCACATTTGTGAATCGGCGGAATATTTAGGTATGGCTTCTATGGATGTCAGGCACGTTAGTTCTTGGTTTTCAGCTTCACTAATTGCGTCCCGACGGGCACTTTGGTTGCGTTCTTGACAGGCAGAGGCTAAGTCAAAACGAGGAATAGAAGCATTGCCTTATACTGGGGATATGTTATCTGGTTCTGAATTGGACAAATGGATTTCTCAGGCTACTGGTGGAAAGTCTGTTTTCTTACTGTTGCTCGCACCAGTTCCTAAAAGAAAATATGCTGGACCAGCTTTCAACTCTTTTAGACCTCAGTCCTTTTGAGACCGTGCTCGAGGAACAACCATACAGAGTAGACGTGGTAGAGGGCGTGGTTTTCAACAAACCACTAACCGTCGTCAGGACACAAAGGCCACTGACAAGCCAGTGGCATGACGGGCTTCCAGCCCATCTCGGAACTTCATTTGTGGGAGCACGTCTTCACACATTTCACTTTGCGTGGTTTCAGACATCCACAGATGGGTGGATCCGCAATTTAGTGTTCAAAGGTTACAAAATAGAGTTCAATTGTCTACCACCGATGCGGTTTTTCAAGACAGGACTGCCTGTGTCTGCAGACTAGAGGGCAGTTCTGCAGACCGCTATTCAGTCTCTCGTAGATTCATCAGTTTTAATTCAGGTACCAGTACACCAACAAGATCAAGGGTTTTATTCCAATCTTTTTATAGTACCAAAGCCGGACGGCTCTATCAGACCGATATTGAAACTAAAGGGGTTCAATCAGTACGTCACTTACTACAGATTCAAGATGAAATCCCTGCTATCAGTGATTACAGGTTTAGAACCACAGGAATTCATGATTTCACTGGATCTCAAGGATGCGTACTTACACACTCCAATTTGGCCACCGCATCAGGCGTACTTAAGGTCTGCAGTACAACAAAACCATGATCAATTTCAGGCACTACCGTTTGGCCTCTCATCAGCACCTCGTGTATTCACAAAGGTGATGTCTGTGATGATAGCTCATCTCAGATTTCTGGGAGTGATAATAGTTCTGTACTAAGGGCCTAATTCAGACCTGATCGTAGATGTGCTAAATTTGGCACATCTACAATCAGTCTTCAGACATGCGGGGGACGCCCAGCACAGGGCTATTTTTGAACCCTTACAACAAGTGGATGTTAAGCTTCTAACATTGAAAACAGTGTTTCTCTTAGCCTTAGCTTCGGCAAGGCATGTTTCAGCGTTATCTGGTGTTCCATGATGACAGAGCGGAACTTCGGACGAATCCCGCTTTCTACCAAAGGTAGTATCATCTTTTCACATCAATCAACCAATCATAGTTCCTGTTTTTTTTAGAGGGTTCAGGAACTCCAGCAACTTTGGATGTGGTATGCGTGCTTCGCATTTATGTAGCCCGAACATCAACAGTACGTAAAACAGATAGTGTTTGTTCTCTATGATGCAGTCAAGATAGGTTGGCCAGACCTTGGCTAGTCTACAACTGCCTGCATCCATTTCAGTACATTCCATGTGTTCTGTGGGAACGGCATGGGCAGCAGGTTGTGGAGCTTCTACGACGCAACTTTGCCATGCAGCTGCATGGTCATCAGTGCACACGTTTGTGCGCTTTTACAAGTTTGATACGTTTGCGGCATCAGCATCTAGCTTTGGCCGTCTAGTGTTACAGGTGCCAACCAGCTCTCCCCACCCAAGGGGGAAACTTTGGTATGTCCCAAGAGTACTCCAGTGACCCCTAGTGGATGAAAAAGAAAATTGGTTTTTAGTACTTACCAGATAAATCAGTGGTTTCCAAACTTTTTTGACTCACGGCGCCCTAGAGTATCAGAATTTTTTTCACGGCACCCCTAGGCCAAAAATTTCTTATTGAGAAATTTAGAAATAAATATTAAATTAAGTAGATTGTGTTTATATGTCATCCTTAGGCTCAATTGTGTGGTGAGGGACAAGATTTGCTTCTGTTTGTCCCCATATTTTATGACTGACAGCTACAAGCACTAGTTTTGCCTATTTTATTGACTATAAATAATTTGAATTGGTCCTGGACCACCAATCCAAGGCACCCCTGCAAGTGTCCCGAGGCACCCCAGGGAGCCACGGCACAGTTTGGGAACCACTGAGATAAATCCTTTTCTTTGAATCCACAGGAGGCACTGGACGCTCGCCCAGAGTAGTTTCACCTGTCTTGTGGTAAGTTCAGTAAATATTATGGTAACACATTATCACCGACTTGGTTAAATGTTAAGGTGATTGTTATCTTTTGTCGTGACAACTATCTAGTTGCTCGTTACCTGTTGTTATATGTAATTCTCCATTGTTCATACACTCTTTCGCTCCTGTTCGGCTCCGTAAAAAAAACACAGAGGCATCTTGGGAATATGGAGGGGGTGGAGGCTTACTAATTTAAATATTTAAATGTGCCTATCCCTGCTAATGCCCCGTCTATATCCCAAGAGTACTCCAGTGCCCCCTGTGGATTCAAAGATAAGGATTTATCTGGAAAGTACCAAAATCCTATTATTTGCTGATATGTTTTTATGCCTGACCCTGAAACATTGATCCGTGTTATGATTGATGTGATTTCTAAGTTTGGTTCATTTTCTGAGTATCAATTAAAACATTCAGAAATCATACAGCTGAAAAAGGGTCTTATCCCTCCAGTTTCATCCTCTATTTTAGACCAATTCCACCCGTCCAACATTGATTTACTTATTTAAGCATCCAAATCCCATGGAACATTACTAATTTGTATAAATCCTACTATCGCACCAAGGGGGTAATTCCAAGTTGATCGCAGCAGGATTTTTGATAGCAACTGGGCAAAACCATGTGCACTGCAGGGGAGGCAGATATAACATGTGCAGAAAGAGTTAGATTTGGGTGTGGTGTGTTCAATCTGCAATCTAATTTGCAGTGTAAAAATAAAGCAGCCAGTATTTACCCTGCACAGAAACAATATAACTACCCAAATCTAACTCTTTCTGCACATGTTATATCTGCCTCCCCTGCAGTGCACATGGTTTTGCCCAGTTGCTATCAAAAATCCTGCTGCGATCAACTTGGAATTACCCCCCAAATTGTTGGATTCTCTCTCTATTGGTTCAGGTAGTCATTCTCTCTGATTTTCTCTAATTTGTGGTACCTTATTCAAATGCTCCCTATTTGCCTTTCACATACCCCTTTCACACATGCAGCTAATTCCCAGGTTTTTGCATATGAGCTCTCATCAACCTGGGATTTCTGCATGTGTGAAAGGAAACAACCCAGGACTAGGTCCCGGCTCCATGACCCTGCTTGCAACCAGGGTCACAGAGCGGAGACCAGGAATTTGCCGACAGCTAGACCGAGCAAATACCAGAGTCTCATGTCTGAAAGTGGCATAATACCGCTTTTAAACATGTGACCAGGGAATTTGCAACTCCAGCAGAATACAATGGTTTCTTTTAGGCCCGTCAAGGTTGCCTAAATCAATACAGAATCCATTTCAAATTGCAGCCTCAGAACTTTCCAACCAACAGGACCAAAAACGCCTATATAATTTCTCTTCTCTCTGGGCCTTTCCGTTATGGGAAAGATCTGATCTTATCTTGTCCAATTATGCGATCTTCCGAGCAAACTGCCAGAAAATTTTCAGAGCCTTCCATATCCGATATCCTGAGGCTCAGTCAAGGGTCACAAATGGTGGGACAATATGTAGTTCAGTTTCAGATCCTGTCCTCTGAGCTAGTTGAACAAAGCAGGCAGGCCCCTCTTACCTCTTTGTCTGTTATTACTCAGTCTTGTTTTATTACTGTTTGTTCAAAATTGCATAGGGCAACGGAATCTTCTGGCAGGGCCTGTATGACCAGATCAAAAAGGATCTGGCTGCTCGTAAACTTCCCACTAAACTGGACACATATATCCTTGTATAAACAGTTAATCTGCTTCAGGGAAAGGGCACAGGTCAGGCTTCGGACAGAATGTACCTAGATCTGTTTTGTTCCATGCTTCCACCTTTTTCAGGCGGTGCAGAAGGCCTCATTCAATTTGGGCGATCTTACCTTATGCCCAATGAATGGGAGCAGTGTTTCGGGGAAAAGTTGTGCCTCTATTGTGCCAGTTCCGATTATCCGCTGAGCTCAGGTCCCAAGAGGTCGAGAAACGATCGGTTCTAGTTGATGGCGGAGAAGTCAGTCCAGGAACGTTTACCACTCTCCCTGCGCATCCAAAAAGCAGGACTGAAGCATGCCGTTTAATCTAAAATACTCTATAGGTCAGTATATTTGCCTGCTTTATTTGGCTCTTGCGTAGCAGGCAACTTAATTGCAGCTGCCGTGCCTCAGACAATTACCATATTTCCACTCCTTATTTATCTCACCACAGTGGACGGAAACTGATTACCCACAGGCACCATTCTGCAACAAGTTCTGCCTGTAAGCCTTTCTGTAGGTGCATTCCACTCCATGGCAGTCGCTTTCCTAGTTATCCCAAAGGTCTCCAGACAACTCATCCTAGTACTCTCTTCTCGAAACCCAGTCCATAGCTGAACATGTTAGAGGTTTTATCCACCCTTCCGCCTCTCAAATGGGTGTGGGGTTCTTTTTTATACAATACTTTTTATTGGTTATAAATAAATAAATAAATGGGGATAAAGAAAATGGGTAGCATACAAGGTGTTACATACAGCATGAAGGACAGGAAGTCACAGTATCACAGTACAGAACCAAAATATGCATACAAGTTTCAGAATGATAAAACACTGGTCAGACATCCGTGAGTCTCAGACTTAGGTGAACGTAAAACATATTTAGGTTGATAGATTTGCTGTAAATGGGGCAGCGTCATTATTTCTCCAAATATTCTCTCCATTGAAACCACTTCATATGGGGTGATAAAGCAGAAGAAGAGCTACAGTTTGCAGTTTTGAAAACGGTGTTTTTGAATCTTGGTCTCTAGAGACACTATACTAGGAATACAACCAGTCCTCCAACATTGGGCGATGTCAGACTAAGTGGTTACTAAGATATGACCCATAAGATACCTATCCCCTATGAATAGTTTATGTGAGGTAAAAATTAAATAGAGCAGTTTGTGGGACTCGCCAATTACATTACGGATAAAGATGAACACCTCGGTCCAAAGTGGATTGAGATGGACATAACCACAATACGTGAAAAATGTCCCCTACTCACCTCACAATTCCTCCAGTAGAATTTGGAAATAGATTGCCAGATCTTGTGCTGCTTATCTGGGGTGAAATATTACCCTATGATTCAATTTAAAACATCTCTGAATGGTTAATGCAACAGGACACTCTAAAGAATGCAAAATACCCTCTACCACTCTGCTTCTGAGAGTGACTTAGAAAGTTCAACCTTCCACGTAACCTGGCACCATGATATACCACTTCTACAACTGGCCGACTGCAGCCAAGACATGATAAATGCAGGGAAAGCTGGTTAGCTCATTGGGGTGGGTAAACGGCTCGGAAGCCAATGCCTCAATTGTAAATATATATATATATATTTATATAGTCATGTGGTGGCACAGCATATGTTGCTTGGAGGTGGGCGAAAGAGAGTAAACCCTTATCAGAAATGATATTCCCCTATTCCCCAAAGAGGCATAAGTTCAAATCAGGATAGAGATGGGGAAGAAAGTGACATATTGTCTGAGAGGGACACCATCCTATGCCAGGCCAACAACATACTGTAGTTTGAACAGCCTTAAGGTGACCACACATTAAGCAAAGGTATCGCATGCAGCCTCACATGCGATACCTCGGCAACTTCCTGCCAGCAGCTATATCGCATATGATACGATCCGATATGCTCGAGACTGCGCATCGGAATCTGAAGTGAATGACACCCGATTTGACACTTTTCACACAATTCATTGGCCCGATGGGTTGAAATCAAAGGGGGCCTTTAGACAGATTGGGATTGAGGGGTTTAGCAGAATTTGTAAACCATAGATCAGAAAATACAAAGGGTCATAGTTTCACGCTCAATTAAAATCTGCAGCAAACCAATCTCTGGCTTGATTGATTAAACAAGCGTCCTGATAGTTCTTTAAATCGGGGAACGCTACAGGAAGAGACAAGGTGCCCCAGCTATTTTAGGTTTGTTTCCCTTCTATATAAACTCAGTTAAGATCTTGTAAAAATGATTGCATAGCGTTAGGGAGGGGACGAGGGATGGTACGAAAAAATATATAGAAGTTTTGGAAGCAAAACCATTTTGGCCACAGCAACCCAACCTAAACAAGAAATTTCATAGGACATCCAGGCCCAAATGTATTAAGCCTTAAAAAGTGATAAGGTGGAGACAAATGATAAAGAGTGATAAATGACCAGCCAATCAACTTCCTAACTGTCATTTTTCATATACAGCCTGTGACAAGGCAGGTAGGAACCTGATTGGCTGGTCATATATCTCTCTTTGAGGTCATTCCAATTAGCTGCGAAAGGTGCAAAATGCCATTGCCGCAGTGTTTAAATGCTGGCAACAGTACCCAATCTAGCACCCTTTGCAGCCCAGATTCTGCCTGAATTCGCTCAAAATTGATCGGACCTCTGTGGGGTGGCGAGTACTTTTGTATAAATTCGGGCTGGCATAAAGTGCGGCTGCTGCCGCGATGACTCACACCTGCGAGATCATCGCCGCTAATTGGATTGACCCAATTATCCGTCTCCACTGTATCATTTTTTTAAGGCTTAATACATTTGGGCCCCAATCTTTAATGAATCTAATGTTTTAAGTAAGTGCCTATAATTAAAATCAATAATAACCTTGTCCCTAGCGAGATGAATCCCAAATAACTGCAGATTGAGAATGCCAGGCATATGTAAAAGAAGCACAAAAACTATCCAGAAGGGCCCCTGGAATGTTAAAAGGAAGGGCCCATGTCTTACTAGTGTTCAGCTTACAAAAATAAGACCTCCTAGTAACTATCCAAAACTAGGTGTAACTCAGGAAGGGAGATTTCAGATTGTAACAAGCAATTATTCTTTGCTAATAGGCTGATCTTATCAGATGTGTCGCCTATAGTAGGACCCTGAATAGACACGGTATCCCTGATTTTCTCAGCTAATGGCTTGATTGCAAGCAAAACAATTAGAGGGGAAAGCGGGCAGCCTTGGTGAGTACCATTAGTGATGTCAAAATGTAATGAAAGACAACTATTGACATATATCCTGGCAGAAGGAGATAAATAAAAGGGTTAAGATAGAGTCTAATATTCTAACCTCAAATCCAAGGTGCCGTAGAACTGCTTGAAAATATATCCAATGAAGCTTATCAAATGCCTTCTTGGCGTCTAGAGATAGGACTAATAAAAGTTCTTTACGTGATTCACAGTGTTAAGTTATGTCAACAACTTGCTGAGTATTATCTGGGGCCTGCTTGCCCAGGACAAACCCCACCTGATCCGGGTTTATCAGCTTAGGTAACAAAGGACGTAGTTCACTACCAGCTTTGCATATAGTTTTGCACTGAGGTAGGAACCTTGCCTGGTTTAGGAATAGTAACAATCTGCATCTCTAACATCTTCTAGAGAAACCAGCCTTTCGCTGCAGCCTCATTGAACACAGACACCAACGACAGTGCTAGGCCATTCTTAAAAGTATTATAAACGTTAGCAGGGTACCCATTTTGTCCTGGAGTTTTTTCCAGTGGTAAAGAGTCTATATTCGCTTCCACCTCTTCCAGCGACTAGGAAGAACCCATGAAAAGGCAGGACTCAGGATCTAAAGAAGAGAGTTGCAACTCTATTAAAAATTCATTAATACCAGCAGGAATGGGTTGGGGGGTTGCAGAATCACTTCTTAGATTGTATAAACTAGAAAGCATTCTGCAAATGAATATGCAGTATCAGTTGGATCAGTAACTTTAGCCCTTCTAGAATTATACACATTTTGTATTTGCTACTTCCCCTCAGCTTACGTGCATGGAAGTGGCTGGCCCTATTACCAAAAAAGTAAAAGTTCTGGTTGAGACAAGCAATATTACTCCGGTGGGGAAAAGGCATTAACTTCCTTTCTGGCTTTAATTAGTTCTTTAAATATCATTTTATTAGCAAGGATAACTTACAACCCCTGCCTCAACCTCTTTGTGCTGTTGTTTAAGCTCTTTTAAACCTCTCTGCTGCCTGGATTGTGGGAACCTTGCACTACAGCTTTCAGGGAGCATCAAAAGTTAAAGACGAACGTGTCCTCAGACTTATTTTGTATTAAAAATTAACAACAGACATTGCTGAACTGCCTGTCAGGCCTGAAGCTGCAACAATGTATATTTATCCAATCTCCAAGGGGCAGGGCTACACGCCTAGCTCTTATGTCCCATGAAAAAAGGATAGGGGAATGACCAGACTAAGTCATTGTCGAAATAGAAGTTTTCTTCATTGAGGGCACAGTCCATTTATCAGGCAGGAAAAGGTCAATCCTAGAATAGGAACTATGCACATGGGAATAAAAGGAGTAATCACGCTCCATGGGGTGTTTAATTCCCCAAACATCATATAAATCATCCCCTGCCAGGAGGTAACGGAAACCTTTAGTAAAATCATAAGCTTGGTGAGACCAGGGAGAGGTGGTTCTTGATCTATCCAGTGTAGGGTCTAGAACCATATTGAAGTCACCCATGATTATCAACGAGCCCTTACAGTGTCTACAGCGTTGAACAGAAATATCTACAAAAGGAAAGTTGTCGGGGTGTCTGGAGCATATATGGAAACTTAAGTGACCTCTACCTCCTCCAGCCATACCACCAAAATTAAATACCACACATTTGAATCAGCATATTCTAACTGTGTAAACGGTCAGTGCCAAGTAGTGATGTGCACCGGACATTTTTCGGGTTTTGTGTTTTGGTTTTGGATTCGGTTCCGCGGCCGTGTTTTGGATTCGGACGCGTTTTGGCAAAACCTCCCTTAAATTTTTTTGTCGGATTCGGGTGTGTTTTGGATTCGGGTGTTTTTTTACAAAAAACCCTCAAAAACAGCTTAAATCATAGAATTTGGGGGTCATTTTGATCCCATAGTATTATTAACCTCAATAACCATAATTTACACTCATTTTCAGTCTATTCTGAACACCTCACAATATTATTTTTAGTCCTAAAATTTGCACCGAGGTCGCTGGATGGCTAAGCTAAGCGACACAAGTGGCCGACACAAACACCTGGCCCATCTAGGAGTGGCACTGCAGTGTCAGACAGGATGGCACTTCAAAAAAATAGTCCCCAAACAGCACATGATGCAAAGAAAAAAAGAGGCGCACCAAGGTCGCTGTGTGACTAAGCTAAGCGACCCAAGTGGCCGACACAAACACCTGGCCCATCTAGGAGTGGCACTGCAGTGTCAGGCAGGATGGCACTTCAAAAAAATAGTCCCCAAACAGCACATGATGCAAAGAAAAAAAGAGGCGCACCAAGGTCGTTGTGTGACTAAGCTAAGCGACCCAAGTGGCCGACACAAACACCTGGCCCATCTAGGAGTGGCACTGCAGTGTCAGGCAGGATGGCACTTCAAAAAAATTGTCCCCAAACAGCACATCATGCAAAGAAAAATGAAAGAAAAAAGAGGTGCAAGATGGAATTGTCCTTGGGCCCTCCCACCCACCCTTATGTTGTATAAACAGGACATGCACACTTTAACGAACCCATCATTTCAGCGACAGGGTCTGCCACATGACTGTGACTGAAATGACTGGTTGGTTTGGGCCCCCACCAAAAAAAGAAGCAATCAATCTCTCCTTGCACAAACTGGCTCTACAGAGGCAAGATGTCCACCTCATCATCATCCTCCGATTCCTCACCCCTTTCACTGTGTACATCCCCCTCCTCACAGATTATTAATTCGTCCCCACTGGAATCCACCATCTCAGGTCCCTGTGTACTTTCTGGAGGCAATTGCTGCTGGTGAATGTCTCCACGGAGGAATTGATTATAATTCATTTTGATGAACATCATCTTCTCCACATTTTCTGGAAATAACCTCGTACGCCGATTGCTGACAAGGTGAGCGGCTGCACTAAACACTCCTTCGGAGTACACACTGGAGGGAGGGCAACTTAGGTAGAATAAAGCCAGTTTGTGCAAGGGCCTCCAAATTGCCTCTTTTTCCTGCCAGTATACGTACGGACTGTCTGACGTGCCTACTTGGATGCGGTCACTCATATAATCCTCCACCATTCTTTCAATGGTGAGAGAATCATATGCAGTGACAGTAGATGACATGTCAGTAATCGTTGGCAGGTCCTTCAGTCCGGACCAGATGTCAGCACTCACTCCAGACTGCCCTGCATCACCGCCAGCGGGTGGGCTCGGAATGTCTGAACTGACTTCACGTGTGGCAAGTTCAAAGGGTTGCAGAACCTTGCACAACGTTGAAATCATTCTCCACTGCGCTTGAGTCAGGTGCATTCCCCCTCCTATGCCTATATCGTGGGCAGATGTATAGGCTTGAATGGCCTTTTGCTGCTCCTCCATCCTCTGAAGCATATAGAGGGTTGAATTCCACCTCGTTACCACCTCTTGCTTCAGATGATGGCAGGGCAGGTTCAGGAATGTTTGGTGGTGCTCCAGTCTTCGGCACGCGGTGGCTGAATGCCGAAAGTGGCCCGCAATTCTTCGGGCCACCGACAGCATCTCTTGCACGGCCCTGTCGTTTTTTTAAATAATTCTGCACCACCAAATTCAATGTATGTGCAAAGCATGGGACGTGCTGGAATTTGCCCAGATGTAATGCACGCATACTATTGGTGGCGTTGTCCGATGTCACAAATCCCCAGGAGAGTCCAATTGGGGTAAGCCATTCTGCGATGATGTTCCTCAGTTTCCGTAAGAGGTTGTCAGCTGTGTGCCTCTTCAGGGAAGCGGTGATACAAAGCGTAGCCTGCCTAGGAACGAGTTGGCGTTTGCGAGATGCTGCTACTGGTGCCGCCGTTGCTGTTCTTGCTGCGGGAGGCAATACATCTACCCAGTGGGCTGTCACAGTCATATAGTCCTGAGTCTGCCCTGCTCCACTTGTCCACATGTCCGTGGTTAAATGGACATTGGGTACAACTGCATTTTTTAGGACACTGGTGACTCTTTTTCTGAGGTCTGTGTACATTTTCGGTATCGCCTGCCTAGAGAAATGGAACCTAGATGGTATTTGGTACCGGGGACACAGTACCTCAATCAAGTCTCTAGTTGTCTCTGAATTAACGGTGGATACCGGAACCACGTTTCTCACCGCCCAGGCTGCCAAGGCCTGAGTTATCCGCTTTGCAGCAGGATGACTGCTGTGATATTTCATCTTCCTCGCAAAGGACTGTTGGACAGTCAATTGCTTACTGGAAGTAATACAAGTGGTCTTCCGACTTCCCCTCTGGGATGACGATCGACTCCCAGCAGCAACAACAGCAGCGCCAGCAGCAGTAGGCGTTACACTCAAGGATGCATCGGAGGAATACCAGGCAGGAGAGGACTCGTCAGACTTGCCAGTGACATGGCCTGCAGGACTATTGGCTTTCCTGTGTAAGGAGGAAATTGACACTGAGGGAGTTGGTGGTGTGGTTTGCAGGAGCTTGGTTACAAGAGGAAGGGATTTAGTTGTCAGTGGACTCCTTCCGCTGTCACCCAAAGTTTTTGAACTTGTCACTGACTTCTGATGAATGCGGTCCAGGTGACGTATAAGGGAGGATGTTCCTAGGTGGTTAACGTCCTTACCCCTACTTATTACAGCTTGACAAAGGCAACACACGGCTTGACACCTGTTGTCCGCATTTGTGTTGAAATAATTCCACACCGAAGAGCTGATTTTTTTTGTATTTTGACCAGGCATGTCAATGGCCATATTCGTCCCACGGACAACAGGTGTCTCCCCGGGTGCCTGACTTAAACAAACCACCTCACCATCAGAATCCTCCTTGTCAATTTCCTCCCCAGCACCAGCCACACCCATATCCTCATCCTGGTGTACTTCAACAGTGACATCTTCAATTTGACTATCAGGAACTGGACTGCGGGTGCTCCTTCCAGCACTTGCAGGGGGCGTGCAAATGGTGGAAGGCGTAAGCTCTTCCCGTCCAGTGTTGGGAAAGTCAGGCATCGCAACCGACACAATTGGACTCTCCTTGGGGATTTGTGATTTAGAAGAACGCACAGTTCTTTGCTGAGCTTTCGCCAGCTTAAGTCTTTTCATTTTTCTAGCGAGAGGATGAGTGCTTCCATCCTCATGTGAATCTGAACCACTAGCCATGAACATAGGCCAGGGCCTCAGCCGTTCCTTGCCACTCCGTGTCATAAATGGCATATTGGCAAGTTTACGATTCTCATCAGACGCTTTCAATTTGATTTTTGGGTCATTTTACTGAACTTTTGTTTTTTGGATTTTACATGCTCTCTACTATGACATTGGGCATCGGCCTTGGCAGACGACGTTGATGGCATTTCATCGTCTCGGCCATGACTAGTGGCAGCAGCTTCAGCACGAGGTGGAAGTGGATATTGATCTTTCCCTATTTTAACCTCCACATTTTTGTTCTCCATTTTTTAATGTGTGGAATTATATGCCAGTATCAATAGCAATGGCCTACTACTATATATACTGCGCACAACTGAAATGCATCACAGGTATGGATGGATAGTATACTTGACGACACAGAGGTAGGTACAGCAGTGGCCTACTGTACCGTACTGCTATATATTATATACTGGTGGTCAGCAAACTGTGCAAAACTGAAATGCACCACAGGTATGGATGGATAATATACTTGACGACACAGAGGTAGGTACAGCAGTGGCCTACTGTACCGTAATGCTATATATTATATACTGGTAGTCAGCAAACTGTGCAAAACTGAAATGCACCACAGGTATGGATGGATAGTATACTTGACGACACAGAGGTAGGTACAGCAGTGGCCTTCTGTACCGTACTCCTATATATTATATACTGGTGGTCAGCAAAATGATGCACTGTACTCCTACTATATACTGTCTACAATGCAGCACAGATATGGAGTGTTTTTCAGGCAGACAACGTATACTGGTGGTCACTGGTCAGCAAAACTCTGCACTGTACTCCTCCTATATAATATTATACTGGTGGTTCCCAGTCCCCACAATAAAGCAGCACACTGAGCACAGATATGGAGTGTTTTTCAGGCAGACAACGTATACTGGTGGTCACTGTCAGCAAAACTCTGCACTGTACTCCTGCTATATAATACAGCTGCTCCCCAGTCCCCACAATTAAGCAGTGTGAGCACAGATATATGCAGCACACTGAGCACAGATAAGGAGCGTTTTTTTCAGGCAGAGAATGGATAAAACTGGTGGTCACTGATCAGCAAAACTCTGCACTGTACTCCTCCTATATTAATATACAGCTGCTCCCCAGTCCCCACAATTAAGATATAAGCAAGCACAAATATTTGCATCAACAATGAATAAACGGAGAGGACGCCAGCCACGTCCTCTCCCTAACATTTCCAATGCACGAGTGAAAATGGCGGCGACGCACGGCTGCTTATATAGAATCCGAATCTCGCGAGAATCCGACAGCGGGATGATGACGTTTGGGCGCGCTCGGGTTAACCGAGCCATACGGGAGAATCCGAGTATGCCTCGGACCTGTGTAAAAAGGGTGAAGTTCGGGGGGGTTCGGTTTCCGAGGAACCAAACCCGCTCATCACTAGTGCCAAGATATCAAAATAGCACTGCTAACTGGATGTAATGTGCGCCGTTTAGCCAGAATGGCCTGGGAGAGGTCACTAAATAGTTGTAGATTTCCCAGAATCACTGCAGACTTCTTCAGAGGGCCTAATACCATTCAACAGTGCTTCCTTTATGTGGAAATAGTGCATTCTCATGAGGACATCTCTCGGAACACCTTCCGGAGCGTTTCTGGCCTTGGGAAGACTATAGATGTGGTCTCTTAAAATATCATAAGGTTAGACTGTGGGAAGAAGCTTCTGGAAAAGGTTTACAGCAAAAGTCATGGAGACTACTATTATAAACCATCTCAGGCACCCCACGTAATTTAAGGTTTGCTACAATATGATCTGTTCTCCAGGTCACTCACTTTGTCCCTAAGAGCACTAAATTCCACCCGTAGAGCCTCTAGAAAACATCTGTAAATGGACATTATGTGAGTCAAGAACTTCTTCCATTTTAGTTTCCAAATGATCTGTTCTCCTATCCAAATCATCTATAGATTGTTGACAGGACTGAAGGGCGGCCCGAAACTTGGCTGCAACTTCCTCCTTAAACTGAGACAAAAGATGCTTCATACCACCCACTGTAAGAACCTCGCCATCTTCCAGGGATACCGGAGAGGGACTTGAGAAAGAGCAGGGTAAGGGCGCACTAGAGTAGGGTGCTCCGTAGGACACAGAAAGAATCCCAGTGAAGCCTGATGTAGAAAGCTGCAGGACCCACAAGAGGGCTGCTGTCATATCCACCCCAGGAACCAGGGAGGTCTGACAGTCCACATGTTAGGGTCTCCTGCCCTGTGCTGCCACGTCGTCATGGCAACCGGGAGACAAGTGCTAGTGGAGTAACCTGAGCGCAGCTGATACTCCGGTTCGGGTCTTTTGCTGTGCAGTGGTTATAGGCTCTGTGCACGGCAGGGGATCCGGTGCTGGTTTTTGTGCTCACAGTCTGTGAGGTCTGAGTGGGGCGTGGACAGCACCTGCTTTATAAGGCCTCTTTTCAGGGTAAGCAGATGCTGCTGAATCTCTGTTGGTTAGTCAGTTCATGAAAGTTAGCCAGTACTGTGTAGCTTTGTATTTGTTTGTTGCTTACTGCAAATAGGCCTGGGGATTTGGTATTACACTCTGCCAATCCAGACCTAGCAGTAAGACTGGAGTCAGTCGTTTAGCTTGCTGGGGTTCTGTTATTACTCTGTGAACTTAGCAAGTTTGCGGCTGTATTCTAACACTTGCCTGTCTAATCCTGTCTCACTGTGCTAGGTGTCAGGGGTCAGTTTAGTGGCAGTAAGCTTAAACCTGTGCACTGCAAGTGAGAATCAGGATTGTGGAGGCTCTCCTTGTGTCTATCATTCCATCTCTGACAAAGGAGTTTACTGCCACACCCGTTGGTAACCCTTTAGGGTTTTGCTGTTGCCCTTAGCAACAGCATTTCGGGTTCTCTACGTATTAAAACACAACATCTTGCTTTTTACATCTGAGCAGTTCTAATACAAGGGAGATACCCAGTTCCTTAGCCTCTGGGCTTCTCTGTTCACTGTGTGTGTATTTTGTTACCCTATCACCTTCTGTGTACGTTATGTCATATTCCCCAGTTTGTCTGTGAGTCCATTTGTTTTGCATAACAGTTCAAACACCAGTACATTCCTGCAGACACTGGAGTGCATAACAGTTCTGACACTAGTACTTTCCTGCAGGCACTGGTGTGCATAACATATTCAGCAGCCTAATACTCCTGTTGAAATTTTGTGGGAATATGGAGCATACCCCTCAAAATACGTTGCAACAGGTGGTCGATCAGGTGCAGGTCCTGACTCGACAATTTAATGATTTGTCCATTAAAATGCACACCTCCCAGGCTGCTGGCGGAGCTCCCGCAGCAGCAGCACCTGCAGGGGTTAAGGAGCCGAAAGTAAATCTCCCGGATCGTTTTTCTGGAGATCGCTCGCAGTTCTTTTGTTTCAAGGAGAGCTGCAAGCTATACTTCCGGCTTAGGCCTCAGTCTTCTGGGTCGGAGATTCAGCGGGTGGGCATAGTGATTTCCTTGCTACAAGGAGACCCACAGGTCTGGGCATATGGGTTGCAGCCTGACTGTCCGTCGCTTAAAAGTGTTGATGCTTTTTTTACGGCACTGGGCATGTTGTATGATGACCCTGACAAGACGGCCTCAGCCGAGGCTCAGATTTCGATCCTTAAGCAAGGGCGAAGGCCAGTTGAGGTTTACTGTACGGAGTTTCGGAGGTTGGCCCATGATACCCAGTGGAATGACCCAGCCCTGAGACACCAGTACCGAAGAGGTCTTTCTAACCAGATAAAGGACCAACTGGTACAATATCCCTTGCCTGATAGCTTGGATCAGCTCATGCAGTTATCCATCCGGGTGGATAGATGGCTGAGAGAGCGTAGGCTTGAAAGGGAGACTGAGATTTCCTTCCTTCCCAAGGGAACCTCAGACTCTGAGGAATTTTCTGAGGAGCCTATGCAGATTGGGGCTACCCGCCTCTCCTCGCGTGAGAAGACGCGGAGGAGACAGCAGGGGTTGTGTTTGTACTGTGGGAATAAAGGTCATGTGGT
The DNA here is from genome assembly GCF_028390025.1 of Pseudophryne corroboree. NCBI lineage: Eukaryota > Metazoa > Chordata > Amphibia > Anura > Myobatrachidae > Pseudophryne > Pseudophryne corroboree. The sequence goes on along the minus strand of NC_086454.1, from coordinate 156,716,888 downwards.
AGTATCATGCCCAGAAAAGCCGGAAAACTTCAGGGCCTGAGGGTGATGGGAAATATCCTGTCAGGCCAGAAGTCAGAATTTCCCAAGAAGACTTTTATCATTCCGGTGACCTTGAAGATCCTCGGTCAAACTGTCAAGACTGAGGCCTTTGTGGACAGTGGGGCCGACGGGGTTTTTATGGACCGCCAATTCGCCCTAAAACACTCTGTTCCCTTAGTACCCTTGGCATCGGAAATTGAGATTTGTGGGTTAAACGGGGAACCATTATCCCAAGGTAAAATTACCTCTTGCACTAGCCAGATTTCTTTGTTTATTGGAGCCACACACTCTGAAAAATTGTACTTTTATGTGACTGTCTGTACTTTTGCCCCATTGGTGTTGGGGTTACCCTGGTTAAGGGCCCACAATCCTCAATTTGACTGGGTCTCTGGGGAGATTCTTAGTTGGGGTACTGATTGTTTCAGGAGTTGCTTGAGCCTTCCAGTCAGGCTCTCGCAGCTAAGTTTGCCAGGATTGCCAGGGTGTTATGCAGATTTTGCGGACGTGTTCTCCAAAAAAGTTGCAGAGGTACTACCTCCCCATCGCCCCTATGACTGTGCCATTGATTTGTTGCCAAATGCTAAGCTTCCCAAGAGCAGGTTGTACTCCCTGTCACGTCCTGAGACTCAGGCTATGGCAGAGTACATTCAGGAGAACTTGGCTAAGGGATTTATCAGACCTTCACAGTCTCCAGTTGGGTCGGGGTTCTTCTTCGTGGGTAAAAAGGACGGTTCGTTGCGACCCTGCATCGACTTTAGGGAATTGAACCGTATCACGATTAAAAACTCATACCCACTGCCTCTCATTTCGGTCTTGTTTGACCAGCTTCGTACTGCCACCATTTTTTCTAAGATTGACCTACGCGGTGCGTACAATCTAATCCGAATAAGAGAGGGGGATGAATGGAAGACTGCCTTTAATACCCACTCAGGGCATTATGAATATTTGGTGATGCCTTTTGGGCTCTGTAATGCCCCGGCAGTCTTCCAGGATTTCATGAATGATGTGCTCAGGGAATATTTGGATAGATTCTTAGTTGTATACTTAGATGACATCCTAATCTTCTCCCATTCCCTGGAGGAACATCGGAAGCATGTACGCTTAGTCCTCCAGAAACTCAGAGACCACCGGCTTGGGGCGAAGCTGGAGAAGTGCGAATTTGAAGTTCAGCAAATCGCATTTCTAGGATATATTATCTCCCCAGAAGGTTTCCAAATGGAGGGTTCCAAGGTACAGGCAGTCCTGGATTGGGTGCAGCCCACTAGTTTGAAGGCGCTTCAGCGTTTCCTGGGCTTTGCGAATTTTTATAGACGATTTATCGCTGGATTTTCGTCTATAGTGGCGCCCTTGGTGGCACTCACTAAGAAAGGGGCGGATGTTGCTCACTGGTCTTGTGAGGCTAAAGCGGCTTTTGCCCGTCTCAAAAGGGCATTTGTTTCGGCCAAGGTGCTGCGACACCCAGATCCAGAGCGTCCTTTTGTGGTGGAGGTGGATGCCTCTGAGATGGGTATTGGGGCAGTGCTTTCTCAGATGGGAGTGTCTGATAATCGCCTTCATCCCTGTGCTTACTTTTCCCGTAAATTTTCGCCTGCCGAGATGAATTATGACGTGGGTAACCGGGAATTGTTGGCTATTAAGGATGCACTCGAGGAGTGGAGACACTGGCTTAAGGGGGCTAAGTTTGTGGTCTCAATTCTCACTGACCATAAGAATCTGGCATATTTAGAGTCAGCGAAGCGTCTCAATGCCAGGCAGGCACGATGGGCTTTGTTTTTTGCTCGCTTTAATTTTTTGATAACATATCGCCCTGGGTCAAAAAACATCAAGGCTGATGCGCTCTCGCGGAGTTTTGCTCCAATCCAGGAGACCACCGAGGAGCCGTTGCCCATTGTTTCCCCATCATGTATTAAAGTGGGCATTACCCAGGACCTCTTATCATTAGTCCTTAGAGCACAGGAGCAGGCTCCTCCAGACCTTCCGGTAGGTCTTTTGTTTGTGCCTCCTAGGTTAAGACAGCGAGTGTTCCTGGAATTTCATGCCAAGAAGTCGGCAGGTCACCCGGGTATTGCCAGAACTCGGGAGTTGCTATCTAGGGCGGTGTGGTGGCCCTCGGTGGCTAAGGATGTGGATCAGTGGGTTCGGGCATGTGACATCTGTGCCCGAAATAAGACTCCTAGAGGGGTTCCTGTTGGCCCATTACATCCACTCTCTATCCCATCTAAGCCATGGACCCACATTTCAATGGATTTTGTGGTGGACTTGCCCAAATCCTCGGGGATGACAGCCATCTGGGTTGTCGTTGACAGGTTTTCGAAGATGGCGCACTTCGTTCCACTGGTTGGGCTGCCATCAGCCAGACGCCTGTCTGAATTATTTATGCTGCATGTTGTGCGTCTCCACGGGTTGCCACTTGATGTGGTCTCTGACCGCGGATCCCAGTTTGTGGCCAAATTCTGGAGGGCATTTTGTTCCGATCTCCAGATTTCTGTCAGCTTGTCGTCAGGCTACCATCCGCAGTCTAATGGGCAGACTGAAAGGGTGAACCAGTCCTTGGAGCAGTTCCTCAGGTGTTATGTCTCCAAGTGTCAGACTGACTGGGTTGCTCATCTGTCCATGGCGGAGTTTGCCTATAACAACGCGGCTCACTCTGCTACAGGGATCTCTCCCTTCCTTTGTGTGTATGGGCATCATCCTAAGGCCAATTCTTTTGACCCCCTGGACTCCACGCCTGGTGGTTCCTCTGTGGTTTCGGTCCTTAGAGGTATTTGGCGGAAAGTGAAGAAAGCCCTTGTGTCTGTGTCATTAGTGACCAAAAGGGTTTTTGATAAGCGGAAAAGACCCTGCAGCTTCAAATTAGGAGACTTCGTCTGGTTGTCTACCAAGAATTTGAAGTTGAGACAGCCATCTCATAAGTTAGGGCCCCGGTTCATCGGCCCTTATAAGATCACCAGGGTTATCAATCCGGTGGCATTTCAGTTAGATCTGCCCCGTTCTTTGGGTATCAATAAAACATTTCATTGTTCCCTTTTAAAACGGGCGATTAGTAATCCTTCTTCCAGTGGAAGACCTTCCCCTCTTCTGATACGTGGCCAGAGGGAGTTTGTTGTTGAAAGGATTCTTGACTCCAAGGTGGTTCGGGGTCGGCTGTCATTTTTGGTGCACTGGAAGGGGTATGGCCCGGAGGAGCGGTCGTGGGTGCGCAGTTGTGATCTTCATGCCCCCAGACTGATACGCTCTTTCTTCTCGCAGTTCCCCGATAAACCCGGTGGTAGGGGTTCTTTGACCCCTCGTCAGAGGGGGGGTACTGTTAGGGTCTCCTGCCCTGTGCTGCCACGTCGTCATGGCAACCGGGAGACAAGTGCTAGTGGAGTAACCTGAGCGCAGCTGATACTCCGGTTCGGGTCTTTTGCTGTGCAGTGGTTATAGGCTCTGTGCACGGCAGGGGATCCGGTGCTGGTTTTTGTGCTCACAGTCTGTGAGGTCTGAGTGGGGCGTGGACAGCACCTGCTTTATAAGGCCTCTTTTCAGGGTAAGCAGATGCTGCTGAATCTCTGTTGGTTAGTCAGTTCATGAAAGTTAGCCAGTACTGTGTAGCTTTGTATTTGTTTGTTGCTTACTGCAAATAGGCCTGGGGATTTGGTATTACACTCTGCCAATCCAGACCTAGCAGTAAGACTGGAGTCAGTCGTTTAGCTTGCTGGGGTTCTGTTATTACTCTGTGAACTTAGCAAGTTTGCGGCTGTATTCTAACACTTGCCTGTCTAATCCTGTCTCACTGTGCTAGGTGTCAGGGGTCAGTTTAGTGGCAGTAAGCTTAAACCTGTGCACTGCAAGTGAGAATCAGGATTGTGGAGGCTCTCCTTGTGTCTATCATTCCATCTCTGACCAAGGAGTTTACTGCCACACCCGTTGGTAACCCTTTAGGGTTTTGCTGTTGCCCTTAGCAACAGCATTTCGGGTTCTCTACGTATTAAAACACAACATCTTGCTTTTTACATCTGAGCAGTTCTAATACAAGGGAGATACCCAGTTCCTTAGCCTCTGGGCTTCTCTGTTCACTGTGTGTGTATTTTGTTACCCTATCACCTTCTGTGTACGTTATGTCATATTCCCCAGTTTGTCTGTGAGTCCATTTGTTTTGCATAACAGTTCAAACACCAGTACATTCCTGCAGACACTGGAGTGCATAACAGTTCTGACACTAGTACTTTCCTGCAGGCACTGGTGTGCATAACACCACAGCGCATCACAGCAGGTCTCTGACAGGCACCTCGATTGGACTGCAGCCTCTTAAAAGTATCCTCAGCTTCACAGCTCTGCAGGAAATCCAGACATGGGATATGCAGCACCCGGTGTTTTGTTCATATGTTTGTAAATCCAGTCATAAGGACACAGAGACATGTGAGTTCACTGCTGTGCTGTTTATTCCATCACCAACTTCAGGCACACTGCACACTGGACCACCCACTTCCCAGCATCCCCCTGGTCCCTGGGACCATCACTGAAGATTCAGGCTTACACATATTAGTAAGGGAGTGTCTACAAATATTAAGCATTCTAATACACTAACATCACAACTATCATCAGACCATTTCACCATGGCTCTAGAAATCCAGCCGCATACTATAGTAGGGCGTTGTGCTAAACCTGCTGCAGTATAAATTGATTTAACAGTGGTTTCAATTTTGCGATCAGCTGAGTCTTTAAGGGAAACAGCCCCAGGTACAAGTAGTACAATTTTACATGACAGCCTGGACACCGAGGTATCCACTGTCGGCGGGGTTTCCCAGACTTTCCTATCCTCTGTAGGGAAAGGGAATGAATATTAAACATTCTAATACACTAACATCACATCCTCTTTTCTTTAAAGATAAGCCCTGTACGCTTCAATGCAACAATTAACAACGTCATACGAACATTATCTAACACGTTTCAATGAGTCTCTCAGGTCTGCGTATTTCCATTTTGGGTCTTTCATACACAGTCTGTGTTTCATCGACCATGTTGGACCTTTCTAGAATCGTGGTTTGTTCACCATTATCGGGATCATCTCAGATGAAGGGTATTCTTCAGTCATGTTGCCTTCATTATGGTTAGGTTGAGATCTTAAATCCACCCGATTTCTTCTTACTTCCGTTCCACGCTCTGTACGTATAGTATAAGATCTTGGTGCTACTTGTGCTTGCACAATACATTTCTGCACCCAAATACCTTTCTCGTGATCTCTGAGACGGACTTGGTCACCCGATTTTAGATCAGATAAGCTTTTTGCTTGCCTGTCATGGAACGGTTTCTGTTTCGCCTGTTGACGTTCCTTACTCAGTCTGACCAAGGCTGAGTTATGTTTATTAAGCAGTTCATCATGTATCGGGAGATTTGCTCTAATCCTCCTTCCCATCAGCATTTGTGCAGGAGAAAGTCCATTCTGTAAAGGTGTACTGCGGTAGATTAAAAGACTTTTGTAGAAATCTTCTTTACCTTCTTGAGCTTTTTTCATGAGACTCTTTACAGTTTTTACTGAACTTTCCACCAACCCATTTGAGCGTGGATAGTGGGGACTTGACGTAGTATGGACAAATTCCCACTCATCAGCAAATTGTCTAAATTCAGCACTGGAAAACTGAGGACCACTGACAGTGAACACTTCCATAGGAACACCATGCCTTGCAAAGATTGACTTAATGCAATTGATTACGGCTTTACTAGTAGTTGTATGTAGTGTCTTCACCTCAGGGTAGTTACAACAATGTATGTTTTCCCATTACAATCAAACAAATCTGCACCAACTTTCCGGTACAGTCTCTCTGGCACTGCGTGAGGACTCAGTGGCTCGACTCGTTGTTTTGGTCTATACGTAAGACATAATTCACATGTAGCTGTAGTCTGTGCTATGTCTTGGTTCATTCTTGGCCAATACATAACTTCACGCGCTCTCCTCTTACATTTTTCTTTTCCTAAGTGGCCTTCATGTATCTTGCACAGCATAGTTTTTCTTAGTCGTGCAGGTTTGACAAACCTATTGCCTTTGTAAATAATACCATCGACAGTTGTAAGGTCACTGCGGTACATCCAATAATCATGGATAGACAGCGGGCACGCATGTTTTTCTGCTGGCCAACCTTTCAGAATGATATCTTTCAACACTTTCATTGTGTCATCTGACTCAGTTTCTTTCCTAATCTGTTCTTGTCTTGCAAGAGACACTGGTAGAGAAGCTACGATCAAATTAACATAAGCTTCTATCTCTTCATCCATCAGACTTTTGGAACCTTCACTTTTGTCCACAGCATGAGAAAGTGTATCAGCAATGTACATGTATTTGCCGGGACAGTACAGCAAGTGTACATCATATTTCTGTAGTCTAATAAGCATTCGTTGAATTCTCATGGGACAGTCATGTAATGATTTAGTCATGATAGCTACCAATGGCTTGTGGTCAGTTTCCACTGTAAATGTTTGACCATACACAAACTGATAAAATCGCTCACATGCATATGTGATCGCTAGAAGTTCTTTTTCTATCTGAGCATACCTTGTTTCAGCACTTGTCAGTGCTCTTGATGCATAGATTACTGGTTGCCATGTATCCTCATGTTCTTGTAACAGCACTGAGCCTAGGCCAAATTGCGAAGCATCTGCTGAAATTTTTATTCTTTTCGCAGGATCAAAGAAGTTTAGCACTGGTTGCTCTGTAATGATCTGTTTCAAGTTTTTACAACTTTCTTCTTGTTCATGTGGACACATCCACTCGTTATCTTTGTCCAACAACCATCTAAGAGAGGCTGTTCGTTCAGAGAGTTGAGAAATAAACTTTACTAAGTAAGTAATCATTCCTAGGAATCTTCTGACGTCGTCTTTGTTGTTAGGACGTTCCATGTTCACTATGGCTGATATTTTCCTTGGGTCTGGTTTTACACCTTGATCCGAGACCACGTCGCCCATAAAGGTAAGTGTATTCACGCCAAATTCACATTTGTCCTTGTTTAGCTTTAGATTCACTTTCTTGACAAGTTCCATTACTTGTCTCAATCTAGAATCATGTTCTTCCTTTGTAGATCCCCAGACAATAATGTCATCCATCATTGTTTCAACACCTGGAATATGTTCAAAAATCATGTGTATCTTTTTGTGATATACTTCTGGAGCAGACAATATTCCATATGGTAGTCGAAGAAATCTGTATCGACCTTCTGGTGTATTAAATGTACAAAGCTTTGAGCTGGCCTCATCTAGCTTCATTTGCCAGAATCCTGAAGATGCGTCCAATTTACTGAACCATTTTGCTCCCGCAAATTGCGACATGATTTCATCTCTGGTTGGTAGTTTGAAATGTTCTCGTTTAATAGCTTTGTTTAAATCTCTGGGGTCTAGACATATTCTGAGTTGTCCATTTTTCTTTTCAACAATTACTAAGGAGTTTACCCATTCAGTAGGCTCATCAACTTTCTGTATCACACCCAAGGCTTCCATGCGATTTAACTCTTGTTTCAGTTTGTCTCTCAGCGCAAACGGCACTTTTCTACAGGGGTGTATCACTGAAGAAACTTGCGTGTCTATATTTATTTTATGCTCTCCATGCAAACAACCTAGACCTTCAAACAAGTCTCTGTATTCTGTAAACATCGATTTGCAGTCATCTTCTACTTGTGATGTCACCATAAAAACTTTCTTTAGCAAGCTTAGATTCTCACAGCTTAATCCTAGAATCGGTTGCACATTTTTATCCACAATCAGTAGAGATGTTTTAAACTGTTGTCCCTTACATTTCAGTGTCACTAGGCATGTACCTTTCACAGGAATTTCCTCCCCAGTGTACCCTGTAACTTTCACTTTGGCTGGATGAATTTTAGGTTTTACTCTAAAAGTCTTATAGTCTTGAAACGATATTAAATTCACCTGCGCGCCAGTATCAAGCTTAAAGGGAATGACAATCTTGTTCACAGTTAAAGGGACAATCCATTCTTTCTTATCTGCACTGCAAAGTTCAATGCAATCCATAAAGAATTCCTCTGTTTGTTTAACAGCATGCACATTGGTTGTTTCACTTTTCATTTTACAGCATTTGGCAAAGTGATTAAGTCTACCACATTTCATGCAGGTTTTACCAAAAGCCAGGCACATTTTAGGATTGTGAGCATTTCCACATCTACTACACATTTCCTTATTAGACTGTGGCTTAGACTGCTTCATTCTTGAGAATGGAGGTTTGCTTGGCTCTGTTTTCTGCACTAACATGGACAGCAGCATCAACTTCCTTGTGTAATGTTTTGGCTTGAAATCTAGTTATTTCTGCAGATCTACACATAGTCACTGCCTTGTCTAGTGTTAGGTCTTGCTCTCTCAGCAGTCTCTCTTTGAGTCCATTATCAGGTATTCCACAGACAATACGATCTCTAATCAGTGAATACTTTAAATCACCAAACTCACAGGTTTTACTGAGTGATTGCAGCTCTGTAACATACTGATCAAATCCATCTCCAGACTTCTGATCACATGTGAAAAACTTATATCTTTCATATGTCACATTTTTCCTTGGCACAAAGTAATCTTCAAACTTTTGCATTATAGAAGATAGCACCATATTCTGCCCCTCAGCAAACTGAAAACTATTATAAATGTCCAGCACATCCTTTCCTATCACATGGAGGAAAATGGATGCCTTAGTTTTGTCAGCCTCTGTATCAGCTCCACATGCAGCAAGATATATATATTAAACCTTTGCTTAAATCTTTTCCAGTTTTCAGACAAGTTACCAGACATCAGCATGCCGGTTGGAGGAGCTAGTTTATCCATGGTTACTCACTGTTTGAAGAGATGAGCACACGGCAGGCTTTGCAGACACTGAGTATCACAGCCTTACAGACTTCTGCAAGATTCTTTCACACTCTGAGAGCACTAGCAGTCCAAGTTATACTTCTTCTGACACCATGGCCTATATTTACTAATAATCCGAGTTTGTCCGATTTGTGTTTTTTTTTCAAAGTGTCAACACAGGAATTTACTAAACACAAATCTCGGCAGTGTTTGGGCTATTGTAAATGGTTTTGACGGCAAAGTTCAGAAATACGAATGAATAGACCATCGGTCAAATGCGGCTGTTTGTTCATACAACACGGGAATTTACTATTCATTTGTATTTGGGTGTTAGTCTCTGAATGCTCAAGTGCGGGTGTATTTTTTTGCGAATCATTAAAAAAATGCAGCAAAAAAATAGACCTGCTTTTTCCAGGCGAGTTTGGATAAATCATGCACGGATCAGTGAGATCTGTGCATGGTTATCTATGGGAAAGGGTCTGTTTACTGTAAAAACTGGAAAAAAAAATTGTGTGGGGTCCCCCCTCCTAAGCATAACCAGCCTCGGGCTCTCTGAGCTGGTCCTGGTTGTAAAAATACGGGGGGAAAATTGACAGGGGATCCCCCATATTTTAACAACCAGCACCGGGCTCTGCGCCTGGTCCTGGTGTAAAAAATATGGGGGACAAAAGACGTAGGGGTCCCCCATATTTTTCACACCAGCACCGGGCTCTACTAGTCAGAGAGATAATGCCACAGCTGGGGAACACTTTTATATAGGTCCCTGCGGCCCTGGCATTAAATCCCCAACTAGTCACCCATGGCCAGGGTACCCTGGAGGAGTGGGGACCCCTTAAATCAAGGGGTCCCCCCCTCCAGCCACCCAAGGGCCAGGGGTGAAGCCCGAGGCTATCCCCCCATCCAAGGGCTGCGGATGGGGGGCTGATAGCCATAGTGTAAAAAAAAAGAATATTGGTTTTTGTAGCAGTACTACAAGTCCCAGCAACCTCCCCCGCAAGCTGGTACTTGGAGAACCACAAGTACCAGCATGCGGGGGGGGGGGGGAACGGGCCCGCTGGTACCTGTAGTTCTACTACAAAAAAACACAAATAAAAACAGAACGCACACACCGTGACAGTACAACTTTATTACATACATGCACACCTACATACACACATACTTACCTATGTTGACACGAAGAGTCGGTCCCCTTCTCCACATAGAATCCACGGGGTACCTGTAAATAAAATTATACTTACAACAATCCTGTGTAGATCGGTCCTCTTCTGTTTGTAATCCACGTACTTGGCAAAATAATAAAATGCATTACCCGGACCACGCACTGAAAGGGGTCCCATGTTTACACATGGGACCCCTTTCCCCGACTGGTGGGACCCCCCGTGACTCCTGTCAAAGAGGGTCCCTTCAGCCAATCAGGGAGCGCCACGTCACTGTCAGTCAGGCTGCGCACTGAAGATACAATGTAGCACATAGGCGCTCCATTGTATCCAATGGTGGGAACTTTGCGGTCTGTGGTAGACCGTGAGGTTAAGTGGGGCCAGCCACAAGAGTGACCCCGCTTAAGTATGTGTGTATGTAGGTGTGCATGTATGTAAGAAAGTTGTACTGTCACGGTGTGTGTGTTCCGTTTTTATTTGGGTATTTTTTTTGTAGTAGAACTACAGGTACCAGCGGGCCCATTTCCCCCCCCGCATGCTGGTACTTGTGGTTCTCCAAGTACCAGCTTGCGGGGGAGGCTTGCTGGGACTGGTAGTACTGCTACAAAAACCAATATTCTTTTTTTTTACACTATGGCTATCAGCTTCCCATCCGCAGCCCTTGGATGGGGGGACAGCCTCGGGCTTCACCCCTGGCCCTTGGGTGGCTGGAGGGGGGGACCCCTTGATTTAAGGGTCCCCACTCCTCCAGGGTACCCCGGCCAGGGGTGACTAGTTGGGGATTTAATGCCAGGGCCGCAGGGACCTATATAAAAGTGTCCCCCGGCTGTGGCATTATCTCTCTGACTAGTGCAGCCCGGTGCTGGTGTGAAAAATACGGGGGACCCCTACGTCTTTTGTCCCCCTTATTTTTTACACCAGGACCAGGCGCAGAGCCCGGTGCTGGTTGTTAAAATATGGGGGATCCCCTGTCAATTTCCCCCCCGTATTTTTACAACCAGGACCGGCTCAAAGAGCCCGAGGCTGGTTGTGCTTAGGAGGGGGGACCCCACGCAATTTTTTTCTGAATTTTTAACACTTTAAAAACTTTTTTAAGGTTCACAATGAAGCCCTGCATGGATCTCACAGATCTGGCCGGGATTCCTTGTGTTTTGTCAGGCAGTGTTTTACTCATCACTCCCGTAAAACACTTCCTGACATTACGAATCACATCAACATCAGAAAAAACGAATGAGAAAAACTCGGCAACTTAGTAAATGACCGTATCAGGATTCAAAAAGTTGCAGTAAAATGCACCCGATACCATTCGAGATCAAACACCCTTAAAAACGGGTAAAACACGAATATTAGTAAATAACCCCCCATGTTTTGTTCATATGTTTGTAAATCCAGTCATAAGGACACAGAGACATGTGAGTTCACTGCTGTGCTGTTTATTCCATCACCAACTCCAGACACACTGCACACTGGACCACCCACTTCCCAGCAACCCCTTGGTCCCAGGGACCATCACTGAAGATACAGGCTTACACATATTAGTAAGGGAGTGTCTACAAATATTAAGCATTCTAATACACTAACATCACACCCGGGTGTGCACGGGCAGGGATCACGCTGTAGGAAAGGCTTCAGCTTCAGTTAGCATGCTAGGCTGCAGTTGCAGGGACACAATGGGGAAAGCTGCTTCCTGCTAGATCTGAGCTCCAGATCCAGACAAGAGCCCTGCAACTTGTATTGAGCAGGACGCCTCCTAAAGAAGGCAAGTTAGTAACCAGGCTGCAGAAGCTCATAGGAGATGCGTCCTCTCACATTGACTGCCAGGCCACGTCCGCAGGGTTCTTCTTTGCTAAGAAGAAGTATGGGACTGCTCCCCCTTATTTTGACTACCATAAACTCAGTGACATCACAGTCAAGAATCAGTACCCCCTACCACTAATACCAGAATTGTTTGATCATATCAAAGGGGTAACCATCTTTACCGAGCTTGTCCTCTGTAGGGCTTACAATCTCATCCGGATCTGTCAGAGGGATGAGTGAAAAACCAAGTTAAACAATTGTAGCGTGATGAGTATTTATGCCTGTTTGTAGTATTCCTTATTAATGGTTATGTTAGTATTTTGTTTAATATTAGGAACATGTGTCGTGTCTTATTGTTAACATAATTAAACTATGACCTTGATTCAGAGATGTACGTAAATCCGATGGATTACGTACATCTCCAATGGTGGGGGTGGGCTGTACATGCGCATGACCCATTCCGCACGTGTCCAAAGATGCAGCTGCTCTATGAACTGCATCCTTCTCTAAATCTGGACCCTTATCTCTACCTCAGGACCAACACCCTTCAAGTTTGCAGCAGCCCAAATACCCGCCCTCACCCCACTGAAAATGCACTGTTATGTAAATTGTTTAATTCAAGGAAGACATCAGGTGAAACAAGGTCATTTTAAAACTATTGATCAACACAGACACCAAAAAAATTGTCCTTTACATATTACCTTTATACTTGTGTTAATTATTCAGTGTACACTAGGATTCTATTTACCATTGTAGTGTCTTTCTGGATTATTTCAATACCACTGAGTTGTGTATGTTGATGACAGGCTGGTGTTTGTGAACAGGTGGCAAAGATTTAGATGCCTGCTGACTAAGCACCTTCTCTTAATCTGATGACTGTTATATCACCAAGATTAGCACCATTGTGTGTATATATATTTATAGAACAGGGCTGACTGCAGTTTTCTATGAACACAGAGGTTGTTTATGTGGCTTGGCAGAGCTTAGAGCTTTCTAAGGCTTTCCAACAATGATTAATCATGTGTTGCAATAAGATAGCAGTCTAGGTACATATTGTGGGCCTGATTCTGAGTCCCACAAACCTCCGGTTGCAGACATCTAGCGATTATCAGCAAACAACACATGCGCAGTAGTTAATTCAATGAACTTTGTACATCTCCAAGCGATTCGACTCAGACGATCTCAGCCACATCTCCCTCTACTTTACAGACAAGAGAACAGTTTCATGAGATGTCATGGGCGTGTAAACCAGAGGTCCATGCTATTCTGAGGCATGCATATGGCGAAGAGGCGCCTGTTTCAGATAGATCTTTTGCACCCAGTATGGGATATGTGTTATGTGCTGGTACTAATGGTGACAGTTGCACTACAGACGGAAAAACTGTGGGCAGTGCCACCATATGCCTGAGGCTGTGCGTATAGCTGCATGATTATATGGTTCCAAATCTTGTTTCAATCAGCCATCCAGACCTGCTACCACCTTGTGTACCACTCAGAATCAGGTCTATTTTGTTTTCAGTCAGATGGTTAGTGGCAGATCCCTAGGCAAAGTAACTAAAATCTAAAGGAAAATACCAACACAGATTTATGAATTTTATCATTGTGTGGTTATAAATATGGATCACCTTTATAACAGGTCCCTCCCTATAGATAGTGATGGGAATGTCATAGTCCCATGTTACTATTCTTCTTTGGAAAATGTCCCATCTTGGTGTGGGAAATAATGCCCATTTACTATAGGAATTTAGGCACGGGCTCCTTTCAAGTGGGACATGATGTGGAACCCTAATCTGAATATCCGTGCAATCATATCAGCGTTAGCCTTCTTTTGGCGGTATTCAGTTGTTATATAGCACCTGATCTCCCATCTTAAGTGACGAGTAATCGTAGGGCGATATTCAATTGATTTTTTTTTATCGGATTTCGCTACACAAAGCGACTAAACGAATGGGCATGACTCGAAAAGTCCCAAACTGGTCACTTTTTGCTCATTTCAGCTTGCCATCACCAGTGGTAGTGAGGTGAAATGATGTTAGCGCACTCGTCGCCAGAAAAAATTTAATGCTGCTAGTGCGCGCGCACACACAGATGTATGGGGGGACGGACAATTGAATACTGCCCAAAGAGACTAGCAGTTTATACAAATACAGGACTTTATAGTGTTACTCCAGAGAAAGTATATTCTACAATGTTTTTTGAACTACCCATATTTAGCCATCTTCTACTCCAGCATCTTTTCAAGACTGACCATCTGTTGTGACGCACAAGGTAAGTGTACTGTAAATAGTCCTTAATTCAAATAAAAATATTGCCACCCTAGTGAGGGATGGTTGCTGAGGCATTTACCTGTGAGGAAGATCTACAAATACAGAAAGGGTGAAGAAAAAGGGATCAGTTTCTCTGGGTGCACTCACTCCCAGAACTGGGAGTGAGTGCACTCAGAGAAACTGATCCCTTTTTCTTCACCCTTTCTGTACATGTTTCAGGATCAGTGGGTAGCACCAGTCTATAATTTCATATCTGTATCGTATACAGTTATCGAGAGACTATACTCCTACAAATATTATTTATTATCCAATTAAGCTGGTGCGGGACTTCTTTGTTTCTTTCAGATCTACAAATACGTAATTATTTCCTGACTTTAAAGGTGCATACACCCTGGCCGAGAAAATGAGCTACATCGCTCATTTTCCCCTACCTGAGTGACGTTGCTCATTTTCTCGGCAAGTGTGTACGAGCGGCCACCGACCACCCGGCTCGGGAGGGGAAACACTAGACGATGATGCTCATAGAGCGACGTCGTCAAGTGTGTATGCAGCTTTAGTGTTGAATCTATATTGTTGCATTTGAACAGAGATTTTCAGACCACCAAGCATATTGGGAGCAGGGACGTGCGGTGAGCTAAATAGCTCAGGAGGCACTGACTAGCACCAGAGCCAGATTTACATGCAATATATGAGCCAAAGCATAGATCTGGGCATTATACACAGGTGCAGCAGTATAATCTTCTGGAAATTAGGTGAGTGTTGATCAGAGATGAGCGGAAAAGATAGGTAGGTGAGGCACTGCCTCACCTGCCATCGACTTTTTACTCCAGAGTTTTGGCTATAAAAATTATTAGAAAAATGCAAAGACGATATTTCAAACATATTCTTTGTATTTTTCATATACTTTATGCATAAAAGGGACAAGGGAAGGGAAGGTAACAAGGTGTTTGTTGCCACAGGATGGCAATCCAGAATGCATACCCCCCAACATTAATGTATGATTGTAATACCCCACTATGTGAGTTAGCGTTTCTGACATTGTTCCTCACGCTACAGCACATAAATTATATACAGTATGTCATTGTGGAGACTGATAGCATTTCCCAGCAGCCTCTGCAGCTGCTCAGGGGGTCAGATGTATATCACATGACCAGTGTCAGGTGGTACAGCAAGTGACAGTTGAAAAGTGAGCGGCAGTTGGGCAGAGGGGCCCTGAGGTAAACGCTGTGGGACACTGACTGTGCTGTGAGGAGACAGCTGGCAGCGCAAGTGTGTGAGAGCAGAGTTTGAGCTGTGACCCTCTCAGGAGTCCTGGTGACGTCAGGCGTAAGGGGTCACTGATCCGCCCCAGAGGGCAAGTAGATGTAGAGCCCATCGACCGAGGTCCAGTACGGAGGAATGGCCTGCTCCAGATTGATAGCCACAGGCTGAGAGACTGAGAGAGGCAGATTGTGAGGCGGAGCCACTTGCCATATAAGGCTGCAGGAGGTCAGTTACTGCCCAGACAACTGGAGAGGTATATTGAAAGCAGCGTTAACGCTATACCGCAGTGTAAAAACACTATTTTCCCAGCAAGTCACCTTCAAACACCAGAGTATAAATAAGTGCACTTATTACATTGACTGTTAAGTAAATCAGCTAGAGTTAACACTGCAGTGTATAAAATGCTATAGCAAACCCATCTCATATAACAGCGCAGGGAAAGCGCAGGGAAAAACAGGCAGACAGACTTCATAGTGAGCCTATGACATACTCTCAGTCTACAGCGTTATGCATTTCTGTCAGGAACCATTTGCCTGTGATAATTCAGCTATGACAGCAGTGATTTGGTAAATCAGTGTACTGTGCCATAATCTTTTGGATAATTAATTTGGTACCAACAGTAGGCAAGAGAAAGGGAGAAGAAAGTCTGACATTAAGACTACCCATCTCAGTTAAAGTCAGCATTAGCAATACAGACTAACTTTGTCCTGTGGAAGCATCTTGGATAGCCCTAGCCACAGCCACGGTGTACCATTATCTACATTTGTTAATCCTATCCTAGTCTGTCTGGAATAAGAAATTATCCTATTGTATATTACAGTGACTTAAAAGGAAGGAACTAAAGTGTTAATAAGCAATTACTTAAACTGGATTTATTTGGAAAAGCCCCAACAGCTTCTTCATTTATCACACGGGTATTCTAAATGACACTGGCAAAATAGTACCCAACCGAACTGTATTGTGTGGACAGTCTTGGGGAAATCGTAGACACTAATAGTATCGTATCGATGTAAAGTTAAAGTATATGCATAAAGTAATACTGTTTCATATACCCTCAAGGGGGTTACGTTAGATTGCATTTATGGTCACATATAGCCTACTGTATATGCTTAAATGTCTAAATTCAGGTATTCGCTCATTGAGAAACTGGAAGCAGTTTAATAAATGACCTTAGTGTGAAATACATTGTTACAATTTAAAAATTGATGTATGGTACTGTAACTGTTCTTTTACAAGTTAGTGTTTATTCAACTTTCACATAGTTCACTATTGCAATCTATATGCTAAATAAACTGGTATTTAGAGCTATATCAGTAGTTCATTATGTGGAAGCTCCTGTACTCACCTCTCAGTTAAGAATCAAGAACCGGGGAGTCCTAAGGGAAAAGAGATGTCATAAGCACTTACCTGAATACTTACCTAGTTATTACATAATTTGGCGTCACGAACAGGATAGAACCAGTATCCAAACAAGTGTTAACCTTAGTTAGATCAGATGTCTCAAGGGGATAGACAGGCCGGTCAAGGCAAAGTACCCGATAGGGAGGGCTCCATTATGCACACTTCCTCACCCATTACAATGCCGTACTATTTTGGCACGCCATGGCTCCCCAGTTTTTCTGGAGATATGAATATCACAGGGACAAACGAATTGAAGGAATTTAAGACAAAAATTCAAGCCCTGTTCAGGCTATACCCACTCAGTGAGCAACAAAAAGTGGATATACTAATTGGACAACTAAAGGGGTGTGCCCTAAGAGAAGCCAACTCCTGGCCATCAAGTCAGAAAAGAACTGCAGAAGAAATTTAAAAAAAATTGGCCCAGATCTTTGATATCAGAACTCTATCTGAATTAAAAATTGACTTCTATACCAGGAAGCAACAATCTGGTGAAACCTTGCGTGAGTTTGCTCTTAGTTTACAGGAAGCAATGCAAGCTATAAAAACCTGTTATCCAGAAGAAATTACAGATGAGGATGAAGCACTGGTCAGCCAATTTATTGAAGGAGTTTATGGAGAACAGATGAAAACGCAGCTTAAAATGATACGGCTGCTCGATCCAGCCAGCAGTTTCTTAGATTTTAAAGAAACAGCAATCAAGATTTTGGGAATCAGTTCCAGGCAAATGCAGACCACCACATATTTGGAATTAGCGACTCAACACATTCAGTCATTGGCTATAGCAGATTTGTTAGTTGCTTTAAGAGAACAAATTGCCGAACTTATTCAGGGCATGGCAGATATGTATAAAGAAATAAAGAGCTTGAAAGTAAGACCAATAAGAGAAGAGAAAGACTGGCAATCTGCAGCGAAGCCCTGTTATGACACCCAAAGTGGAGTGATAGGAAATTATAAACGAGTTACTGATAAGTTTGATGAACAGGGTTGGCCAATTTGTAGGCTTTGCCAGAAGAGTGGTCATGCGGAATGTGATGGCCACAAACAAGAAACTGTACTCAGAAGTCCTGAGACCAAGGAACAGCCCTCCGAAAGAACGGAGAAAATAGGTCCACCCTTGGAGGAAGAACATCCTGGAAGTGGGAATTTCAACCTAGTGGTGCAGAACCAAGTAAAAGCTCTCAGCATGCCACATGTAAGTGATGTTATGCTAGCCAGTGCAGGGAAAGTTTTGGGCAAAGTCGTATGGTTCCATGTTAGACGTGGTTATGGCTTTATTAATCGAGATGATACCAAGAGAGATATCTTTGTACACTACACGGCTATCAAGAAGAACAACCCAAGAAAATATCTTCGAAGTCTGGAAAACGGAGAGACTGTAGAGTTTCATGTGGACAAAGGAGAGAAAGGTCTACAGGCAGCAAATGTAACTGTTCCTGGTGGTGTCCCAGTGCAAGGCAGCAAATATGCAGTAGATCACAATCAGTATCAGCACTTTCTAGATCACAGATATCCTCCACATAACTACCAGCAATATTATGAATATAATGAAGGTGGTGGTGGGCTGGAAGAAGTTGAAAGTGCTGCAGAAAGGGCTAATCACCAATGGTCTTATCAAAAGCACTGCGGCCCACCATACTGTCCAAGGAGGCCATACAGACGCAGACAAAAATATCCTAATATCACAGAGCAAAGGGAATTCGTAATACAAAAAGACAGATATGCGGAACAACAGAGTGACACAGTGCAGCAGAGTCTGCAGGTTGTAGTCAGGTCACAATTTCCTCAAGAACCACCATCTCAGAGTAGACCTAGAGTAAATTATGTCCATTCCAGTGTGGCCCACCATAACCAACCAGATTATGGTGCTACCACGTGTAGAGAAGAAATTGGAAGAATTGTCAATATACCCATAGTAGAGAGGTTGGGGTCTTCAGAACAGAATCGCCTAGATGCTGTTGTACAAAAGCTGACATGTATTGATACTAAAGAACTTTGTGTTATGGACAAAAAGCCCATGATGTCAGTTCTAACCAAGTATGGAGTCCCAGAGGAAGAATATCTTGTCATAAATTCTACCCATTAGAGATAATATGCATGTAGATATAAAGTGGAAAACTTGTAAATGTATAACTTGTATCTACCAAATTTTTATCATATTAAGATTTTTTTGGAAAGTTGACTCCAAAGTGATAAATTGTGAGATGCATAAAATTGTCTAATGCGTGAGGACACGCATCTTTTCAGCAGGGTTGAATGTAATACCCCACTATGTGAGTTATCCTTTCTGACATTGTTCCTCACGCTACAGCATATAAATTATATACAGTATGTCATTGTGGAGACTGATAGCATTTCCCAGCAGCCTCTGCAGCTGCTCAGGGGGTCAGATGTATATCACATGACCAGTGTCAGGTGGTACAGCAAGTGACAGTTGAAAAGTGAGCAGCAGTTGGGCAGAGGGGCCCTGAGGTAAACGCTGTGGGACACTGACTGTGCTGTGAGGAGACAGCTGGCAGCGCAAGTGAGTGAGAGCAGAGTTTGAGCTGTGACCCTCTCAGGAGTCCTGGTGACGTCGGGCGTAAGGGGTCACTGATCCGCCCCAGAGGGCAAGTAGATGTAGAGCCCATCGACCGAGGTCCAGTACGGAGGAATGGCCTGCTCCAGATTGATAGCCACAGGCTGAGAGACAGAGAGGCAGATTGTGAGGCGGAGCCACTCGCCATATAAGGCTGCAGGAGGTCAGTTACTGCCCAGACAACTGGAGAGGTATATTGAAAGCAGCGTAGTAGAGAAAGACCACCTTTCTGTCAAAGTGACAGTTGCTCCACCCCTTTCTCCTGGGTAACGCCTCCTTTAATATTAAATGATAGTGTTTGATATCGCTTTTATATAAAATTTAATATAAAATTTATAGAGCTCGATATTAAACCGTATTAAAAAATAATGGCTTTGAAAAGAATGTCACATATGACACACACACAAAAAAAAAAAAGATATATTTTAAAGTAACACAAAATGTTCTTACATTCCAGCAGCTGAAACTTCATGCATGGCACATATGGTACTATTTAAAAATCACACTATGTCACACGTGGTACAGGTTTAAAAAGCATAATGACTAATGACCGTGTCCATTTTCTTAGATGCACGGAAGCATCACACCTGGTACTGATTTAAAAAGCGTATTGATTTTAATGGCCATGCATGATTAATGATGACAGCACAAATTTCAAAATGACATTCTCACACATTATTTTTTGCAAACATATGTAGAAACAGCGTATTTGGTTTTAAATTAAAAAATATTTAAAAAGCTTAACTGTATATTACAACCTATACATCGTTGCATACATGACATATGTTACTGTGTGTTAAATAGCACTAAAAAGTTTATCTTTATTGTGGGCGATCGCTGAACTTTGATTGCAAGCAGACATGACCAGACTTGTCGGTATTACAGCGTGACATGTCCAGACCTGTATATTAACGAAAAAAGATTTACACCAAATACCACATATTACTGTGTATTAAACCGTTTATATCGATGCGTACAGACCACATATTACAGTGTATTACAGAGTGTATAGCACTGTATACAGACCACATATTACAGTGTATTACAACGTGTATAACGCTGCAAGCATACCATATATTACTGTGTATTACAGAGTGTATAGCACTGTATGCAGACCACATATTACTGGGTATTACAACGTGTATAACGCTGCAAGCATACCACATATTACTGTGTATTACAGAGTGTATAGCACTGTATACAGACCACATATTACTGGGTATTACAACATGTATAACGCTGCAAGCATACCACATATTACTGTGTATTAAACCATTTATATAGCTGAGCACCATATATTACTGTATATTACATCGTGACATGTCCAGACCTCATACAGCTTGAGGACTGAGGGCTCACCTCCCCATGTTTTAACGATGATCTAAGAACTAATGACCACAATGAGCCATGAGGTACTACATGCCTCTGTGGCATAACTAGTTAAAAAATTGATGGGCGAATTGGAAATGATCTAGGAACTAATGGCCATAATGAGCCATGAGGCACTACATGGCTCTGTGGCATAACTAGTTAACAAATTGATGGGCGAATATTAGAATTCTGCCTTTCCATTATCTAGGAACTAATGACCTCAATGAGCCATGAGGCACTACATGCCTCTGTGGCATAACTAGTTAACAAATTGATGGGCGGCCGAATATTAGTTTCTGTTTATAACGATTAAAACATATAATTTAGAGGGTTACTTACCTTTTGGTAAATTGGGCTGAACAGGGTTATCCCTGATTAGTGAATACATACCAAAATGCTTACACAACCAGTGAAGCAAAACTTTTTGGTCAACTGGGTTTGAACAGGGTTATCCCTGCTTAGTGAATACATAACAAGATGCTTACACAAACAATGATGCAAAACTTCTGCAGGGCATAAATATATATATATATATATATATATATACACATATACTTGCCCCTGAGAATCGGGAAAAATAGCAAAACTATATAGATATTTTGATTTTATTACGAATTAAACAGCATTTAGAAAATTCTAATTTATATTATACAACAGCGGGGTAGCAATTATTTTAATGTACACTGTATCAGAACCCCATAGATTTTTAATTATCCTTGAATTGACATACCTTGAGCTTTGTTGCTGTAAAATCACAAATGACATGTTTAAAATAAGGTCATTTTCAGGCCTGTTTCCTATATGTATACAAATATATTTACAATTTCTTTATTATTAAAATGTACCTTTTGGCTGCGCATGGCAGCTGCCATTATCTTTGCTCTACCAATATAGATAAGAATTCAGCCTTTCCATTATCTAGGAACTAATGTCCTCAATAAGCCATGAGGCACTACTTTGATATAACAAAATGCTTACACCAACAATGAAGCAAAACAGTTGCAGGGCATGCAGGTATGTGAAGTTCATCAACAGCTCGATGACTGGAGGTTCACCTCCCCATGTTTTAAAGATGATCTAGGAACTAATGACCACAATGAGCCATGAGGCACTACATGCCTCTGTGGCATAACTAGTTAACAAATTCATGGGCGAATTGGATATGATCTAGGAACTAATGACCACAATGAGCCAGGAGGCACCACATGGCTCTGTGGCATAACTAGTTAACAAATTGATGGTCGAATATTAGTATTCTGCCTATCCATTATCTAGGAACTAATTACCTCAATAAGCCATGAGGCACTACACGCCTCTGTGGCATAAATAGTTAACACATTGATATAGCAAAATGCTTACATCAACAATGTAGCAAAACTATTGCAGGGCATGCTGGTATGTGTAGTTCAACAACAGCTCGAGGACTGAAGGTTCACTTCCCCACGTTTTAAGGCTGGTCTAGGAACTAATGACCACAATGAGCCATGAGGTACTGCATGCCTCTGTGGCATAACTAGTTAACGAATTGATGGGCGAAATCATTCATTTTTGGTCGACGCTGGCTGCGTTTGTTCGGGTTGATACAGCCGTGATGTATCCACATAGCCAACGGACTAGCATTCTTCTTTAGGCTGTTACGTCCGATCGAGGGCTTTGCAAATTGTTAGTTCGCCATTTCAGCAACGGTTGTGCGAATTGTTGTTTTGCCCAATTATGCTAGGACAGTGCATTAGCGCATCTGTAACATTGCAACTTGGTAAACTAATGGGATTGATATATATGAATGGTATTGAATGTGAATTAAAAAAAAACAAAACAAATCAATTCTAGGGAACAGGCTATATAATAGGTAGCATGTATCACCATCCCAAGTTTGTGATAATCCCCAGGGCAATTCCACTGGATATTTATCCTATAATTTTGGTATAATTTTTAAACAAATAATACTATGTGATCATGTGCAATCTGACTATCTGCACCAGTATTATGTGTTCCAGAATCATAATATATATGATAAATATAGAGCATTTAAATAAGGTACCGTATTCTCACACTGACATACATATGAAAACCGATAATAAATTGCCCAATTATGGTAGGACAGTGCATTAGCGCATCTGTAACATTGCAACTTGGTAAACTAATGGGATTGATACATATGAATGGTATTGAATGTGAATTAAAAAAACAAAACAAATCAACTCTAGGTAACAGACTATATAATAGATAGCATGTATCACCATCCCAGGTTTGTGATAAACCCCAGGGCAATTCCACTGGATATTTATCCTATAATTTTGGTATAATTTTTAAACAAATAATACTATGTGATCATGTGCAATCTGACTATCTGCACCAGTATTATGTGTTCCAGAATCATAATATATATGATAAATATATAGCGTTTAAATAAGATACTGTATTCTCACACTGACATACATATGAAAACCGATAATAAGCAATTCCGGCTACTGTAATCCTTTACGTGATGATTTTGGTATATACACATATACTACAGGTCACTACAAAGATATGAATCATGATATATAAGATCGCTAAACAAATCAAGAGATCTGTAATGATTTCTGACTAACTAGTTAACTCAGTATACAATAATCATATAGGTCCCTGTGTCATATAGATATGTGCTTGGCATAAATATTTCCAAACGTTCCTAAATCTAAGATGTTTCATGCATGTTGTAACACTAAATATTGTAAATAGAATATCAACATGACAGATGATATAACTGAATTTATTATGATGAATCTTATATATTCCTATATTTTGCTAATGTAATACCCTTATGGGGGTATGATTTTTAAACAAATAATACTATGTGATCATGGGCAATCTTCCTATCTACACCAGTATTATGTGTTCCAGAATCATAATATATTTGATAAATATATATCGTTTAAATAAGACACAGATGCGTTAAATTGAATAGTAACAATACTCGTATTTATGTTGATAATAATGTAACGGGCTATTTTAACATAACAGATCCTATTTAGGAAAATGATGACATAATATGCCTAGTGACCCAAGTTATTAAAACTTTTTACTGTAAATATAATGTTTGTGCATGCATACACCATGAGATATGTACTTCTATCAAGCACAAACAAGCATATTGGCATTCTACTCTAACATTTAGGGTAAAATATTAGAATGGATCAAGGTAGCATAGCGTAAGGACAGATATAGGTTCAGCGGCCTCTTTGACAATCCATGTTATGGATATGAAGTAAACCCACCATTAATAAGTATTAAAAAGGATACCAAGAATATGATTTTGACATATGGCCCCAGATTTTCAAATAAAGGATGTGTAGCGTATCTCCTTATTTAATTCTAATGAAGTCATAGTATTCAAAAGGCATATGTATCTAGATTTTTCTTTAGTGACTACTTAGTAATGTTACCACCACTTATACCTAGCTCAAACTGTTCTAGATCATAAATTTTCACCTTTTTGTGATTACTAGTGTGGAATCGTAGAAAGTGTCACGCCAAAACTTGTAATTTTCTTCATGTTGCTTATATCTCTTTGTGTATTTTTAATGATATACACATGATCCAATATTCGTTTTTAAAAAGCATCTTAGTCATGCCGATATATTTATAAATGAATGGGCCTATTAAGCAGTAAATTACACCAAATGTGTGGAGCAGTTAATGAATCTTTTAATTTCTGTCAGAGAACTTCTGAGTGATATGAATATATTGGCATGCTTGACATGGTCCACAGGGATAACAGACAGATAATGATGGATTTTTCCTCTGATGCTTGGAAAAGTAACTTCTAAACAAATTATCCCGTAAATTTGTTGATATCTTCCAGATGATCTGTATGGTCTTATCAAATTCTTTCTTCAGATCATAAACAGTTTTGAGTATATATCGATATTTGTGTAATGACGCATTGATGTGTATCCACTCTTTACAGTATGTAACGATGTATCTTATTTGGCACAAGGTGCGTTCTCTTGTCTTGGATATAAGTAAGGATATACTTGAAGTTTTATTGTTGGCATTATAAGATTTCTGCAGGTTCTGTTTTTCATAGACCATCATAGTGTATATCTTTAACTAATCTTGCTCTTTTTCTATAAATTTCAACATCCGATCGATTTCTTCTGGCTCAGATATATTCTCCTTTTGGAATTGATCTCAGAGTGATGGGATAATGGGAATTGATGTGGTGTAAAATGCTGTTGGCGGACGTGGTCTTACGGAAAACAGCGGCGATGATTTCTCCAATGGCTGTTTTGGAAATCTACAAGTCATGAATAGTATTATTATTGTGACATATCCGATGTACGTTTAAGTACTAAGTCGCTATTATTAAGAAGTTTAATAATTTTTCTAGACGGGTTGATATTAACACTCTACGGGAGCGGGCAGAGGAAGGTGAGGAATCCACCTCAAATGTTATAGATTACTCCAGATCAATCCTACGGGGAAAAAAAACTTTGTCCCTAGCCCTCAAATATGCACCCAAGTACAGCTATTCACTGAACTATTCTCCAACCAGCGCAATAATTAATATGATATTTAATCTACACAGAGTGCAAAAAAGACACAAAGGGTACCATAGCAAATTATTAGTTGATAGTGTAATCCCATACATTTTATTCAGTATGTCCATGATATCATGCACATACAATGGATTATCTAATACAAATCTTCGTAAGTGCTTAACCACAAAAATGCTGGCTTTTTCCGTTATACTTTCAATACCAGAGACAAAAGGGGCTACTGGATTGTACATGTACAGTACTAATGTACTTTCGGCAATAAGCACAGCGTAGAAACATTAGGATCAATTACTTTGAGGAAATCAAAATCAGACTTGGTAATAGTTCCACCATTAAAACCTCACTTAATGAGCTTTTCATAGAATATGAGTAAATTGGACGTAGAATTAAATCAGAGTCTCTGGTACGTAGTAGTGTAGTTGACTGTATGTCTCCTTCAGTTTTTTTTTTTTCGTAGGATTGATCTGGAGTAATCTATAACATCTGAGGTGGATTCCTCACCTTCCTCTGCCCGCTCCCGTAGAGTGTTAATATCAACCCGTCTAGAAAAATTATTAAACTTCTTAATAATAGCAACTTAGTACTTAAACGTACATCGGATATGTCACAATAATAATACTATTCATGACTTGTAGATTTCCAAAACAGCCGTTGGAGAAATCATCGCCGCTGTTGTCCGTAAGACCACGTCCGCCAACAGCATTTTACACCACATCAGTTCCCATTATCCCATCACTCTGAGATCAATTCCAAAAGGAGAATATATCTGAACCAGAAGAAATTGATCGGATGTTGAAATTTATAGAAAAAGAGCAAGATTAGTTAAAGATATACACTATGATGGTCTATGAAAAACAGAACCTGCAGAAATCTTATAATGCCAACAATAAAACTTCAAGTATATCCTTACTTATATCCAAGACAAGAGAACGCACCTTGTGCCAAATAAGATACATCGTTACATACTGTAAAGAGTGGATACACATCAATGCGTCATTACACAAATATCGATATATTCTCAACACTGTTTATGATCTGAAGAAAGAATTTGATAAGACCATACAGATCATCTGGAAGATATCAACAAATTTACGGGATAATTTGTTTAGAAGTCACTTTTCCAAGCATCAGAGGAAAAATCCATCATTATCTGTCTGTTATCCCTGTGGACCATGTCAAGCATGCCAATATATTCATATCACTCAGAAGTTCTCTGACAGAAATTAAAAGATTCATTAACTGCTCCACACATTTGGTGTAATTTACTGCTTAATAAGCCCATTCATTTATAAATATATCGGCATGACTAAGATGCTTTTTAAAAAAGAATATTGGATCATGTGTATATCATTAAAAATACACAAAGAGATATAAGCAACATGAAGAAAATTACAAGTTTTGGCGTGACACTTTCTACGATTCCACACTAGTAATCACAAAAAGGTGAAAATTTATGATCTAGAACAGTTTGAGCTAGGTATAAGTGGTGGTAACATTACTAAGTAGTCACTAAAGAAAAATCTAGATACATATGCCTGTTGAATACTATGACTTCATTAGGATTAAATAAGGAGATACGCTACACATCCTTTATTTGAAAATCTGGGGCCATATGTCAAAATCATATTCTTGGTATCCTTTTTAATACTTATTAATGGTGGGTTTACTTCATATCCATAACATGGATTGTCAAAGAGGCCGCTGAACCTATATCTGTCCTTACGCTATGCTACCTTGATCCATTCTAATCTTATACCCTGAATGTTAGAGTAGAATGCCAATATGCTTGTTTGTGCTTAATAGAAGTACATATCTCATGGTGTATGCATGCACAAACATTATATTTACAGTAAAAAGTTTTAATAACTTGGGTCACTAGGCATATCATGTCATCATTTTCCTAAATAGGATCTGTTATGTTAAAATAGCCCGTTACATTATTACCAACATAAATACGAGTATTGTTACTATTCAATTTAACGCAACTGTGTCTTATTTAAACGATATATATTTATCAAATATATTATGATTCTGGAACACATAATACTGGTGTAGATAGGAAGATTGCCCATGATCACATAGTATTATTTGTTTAAAAATCATACCCCCATAAGGGTATTACATTAGCAAAATATAGGAATATATAAGATTCATCATAATAAATTCAGTTATATCATCTGTCGTGTTGATATTCTATTTACAATATTTAGTGTTACAACATGCATGAAACATCTTAGATTTAGGAACGTTTGGAAATATTTATGCCAAGCACATATCTATATGACACAGGGACCTATATGATTACTGTATACTGAGTTAACTAGTTAGTCAGAAATCATTACAGATCTCTTGATTTGTTTAGCGATCTTATATATCATGATTCATATCTTTGTAGTGACCTGTAGTATATGTGTATATACCAAAATCATCACGTAAAGGATTACAGTAGCCGGAACTGCTTATTATCGGTTTTCATATGTATGTCAGTGTGAGAATACAGTATCTTATTTAAACGCTATATATTTATCATATATATTATGATTCTGGAACACATAATACTGGTGCAGATAGTCAGATTGCACATGATCACATAGTATTATTTGTTTAAAAATTATACCAAAATTATAGGATAAATATCCAGTGGAACTGCCCTGGGGTTTATCACAAACCTGGGATGGTGATACATGCTACCTATTATATAGCCTGTTACCTAGAGTTGATTTGTTTTGTTTTTTTAATTCACATTCAATACCATTCATATATATCAATCCCATTAGCTTACCAAGTTGCAATGTTACAGATGCGCTAATGCACTGTCCTAGCATAATTGGGCAATTTATTATCGGTTTTCATATGCATGTCAGTGTGAGAATACGGTATCTTATTTAAACGCTATATATTTATCATATATATTATGATTCTGGAACATATAATACTGGTGCAGATAGTCAGATTGCACATGATCACATAGTATTATTTGTTTAAAAATTATACCAAAATTATAGGATAAGTATCCAGTGGAATTGCCCTGGGGTTTTGTTAGGGTCTCCTGCCCTGTGCTGCCACGTCGTCATGGCAACCGGGAGACAAGTGCTAGTGGAGTAACCTGAGCGCAGCTGATACTCCGGTTCGGGTCTTTTGCTGTGCAGTGGTTATAGGCTCTGTGCACGGCAGGGGATCCGGTGCTGGTTTTTGTGCTCACAGTCTGTGAGGTCTGAGTGGGGCGTGGACAGCACCTGCTTTATAAGGCCTCTTTTCAGGGTAAGCAGATGCTGCTGAATCTCTGTTGGTTAGTCAGTTCATGAAAGTTAGCCAGTACTGTGTAGCTTTGTATTTGTTTGTTGCTTACTGCAAATAGGCCTGGGGATTTGGTATTACACTCTGCCAATCCAGACCTAGCAGTAAGACTGGAGTCAGTCGTTTAGCTTGCTGGGGTTCTGTTATTACTCTGTGAACTTAGCAAGTTTGCGGCTGTATTCTAACACTTGCCTGTCTAATCCTGTCTCACTGTGCTAGGTGTCAGGGGTCAGTTTAGTGGCAGTAAGCTTAAACCTGTGCACTGCAAGTGAGAATCAGGATTGTGGAGGCTCTCCTTGTGTCTATCATTCCATCTCTGACCAAGGAGTTTACTGCCACACCCGTTGGTAACCCTTTAGGGTTTTGCTGTTGCCCTTAGCAACAGCATTCCGGGTTCTCTACGTATTAAAACACAACATCTTGCTTTTTACATCTGAGCAGTTCTAATACAAGGGAGATACCCAGTTCCTTAGCCTCTGGGCTTCTCTGTTCACTGTGTGTGTATTTTGTTACCCTATCACCTTCTGTGTACGTTATGTCATATTCCCCAGTTTGTCTGTGAGTCCATTTGTTTTGCATAACAGTTCAAACACCAGTACATTCCTGCAGACACTGGAGTGCATAACAGTTCTGACACTAGTACTTTCCTGCAGGCACTGGTGTGCATAACATATTCAGCAGCCTAATACTCCTGTTGAAATTTTGTGGGAATATGGAGCATACCCCTCAAAATACGTTGCAACAGGTGGTCGATCAGGTGCAGGTCCTGACTCGACAATTTAATGATTTGTCCATTAAAATGCACACCTCCCAGGCTGCTGGCGGAGCTCCCGCAGCAGCAGCACCTGCAGGGGTTAAGGAGCCGAAAGTAAATCTCCCGGATCGTTTTTCTGGAGATCGCTCGCAGTTCTTTTGTTTCAAGGAGAGCTGCAAGCTATACTTCCGGCTTAGGCCTCAGTCTTCTGGGTCGGAGATTCAGCGGGTGGGCATAGTGATTTCCTTGCTACAAGGAGACCCACAGGTCTGGGCATATGGGTTGCAGCCTGACTGTCCGTCGCTTAAAAGTGTTGATGCTTTTTTTACGGCACTGGGCATGTTGTATGATGACCCTGACAAGACGGCCTCAGCCGAGGCTCAGATTTCGATCCTTAAGCAAGGGCGAAGGCCAGTTGAGGTTTACTGTACGGAGTTTCGGAGGTTGGCCCATGATACCCAGTGGAATGACCCAGCCCTGAGACACCAGTACCGAAGAGGTCTTTCTAACCAGATAAAGGACCAACTGGTACAATATCCCTTGCCTGATAGCTTGGATCAGCTCATGCAGTTATCCATCCGGGTGGATAGACGGCTGAGAGAGCGTAGGCTTGAAAGGGAGACTGAGATTTCCTTCCTTCCCAAGGGAACCTCAGACTCTGAGGAATTTTCTGAGGAGCCTATGCAGATTGGGGCTACCCGCCTCTCCTCGCGTGAGAAGACGCGGAGGAGACAGCAGGGGTTGTGTTTGTACTGTGGGAATAAAGGTCATGTGGTAGTATCATGCCCAGAAAAGCCGGAAAACTTCAGGGCCTGAGGGTGATGGGAAATATCCTGTCAGGCCAGAAGTCAGAATTTCCCAAGAAGACTTTTATCATTCCGGTGACCTTGAAGATCCTCGGTCAAACTGTCAAGACTGAGGCCTTTGTGGACAGTGGGGCCGACGGGGTTTTTATGGACCGCCAATTCGCCCTAAAACACTCTGTTCCCTTAGTACCCTTGGCATCGGAAATTGAGATTTGTGGGTTAAACGGGGAACCATTATCCCAAGGTAAAATTACCTCTTGCACTAGCCGGATTTCTTTGTTTATTGGAGCCACACACTCTGAAAAATTGTCCTTTTATGTGACTGTCTGTACTTTTGCCCCATTGGTGTTGGGGTTACCCTGGTTAAGGGCCCACAATCCTCAATTTGACTGGGTCTCTGGGGAGATTCTTAGTTGGGGTACTGATTGTTTCAGGAGTTGCTTGAGCCTTCCAGTCAGGCTCTCGCAGCTAAGTTTGCCAGGATTGCCAGGGTGTTATGCAGATTTTGCGGACGTGTTCTCCAAAAAAGTTGCAGAGGTACTACCTCCCCATCGCCCCTATGACTGTGCCATTGATTTGTTGCCAAATGCTAAGCTTCCCAAGAGCAGGTTGTACTCCCTGTCACGTCCTGAGACTCAGGCTATGGCAGAGTACATTCAGGAGAACTTGGCTAAGGGATTTATCAGACCTTCACAGTCTCCAGTTGGGTCGGGGTTCTTCTTCGTGGGTAAAAAGGACGGTTCGTTGCGACCCTGCATCGACTTCAGGGAATTGAACCGTATCACGATTAAAAACTCATACCCACTGCCTCTCATTTCGGTCTTGTTTGACCAGCTTCGTACTGCCACCATTTTTTCTAAGATTGACCTACGCGGTGCGTACAATCTAATCCGAATAAGAGAGGGGGATGAATGGAAGACTGCCTTTAATACCCACTCAGGGCATTATGAATATTTGGTGATGCCTTTTGGGCTCTGTAATGCCCCGGCAGTCTTCCAGGATTTCATGAATGATGTGCTCAGGGAATATTTGGATAGATTCTTAGTTGTATACTTAGATGACATCCTAATCTTCTCCCATTCCCTGGAGGAACATCGGAAGCATGTACGCTTAGTCCTCCAGAAACTCAGAGACCACCGGCTTGGGGCGAAGCTGGAGAAGTGCGAATTTGAAGTTCAGCAAATCGCATTTCTAGGATATATTATCTCCCCAGAAGGTTTCCAAATGGAGGGTTCCAAGGTACAGGCAGTCCTGGATTGGGTGCAGCCCACTAGTTTGAAGGCGCTTCAGCGTTTCCTGGGCTTTGCGAATTTTTATAGACGATTTATCGCTGGATTTTCGTCTATAGTGGCGCCCTTGGTGGCACTCACTAAGAAAGGGGCGGATGTTGCTCACTGGTCTTGTGAGGCTAAAGCGGCTTTTGCCCGTCTCAAAAGGGCATTTGTTTCGGCCAAGGTGCTGCGACACCCAGATCCAGAGCGTCCTTTTGTGGTGGAGGTGGATGCCTCTGAGATGGGTATTGGGGCAGTGCTTTCTCAGATGGGAGTGTCTGATAATCGCCTTCATCCCTGTGCTTACTTTTCCCGTAAATTTTCGCCTGCCGAGATGAATTATGACGTGGGTAACCGGGAATTGTTGGCTATTAAGGATGCACTCGAGGAGTGGAGACACTGGCTTGAGGGGGCTAAGTTTGTGGTCTCAATTCTCACTGACCATAAGAATCTGGCATATTTAGAGTCAGCGAAGCGTCTCAATGCCTGGCAGGCACGATGGGCTTTGTTTTTTGCTCGCTTT
This sequence comes from Pseudophryne corroboree, assembly GCF_028390025.1. Lineage (NCBI taxonomy): Eukaryota > Metazoa > Chordata > Amphibia > Anura > Myobatrachidae > Pseudophryne > Pseudophryne corroboree. The sequence goes on along the minus strand of NC_086454.1, from coordinate 156,685,009 downwards.
AATTTTTTGATAACATATCGCCCTGGGTCAAAAAACATCAAGGCTGATGCGCTCTCGCGGAGTTTTGCTCCAATCCAGGAGACCACCGAGGAGCCGTTGCCCATTGTTTCCCCATCATGTATTAAAGTGGGCATTACCCAGGACCTCTTATCATTAGTCCTTAGAGCACAGGAGCAGGCTCCTCCAGACCTTCCGGTAGGTCTTTTGTTTGTGCCTCCTAGGTTAAGACAGCGAGTGTTCCTGGAATTCCATGCCAAGAAGTCGGCAGGTCACCCGGGTATTGCCAGAACTCGGGAGTTGCTATCTAGGGCGGTGTGGTGGCCCTCGGTGGCTAAGGATGTGGATCAGTGGGTTCGGGCATGTGACATCTGTGCCCGAAATAAGACTCCTAGAGGGGTTCCTGTTGGCCCATTACATCCACTCTCTATCCCATCTAAGCCATGGATCCACATTTCGATGGATTTTGTGGTGGACTTGCCCAAATCCTCGGGGATGACAGCCATCTGGGTTGTCGTTGACAGGTTTTCGAAGATGGCGCACTTCGTTCCACTGGTTGGGCTGCCATCAGCCAGACGCCTGTCTGAATTATTTATGCTGCATGTTGTGCGTCTCCACGGGTTGCCACTTGATGTGGTCTCTGACCGCGGATCCCAGTTTGTGGCCAAATTCTGGAGGGCATTTTGTTCCGATCTCCAGATTTCTGTCAGCTTGTCATCAGGCTACCATCCGCAGTCTAATGGGCAGACTGAAAGGGTGAACCAGTCCTTGGAGCAGTTCCTCAGGTGTTATGTCTCCAAGTGTCAGACTGACTGGGTTGCTCATCTGTCCATGGCGGAGTTTGCCTATAACAACGCGGCTCACTCTGCTACAGGGATCTCTCCCTTCCTTTGTGTGTATGGGCATCATCCTAAGGCCAATTCTTTTGACCCCCTGGACTCCACGCCTGGTGGTTCCTCTGTGGTTTCGGTCCTTAGAGGTATTTGGCGGAAAGTGAAGAAAGCCCTTGTGTCTGTGTCATTAGTGACCAAAAGGGTTTTTGATAAGCGGAAAAGACCCTGCAGCTTCAAATTAGGAGACTTCGTCTGGTTGTCTACCAAGAATTTGAAGTTGAGACAGCCATCTCATAAGTTAGGGCCCCGGTTCATCGGCCCTTATAAGATCACCAGGGTTATCAATCCGGTGGCATTTCAGTTAGATCTGCCCCGTTCTTTGGGTATCAATAAAACATTTCATTGTTCCCTTTTAAAACGGGCGATTAGTAATCCTTCTTCCAGTGGAAGACCTTCCCCTCTTCTGATACGTGGCCAGAGGGAGTTTGTTGTTGAAAGGATTCTTGACTCCAAGGTGGTTCGGGGTCGGCTGTCATTTTTGGTGCACTGGAAGGGGTATGGCCCGGAGGAGCGGTCGTGGGTGCGCAGTTGTGATCTTCATGCCCCCAGACTGATACGCTCTTTCTTCTCGCAGTTCCCCGATAAACCCGGTGGTAGGGGTTCTTTGACCCCTCGTCAGAGGGGGGGTACTGTTAGGGTCTCCTGCCCTGTGCTGCCACGTCGTCATGGCAACCGGGAGACAAGTGCTAGTGGAGTAACCTGAGCGCAGCTGATACTCCGGTTCGGGTCTTTTGCTGTGCAGTGGTTATAGGCTCTGTGCACGGCAGGGGATCCGGTGCTGGTTTTTGTGCTCACAGTCTGTGAGGTCTGAGTGGGGCGTGGACAGCACCTGCTTTATAAGGCCTCTTTTCAGGGTAAGCAGATGCTGCTGAATCTCTGTTGGTTAGTCAGTTCATGAAAGTTAGCCAGTACTGTGTAGCTTTGTATTTGTTTGTTGCTTACTGCAAATAGGCCTGGGGATTTGGTATTACACTCTGCCAATCCAGACCTAGCAGTAAGACTGGAGTCAGTCGTTTAGCTTGCTGGGGTTCTGTTATTACTCTGTGAACTTAGCAAGTTTGCGGCTGTATTCTAACACTTGCCTGTCTAATCCTGTCTCACTGTGCTAGGTGTCAGGGGTCAGTTTAGTGGCAGTAAGCTTAAACCTGTGCACTGCAAGTGAGAATCAGGATTGTGGAGGCTCTCCTTGTGTCTATCATTCCATCTCTGACCAAGGAGTTTACTGCCACACCCGTTGGTAACCCTTTAGGGTTTTGCTGTTGCCCTTAGCAACAGCATTCCGGGTTCTCTACGTATTAAAACACAACATCTTGCTTTTTACATCTGAGCAGTTCTAATACAAGGGAGATACCCAGTTCCTTAGCCTCTGGGCTTCTCTGTTCACTGTGTGTGTATTTTGTTACCCTATCACCTTCTGTGTACGTTATGTCATATTCCCCAGTTTGTCTGTGAGTCCATTTGTTTTGCATAACAGTTCAAACACCAGTACATTCCTGCAGACACTGGAGTGCATAACAGTTCTGACACTAGTACTTTCCTGCAGGCACTGGTGTGCATAACAGGTTTATCACAAACTTGGGATGGTGATACATGCTACCTATTATATAGTCTGTTACCTAGAGATGATTTGTTTTGTTTTTTTAATTCACATTCAATACCATTCATATATATCAATCCCATTAGCTTACCAAGTTGCAATGTTACAGATGCGCTAATGCACTGTCCTACCATAATTGGGCAATTTATTATCGGTTTTCATATGTATGTCAGTGTGAGAATACGGTATCTTATTTAAACGCTATATATTTATCATATATATTATGATTCTGGAACACATAATACTGGTGCAGATAGTCAGATTGCACATGATCACATAGTATTATTTGTTTAAAAATTATACCAAAATTATAGGATAAATATCCAGTGGAATTGCCCTGGGGATTATCACAAACTTGGAATGGTGATACATGCTACCTATTATATAGCCTGTTCCCTAGAATTAATTTGTTTTGTTTTTTTAATTCACATTCAATACCATTCATATATATCAATCCCATTAGTTTACCATGTTGCAATGTTACAGATGCGCTAATGCACTGTCCTAGCATAATTGGGCAAAACAACAATTCGCACAAGCGTCGCTGAAACGGCGAACTAACAATTTGCAAAGCCCTCGATCGGACATAACAGCCTAAAGAAGAATGCTAGTCCGTTGGCTATGTGGATACATCACGGCTGTATCAACCCAAACAAACACAGCCCGCGTCGACCAAAAATGAATGATTTCGCCCATCAATTCGTTAACTAGTTATGCCACAGAGGCATGCAGTGCCTCATGGCTCATTGTGGTCATTAGTTCCTAGATCAGCCTTAAAACGTGGGGAAGTGAACCTTCAGTCCTCGAGCTGTTGTTGAACTACACATACCAGCATGCCCTGCAACTGTTTTGCTTCATTGTTGATGTAAGCATTTTGTTATATCAAAGTAGTGCCTCATGGCTTATTGAGGACATTAGTTCCTAGATAATGGAAAGGCTGAATTCTTATCTATATTGGTAGAGCAGAGATAATGGCAGCTGCCATGCGCAGCCAAAAGGTACATTTTAATAATAAAGAAATTGTAAATATATTTGTATACATATAGGAAACAGGCCTGAAAATGACCTTATTTTAAACATGTCATTTGTGATTTTACAGCAACAAAGCTCAAGGTATGTCAATTCAAGGATAATTAAAAATCTATGGGGTTCTGATACAGTGTATACTAAAATATTTGCTACCCCGCTGTTGTATAATATAAATTAGAATTTTCTAAATGCTGTTTAATTCGTAATAAAATCAAAATATCTATATAGTTTTGCTATTTTTCCCGATTCTCAGGGGCAAGTATATGTGTATATATATATATATATATATATATATATTTATGCCCTGCAGAAGTTTTGCATCATTGTTTGTGTAAGCATCTTGGTATGTATTCACTAAGCAGGGATAACCCTGTTCAAACCCAGTTGACCAAAAAGTTTTGCTTCACTGGTTGTGTAAGCATTTTGGTATGTATTCACTAATCAGGGATAACCCTGTTCAGCCCAATTTACCAAAAGGTAAGTAACCCTCTAAATTATATGTTTTAATCGTTATAAACAGAAACTAATATTCGGCCGCCCATCAATTTGTTAACTAGTTATGCCACAGAGGCATGTAGTGCCTCATGGCTCATTGAGGTCATTAGTTCCTAGATAATGGAAAGGCAGAATTCTAATATTCGCCCATCAATTTGTTAACTAGTTATGCCACAGAGCCATGTAGTGCCTCATGGCTCATTGTGGTCATTAGTTCCTAGATCATTTCCAATTCGCCCATCAATTTTTTAACTAGTTATGCCACAGAGGCATGTAGTACCTCATGGCTCATTGTGGTCATTAGTTCTTAGATCATCGTTAAAACATGGGGAGGTGAGCCCTCAGTCCTCGAGCTGTATGAGGTCTGGACATGTCACGATGTAATATACAGGAATATATGGTGCTCAGCTATATAAACGGTTTAATACACAGTAATATGTGGTATGCTTGCAGCGTTATACATGTTGTAATACCCAGTAATATGTGGTCTGTATACAGTGCTATACACTCTGTAATACACAGTAATATGTGGTATGCTTGCAGCGTTATACACGTTGTAATACCCAGTAATATGTGGTCTGTATACAGTGCTATACACTCTGTAATACACAGTAATATATGGTATGCTTGCAGCGTTATACACGTTGTAATACACTGTAATATGTGGTCTGTATACAGTGCTATACACTCTGTAATACACTGTAATATGTGGTCTGTATGCATCGATATAAACGGTTTAATACACAGTAATATGTGGCATTTGGTGTAAATCTTTTTTCGTTAATATACAGGTCTGGACATGTCACACTGTAATACCGACAAGTCTGGTCATGTCTGCTTGCAATCAAAGTTCAGCGATCGCCCACAATAAAGATAAACTTTTTAGTGCTATTTAACACACAGTAACATATGTCATGTATGCAACGATATATAGGTTGTAATATACAGTTAAGCTTTTTAAAAAAAATTCAATTTAAAACCAAATACGCTGTTTCTACATATGTTTGCAAAAAATAATGTGTGAGAATGTCATTTTGAAATTTGTGCTGTCATCAATAATCATGCATGGCCATTAAAATCAATACGCTTTTTAAATCAGTACCAGGTGTGATGCTTCCGTGCATCTAAGAAAATGGACACGGTCATTAGTCATTATGCTTTTTAAACCTGTACCATGTGTGACATAGTGTGATTTTTAAATAGTACCATATGTGCCATGCATGAAGTTTCAGCTGCTGGAATGTAAGAACATTTTGTGTTACTTTAAAATATATCTTTTTTTTTTTGTGTGTCATATGTGACATTCTTTTCAAAGCCATTATCTTTTAATACGGTTTAATATCGAGCTCTATAAATTTTATATTAAATTTTATATAAAAGCGATATCAAACACTATCATTTAATATTAAAGGAGGCGTTACCCAGGAGAAAGGGGTGGAGCAACTGTCACTTTGACAGAAAGGTGGTCTTTCTCTACTCAGCGTTAACGCTATACCGCAGTGTAAAAACACTATTTTCCCAGCAAGTCACCTTCAAACACCAGAGTATAAATAAGTGCACTTATTACACTGACTGTTAAGTAAATCAGCTAGAGTTAACACTGCAGTGTATAAAATGCTATAGCAAACCCATCTCATATAACAGCGCAGGGAAAGCGCAGGGAAAAACAGGCAGACAGACTTCATAGTGAGCCTATGACATACTCACATTCTACAGCGTTATGCATTTCTGTCAGGAACCATTTGCCTGTGATAATTCAGCTATGACAGCAGTGATTTGGTAAATCAGTGTACTGTGCCATAATCTTTTGGATAATTAATTTGGTACCAACAGTAGGCAAGAGAAAGGGAGAAGAAAGTCTGACATTAAGACTACCCATCTCAGTTAAAGTCAGCATTAGCAATACAGACTAACTTTGTCCTGTGGAAGCATCTTGGATAGCCCTAGCCACAGCCACGGCGTACCATTATCTACATTTGTTAATCCTATCCTAGTCTGTCTGGAATAAGAAATTATCCTATTGTATATTACAGTGACTTAAAAGGAAGGAACTAAAGTGTTAATAAGCAATAACTTAAACTGGATTTATTTGGAAAAGCCCCAACAGTTTCTTCATTTATCACACGGGTATTCTAAATGACACTGGCAAAATAGTACCCAACCGAACTGTATTGTGTGGACAGTCTTGGGGTAATCGTAGACACTAATAGTATCGTATCGATGTAAAGTTAAAGTATATGCATAAAGTAATACTGTTTCATATACCCTCAAGGGGGTTACGTAAGATTGCATTTATGGTCACATATAGCCTACTGTATATGCTTAAATGTCTAAATTCAGGTATTCGCTCATTGAGAAACTGGAAGCAGTTTAATAAATGACCTTAGTGTGAAATACATTGTTACAATTTAAAAATTGATGTATGGTACTGTAACTGTTCTTTTACAAGTTAGTGTTTATTCAACTTTCACATAGTTCACTATTGCAATCTGTATGCTAAATAAACTGGTATTTAGAGCTATATAAGTAGTTCATTATGTGGAAGCTCCTGTACTCACCTCTCAGTTAAGAATCAAGAACCGGGGAGTCCTAAGGGAAAAGAGATGTCATAAGCACTTACCTGAATACTTACCTAGTTATTACATGATTGCCATCACCTGTGCTGAAACACCTTTCTTATCCATTAACCTGTTCAGAACAGGTGTTGCCAATCATAAACTGAGGGGCAAGTCCAGAAGCAGAGCATTTGGTCCCTCCTGGAGACGGTCATGTTGGGAGGTATGAGAATGTATTGTGCATGAAATAAAACAATGAGAATCGGGTAAGTTGAGGTAGGTACATACATACATATTGGGAGGACCTTTGTCTGTGCCAACTGTGAGGCTTTAACAACATCACCCTAGATAAACATCATAACCTTCAGTTGAAAGCTTCTCTATAGCACAAGCAGGATTCTGAATTGGTACAATTACTTTAAGAAAGTCATTATGATGGAATTAATGCAGCTGCTTCAAGACTTGCAGTACTTACACCGCATCTGCAGGACCCCGCAAGTGAGTGATGTACTTTGCTCTAGTAATCTACCAATCTATTTTCCAGCTGAGCTGTGAGTCAGACTGATGGCTAAGCAGATATGGTTGAATTGCTCAGTGCTTTTAACTCTGCATTGCACACCAGTGACATACATTAACACACCTCATATGGGACAGAAGGAAAAGGCCTGTGTAACAGGGCCATGCACAACCTACCCTGTCCTGCTTTCCCCAATTAAACTCTTGCCTTACACAGTAGAAGCGGTAATTAGAGGTTCAGGAGTCTCAACCTGTATTTAATAACATGATGTGGACACTGATGAGCTGGGATTGCAGTGATCCAGTGGCCTCATCACTGTGTGACCTGTTCCCAGATTATGAGTTAGTTTACTGGAGTTTTGTACCATGATGTTACCAGAGGGCTCCTGTATGAACGTATTTATTCCTGGACTGACAACTTGCATTACCTGTTAATTAATGTTTTTAAGATTTTATATGTAAGTGCATTAGCTCTCATTTGCAATGATTGATAAAAGGATAACCTCCAGAATTTGCGACCTGCTTCTCTGTTTTTATATGAAGATTGATTTAAAAGGAAACCTACAGTACCAGTGAGTGAGAATCTTCAGAAGTTCTTCATGACAAGGAAGAGGAAAAAGGTCACCCACCTGCACATCAGTACCAGCAGGAGGGGAGATCACCCATAACACTGATCTCACTTTAGGCGAGTAAACACACAACGGGAGGAGCAGAATTCATCTGATTCTGCCTCCTGTGTTGATTAACATTATTTCAATTACATCACAAACTATTTGAATTTTTGCACCTATTGGATATTTTTTTCTTTTCAGTTTTGTGATAGGGCATCCTTTTTTTTCTTTATGTTGTGAACCTATCTCATAGGAGTACATGTAATTCAGAATCTGAGTTTTGAGATCATACGAAAATATACAATCGCAGATTTACCGTATTTGCCGGCGTATAAGACGACCCCCAACATTTCCACTCAAAATATAGAGTTTGTTATATACTCGCCGTATAAGACTACCCACTCTTCCGCACACCTTCCACACACCAAATAAAACGTAAAAGAACAAAGAAGTTTAAAACTTGCATCATATTTCTTTCTTTTTGCTGGTGCCATGATAGGGTTGATAGGCGTTTGACGGCTGGACATTTTCTATGCTGTATTGTACTGTACAATGGTGCAGTACTGTGGTTGGCTGTTGGCTGTATACAAAGCCTGATTGGATTGGTCCCTGTCTGCCCTCCCTGTCTCCCTGTCACTAGCAGCAGTCTATTAATACCAAGTGACATACTGTATATTATGACCGCATGTGCAAGGGGCGGGTCGGAGCGCCGCTGCTTCCCGCCGAGCAGAACGGGCCGGTCACGCCGAAAAGGCTGGCACCCCTGTATCGCTTCTGATGCTCGCCGCAGCCACGCTGATGACCCGCCGCGGCCGCAGTGCATCGGGAGGCCACTATGGCACCCAGCGTATGAAGTGCACCCGGCGTATAAGACGACCCCCCCACTTGGAGGCATGTTTTGCAGGGCAAAAAAGTCGTCTTATACGCCGGCAAATACGGTAATTCACCCAACACATTAGCTCTATGTTTCAACAGCATTTGTCATAATGGATTTATTGCTGTTGCCGAGTGTGGTGAAATTTACAGGTGCTGTTAGGCTGTATATTTGTGTTCATGTGGAGGGCTATAGGAATCATTTTCGCATTTAAAGCCCAGACATCTTAGCTGAGAGAACAGAGTACAGATTGAACAAAAACATCAGGATACTGGTTAAAAAAAACAAAACAACGGATAATATTATCAGTGAACAAACACATTTTTTTAAACAAATGTGTATTGAAAAATAGAAGGTATTCACCAAACATTAAAGTAGCAACATGCTTATACCAGCAAAATACAATCAATGACAACAAAAAAGACCATTATTGGATTGAAGGGGAAGAGGGGACAATGTGTACAGGAATAGTTGTTGATTGTCAATAAATGAGAGATTGTTGTGTGGTCAATAACTGAACATATTTTATGATGAACCCCTCCTACCGCCATAATAGTGGGCCTGATTCAGGTCTCGATGGTATTGCATCGCATAGCGCGAAGTACTGATGTTCAGTATTTTGCGCATGCACCAGACCCATAATGTGCATGTGCACTACAGGTCCTGCATCGTTGGATGCACTACGGCTGCAAACTGTCTGTGATTGGCAGTCTGTTGCTGTTTGAGGACAGGGAGAGGATGGCAACGGCAGCCATTTCCTAAAATGGGAATGTGTCACCTCCATTTTGGGGCATACTTGCCTACTTTTGAAAAAGCATTTCAGGGAGATTGCGAAAGTAACACCTATCAGTGCGGGCACGTACTGCTACATTGGAGAGGCGTGTCATAAAAATGACTTACATTCAAATGTAAATGAGCCCCAAAGTTAGTAAGATCTATTTGTTGAAGAAAAGACACTGATATTTTGCAGGATTTGTTCGAGTATTGTGTTTTACAAGAGGTTCCATATACTGTAAGTGGCCATAGGGATCATTGTGCCTTATAACCAATGCAAGGAAATGGCACTAATGATCCCATTTGAATGTATGTATCTCTGATTTATTTTTCCCCCAAGAATGTAATAGCTGCATAATGGGGGTAAGGTGCAATCATGGAGATTGCTGGACTATTCAGGGAGTGAGGGAGATTGCTGCTATTTCAGGGAGTCTCCTGCAGAACGAGGGAGGGTAGGCAACTATGTTTTGAGGGAGTGTTGAGACCAGGGTCTCTGTCAGAAGATGGAGATTTCCTGGCCTCTTTGTAGGAACTGCGTCAGCCGGCTTGCGTGACCCCATGGGTCAGCCAGCTGGTAATGTTGTAGGTCCTAGGACGCAGTATGGCTTACTAAATGCAAGCAGGAGGCATCGTCATATATCAGACGCCTCCTTCTGCTTTACCATACTAGTGCATCGCTGCTGCTTCCATGAAAACAGTAGTGGCTGCACCTCTGTCCACATTTGAATCAGGCCCCCTGTTATTAATGATTAGCAGAGGGCAAAATAACCATTCCTCAATAATCAGTCACTAGTAACATTGAGTAAGGTGGACAGGAGACAGGTAAGAATGGGAAAGCAAAAAGGGAGAAGACAGGATAGAAAACAAGTAATAAAGGGGGAAGGGGAACTATGGGGGTCATTCAGACCCAATCGCTGCTGTGCGTTTACACACAGCAGCGTTCGGGTCTGGACTGCACATGCGCCGCAGTGCGCCGGCGCATGCCAGACAGCTGATGGCTGTCGTAGCCCTGCGATTGCCATTGCCTGATTGACAGGCAGAGGCGGTCGCTTGGGGGTAGCCCGGCGGCGTTTGGCCACCGCTTAGGGGGCGCGATCCAGGCAACACAGGCTTGCCCAGACCGTGGGGGGGATGGGCCGCTGTGGCCTCGTGACATCACACACAGCCTCTGCGGCCCGAGCATCGACAAGTAGCTCCCTGCCATCGCGCAGAAGCTGCGCTGGCTAGGAGCTACTCTTCCAGTACAAAAGCATCGCCGCAGTGCAATGCTTTTGTGCTTGTGCGGGGGGGTCGGCCCTGACATGCGGGGCTGACTAGCCCTGTGCTGGGTGTCCCGCCGCATGTCAGGGAAGCTGATCGTAGATGTGCTAAATTTAGCACATCTACAATCAACTCTGAATGAGGGCTTATGTGAAGTCTGCAGCTATCTTAAAATAAAAATGCACTAATTTATTTGTTAAAAGGTGTTTAAATTGCTCCTACATTTTACATAGCATAGCGCTGTATAGGGAGTATTGGTGGCTCTATCATACAGCAGGGATGGATGTAAGGTAAAGGATATAGGGGAAGGGAGAGAGCAGTGGCTGCCCCTCCCAATAGAGTAGGTGCCTATGGGCAGGACACAGTAAACTACATGAAATTTGAGAATATTCATACAGCACTGAAAAGCCCTTTATTATTTGTCTGATGTGATAACAAGGCTTTTCATGATTTGTTTCATTCTGAGAGGTGGTTACTGTAGAGAAATCTCAGATTTCTAGAGCGGTGCACCTAATTAGTACACAGTTCACTATCCCAAACACTGGTATGAGGAAAGCTATTGAGAGAACAACGGAAAGATCTGAGAGAAGCCTTGTGAAGGTAGAAGAGCAGGGAAGATGAATACCTTCTTGTCTCCTTCCCATCATCACCAGTCATTCTGCTCCATTATGTCCAGGGGCCACTGCAGAAGTATATCAGGGTCATGTACTGAAGCAGTTGAAGTAATGGGCCCTACAGACTGGGCGACCCGCCGCCGAGCTGCCCAACCGCCGATACGGCAGACAGGCAACCCGGCGGCGGGGGGAAGGTGACGGGGGGAGTGAAGTTTCTTCACTCCATAAGGTCTTGCGCGTGCGCAGATAACATGATCCCACTCAGTAGTTCACTTGCGATCCTGCGAGACTACGGACTTTTTCACGCATGCGCACCAAGCGCTTCCGGACGCGAATCACAGCGTAGTCTCCTTGTGAGTCCTCCCATGCTTTATAAATATCTTGTAAGAGCAGCGCTTGCCATGTATGACCCCTGAGGAAGTCCCAATTCAGCTAAAAGGGACGAAACGCATTGGGAAAACAACCTCCGGTTCTCCGCTCTGTCACATGACATACAGATAAGCACTTATAATTATTCAAATTGTATGAGTCCATCTAAATGTGTGTTTTTGTTTAGTGTAATAAAAATTTTAAAAACGGTATTACACTATTAGGATTTTTTCCCTTTTGGGAGTATTTTATTGGTTTTAAGGTCCTCGGATGGATGAGAATCCTGAAGGATCACACCTCAGTGCAGGACACTCTGAATGAGAATAAGTGAGTGTTCTTTTCACTAAGGGTGTGTGTAGTATACACACGTATATTAGTTGAATATGTTTCTAGTGCATGGGAAGTAAGTGCACTGGTGCAAGAGTTCACAATTTTTTACATGTTATTTGACCAAAAAGCACATCAGCACTTTTTTATGCATGCCAGCACAAAGTCACTTTATGAATCTGAAGGGCAGTATCATTGATACGTTGTCTTCATCCTATATTCATGTGCATTGACACATAAACGTTTGGACTACAGGGGAAGGAGAAGAAATACTAGGAAAAGTACTGTACCTAAAAGACACCGCTACATGTCCACTTAATTTATTTATCCGGTACGCATATATTGATTGTCACTGATAAGTCACTGGAGAAATCCCCATTTTGATGCACTGAAGGCACAGCTGATTTACCATTAGTGAAGATTTGAACTTTGGCCCACATTCCGAGTTGATCGGTCGCAAGGCGAATTTAGCAGAGTTACACACGCTAAGCCGCCGCCTACTGGGAGTGAATCTTAGCTTCTTAAAATTGCGACCGATGTATTCGCAATATTGCGATTACTAACTACTTAGCAGTTTCAGAGTAGCTTCAGACTTACTCTGCCTGTGCGATCAGTTCAGTGCTTGTCGTTCCTGTTTGACGTCACAAACACACCCAGCGTTCGCCCAGGCACTCCCACCGTTTCTCCGGCCACTCCTGTGTTTTTTCCGGAAACGGTAGCGTTTTCAGCCACACGCCCCTGAAACGCCGTGTTTCCGCCCAGTAACACCCATTTCCTGTCAATCACATTACGATCGCCGGAGCGATGAAAAAGCCGTGAGTAAAATTACTTTCTACATAGCAAAGTTACTTGGCGCAGTCGCAGTGCGAACATTGCGCATGCGTACTAAGCGGATTTTCATTGCGATGCGATGAAAAATACCGAGCGAACAACTCGGAATGAGGGCCCTTGTCCGATTGGAAATGGGACTACCCTGAAATTTAGCAGCAGCCACTATATACACTTTGGAGTGCTTCCTATTTATTGATTAAGCCACAGGAGAGTGGCTAACATATATTGTTATAATCATCACAAAAATTATCTTTATTTTTATACATATATATCTTTGTGAATCATTGAATTATAAGGTTGTTCGCGCTAATTGCACCTTTTTTATACATATATTTATTTATTTATTTATTTATTTTTCCCTTCTAACAGACACCCACCCCAGTCTATATATTTATTTTTTCTCTTCCTTGCTTCCCTACAAATCTAGTCCTCTTCGCTTTCGAGGCAGTATTAATGTAGGCCATACATCGGGGTACCGATGCTGCAATCCATTCTGCCGATCAAAAGAGATCATTTTTTTTGGTCGGGATCGGCAAATCCATTGTGGTTGGATATCCTCAATTCACCAACCCGGCGTCAGGGGACTGGGGACTTGCCCCAATCTGTCACATGTGTGGGCACCAACACTTTTCATCTCGCAGTGAATTAACCCTACACGTTTCATTTTGCATCATACATTGCAAGTTATATAATCCTCAAAAATTCGAGCCTAAGGCTCTCCATATCAACTACAAAGTGTTCGGAGAACTTCAAGGCAGACTATAAGGTAACTATCTGGTTTAAACAACAACAACTCTTACTATATGCTGCGAAGCAGTCCATATGTCATACATGGCCATCTGATTATGAGAATAAAGTTGGGTACACAGTATCGGATAGCCTAACTTGATCTCCTAATCTAACCGTTGTACACACACCATCCAATCAGATAATTGCTTGATTGCTTTTAAAAAGGCACTATTTGGCAACCAAGTCTTTAAAAAAAAAATTCAAAATAACATACCAACACAAAAACTATAGCGTGTTGTGTATACAGATCTAAACTCATTGGGCAGAATTCAAATTATTTTACTCACGGCAGCCAGCAGATGACGCCCAGTGGAGCATTTAAATTGTAGCTCCGTTCGGGCGCTATCAGCTGCCAGCACTGACATTTCAGCTCACATCCCCCGTGGGTGCGAGAAGAAATGTGTGAAAAGTGACCTGTTTGGATGCCCAAATGGCACTTTTCAGGATCACGCCAATTAGTTTAGTTAGGTTTAGCCGCTTTATGCCGCTAAACCAAACTCTAAAGGATGCAATCAGCGCGATAGGGGGATCCAACTGAATATCGCCCCTGCGATCTCCCGTCACTTTAGACGGGAGATCGGGGGGCAATAACAATTGAATTCCACCCAAGGTCTACATATTAGTTCACATCTTCCAACTAGAGAGAGCAGTGAGATCACAGCAGATTTTGTTGCCAGAACAGGACAGATGGATACAGAAGTGAAACTCATCTGGAATAAAGCCAATTCTGGGGGTAATTCTGAGTTAATCGCAGCAGGAACTTTGTTAGCAGTTGGCAAAACCATGTGCACTGCAGGGGAGGCAGATATAACATGTGCAGAGAGAGTTAGATTTGGGTGGGTTATTTTGTTTCTGTGCAGGGTAACATACATAGTAACATAGTAACATAGTATCTGAGGTTGAAAAAAGACAATTGTCCATCGAGTTCAACCTATTTGTGGTCTCCTATGCATGATAATTTGACTAAAATTTCTGACTGATGCTGCTGTCAGCCGTTGCATTTTATCCCTATTTATAGTAACTATAATGCATGACTATGCACCATACCCCTGGATATCCTTATCCATTAGGAATTTATCTAACCCATTCTTAAAGGTGTTGACAGATTCCGCCATTACAACTCCCTCGGGCAGGGAATTCCAAACACGTATTGTCCTTACCGTGAAAAAGCCTTTACGCCGTATTGTGCGGAATCTCCTCTCCTCTAACCTGAGCGAGTGTCCACGAGTCCTCTGTGTTGATCTAACCAAAAACAGGTCCCGCGCAAGCTCTGTGTATTGTCCCCTTATATATTTGTAGATGTTGATCATATCCCCTCTTAGTCTCCGCTTTTCCAATGTAAACATGCCTAGTCTTTCAAGCCTTTCCTTGTATTCCATCGTCTCCATGCCCTTAATTAGTTTGGTCGCCCTCCTCTGTACCTTTTCAAGCTCCAGGAAATCGTTTTTGTAGTACGGTGCCCAGAATTGTACACAGTATTCAAGGTGTGGCCTGACTAGTGATTTATATAACGGGAGTATAATACTCTCGTCCCTAGCATCAATACCCCGTTTTATGCATGCTAATATCTTATTAGCCTACTTTGCTGCAGTCCTACTTTGGGTATTACTGCTTAGCTTGCTATCTATGAGGACACCCAAGTCCTTTTCCAGTACAGAATCCCCTAATTTTACCCCATTTAGTAGGTAGGTGTAATTTTTGTTCTTGTTACGACCCGTGCATTACCTTACACTTGTCTGTGTTGAAGCGCATTCTCCATTTGGCTGCCCATGCTTCTAATTTAACTAAGTCGTTCTGAAGAGACTCGGCATCCTCCTCTGTATTTATAGCCTTACACAATTTGGTATCATCTGCAAAAATTGACACCATGCTCTCTAGACCTTCTGTTAGGTCGTTAATGAAAATATTGAACAATAGTGGTCCTAATACTGAGCCTTGCGGCACACCACTTAGCACTTCAGTCCAAGTTGAAAAAGATCCATTAACCACAACGCGCTGCTCCCTATTATCTAACCAGTTTTTGACCCAAGTGCATATTGTGCTTCCTAGCCCTGATTCTTGTAGCTTGTAGATAAGTCTCATGTGTGGTACAGTATCGAACGCTTTGGCAAAGTCTAAAAAGATTACATCCACGTCTTTACCCTGATCTAGGTTTGCGCTTACTGTTTCATAAAAGCCAAGTAAGTTGGTTTGACAGGATCTGTCCTTCATAAAACCCATGTTGATTATTTTTAATGACCTTATTGGTTTCAAGGAACTTCTGAATACTATCTCTTAGAATACCTTCCAATACTTTCCCCACTATAGATGTAAGACTAACTGGTCTATAATTACCTGGTTCAGCTTTACTTCCCTTTTTGAATATAGGTACTACTTCCGCTATACGCCAGTCTTTGGGAACCATACCTGATAAAACTGAATCCTTAAAGATCAAAGATAGCGGTTTTGCCAGTTCAGAGTGAAGCTCCATTAGAACCCTTGGATGAATGCCATCGGGCCCTGGTGATTTATTAATCTTTAAATGTTTTAATCGGTCACAGACTACTTCCTCGCTTAAATAAGTACCTATCAGTGTCATATTCTCACTATTGAGATTGTGTGTCAGTCCCTGAATTGGGTCCTCTCTAGTGAATACTGTTGAAAAAAACTCATTTAGTGTGTCCGCTCTGTCATTATCATTTTTGCTTAAGACTCCCAACTTGTCTTTTAAAGGGCCTATACTCTCCTTCTTTAATCTCTTGCTATTAATGTATTTAAAGAATTTTTTGGGATTCGCTTTGCTTTCCTTTGCTACTAGTTTTTCAGTTTCTACTTTAGCTGCTCTTATTTCCTTTTTGCAAATTTTGTTACATTTCTTATAGTGCTGAAATGACTCTGCTTCCCCGTCAGATTTGTATTTTTTAAATGCTCGCCTTTTCTTGCCCATAAATTCCTTAATCTTTTTGTTAAGCCACATCGGTTTATGATTTTTATTCCTTTTTTTGCTACTCATAGGAATACATTTGAGTGTATTTTTAGCTAGCAGGAATTTTAGTACCTCCCATTTCTCCGTAGTATTTTTTCCTAAAAACAAACCTTCCCATTCAATATCCCTGAAAAATACTCTCATCTTTTAAAAATTTGCTTTGCTAAAGTTTAAAGTCCTAGTTGAGCCAGTATAGGGCTGTTTATAGAAACTGATATTGAATGTGACCATATTGTGGTCGCTGTTTCCTATGGGTTCCCCTACTATAATACCTGATACCAAATCCCCATTGTTTGTTAATACCAGGTCTAAGATTGCATTGTACCTAGTTGGTTCCTCAATTAGTTGGACTAAGTAGTTATCATTAAGTGTGTTTAAAAACATATTGCCCCTAGCAGTATCACATAAGTCGTTTTTCCAGTTTATCTCTGGATAGTTAAAATCTCCCATCACTACTATGTCTCCTACTCCTGCTGCTCTTTCAATTTGCTTTAGTAACAATTCATCATCAGATGCGTTGATACCAGGCGGCCTATAGCATACACCCAATACTAACTTTTTTATTCCTTTTTCCCCGCATGCAATTTCTACCCATAATGTCTCGACAGTGTCTACAGTCCCCTCCTGAATATCTTCCCATATATTAGGTTTTAAAAACGGCTTTACGTAAAGACACACCCCTCCACCCTTTCTATTTAGTCTGTCTCTCCTAAACAGTGTATAGCCCTCTAGATTGACTGTCCAATCATGAGATTCATCCCTCCAAGTTTCAGTAATGCCTATAATATCATACTGTTTGCTTGCTGCAAGTATTTCTAGTTCACCCTTTTTACCAGTAATGCTTCTGGCGTTTACATACATACAACTAAGATAAGTATTTTCCCTTGCGTTAGGGACATCTTTCACCTTATGTAGCAAGGATGACCTGTAATCGTCATTGGTTAGTGCTTTGGTAAAATCCCTTTTAGTACCCATGTTAGTAACCTTACCGCCTGCTCTTACCCTCCCCCCAACTTCTCCCCCATTTCGTTTACTACCGCCATCCCCACTATTCTCACTGCATGACCCATAGTTTCTAGCTAAACCCTCCCCCCAGGCTCCTAGTTTAAAATCTCCTCCAACCTTCTAACCATGCTTCCCCCCAGCACCGCTGCCCCCTCCTCAGTCAGGTGCAATCCGTCACGACAAAAGAGATGGCGCCTGACTGAGAAGTCCGCCCAGTGTTCCAGGAACACAAACCCCTCTTTCCTGCACCAATCCCTAAGCCACACATTTACCTCCCTAATCTCCCTCTGCCTCCCTGGACTAGCGCGTGGCACCGGTAATAATTCCGAGAATAGTACCTTAGATGTCCTTGCCTTCAGTTTCTTTCCTAAGTCCCTATAGTCTTTCTTAAGGACATCCCACCTTCCGCTAACTTTGTCATTGGTGCCAACGTGCACCAAGACCGCCGGGTCTTTGCCAGCCCCTCCCAACAATCTATCTACCCGGTCTGCGATGTGCCGTACCCGAGCACCCGGGAGACAACAGACTGTACGGCGATCACGGTCCCGGTAGCAGATTGCCCTATCTGCCTTCCTGATGATAGAATCCCCTACCACCACCATCTGACTAGGTACCTCTCTATCTTTTATCCCAACCGCGCCAGAGGGACCGCACCTCTGGATGCTAGAGGGAGCAGTCTCCTCCGGCACCGTCATTTCTTCACTATCATCCTCCGATTCCTCGTCCAATCGGGCAAATTTGTTCGGGTTTGATAGTTCGGAGATGTCGTGCCTCCCCCTCTTTTTCTTCCTTCTAACTGTGACCCAACTGGCTACCTGATCATCATCCTCTTCTGCCAGTGACCCCTCCCGCAACTCCTCCACCGTTCTGTCTAAACTACGCTCGAGATTGTGAATCCCCCTCAGTCGCGTAACGGTTTGCTCTAGATCAGTTACCTGGGCTTCCAGGGCAACCGTTCGCACACACCTCGTGCAGATGTAATCACACTGGGCCGGTAGCTCCAGGTGTGCATACATCTTGCACGACATGCACTGAGTGAGGTCCTCAATCACAGCCCCTCCCATATTGTTTGTAAGGTCTAACTCCCTGTTACTCTCACAGAAAAAGCAGCAAAAATACAGAGTAGAAGACAAGCAATCTCACTTATACAATAAATTAAGCTGGCTTATACTTAACTATCTTTGTGTGGTTCTTGGTCCTTCACTTTTATGCAGCCGTAGTACTCTCTCCTGCGGCACCTATACTCCACTTAGCAGTTGCAGTTGTTCCAGCTCACTGCACCTCCTTTTCACTCAGCTTCCAGCTCCTGGAAAAACACACACACACAAAAAAAAACCCCGCACAATCACAGCCCCTCTGCTACTCCAAGTAAGAGACCCTTTCACTCACTCACAAGGTCAGCCCCTTCCAGCCTCACCGGAAGTTTAATGGTACTGCAAATGTGTGTTCCTGATTGTGTATTGTGTATTATAAAACTCACCTTTTTCTGTATTCTAACTCACCTTTTTGCTGTTTAAAACTCACACTTAGAAATCCAATCAGCACTTGGAAGAGACAAGCCCCACAGAGCCGGTAAATACTGTCTGCTTTATCTTTACACTGCAATTTAGATTGCAGATTGAACACACCACACCCAAGTCTAACTCTCTCTGCACATGTTATATCTGCCTCCCCTGCAGTGCACATGGTTTTGCCCAACTGATAACAAAGTTCCTGCTGCGATCAACTCAGAATTACCCCCTATGTAAGCATGCGGAGTTTGATGTATCTTAAACTGCATATGTGCCAGATTGATTTCTGGCATGTATTAAACATACTTGTGCCACCTCTACATGGACGGTAAAATAGCCCTGGCAATGTAGTGCGCACAACAAGGCAGATCACGGGGTATGGCCTAACAGCAAGCCCCGTGTCTATTTTGATGGGAGAAAGAGAGTTAGATGCGAGAGTGGTGTGTCCAAACTGAAATCTAAATTGCAGTGTAAAAATTAAGCTGTCCAGCATTTGTGGGCTGCATTCAAAATCAGCCAGTATTTACCCTTCATGCAAAAAATTCATTTGCTCCCCTTGCATTGCAACATGGTTTGTCCAGGTACAGTTACTTGCTCTTTCTTGCTGTATTCCCAACTCAGAATCAGATAAAGACAGACATTTTATCTGACAAGCTGTAAATCATCAGATATCATGACCAAACACTGTGATATATCTCACAGTGTATGACCACACAATATCTTTCTTCTTCCCCAGGGAGGAGACATTTCCCCATTCCTCCCCTCTGAGGGAACAGGGAAAATATCAGCGGTTGGCTTCTGCAGCACATGCACTGCCAGATGCTACATAGAAACATAAAATTTGATGGCACCTCGACCATGTTTTATAGCTAGTTCTTTGTAAGGATATTCTTATGTCTATCCCAAGCATGTTTACATTTCTCTACTGTATTAGACTCTACCATCTCTGACGGTAGACTATTCCATCTATCCACTACGCTTTCTGTAAAGTAATTTTTCCTCAAGTTTCCTTTGACCCTTCCTCCTTAGAGTTTCAGCATATGTCCTCATGTTTTCATAGTTCTCTTAAGTTGAAGAATATCTCCCTCCTGGACCCTGTTAAAACCCTTGATATATTTGAAAGTTATATCATATTGCCCCTTTCCCTTCTCTGCTCCAAACTATACATATTAAGATCTTTTAGTCTTTCCTGGTAAATTTTGTGATGTAGGCCATGCACCATTTTAGTTACCTGTCTTTGTACAGTCTCTAATGTATTTATATCCTTCTGGAGATATGTCCTCCAGGACAGAACACAGTGTTCTAGATGAGGCCGTACTGATGACCTATACAGTGGCATTATTACTTCTTTCTTTCTGCTACTGATTCCTCTCCCTATGCAACCAAGCATCTGACTTGCCTTTCTTATTGCTTTGTTGTATGGCTTACCTGCCTTTAAGTCCCCTGAAATAGTGAATCCTACAGTAAATCTGTTTCCTCCTCAGTAGTTTCCATTACAGTGCCGTTAATACTATATTTAGCCTTTGGGTTTTTGAGACCCAAGTGCATGATTTTGCATTTTTTTGCCATTAAACTGTAGTGACCATGCTCTAGTCTACCTAGCTCATCAATCACTTGTTTCAGCCCTCCTGGTGGATCTACTCTGTTGCATATTTTTGTGTCATCAGCAAAAAGGCATACTTTCCCTTTAATACCATTTGCAATGTCCCTAACAAAGATCTTGAAAAGCACTGGTCCAAGTACAGATCCCTGGGGTACATGACTTGTAACCGTTCCCTCCTGAGTCTGCACTCCATTTATAACTCTCTGTTTCCTATTCTGCAACCAGGTTATTATCCATTTAACCATGTTAGAATCCAATCCCAAACTTTCCAGTTTATTTAAGTCTATGATACGGGACTGTGTCAAAAGCTTTACTAAAGTTTAATTTAGAGATGAGCGGGTTCGGTTTCTCTGAATCCGAACCCGCCCGAACTTCATGTTTTTTTTCACGGGTCCGAGCGACTCGGATCTTCCCGCCTTGCTCGGTTAACCCGAGCGCGCCCGAACGTCATCATGACGCTGTCGGATTCTCGCGAGGCTCGGATTCTATCGCGAGACTCGGATTCTATATAAGGAGCCGCGCGTCGCCGCCATTTTCACACGTGCATTGAGATTGATAGGGAGAGGACGTGGCTGGCGTCCTCTCCATTTAGATTATAAAAGAGAGAGATTTACTGGAGCTTAGGACTAGGAGGAGTACTGTAGAAGTGTAGAGAGTGCAGAGAGTTTACTAGTGAGTGACCACCAGACAGTGCAGTTTATTTAATATATCTGTTCTCTGCCTGAAAAAAGCGATACACACAGTGACTCAGTCACATACCATATCTGTGTGCACTGCTCAGGCTCAGCCCAGTGTGCTGCATCATCTATATATATTATATATCTGTCTGACTGCTCAGCTCACACAGCTTATAATTGTGGGGGAGACTGGGGAGCACTGCAGTGCCAGTTATAGGTTATAGCAGGAGCCAGGAGTACATAATATTATATAGTGAGTGACCACCAGACAGTGCAGTTTATTTAATATATCCGTTCTCTGCCTGAAAAAAGCGATACACACAGTGACTCAGTCACATACCATATCTGTGTGCACTGCTCAGGCTCAGCCCAGTGTGCTGCATCATCTATATATATTATATATCTGTCTGACTGCTCAGCTCACACAGCTTATAATTGTGGGGGAGACTGGGGAGCACTGCAGTGCCAGTTATAGGTTATAGCAGGAGCCAGGAGTACATAATATTATATAGTGAGTGACCACCAGACAGTGCAGTTTATTTAATATATCCGTTCTCTGCCTGAAAAAAGCGATACACACAGTGACTCAGTCACATACCATATCTGTGTGCACTGCTCAGGCTCAGCCCAGTGTGCTGCATCATCTATATATATTATATATCTGTCTGACTGCTCAGCTCACACAGCTTATAATTGTGGGGGAGACTGGGGAGCACTGCAGTGCCAGTTATAGGTTATAGCAGGAGCCAGGAGTACATAATATTATATTAAAATTAAACAGTGCACACTTTTGCTGCAGGAGTGCCACTGCCAGTGTGACTGACCAGTGACCTGACCACACTGACCACCAGTATAGTTAGTAGTATACTTATATTGTGATTGCCTGAAAAAGTTAAACACTCGTCGTGTGACTTCACTTGTGTGTTGTTGTTTTTTTTATTCTATAAAAATAAAACTCATTCTGCTGACAGACAGTGTCCAGCAGGTCCGTCATTATATAATATATAATATATACCTGTCCGGCTGCAGTAGTGATATATATATATTTTTTATATCATTTATCATCCAGTCGCAGCAGACACAGTATGGTAGTTCACGGCTGTGGCTACCTCTGTGTCTGCACTCGGCAGGCAGTCCGTCCATAATTGTATACCACCTAACCGTGGTTTTTTTTTCTTTCTTCTTTATACATACATAGTTACATAGACATCTCTTTATCAACCAGTCTATATTAGCAGCAGACACAGTACAGTACGGTAGTTCACGGCTGTGGCTACCTCTGTGTCTGCACTCGGCAGGCAGTCCGTCCATAATTGTATACCACCTAACCGTGGTTTTTTTTTCTTTCTTCTTTATACATACATAGTTACATAGACATCTCTTTATCAACCAGTCTATATTAGCAGCAGACACAGTACAGTACGGTAGTTCACGGCTGTGGCTACCTCTGTGTCTGCACTCGGCAGGCAGTCCGTCCATAATTGTATACCACCTAACCGTGGTTTTTTTTTCTTTCTTCTTTATACATACATAGTTACATAGACATCTCTTTATCAACCAGTCTATATTAGCAGCAGACACAGTACAGTACGGTAGTTCACGGCTGTGGCTACCTCTGTGTCTGCACTCGGCAGGCAGTCCATAATTGTATACTAGTATCCATCTCCATTGTTTACCTGAGGTGCCTTTTAGTTGTGCCTATTAAAATATGGAGAACAAAAATGTTGAGGTTCCAAAATTAGGGAAAGATCAAGATCCACTTCCACCTCGTGCTGAAGCTGCTGCCACTAGTCATGGCCGAGACGATGAAATGCCAGCAACGTCGTCTGCCAAGGCCGATGCCCAATGTCATAGTACAGAGCATGTCAAATCCAAAACACCAAATATCAGAAAAAAAAGGACTCCAAAACCTAAAATAAAATTGTCGGAGGAGAAGCGTAAACTTGCCAATATGCCATTTACGACACGGAGTGGCAAGGAACGGCTGAGGCCCTGGCCTATGTTCATGGCTAGTGGTTCAGCTTCACATGAGGATGGAAGCACTCAGCCTCTCGCTAGAAAAATGAAAAGACTCAAGCTGGCAAAAGCAGCACAGCAAAGAACTGTGCATTCTTCGAAATCCCAAATCCACAAGGAGAGTCCAATTGTGTCGGTTGCGATGCCTGACCTTCCCAACACTGGACGTGAAGAGCATGCGCCTTCCACCATTTGCACGCCCCCTGCAAGTGCTGGAAGGAGCACCCGCAGTCCAGTTCCTGATAGTCAGATTGAAGATGTCAGTGTTGAAGTACACCAGGATGAGGAGGATATGGGTGTTGCTGGCGCTGGGGAGGAAATTGACCAGGAGGATTCTGATGGTGAGGTGGTTTGTTTAAGTCAGGCACCCGGGGAGACACCTGTTGTCCGTGGGAGGAATATGGCCGTTGACATGCCAGGTGAAAATACCAAAAAAATCAGCTCTTCGGTGTGGAGGTATTTCACCAGAAATGCGGACAACAGGTGTCAAGCCGTGTGTTCCCTTTGTCAAGCTGTAATAAGTAGGGGTAAGGACGTTAACCACCTCGGAACATCCTCCCTTATACGTCACCTGCAGCGCATTCATAATAAGTCAGTGACAAGTTCAAAAACTTTGGGTGACAGCGGAAGCAGTCCACTGACCAGTAAATCCCTTCCTCTTGTAACCAAGCTCACGCAAACCACCCCACCAACTCCCTCAGTGTCAATTTCCTCCTTCCCCAGGAATGCCAATAGTCCTGCAGGCCATGTCACTGGCAATTCTGACGAGTCCTCTCCTGCCTGGGATTCCTCCGATGCATCCTTGCGTGTAACGCCTACTGCTGCTGGCGCTGCTGTTGTTGCTGCTGGGAGTCGATGGTCATCCCAGAGGGGAAGTCGTAAGCCCACTTGTACTACTTCCAGTAAGCAATTGACTGTTCAACAGTCCTTTGCGAGGAAGATGAAATATCACAGCAGTCATCCTGCTGCAAAGCGGATAACTGAGGCCTTGACAACTATGTTGGTGTTAGACGTGCGTCCGGTATCCGCCGTTAGTTCACAGGGAACTAGACAATTTATTGAGGCAGTGTGCCCCCGTTACCAAATACCATCTAGGTTCCACTTCTCTAGGCAGGCGATACCGAGAATGTACACGGACGTCAGAAAAAGACTCACCAGTGTCCTAAAAAATGCAGTTGTACCCAATGTCCACTTAACCACGGACATGTGGACAAGTGGAGCAGGGCAGGGTCAGGACTATATGACTGTGACAGCCCACTGGGTAGATGTATGGACTCCCGCCGCAAGAACAGCAGCAGCGGCACCAGTAGCAGCATCTCGCAAACGCCAACTCTTTCCTAGGCAGGCTACGCTTTGTATCACCGCTTTCCAGAATACGCACACAGCTGAAAACCTCTTACGGCAACTGAGGAAGATCATCGCGGAATGGCTTACCCCATGGACTCTCCTGTGGATTTGTGGCATCGGACAACGCCAGCAATATTGTGTGTGCATTAAATATGGGCAAATTCCAGCACGTCCCATGTTTTGCACATACCTTGAATTTGGTGGTGCAGAATTTTTTAAAAAACGACAGGGGCGTGCAAGAGATGCTGTCGGTGGCCAGAAGAATTGCGGGACACTTTCGGCGTACAGGCACCACGTACAGAAGACTGGAGCACCACCAAAAACTACTGAACCTGCCCTGCCATCATCTGAAGCAAGAAGTGGTAACGAGGTGGAATTCAACCCTCTATATGCTTCAGAGGTTGGAGGAGCAGCAAAAGGCCATTCAAGCCTATACAATTGAGCACGATATAGTAGGTGGA
This sequence comes from Pseudophryne corroboree, assembly GCF_028390025.1. Lineage (NCBI taxonomy): Eukaryota > Metazoa > Chordata > Amphibia > Anura > Myobatrachidae > Pseudophryne > Pseudophryne corroboree. Next base: position 156,659,893 of record NC_086454.1, on the reverse strand, counting down.
ATGCACCTGTCTCAAGCGCAGTGGAGAATGATTTCAACGTTGTGCAAGGTTCTGATGCCCTTTGAACTTGCCACACGTGAAGTCAGTTCAGACACTGCCAGCCTGAGTCAGGTCATTCCCCTCATCAGGCTTTTGCAGAAGAAGCTGGAGACATTGAAGGAGGAGCTAACACGGAGCGATTCCGCTAGGCATGTGGGACTTGTGGATGGAGCCCTTAATTCGCTTAACAAGGATTCAAGGGTGGTCAATCTGTTGAAATCAGAGCACTACATTTTGGCCACCGTGCTCGATCCTAGATTTAAAGCCTACCTTGGATCTCTCTTTCCGGCAGACACAAGTCTGCTGGGGTTGAAAGACCTGCTGGTGAGAAAATTGTCAAGTCAAGCGGAACGCGACCTGTCAACATCTCCTCCTTCACATTCTCCCGCAACTGGGGGTGCGAGGAAAAGGCTCAGAATTCCGAGCCCACCCGCTGGCGGTGATGCAGGGCAGTCTGGAGCGACTGCTGATGCTGACATCTGGTCCGGACTGAAGGTCCTGACAACGATTACGGACATGTCGTCAACTGTCACTGCATATGATTCTCTCAACATTGATAGAATGGTGGAGGATTATATGAGTGACCGCATCCAAGTAGGCACGTCACACAGTCCGTACTTATACTGGCAGGAAAAAGAGGCAATTTGGAGGCCCTTGCACAAACTGGCTTTATTCTACCTAAGTTGCCCTCCCACAAGTGTGTACTCCGAAAGAGTGTTTAGTGCCGCCGCTCACCTTGTCAGCAATCGGCGTACGAGGTTACATCCAGAAAATGTGGAGAAGATGATGTTCATTAAAATGAATTATAATCAATTCCTCCGCGGAGACATTGACCAGTAGCAATTGCCTCCACAAAGTACACAGGGAGCTGAGATGGTGGATTCCAGTGGGGACGAATTGATAATCTGTGAGGAGGGGGATGTACACGGTGATATATCGGAGGGTGATGATGAGGTGGACATCTTGCCTCTGTAGAGCCAGTTTGTGCAAGGAGAGATTAATTGCTTCTTTTTTGGGGGGGGTCCAAACCAACCCGTCATATCAGTCACAGTCGTGTGGCAGACCCTGTCACTGAAATGATGGGTTGGTTAAAGTGTGCATGTCCTGTTTTGTTTATACAACATAAGGGTGGGTGGGAGGGCCCAAGGACAATTCCATCTTGCACCTCTTTTTTCTTTTCTTTTTCTTTGCATCATGTGCTGATTGGGGAGGGTTTTTTGGAAGGGACATCCTGCGTGACACTGCAGTGCCACTCCTAAATGGGCCCGGTGTTTGTGTCGGCCACTAGGGTCGCTAATCTTACTCACACAGTCAGCTACCTCATTGCGCCTCTTTTTTTCTTTGCGTCATGTGCTGTTTGGGGAGGGTTTTTTGGAAGGGACATCCTGCGTGACACTGCAGTGCCACTCCTAGATGGGCCCGGTGTTTGTGTCGGCCACTAGGGTCGCTAATCTTACTCACACAGCTACCTCATTGCGCCTCTTTTTTTCTTTGCGTCATGTGCTGTTTGGGGAGGGTTTTTTGGAAGGGACATCCTGCGTGACACTGCAGTGCCACTCCTAGATGGGCCCGGTGTTTGTGTCGGCCACTAGGGTCGCTAATCTTACTCACACAGCTACCTCATTGCGCCTCTTTTTTTCTTTGCGTCATGTGCTGTTTGGGGAGGGTTTTTTGGAAGGGACATCCTGCGTGACACTGCAGTGCCACTCCTAGATGGGCCCGGTGTTTGTGTCGGCCACTAGGGTCGCTAATCTTACTCACACAGCTACCTCATTGCGCCTCTTTTTTTCTTTGCGTCATGTGCTGTTTGGGGAGGGTTTTTTGGAAGGGCCATCCTGCGTGACACTGCAGTGCCACTCCTAGATGGGCCCGGTGTTTGTGTCGGCCACTAGGGTCGCTAATCTTACTCACACAGCTACCTCATTGCGCCTCTTTTTTTCTTTGCGTCATGTGCTGTTTGGGGAGGGTTTTTTGGAAGGGACATCCTGCGTGACACTGCAGTGCCACTCCTAGATGGGCCCGGTGTTTGTGTCGGCCACTAGGGTCGCTTATCTTACTCACACAGCGACCTCGGTGCAAATTTTAGGACTAAAAATAATATTGTGAGGTGTGAGGTATTCAGAATAGACTGAAAATGAGTGTAAATTATGGTTTTTGAGGTTAATAATACTTTGGGATCAAAATGACCCCCAAATTCTATGATTTAAGCTGTTTTTTAGTGTTTTTTGAAAAAAACACCCGAATCCAAAACACACCCGAATCCGACAAAAAAAATTCGGTGAGGTTTTGCCAAAACGCGTTCGAACCCAAAACACGGCCGCGGAACCGAACCCAAAACCAAAACACAAAACCCGAAAAATTTCAGGCGCTCATCTCTAGTTTAATTATGCTGCATTGGCAGGGCCGGTGCAAGGTTTCTCGGCACCCTAGGCAAAACTTCTGCCTTCTGCCCCTTCCCCCTACTCACCCTTCAGATGTAAGGCATGCTGCTCTCACCCCCTCCTTCCTACTCTGTTAAATGTCTGCTGTTCTATCCCAAAATCTGTGTGCATGCTGCTGCTCATCCCCCCAGACTGTGTGCATGCCTGCTACTTATCTCCTCCCCCCCACCCCCTCCCCACACCGCTGCTCTCGCCCTCTTTTCTTATCAATGCAGAGAGTGCACTGTGCAGCCACATTACCCGCAGGCTGCAGTGCAGAGTTGGAACTGAGTAGTCTGTGAAAGAGAAAAAAGCTTTTTTGGGGCCGCACTAGTCTTACAATAAGGTTGTAATGCCCTCTGAAAGACTGATTTATGACGCTAAATTGCGTTATGGATACAGCAACTTTGTGCATAGGGAAAATAATCCTTTTTGCAAATATTTGTTGCTATCAGTGGTGCTCCCTAGAGTCAAGAAGAGTATCAACAAAGAAAACCCAACAAAGAAGAAAAGTTGGAAAGTAGACTCTTGTGTGGGAGCACTCAATTCAGAGGATTATATTAATCAATTCTGATAAAACATAATTTTATTAATTCATTATTAAAATATGATTGTAGGAGTAGATTGTCCGTAAGATAGTGTAGCTACGCGAAAATATAACACTATATTGTGTGCAATTCATGTGGTTTTCAATACCACAATGGAAACCGGAAATCAAATATTTGGGCTATTGGTTTTACTGAGATAACAGTAACACCTTTGTATAGTATATGACCATCATTTATTCTACAGCAGTCCTATTCAGGATTAATTAGTCGTAGAGAATTAAATCATAGGTCATACAGAACCGAATGCCAATTGGTATTATTAGGGATCACTCTAGATCGGGCAGAAGAATATTTTACAGTACCAGGGTGTTCCAGGGTGGTCTCCCATCCGAGTACTGACCCGGCCCTCCACTGCTTGGCTTCCAAGATCAGACGAGATCGGGCATCTCCAGCAGGGTATGTCCGCAATTTCTTAATCTGCCCGTTCAGTCAATCCCAATACCCGTATCGCCAGAGTTGTATATCAGAGGTGAACTGAATCAGTCGTGTGTTCAGTATCTGAATTTATCTTATGCCCATGAAAATGGATTCGTAGCAATATTAGTCACAATGCAATAATTATACACAGGGGCGTCTACTGTGCATTTAAACAAAATTACATTAAGGACAGTTAGCATATGCAAAAAAATTCTATGCAGGGGCGTCCACTTGCATATCCGGGATATGACGATGATATATAATCAGGCAACAATTATAGCAAACCTGTTGCTGTATGCAATATATAGTATATGTGGCCTCTAATAATTTATACCACACACGCCACCACAGCAGAGAGTGATGCACACAGAAATAATTGAGTAACAATTTGCTGCAAGTGTGCAGCTAGTGAACCTCTTTGGGATTCCTTGTGCAATAATCTGCCGTATTTAGGAATATAATAGTTTGCTCCTAATACCTTATTTAATACCATATAAGTCCAAATGCACAGTAGACGCCCCTGTGTATAATTATTGCATTGTGACTAATATTGCTACGAATCCATTTTCATGGGCATAAGATAAATTCAGATACTGAACACACGACTGATTCAGTTCACCTCTGATATACAACTCTGGCGATACGGGTATTGGGATTGACTGAACGGGCAGATTAAGAAATTGCGGACATACCCCGCTGGAGATGCCCGATCTCGTCTGATCTTGGAAGCCAAGCAGTGGAGGGCCGGGTCAGTACTGGGATGGGAGACCATCCTGGAACACCCTGGTACTGCAAAATATTCTTCTGCCCGATCTAGAGTGATCCCTAATAATACCAATTGGCATTCGGTTCTGTATGACCTATGATTTAATTCTCTACGACTAATTAATCCTGAATAGGACTGCTGTAGAATAAATGATGGTCATATACTATACAAAGGTGTTACTGTTATCTCAGTAAAACCAATAGCCCAAATATTTGATTTCCGGTTTCCATTGTGGTATTGAAAACCACATGAATTGCACACAATATAGTGTTATATTTTCGCGTAGCTACACTATCTTACGGACAATCTACTCCTACAATCATATTTTAATAATGAATTAATAAAATTATGTTTTATCAGAATTGATTAATATAATCCTCTGAATTGAGTGCTCCCACACAAGAGTCTACTTTCCTTCTTTGTTGGGTTTTCTTTGTTGATAGTCTGTGAAAGAGCCTGGAATGAAGAGCAGTGCTGTATATCACCCCCAGCTAGAACTCCAGGAGCTGTCAAAGTTACTGCCCGTGCCGGGTGGAGCTGGAGGCTGCAATACGGGAGCTTAGCAGTCACGGCTACTGTAAGATACGCATTCTGGGGGATTGCAGTGGCTGTGAAAGGTAGGACTATGCTACCTTTTTTAGGCAGCTGTAGCAGGCCGCCCCCTCAGGTCCCGGCGCCCCTAGGCAGCTGCCTAAAGCTGCCTAGTGGAAGCTCCGGCCCTGTGCATTGGCCCTCCTTCATCTATTATTTTAGTCACACAGTCAAAAGACTAGTCAATAAGGTTTGTTTGGCATGATCTCCCCCCAGTAAATCTATGCTGTTTGGGATCATGTAAATTGCTGGATTTGAGATATTCCACAATTTTAACTGTTTCCCCTACCACCAGGGGTTAAAGTGGGGAGGACGAGGTGGAACTGATTTCCACCACCTGTAATGGTAGGGGGAACTAGTTCCACCTCCTCCATTGCCCTGCACAGTAATTCCAACAGAAAAGCCCACCCCATTATCTGTGACAATTGATGATACAGGGGGCACTAGTGTTGCTGAGGAGCTGCAGCCACCTACTCCTTCCTCAGGTCCTGGTGCCTCCATGGTCCTCCTCCATGAGTTCCAACACCTCACCAGGACTACTTTAAGCCCTGCCTACCAAGGCTCACTGGTCAGCCTTTGCTTGCTTGCCTCTTCCTTGCTTCTACTTTTTTGCAGTGAGACTACCTGTGCTATTTTCCAGTCCTCTGGAATTACTCCTATATCTAGCGACTGGTTAAATAATTCTGTTAATAGTTAATGTTACCAGCACCTCTTTAAGCTTTTTTAGTATCCTTCGATGTATCCCATCTGGCCCCACTGATTCATCCACTTTCAGTTTTGAGCGTTCTGTTAGGACCCTCTGTTCTGTAAATGTACTTGTATCTAACTCCTTTTTAGTCATGTTCTTACAACTTAACTGTGGCCCCTTCCCCTTTCTGTAGTGAATAATAGAGCAAAAATAATTATGTAGATGATCTGCAATTGCCTTGTCTCCTTCGACCAGACTCTGTTTTAAGTTCTAATATTCCTCTGTCTGCTTTTCTGCCTTCACTTATATACCTAAAAAACCGTTTTGCCCCCTTCCCCTACTGACTGGGCCATTTTCTTCTCAGTGTGTGCCTTTGCAGGTCTAATTTCCTTCTTAGCCTCCTTCCGCCTGACAATATACTCCACTTGGGGGTTATTCAGGTTGCTTCGCTAATCGATGTGACCGCAGTAACCCCAGTGGCAGTGCGCATGTCCCATCCTGCGTGTGTACTAGCAGCCAATGCGATCTGATTGACAGGCAGAGGTGTTCTCCGGGGGGGCGGCAACCGTGCATCGTGGGGGCAGACATAAAAAATGGGGGCGGGACAGCGCAGCCGCTCTGATCAAGAAAATGGGGGCGGGGCGGGCCGCTTGCATACGCAGCCTAGCTGCGGTTGCAGGGGGTTGTCCACAGTTGCTGCGACTGCAATAAAAATTGCGGTCACAGCCACTGGGCAGGCCAATTAACATGCTGGGGGTCTTGCCCTGGGATGGGCGGCCCCCAGCATGCAAAAAAAAAAAGGATTGCAGATTCTGCAATCCAACCTAAATAACCCCCTTTGTCCTCATTATTTTGAGCCTGCTTATATTCCCTAAACGCCATTTTTTTTGCTTTTGCACTAGTTGATACTTTTTTTTGTAAACCAATCTAACTTCCTTTTCCTTGTGCTTTTCCTAGCCCTTTTGATACAAAGCTGTTTCTTCTAGCATTGCACTTTTTAACTTCTAATACGTCCTAGAGGATGCTGGGGTCCACTTCATGACCATGGGGTATAGACGGTTCCGCAGGAGCCATGGGCACTCTTAAGACTTTTCAATGGGTGTGAACTGGCTCCTCCCTCTATGCCCCTCCTCCAGACCTCAGTTTTAGAAATGTGCCCAGGCAGACTGGGTGCACTCTGAGGAGCTCTACTGAGTTTCTCTGAAAAGACTTATGTTAGGTTTTTTATCTTCAGGGAGAACTGCTGGCAACAGACTCCCTGCTTCGTGGGACTGAGGGGGCAGAAGTAGGAACCAACTTCCTAAAGAGTTTCATGGCTCTGCTTCTGGCTCACATGACACCATTAGCTCCTGAAGGGAACTGAACGCTAGTCGTGCCTAGATGCTCACTCCCACAGCATGCTGTCACCCCCCTCACAGAGCCAGAAGTCAGAAGACAGGTGAGTGTTAGAAGACAGATCTTCAATCAAGAAAGTGACGGCTAAAGGTACCGCACGGCTGGCGGGAGCGCAGCGCGCCATGTTGTCCACACATACACAGGCACTGCAGGGTGCAGGGCGCGGGGGGCCCTGGGCAGCATGAAACCTATGGAAACTGGCATAAATAAGGGGCATAAGTTGCTGAGGCACAGTCCTACCCCCGCCAGTATAAAAAATTACCTCATAAAAGCTGAGGAGAAACACACCATTGAAGAGTGGAGCTTCCTCCTTGGTCAGCCAGCACACTGCTCAGCACCATTTTCTCTCTCTCCTCAGGCTGCAGAGACAACACTGGTCCTCCTCCACTACTGAACAAGTATCAGGGTGCAAAACAGGGGGGCCACAGTGAATTTGGTGCTATATAATTGTGTGATTAACATTATAGAAGCGCTGAATGTCAGTGGGCATTTTGTGTTCACAGACATTGTGTAACTGGCGCTGGGTTGTGAACTGGCAAAATCCTATCTGTGTCCCTCTGACAGATTTTACTGTGGGTCTGTCCCCTATAAATCCTGGAGTGTCTGTGGTGTGGTTCTGCACGTGTGTGACATGTCTGTGGCAGGGAACTCTGTGGAGACATGTTAGGGACACAGAGGTGTAATATGACACCAAGAGCCTGACTGAGTGAAAGGTTACATGATAGTGTGAATCATATCAGTAAGAGGTTGGACTGAATCTCATACAGAAAATGAAAATAATCTGTTGAAGATGTGATTTTTAATAGTTCTGCCTTTCATCCACAGGGACCTTTCTGGGTCACATACAAATTTACACAAGTAGTACAAACTGATACCGACACGGATTCTGATTCCTGTGTCGACACTTGTGATTCCAGGGGAATAGGTCCTAAGTTAGCAAAAAAGCATTCAAAACATGTTTTAGCTATAAAGGAGGTGTTAGAAGTTACAAAGCCCCCTCTTTTACCACAAGGAGAGGGTTTACTTTAGTAAAGAAGTAATGTAATTTTCCCTCCACCTCAGGTCTGATTTAACCTGAAAAGAAATTTCTGATTCCCAAAAGGATATCAGGCAGCTTACCTTTTTCCAAAAAAGGTGGGAGTCACCCCACATTTTAGACAGGGCCCTGTAATAAAAGAGAAAAGGTATTTCTCCCTGCGCCTGGAATGGCTTCACTTAAGGAGCCGACAGACCGCAAGTGAGTGAGGTGATTTATTGATATGGCCAATGGGACACTACTCAGGTCTACCATTGTCTGTGAGTGGGTGAGTAGTGCTATTGAAAAGTGGTCAGAAAACTTGTCATTAGACATTGACACAATAGATGGAGACGAGAAACTCCTAACGTTAGGTCATATCAAAGACGCTGCTGCGTACGTACCAGAATCCATGAAATATATTGGTTTCTTGGGATCAAGAACCGCTACCAGGGCAGTATCAGCTTGGAGGGCGTTGCGGATTCGCCAGTGGAATGCTGATGCAGATTCCAAAAGAAATATGGAGGCTCTCCCGTATAAAGGTGAGGCCTTGTTTGGTGATGGGCTGGATGCGTTAGTCTCGGCGGCTACCGCAGGTAAGTCGACATTCTTGCCTTATGCTCCTACACCAGCGAAAAAGACACATCACTCTCACATACAGTCCTTTCGGCCCAACAAATACAAAAAGGCCAAAGGTCTCCCCTTTTTTTGCAGGTAGGGGAAGGGGAAAAGGAAAGAAATCCGCAGCGTCTCGCGGATCGCAGGAGCAGAAGTCCACCCCCGCTTCTGCCAAATCTGCAGCATAATGTTGGGGCTCCCTTGCGGGAGTCTGCCCGGGTGGGAGCACGTCTGAAACTTTTCAGCCAAATCTGGATTCAATCTGGCCTGGACCAATGGGTCTTACAAATAGTGTCCCATGGGTACAAACTAGAATTTCAAGACGTCCCCCCATGCCAATTTTTCAAATCGACCTTGCCAGCTTCTCTTCCGGGAAGAGAGGCAGTAACAACGGCAATTCAAAAATTATGTCAGGATCAGGTCATTGTTCTGGTACCCTTGGCACAGTAAGGAGAAGGTTTTTTATTCAAGCCTCTTCGTAGTTCCGAAGCCGGACGGCTCGGCCAGACCGATTTTAAACCTGAAAAATCTGAATCTCTACCTGAAAAGGTTCAAGTTCAAGATGTAATCCCTGAGGGTAGTGATTTCCAGTCTGGAAGAAGAGGACTTCATGGTGTCAGTAGACATAAAAGATGCTTACTTGCATGTTCCCATTTATCCTCCTCACCAAGCTTATCTGAGATTCGCAGTACAGGATTGCCATTACCAGTTTCAGACGTTGCCGTTTGGACTCTCCACGGCACTGAGGGTATTCACCAAGGTGATGGCGGAGATGATGGTCCTCCTTGGTTAAAAAGGAGTCAATATAATTCCTTATCTGGACGATCTCCTGATAAAAGCGAGATCCAGGGAACAGTTGGTGCAGAACATCGCACTCTCCCTGTCAATACTCCAACAACACGGTTGGATCATGAATTTTCCAAAGTCGCAGTTGGAACCAACAACAAGATTGTCCTTTTTAGGGATGATTCTGGACACAGAAGTACGGAGAGTATTTCTTCCAGTGAAAAAGGCTCTGGAAATCCAGAAAATGGTCAAACAAATATTGAAACCAACAAGTGTGTCGATCTATCAATGCATTCGGTTGTTGGAGAAAATGGTAGCGGCCTACGAGGCCATACAGTTTGGCTGATTTCATGCCAGAGTATTCCAGTGGTACCTGTTGGACAAGTGGTCTGGATCCCACCTACACATACACCGGAAAATAATCCTGTCCCCCAAAGCCAGGATTACGCTCCTGTGGTGGCTACACAGTTCTCACCTACTAGAGGGACGCAGGTTTGGGATTCACGACTGGGTCCTAATAACCACGGATGCAAGTCTCCGAGGCTGGAGAGCTGTCACACAGGGGTAGCATTTTCCAAGGAAAATGGTCAAGTCAGGAAGCCTGCCTTCACATAAACGTTCTGGAATTGAGAGCCATTTACAACGGCCTTCTACAAGCGGTACATCTTCTTCAAGATCCCGTGCAGATCCAGTCAGACAATGTAACAGCAGTCGCGTACATAAACAGGCAAGGCGGAATTAAAAGCAGAGCGGCAATGGCAGAGGTGACAAGGATTCTCCTCTGGGCAGAAAGACATGTTAGAGCTCTGTCAGCAATTTTCATTTCGGGAGTGGACAACTGGGAAGAAGACTTCCTCAGCAGACATGATTTCCATCCAGGAGAGTGAGGCCTCCACCAAGAAGTCTTCGCAGAGGTGACAAGTCTTTGGGGAGTACCTCAAGTAGACATGATGGCATCTCGTCTAAACAAGAAGCTTCAGAGATATTGTTCCAGGTCGAAAGACCCTCAAGCAATAGCAGTGGATGCACTGGTGACCCAGTGGGTGTTTCAGTCGGTATATGTTTTCCCTCCACTTCCACTGATTCCAAAAGTTCTCAAAATAATAAGAAGAACAAGAGTTTGAGCAATCTTCATTGCCCCAGACTGGCCAAGGAGGACTTGGTATCCAGATCTTCAGGAGTTGCTCATAGAAGATCCTTGGCCTCTTCCTCCTTGAGAGGATCTACTACAGCAGGGGCCATGTGTGTATCAAGACTTACCGTGGCTACATTTAATGGCATGGCTGTTGAGCGTCGGATCCTAGCCCAAAAGGGTATTCCCAAGGAAGTCATCCCCACTCTTATTCAGGCCAGGAAAGGAGTAACGTCTAAACATTACCACCGTATTTGGAGAAAATATGTGTCTTGGTGTGAATCCAAGAAGGCTTCTATGGAAGAGTTTGAGTTGGGATGTTGTCTCCATTTTCTGCAGGCTGGTGTGGATGCGGGCCTTAGATTGGAGTCAATCAAGGTCCAGATTGCGGACTTATCAGTTTTCTTTCAAAAACAATTGGCCGCCTTTCCAGAAGTTCAGACGTTTGTGAAAGGGGTTCTGCACATCCAGCCTCCATTTGTGCCTCCAGTGGCACCATGGGACCTTAATGTGGTGTTGCAGATCCTTCAATCGGGTTGGTTTGAGCCTAAAAGAAATAGAGCTGAAGTTTCTCACTTGGAAAGTGGTGATGCTTTTGGCATTGGCATCCGCAAGGTGGATGTCTGAATTGGGGGCCTTGTCCCACAAGAGCTCTTACCTGATCTTCCATGAAGATAGGGTAGAGTTGAGAACTCGTCAACGTTTTCTTCCAAAGGTGGTTTCCTCTTTCCACATAAACCAACCTATTGTGGTGCCAGTTGCTACTGACACATTCGCTGAGTCAAAGTCTCTAGATGTGGTTAGAGCTTTGAAGGTTTATGTCGCTAGAACAGCTCGAATATGGAAAACAGAGGTTTTGTTTGTCCTGTATGCTCCCAACAAGATTGGGTGTCCTGCTTCCAAGCAGACTATTGCGTGCTGGATCAGAGGTACGATTCAGCAAGCTCATTCTACGGCTGGATTGCCATTACCAATATCGGTGAAGGCCCATTCTACTAGGAAGGTGGGCTCCTCCTGGGCGGCTGTCCGGGGTGGGGTCTCGGCATTACAACTTTGCCGAGCAGCTACTTGGTCAGGGTCAAACACATTTGCAAAATTCTACAAGTTTGACACCTTGGCCGATGAGGACCTCAAGTTCGGTCAATCGGTGCTGCAGAGTCATCCGCACTCTCCCGCCCGTACTGGAGCTTTGGTATAAACCCCATGGTCATGAAGTGGACCCCAGCATCCTCTAGGAGGTATGAGAAAACAGGATTTTGATACCTACCGGTAAATCCTTTTCTCCTAGTCCGTAGAGGATGCTGGGCGCCCGTCCCAGTGCGTACTTTATCTGCAGTTTTGTTATTAGAGTTACACAAGTTGTGTTTTATTAGTTTCAGCATGTTGCTGTAATTGTTTCATGCCTGTTGGCGTGTGTTCTGTTGAATGCCATGTTGTGCAGCATGGTTGAGGTGTGAGCTGGTATGTATCTCACCACTAGTTTAAAGTAAATCCTTTCCTCGAAATGTCCGTCTCCCTGGGCACAGTTCCTATAACTGAGGTCTGGAGGAGGGGCATAGAGGGAGGAGCCAGCTCACACCCATTGAAAAGTCTTAAGAGTGCCCATGGCTCCTGCGGAACCGTCTATACCCCATGGTCATGAAGTGGACCCCAGCATCCTCTATGGACTAGGAGAAAAGGATTTACCGGTAGGTATCAAAATCCTGTTTTTTCCCACCTCTCCTACACTCCTTCCAAGTTCCTCCAATATGCCAGTGTATCACTTACACATCTCCCCATCTCATGCTGCTGACCAATTATCAGATCGGTCGGGTATGATGGAAGATTTTTCATGCCTGAATATCCAATCAACACTGATCGGTCATGGCCATACACTGTGCAGTTATCGGAACAATCCATCGATAATCTGCAGATTGGGGCGATAACAATTGCATAAAGTATGCCCAGTTTAAGGCACTAGTATGTTAACACTGCAGATGATTTAGATGCTATTTCTTACAGTATTGCTTTCACAGGTCAAGGATTGTATATTTTGTCAATATCCTTAAAATAAATTAATGACCGAACATCACAAAATAAGCAATTATGCTGTTTTGTTTTGAAGATCGTTAGACGTTTACATTACATTTACAGTAAAATAATAAATTTTTTAAACACGTTTTTAACATACAAACATAAATATAATATACATCCACTTCTGTAGCCCCTCCCCCCAATTTTTTTTAATGTAGTATAGGTTTAAGAATACACATTTTATTCTTCATGTGTACCTGGATGATATGTCGACATGATGAACTGTCGACAAACCATCCTTGGTGGGCTAGGGGTTTTTATCTTCTCCTGGCAGCAGTGGCGGCTTCAGAGTCTTCTACCACAATCTTTGTTAAGGTGAAAACGTAAGACCACCATGGGAATGTATCCAGGGCGAGTTCGAAAAACTGCCGTGTCACGATGAAAGATCAAAAAGGGAGAATGACAGGAGAGCGCCCCCAAATCTGACACCTTTCGGGCCTATGCAATAGCCAAAAGGAAAAGATTCTTTGCCATTAGCCATTTGAGGTACAATGATTCCAATGGGTTGAATGAAGGCTCCTGAAGTGCTTGGAGAACTGACAAATCCCATGAAGCCACTGGAGGTACAAAGGGAGGTTGAATATGTAGGACAGCCTGAAGAAAGGTGTGAACATCCGGCAGTGGAGCAATCCTGCGCTGGAACCAGATTGACAGAACAAGACGTGGACTTTCAGAGAGGCCAGACGGAGTCTGAGATCCAATCCAACTTGAAGAAAAGCCAGGATTTGGGGAAACTCTACAAATCAGAGGGTCATAGCATCTTGCAGCGCACTACTGGAAGTATATATGCCACACTTTGTAATAGATACAGGCTGAGCCCGGCTTCCACACTCTGAGCATGGAGCAAAACTTTTGGACCTTAGGAGGGATGACTCAAGAGCCACACTCTCAAGCCAGGTCCAGGTGTAGACAGGGACCTTGAGACAGCAAGTATGGTCGCAGTGGAAGTAGAAAGGGAGCGTCTATGCAGAGACTCTGAAGATCGAAGAACCAATGGCGTCTAGGCCAGGCCGGAGTTACCAACAGGACGGTGCCCCCTTCCTGTTTGAATTTCCGAATGACCGAAGGCAGAAGGGAGACAGAAGGGAAGAGGTATGCCAGCCGGAAGGTCCACTTCACTGTCAAGGCATCTACGAAGGCTGCTTCGGGATCCCTTGTTCTGGACCCATACATGGGAACCTTGTGGTTGTGGCGGGAGGCCATGAGGTCCACATCTGGCAGTCCCCACTTGTCCACCAGAAGCTGGAAGACCCCTAGGTGTAGAGCCCACTCACCAGCGTGCACGTCGTGACGAATAAGGAAGTCCATTTCCCAGTTAAGGATTCCGTGGATGAACTCCACCGAGATGACTGAGAGATGGCGTTTGGCTCATCAGAGAATGTGAGCCACTTCCAGCATAGCCAACTGACTGCAAATACCTCCCTGATGGTTGAGGAAGGCCACCGCAGTGGCGTTTTTCGGACTGGACCTGGACCGGTCTGCCCTGGAGAATGTCCCGTGCCAGAGTGCTCTGTAGACAGCTCGTAGTTCCAGGACATTGATTGGTAAGCCCCTCGCTGTTCCCCTAGTGCTTGATACGCACACCAGTACTTAGGGGGCACCTCCAGGGGCTCACAATGGGCGGGATGTTATGCCACCCGAGTTCGGCTTCCGTGGGGGATGCCAGCCGAACTCGAACATTTTTTTAAAGGAGCAATCACAAGGCAAAACCATGCCTTGTGATTGCCCATTTTAAAAATGTCAGGGTTCGGCCGGCATCTTGCACGGCAGCCAAACTCGGGTGACATTACATCTTGCCCAATAGGCTGGAGACCACAAGGCAATTTACCAGGAGTTTAGCTGCAGGGTGACTGGGAAGGCAAGAGTAACAGCAGACAGACTGGAAGCTGGATGACTAGGCAAGGCTGGGGTTAATAACAGACTTTGGCTGGGCTATGTAGACAAGGCTGGTGTAACGGAAACAGCAGGACTTGATGAAAATAGGAATTTAATATCTACCGGTAATTCCTTTTCTCGTAGTCCGTAGTGGATACTGGGGAATAGTAGATTACCATGGAGTATAGATCGGGTCCACTGGAGCCTGGCACTTTAAGAAACTAATAGTGTGTGCTGGTTCCTCCCCTCTATGCCCCTTGATAATGTCAATTTTATCTTAAAACATAAAGCTATACCTTTAAACACACCTTTACCATGGAGCCGCTGCGGCCGCTAGACTTAATATTCACTCTACGTACCTTTTACGCTATTTACGTAATGAGTCCCGTACAATGTACGGACTCTGCGTACAAATGCCACGCTGAAGGTACAAAGTTCCCGCAGCGCGTACACACCCAATTGATAACGCTTTTAAACCTTATACAGATAATCAATACAATAATGAATACACTTTAAACCTTATGCAACAATGCAGTGTGATGCTATTACACTTTAAACCTTATGCAGCAATGCAGTGCAATGATATTACACTTTAAACCTTATGCAGCAATGCAGTGCAATGATATAACACTCTAAACCTTATGCAGCAGTGCAGTGCAATGATATAACACTCTAAACCTTAGCAGGGCAATGAGGACACGACACCAATTGTGATTTACCGCTGGGTTCCGACACCACAGTGGATTATTTCGGAAAGGGGGTTTAACAATACAATTTATGCACTACAATACAACAGAGTAAATGGCTACAGTCAATGTACATACGTGAGTAGATTCGCTTGCGCAACCCGGCCCGGTCCTCCGTAATCAGGTAGATAGCGTTGTGAGTCTTGTGTGACCAAGCCTGCTGCAGGCTCTCTTTATTCATTTCATCCAAAACATAACACAATGGATACTGTAATCTCTTTGTCCATTGGACACAGGGATGGTCATTTACAGTACAGGAGAGGTCATAGGTCTGTTTGAATAGGTGGGCGATGTCTATTTTCACTACTCTTGTGGGTGGTCTCCTCTGGATTCCCGCCGCATACATAATGTACAGTAAATACAGTTTATATCTATAGTCTGCTCCTGCACATAACTATCCACAGGAACATGCGATCTTCCTCAAACCAACACCGGAATGTTTCCCTTAAAATACCCTACAGCTGGATACCAAACACAACCTTGTAACCTTGTTCTGTCCCCTCCTATCCTGTAAAGGTGAATCCCTTTGTTCTGTTACCATTTAAACAGCTATAATTTTCTGATGTGGTGCAAGGAGACTATGTGTACACTGTGCAATATTTGGATTAAATATGTAATGTGTTCTGATGGCCCTCCACGCGTTCACAAACTCTGCCGTAAATACCCACACCACGCGCAGGACCGCGGGAGCGACCGTACGCAAATTGCGGATATGTGCACGTACGGCAGAACAAGTACACGTGCAGCAGGCCATCTGTATGTAATTTGTACGTGATGTGTGTACTGCAATATTTTTCGACTTTGACAGTCCACCCTTTGGCAGTCACCAATAACTGCCACTATCTAATCACTAAACAGAAAAATATTAAAGCAATATTTACAGACGATGATGATCGGGGGAGAGTTGTAGGTGGGAAATGTATGACCTAGTGGGACAGTAAAAAGTGTGTATGTATGAATCCATGTCTGAGGGGCATGTATCATCGTGCCGTAGATGTTCTAAATAAGCTTCGAGGTATTGCGAAGTATACATTAAATCCTTCTTATCCCGTATTAAGGGTCTGTAAGTGAGCCAACAAACACTACCAAGCTCTTTTCGGCTTCTTGTTCCAACAAATGGGGTGCACATTTAGTTGATGATACATTGAAGGGGAACATATGTGAGTGCTAGTACATGTGGATATCACCTGTCGACTATGTGTGTCATTAACTGAAGGTTGTAGAGATGAAGATAAGACACATATCTAAAATACATTCACATAACATTTTCATAATTATTCTTGGGTAGGGTCGATGTCTTTTCCGGATGGGTTGATCTGGGCAGTGGGGGAGACAAAGGAAAAACGGGTGAAAGAAACAGGCCATGGAATTCATTTGCAATCCTTATCACAACACTGTCTCTATGGATGGGTCGTAAATTAAATCTGCTGCTGTAACAGCGCCCCCGCTCCTTAGACTCATCAATTTTGTGCCGTGCTTGCGCCGCGTTAGAATTCGAACACACCTAAATATCAAGCCAATAATTATGACGACTCCCAGGATACAAAGGAGAAACTTCCCTACACTCATAATAACATTTTGAGCCCACTCTCCTAAACCTGAGAACCATTTGCGTGGGTTCAACCATGAGACCCAGCCGGTCAGTTCATTACTTACAGCAGTCAGGGTAAGGTTGTGTCTCCTCCGGAACTCCCACTTTAACTGTAAAATATCATCCATCTTTTGATCGATGATCTCCGTGGGGTCGTCAGTGCTGTTCGTGATATACGTACAGCACTTCACACCGTATTAAGTTGCCAAAGTGACACAGTACCCACCCGTCACGGCTGTGACATAATTAAGGACCATCCTGTGCTGAATCAATTCCTTCTTGTAAGCTTGTATCTCCCTTCCTGTATACCTGAAGGTATCGTCATACATCTCAGTGATATTATCTATCAAGTTCACCAGCGCATGGATATACTTATAATTTATAATTCCTCTGGCAGTACAGGTGATGTCAAATGCGAGAAGGAATTGAATCCCGGCGGATTCGTGGATCAAATCAGAGGCTACATGCTCTGTCCTATCTATGAGGTGTCTCTTGACGATGTGTTCATAATGAGTGTGAGTATAAGGATCCTGAGCACTGCGGTGAATATCTTTCATTTTATCATGGGTTATGGTCATGACCTCTGGCAACACTCTTCCAACATAACACAATCCTTCTGAGCTCGGGGCAAGCCACTTGTACGCCTTCCTCCCACATATGAAATAGGCATCATCGGGGAGAACATATGGGACAGAATATGACATTACCATATTGCAAACTTTCCAAGTGAAAAACCCAATCCCTAGTTCTCCCATCTGCTCTGTACAAGTATCGGGCTGGATGATATGAGCACAGTACCCTGGTGATACTTCTCCAACCCACATGGTCTTGCTTCCTCGAGTATACCTATACCGGAAATACCTTCCACTGTTGGCTATTTGGCGTACAAGTTGCGAATGGGTATCCTATCAGCTCTGTGTGAAAACGTCATTGTCTGGTTATTCCAGGTCACTTCCCAATTTCCAGTTTTTGGTAATTGGAAATGTTGAAACACACTAAGGATCTGTCTACATGATACTGGTGGAGCTTCAAGCTAGGGGGCCTAGAAATATTAAATTTCTTGTCCACCGGTCTCCCACCCCGTAATTCGAGTACCTCATCTATTGCTAAAGGGTATGGTACTAATCCTGTCTTACTCTGTCCTTGAGGTACTTGTGAGCACACCCAGCATTCTGTCTGGTTTAAGACCTTACCCACTAGTGAGTGATAATCACTCAATGGATGATAGTCCATGTTGATATTAAGGCTGGACTGACACCTTTGGATGCACCCATCCTCGACTATGTTCTCACAATTCCTACAAATGCAATTTTCCTCAGACAATAACCCTTCACAGTGCCTCCGAGCGCCCTGACTACCTGAGCGCTTTCTGATACTCGCCTTTGCTCGAGTGATGTGTTGCTCTTGTGATTCTACAAGTCCATCCTTGCCATAGAACCCATTCCAGATCCCTTCTCGACCTCTCTGGGACCCTCACCAAAACAGACTGTCCTGGTCAACATCAGGATTAACAGGAAAACCCGGAACGCAGTCTCTTGGGGTAAGTCCATCTTGTTTAAGGGAAGAGAAGGGAAACAAGAAGGGGGAAAAAGAGTAGGAGAGAAGGAGGGTAGTGAAAAAACTGGTGCGACAACCGCCTCTGGTCTTGTTGTTCTCTGCGCTCAGGTGCCATCTCAACCTTCCCGGAACAGACACTCCAGTGATACGATGTTCTCTACACTCTGCTCTTTGTCATGGGTTCTCTCCGAGTCAGCGACCTTTCTGTAGGGAACATAAATCTTGCATTTCAATGTGTTTAACTGTTGTGTATTATCAGTTGTGTGAAGTAAACCATCTGTGGAAAGTGAAAGAGAGGGGAAATAATAAAAAGAAAATTTGTCAGATTTGCGTTCACCATCAGGCTGTCACACCATTATGTATATCGGTATCTATGCACAGTCTCCCTTCACCAGTATTCCCATTCTCCACCCTTTGTGCATGTCCAGGCACACTGATACTGGTGTCCCTATGCTGGCGAGATATACTGGGGTTGGGCAGAACTCTGAAAAGACCGAGTAGGCATGTGACGTTTGAACTGTAATCCTGTCGGTGAACGTAAGAGGATGAAGAGGAAACTTTGAAGACAAATCACAGAGTTTAGTAATAGATAAGTTAGTAGAGGCAAAGAAAATTTTACAAAGTTTGACATCTCGATTAGGCACTATGGGGAATGATTCCCTAATCGGTCTGTTCCCCCCAAAGAAATTCTATGTGTGTTATATCTCTACTGGGACTATCCCAGCCATCAATCCAGTGTCTTGTCCATTCTAAGTTCATAGGGAACCCGGTATCCTTGAGATAATTTCCTCTACCTGTGATGGACATGCATCTAGAACAGTGAAATGCAACATTAGTCTTTGTGGGTATCTAACATATTTTGTGCTTCCTGGGTGGGAGCACTCTATATGCATACCATCTCTAACAAAACTCCTGTTAAGTTACTTAGAGGTCACTTCTGCTAGAGAGAGAAGCAGAAGTTTAGAGGCCTCCTCCTAACCCCAGTAAGTTCTGTCAAAAGGGTAAAGTTGCATTTATTCTGTTCTTCCCATTAACCGAATCTGTGTTTTATATATGTGGCTCGTGATTCCTTAATATATGTCCCTTGATCCCGTCTATGTGTTTAATAACGTGGCTTGTTTACTCTGTCTAGGGGTCTATATTGGCTATGTGCTGTACTACTTGTACAATTTCTAGCAAAATGTCCTTTATTTTTACAAATGTAACATATTCTTGGTCTTTTGTTACTACTAGGGTTTTGGGTATTGGGCTGATGAGACTTTGGTGTAAGAGCCTGCATACTTTCAATCCTCAGCCTCTCCTCTTGCAGTTTCCTACGCCTAGCAATATTCCTATGGTGTTCAATTGCGCACTCTCTAAGGCAAGCTACTGTGACCCCTCTCCAACCAGGCAAAGAGGTTTGTACTCTGTCCCTCACTGTCTTATCGAGTCCGTCCATCAGCGCAGAGACAGCCACCTCTCTGTAATTTTTATCGTTCCCTGCATCTGATACCCCTATGTATCTATACATTATGTGCAGGGCCCGATGGAAATATTCAGATGCCATTTCATTTTACCTCTGCTTTATGGAGAAAATTTTTCTCCACTTAGCAGTTGTGGGGAAATACAACTCTAGTTGTCTGTTAATTTGCTCTAAGTTCTCCTGATTGAGTTTGTCAGTCATACGACTATCCGACTCTAATCTACAATCAGTGATTAATTTTTGGGTGTCAATATTAGGGGGTAGGCACGCTTTTAAAAATATCCGCCAGTGTTTGTTTGTTGGTTCATACGCATTACCCAGATCTCTGATAAATTTCTGACATCTGGCTAAATGCTTCCGAGGGTCGGGGAATTCTGAAATGATTGATCGCAGCTCATCTCTGGGCCACGGGCAATGCATTGCATTATTCCTGGTGAGGATTACTCCCTGACTATCGGTTCCCCCATTGGGAGTTACTATTTCCAAGACAGGGTGTAATTCTACCATTCCGTTCCTAATCTGTTTATAGTGAGGTGTTGTTGTCTCTGTGCAATGAACTGTCTCACACTTCCCGGTAGCTGTGACCTCACCCGCTCTTTCATTGGGGAATATTGTTACTGCACTACCTGGTTGGACAGGCCCCACCTGAGTTTCCTGCAAGGTGACTGCTTGGAGGAGAGCTGCGATTTGGCTGAATCCTTCATCTTCCTGTGACCTAAAACCTTGGAGAGACTTCAAAACAGGATACATTTTGCAAAAGTTAGGGTTAATACATTGCTCTTTCATATTACTATCATTTACGGATGTATCATTGACTGTAGCCTTCTGTTCCCCTTCGACCTGTGTCGACAATGGTGTGTTTGTGTTCTCATTCCCGCTAGGTTTAGAACCTGCTGCGTGTGTTAATTTCCCTTGCATATCCCCTTCTTGTTGCCATAAGTTTAAACAATTTGTATGTCTGACCCTTTGTTTTCGGGATTTTATCAGACATATCCTAATCCTTAAATTCTGCAATACCTCTGGTTCAAAACTGCCTACCTTAGGGAATGGTTCCCTATCTTCCGCAGTCATACGTTCCCATTCATTGCAAAAAACTTCTGTGTGTGGTCCATGCTTCTCACACATTATGTACCTCGCGGACCCCCTGGGCCGCGGAATGTCAACCTGAACCCTGGTTGCACGTCCCTTACTTGAGCAACTGGCCCCCATAATTTGCAGGTATTACCCTTTCGGCTAATCCCACAAAAAAACAAAATACTCAATATAAGGCAACGGTGAAAGTTCTCCGAGTGCTTTCACCCACTCACGCCCACGTTGGCCAGTACTACCATACACTGTTGATAGCGCAGGCAATGTACCCAACCTAGGGCCCCTACGTAACCTCTATTTACTGGAAGTTTCTGGGAATAACTTACTCTTTCCAGTAAATATTGGCCGTTGGAGATTTCCTGAGAGAGACCAGCGAAAACTCCCTTAACCTTTATTATACACAAATCACGCTTGCGTATGCTATATACAGTGCTAATGATCCCGCGATTTTACGCAAAGCTCGTAAAAAGGGTATCACGTTGTGCTAGATATTGCATCCACTCACGCGCGGTCCAATCGCACAGCGTATAGGTACTTGTTACTTATCCGCCGTACGACCAATGGAATCGATTTTCAGGCTGCGAAACCTCAGCCGGAGTGTATCAAAAAAAGGCCTATATGGGTATCTTCGCTGACCCCCTGGGCCGCGGTACTCTACACTTCGCTGACCTCCTGGGCCGCGGTACTCTAAACTTCGCTGACCTTCTGGTCTGCGGTACTCTGCTACCTTGCTCCTTTGTACTTCAATCTATATTAACATGAGTCAGCTGCCTCACGCCACCGAGTCTCCACTCACTCGGTGTACCACTTCTACGGGATCCCGAATTCCTGGGGTCCACTACGTTCAATGTTACGTTCGCTCACTCACGTTCGCTCACTCAAATACACTTTGTTTTTTTTCTGTACAGAAAATTAACTTTCATTCAGATAAAACAGCTTTATTCCCAGAGGCAATACAGTAAAAAAGGTTTTATACTAAAATTTGAAAACTGGGCAATCTTGTGTTATTGTAGCGTGGCTACTATCCCACCTTTAAACTAAATGACACTATTGTATAATTTGTACTCAGCGCCTGCATTCTTACGCACTTTGCGCAAACACGCGACCTTACGTGTCCCTTACGCTGCGTACGCAGTCTTGTACTTTGTCCGAGACACGTGTACAAAAACCGTACGTCTGCAATAGCACAAATCACACAATTCTATCAATGTGAGCAATATTAACTATAATCGCTCACTTAACACAACACACAGTTTCTTCTGTATAAACCTTTACAACTAGGCCAGGCTACGTGTGTGTCTTACACTTACTTCCTTAAATATTTATTTTATTTTTTAACTATATAGCACCAAATATCTCCGGTTTCACATAGTTCTAAATGAATCCAGCAATAATCAATAATTCAAATGGTATGATTCAGATTGGATAGCTATCTTGCAGAACATTCACTGATATAAATATACACATAATTATAATAATATTATATATAATATATATTTATATAATATATATCACTTGACTCTCATAGAACCCCCACACAGTACACACCTACTGAAATGAATGCATTTCCTTTAAAGTCTCTAATTTGCATATCAATGCTGTGTGCTTTTGACTGCCTGTTCAAGAGGGTTGTTCACTGCTAAGAAAAAGCAGTTACACAGGTTAATTTGCATTTCAATGGCTATCTTATAGTAAGCAGAGTTAGCTAAATATTAGAGGTAAAAGAAAAAGAAAAAACTTTGTTTTTCTTTAATTTGATCTGTGTGTACTTCCTACATCAAGTATTCATCTTACTATTAACTTTCATTAAGCCCCATCTGAAACTATTTGTAATTGACTATGGCATGGGTTAAATAAATGCATTGGTAACTCATAAATGGTGATTGATTGTGACCAGGGAGAGCTGATTATTCTTGAGCAGACTGAAAATCAGCCATTTAGAAAAATGACCTTCCCAAAATGGCCGCTGCTCCTCCCCCTTCCACATCCATGAGGGTTACACAAAATGGTGGACAGGCCATGTGGTTAGTCCAAAATGGAGGACAAACCATGCGGCTTCCTTTGTTACAAAGAAATCACACATCATACAAGCCCCTGAAGTTATTTTAGGCCCGAGTTAAAAAAAAACACTATATCAAGGCTATTGCAGCAACTTTTAAATGTACTTTTAACGCTACTTAACAGATAAGCAATCCAATCTGAATCAAACACAATATGACTCATTTGAACCTTGTTTTGCAACAATAAAAATACATTTTAGCATCTTAAATATTATGAGAAACATATTGTCCCTTGAATTTCATATCAGCGTCTTACTAATAACACGACAATACACACGGATATGATGATTTTCTCAACTTTTATGATGCGTCCATCACAAGCTGATCGACCACAGCATCGCGTTTATAATGTACAGTGCATCATTAAGAACGTGATATCCCGGACGAGCACCCAATTGATAATGTCGATTTTATCTTAAAACATAAAGCTATACCTTTAAACACACCTTTACCATGGAGCCGCTGCGGCCGCCAGACTTAATATTCACTCTACGTACCTTTTACGCTATTTACGTAATGAGTCCCGTACAATGTACGGACTCTGCGTACAAATGCCGCGCTGAAGGTACAAAGTACCCGCAGCGTGTACACACCCAATTGATAACGCTTTTAAACCTTATACAGATAATCAATACAATAATGAATACACTTTAAACCTTATGCAACAATGCAGTGTGATGCTATTACACTTTAAACCATATGCAGCAATGCAGTGCAATGATATTACACTTTAAACCTTATGCAGCAATGCAGTGCAATGATATAACACTCTAAACCTTATGCAGCAGTGCAGTGCAATGATATAACACTCTAAACCTTAGCAGGGCAATGAGGACACGACACCAATTGTGATTTACCGCTGGGTTCCGACACCACAGTGGATTATTTCTGAAAGGGGTTTAACAATACAATTTATGCACTACAATACAACAGAGTAAATTGCTACAGTCAATGTACATACGTGAGTAGATTCGCTTGCGCAACCCGGCCCGGTCCTCCGCAATCAGGTAGATAGCGTTGTGAGTCTTGTGTGACCAAGCCTGCTGCAGGCTCTCTTTATTCACTTCATCCAAAACATAACACAATGGATACTGTAATCTCTTTGTCCATTGGACACAGGGATGGTCATTTACAGTACAGGAGAGGTCATAGGTCTGTTTGAATAGGTGGGCGATGTCTATTTTCACTACTCTTGTGGGTGGTCTCCTCTGGATTCCCGCCGCATACATAATGTACAGTAAATACAGTTTATATCTATATTCTGCTCCTGCACATAACTATCCACAGGAACATGCGATCTTCCTCAAACCAACAACGGAATGTTTCCCTTAAAATACCCTACAGCTGGATACCAAACACAACCTTGTAACCTTGTTCTGTCCCCTCCTATCCTGTAAAGGTGAATCCCTTTGTTCTGTTACCATTTAAACAGCTATAATTTTCTGATGTGGTGCAAGGAGACTATGTGTACACTGTGCAATACAGGTTGAGTATCCCATATCCAAATATCCGAAATACGGAATATTCCGAAATACAGACTTTTTTGAGCGAGAGTGAGATAGTGAAACTTTTGTTTTCTGATGGCTCAATGTACACAAACTTTGTTTAATACACACAGTTATTACAAATATTGTATTAAATGACCTTCAAACTGTGTATATAAGGTGTATATGAAACATAAATGAATTGTGTGAATGTAGACACACTTTGTTTAATGCACAAAGTTATAAAAAATATTGGCTAAAATTCCCTTCAGGCTGTGTGTATAAGGTGTATATGTAACATAAATGCATTCTGTGCTTAGACTTGGGTCCTATCGCCATGATATCTCATTATGGTATGCAATTATTCCAAAATACGGAAAAATCCGATATCCAAAATACTTCTGGTCCCAAGCATATTGGATAAGGGATACTCAACCTGTATTTGGATTAAATATGTAATGTGTTCTGATGGCCCTTCACGTGTTCACAAACTCTGCCGTAAATACCCACACCACGCGCAGGACCGCGGGAGCGACCGTACGCAAATTGCGGATATGTGCACGTACGGCAGAACAAGTACACGCGCAGCAGGCCATCTGTATGTAATTTGTACGTGATGTGTGTACTGCAATATTTTTCGACTTTGACACCCTCCTAGCAGACTCAGTCTAGGAAACTGTGCCCGAGGAGATGGACATACTTTGAGAGAAGGCTAAACACATAAAGAGGTGAGGTAACGAACCAACACACAATAAGAAAGCAGAGCTAACCTGAACATAGGAAAGCAATGCTAACAATATAAGGATAGCAATGCTAGCCAAACATGGAACAGGGAAGCAACAGAAAACCCATCCAATAATACTTACAACCAGGTAAGCAGAATGAAGCACTGAGGTGGGCGCCCAGTATCCACTACGGACTACGAGAAAAGGAATTACCAGTAGGTATTAAATTCCTATTTTCTCTAACGTCCTAGTGGATAGTGAGGAATAGTAGATTACCATGGAGACATCCCAAAGCTCCCAGAATGGGTGGGAGAGTGCTGAGACCCCTGCAAAACCGCCTGACCAAACTGAAGTTCATCTTTGGCCAAGGTGTCAAACCTGTAGAACTTAACAAAGGTGTTCACACCAGACCAAGTAGCTGCGTAGCACAACTGTAAGGCCGAGACACCCCGGGCAGCTGCCCAGGAAGAACCCACCGACCTCGTGGAGTGGGCCTGAACAGAACTCAGCAGCGGCAGAGCTGACGAAGTATAGGCTTGTTGAATAGTCAATTTGAGCCAACGAGCAATGGACTGCCTGGAGGCAGGGCGACCAATTTTCGTAGTATCATAAAGGACGAAAAATGAGTCACACTTCCTGTGATGAGCAGTCCTTTTGCTGTAAATCCTCCAAGCCCTCACCACATCCAGGGACTTTGGAGCAACTGAAGTGTCGGATAAGTGTCAGCGTCCAGAGTCTTACCGGTATGCTGGAGCTGCGGGGCAGGCTTCTCAGGTGGCATGCGGGCAGCGGCGGAGGTGGGCTGCTGCGCCGGGTCCGAGGGCAGCAGTAGCGGCGGTGAGGGGGTCCGCTCGTGGTGGCGTTACATCGTTGCAGCGGGTCGCTCTTGCTGAGCCATTGCTAGGAGACCTGGGGCAGTGAGCTGTGTGGCTATGCAGAAAGTTCTGCATTACTGGGCGCCGCCATGTTGGAGACCAAGTTTGAGGCATAGTTCTTGTTTCCTGTTTCTTCCAGCCAATCCAGGGGAAGTTCTCCCTATAAAAGGGGGCTGGTTTAGAACAGGGATGCCAGTGCTTCAAGTTATAACCCTGTTGTAGGTGCTTTAGCCTGTGCTCCCAGGATTCTTGCCGTATTCTGGTTACTCCTGACCCTGCTTGGCCGGTTCTCTGTTGCTGCTGCAGCCCTGCCGTTCCTAGCCTGCTGCTGCCTGTGGAAGCGCTCCTGGAAAACCCGGTTCAGTAAGACTCTTTGGGCACGGTTGGTCCCGGGTCTTCTGCCTCGTCTTTCAAGCCACTCTCCACAGATCTTCATCTCCAGCCACATCTTTAACCACCATCCACAGTTCCGCAGTTCATAATCTACAGCCTCGTCTTTCAAGCCACAGTCCACAGTCCTTTGTCTCCAGCCACGTCTTTAACCACGATCCACAGTTCCGCAGTTCATAATCTACAGCCTTGTCTTTCAAGCCACAGTCCACAGTCCTTTGTCTCCAGCCACATCTTTAACCACTATTCACAGTTCATTATTCACAACCTCGTCTTCCACGCCACA
This sequence comes from Pseudophryne corroboree, assembly GCF_028390025.1. NCBI lineage: Eukaryota > Metazoa > Chordata > Amphibia > Anura > Myobatrachidae > Pseudophryne > Pseudophryne corroboree. The sequence continues at coordinate 156,633,205 of NC_086454.1, read as the reverse complement.
ACTCGCAGTTCTTTGTCTACAACTATGTCTTTAAGTCATCGTTCACCAGCAACAGTTCTCTACCCTTGCCCTGTCCATAAGAACTACAATCCACTGACTCTTAGCTCCACCTACGTTCTTTATTGCCCCTTGTCCCATGAGAAGGAACTATATCTAATTCCCTCATCTCGTTTATCCACAGCCAACTACCTCCTTGGGCAAGTCTCAGCTGCCGGATCCTCAAACCTCGGTAGTCATGACAATAAGGCAGGAACCACGATTGGTTGATTTACATGAAAAGCCGATACCACCTTTGGCAAAAACTGTGGATGAGTTCAGGTATTTTAAGTCAACCTAATGCAAGGGTTCAAACCAATCCGACTGGAGAAAGGTCAACACCACATTGAGGTCCCACGGAGTAGTGGGAGGAACAAAGGGTGGCTGAATGTGCAACACCACCTTAAGAAAGGTCTGTACTTCAGGAAGTACCGCCAGTTGTTTCTGAAGATAGAGAGAGCCGAGAGCTGAACCTTGATGGAGCCTAATCGTAGGCCCTTATCCACTCCTGTTTGCAGAAACAGTAGAAACCGGCTCAGATGAAATTCCGCAGGAGAACATTTTTGACCCTCACACCAATGGTAATGTTTGGAGGTAACCACCGTACGGGCCTGAACTATAGAGGAAACCACCTTGGATGGAAGACCCTTCCTGGTTAAAATTTCCCTCTCAACCTCCAGGCCGTCAAACGTAGCCGCTGTAAGTCTGGATAGACGAATGGTCCTTGTTGAAGAAGGTCCTTGAGAAGCGGCAGAGGCCAGGGTTTCTCCAACGACAGGGTCAGGAGGTCTGCATACCAGGTCCGTCAAGGCCAATCCGGGGCAATGAGAATTGCCTGAACCCTTTCCTTTTTGAGTCTTTTTAGAACTCTTGGGAATAGAGGAATCGGAGGAAACAGGTAAACGAAGTGGTAATTCCATGGCATCGTCAGAGCATCTACCGCAACCGCCTGCGGGTCCCTCATTCTGGAGCAGTAACGACGGAGCTTCTTGTTGAGACGCGAAGCCATCAGGTCTATCTGTGGACAACCCCACCGGTGAATGAGTTGTTGAAACACCTGAGGGTGGAAGCCCCATTCCCCTGTATGGAGGTCATGCCTGCTTAGGAAGTCCGCTTTCCAGTTGTCCACTCATGGAATGTATACGGCTAAGATGGCTCTTGCGTTGGCTTCCGCCCAGAGGAGTATTCCTGACACCTCCCACATTGCGGCCATGCTTCTGGTTCCACCCTGCCCGTTGATGTACGCCACCGCCGTGGCGTTGTCCGACTACACTTCGATGGCCCGATTCCGAAGGAGGGATGAGGCCTGTATGAGAGCATTGTAAATTGCCCTGAGTTCCAGGATGTTGATTAGAAGAGCAGATTCCTGAAGGGACCACGTCCCCTGGAACTGTGCCCCTTGAGTCACAGCTCCCCAACCCTGGAGGCTGGCATCTGTTGTCAATAGCATCCAGGACAGGGTGTTGAAACTCCGACCCTGCATCAGATGGGAAACTTGTAGCCACCATAGTAGGGATATCCATGCCTTTGGTGATAGAGTTATACGCTGATGCATGTGCAGGTGAGATCCCGACCATATGCCCAACAAATCCAATTGAAATGGTCACGCATGGAACCTGCCATACTGTATCGCCTCGTAGGAGGCCACCATCTTTCCCAGCAAGCGGATACAAAGATGAATTGAGACCACACAAGGTTTCAGCACCAACCGGACCATAGACTGAATATGTCAAGGCCTTGTCCATGGGAAGGTAAACCTTCTGAGACACCATATCCAGGATCATTCATAGGAACTGAATTCTCTGAAACGGTTCCAAGTGAGATTTCTGGAAATTGAGTATCCATCCGTGATATGTAAGCAAACGAGTAGTCAAATCAATATTGTGCAGTAACTATTCCCTGGACACCGCCTTTATCAGGAGATCGTCCAGGTATGGAATTATTTGGACACCCCTCATGCGCAGTTGTAGCATCATATCCGCCATTACCTTTGTGAATACCCTTGGGGCTGTGGAGAGACCAAAGGGTAAGGCCTGAAACCGGAAATATTGGCCCAGAATCGCGAACCTGAGGAACGCTGGGTGAGGGGGACAAATTGGGATATGTAGGTATGCGTCCTTTATATCCAGGGACACCAGAAACTCCCCCTCCTCCAGATTCGCTATCACTGCTCTCAGGGATTCCATCTTGAATTTGAACACCCGAAGACACGGTTTCAGGGATTTGAGGTTCAAGATCGAAAGGACTGTAGGGAGGGTCCAGGATAGAAACGCCTGGCAGGTGGCGGGGCAGACAGCAGATATGTAGATTTACCTGCAGTCGCCTGAGATATCCACTTGTTCAGTTCTTTGCCAAACAAGGCATCACCTGTAAAAGGAAGGTTTTCAACCCCTTTTTTAGAATCATCTTCTGCTGACCATTGACGCAGCCACAGGGCTCTACGAGTCGATACTGCCATAGCAGTGGTACAGCTGTTAATGATACTAAGTTCCTTAACAGCCTCACACATAAAGTTTGCAGCATCTTGGATGCGTTGTAGTAATGTAACAATCTCATCTTGAGGTAGTGTAAGTAATCCTTTCAGAATATTGTTTTGTTCATATGTTTGTAAATCCAGTCATAAGGATACAGAGACATGTGAGTTCACTGCTGTGCTGTTTTATTCCATCACCAACTCCAGACACACTGCACACTGGACCACCCACTTCCCAGCATCCCCCTGGTCCCAGGGACCATCACTGAGGATTCAGGCTTACACATATTAGTAAGGGAGTGTCTACAAATATTAAGCATTCTAATACACTAACATCACAACTATCATCAGACCATTTCACCATGGCTCTAGAAATCCAGCCGCATACTATAGTAGGGCGTTGTGCTAAACCTGCTGCAGTATAAATTGATTTAACAGTGGTTTCAATTTTGCGATCAGCTGAGTCTTTAAGGGAAACAGCCCCAGGTACAAGTAGCACAATTTTACATGACAGCCTGGACACTGAGGTATCCACTGTCGGCGGGGTTTCCCAGACTTTCCTGTCCTCTGTAGGGAAAGGGAATGAATTTAACACCCATTCAAAGGTAATAAATTTCTTGTCAGGATTTATCCATGCTGCCCTAGCCAGGGAATCTAATTCTTTAGAAACCAGGAAGGTTGCAGAGGACTTTGGCTTCACATTAAAATACAATTCATCTGCCTGCACTTCCTCCTTATTAGGGATATTAAGCACCTCTCTAATGGCACAAATGAGGACTTCAACAACCAGGGACAGGGAATCATCCTCGTTCACCTCAGCCTCTCCTTCATCAAGTTCTGGTAGTTCAGAATCACTCAGATTGTAATAAGTGAGGGAGAGTGCATTTGTGAGAGACCAACAGGGGGGGCTGAACAGCCTATCTGTGGTCGGCAGCAGTTACCATAAATGTGTCCTTAGTTTGTTTCAGGGCTTACCTTTCTTGCTTAGCCGTAGCTAACTCTGAATTAATATTGGAAATCATAGTATAAAATGATTCCATCCACCCTGGTGCCTGCACATCACTACCTTGTGAAGGAATTGAGCATTGGATATATATAAGGAACCCCTGTGAGGAAGGTGTAAACCTAGCCTTGCATAAAGTACACACAGACTTATTTGCAGATATTCTTAAATAGAAACACACAGATTAGTATGAAAACACAGTGCAGTATTAGTGAGATATGAACACTAACCCATATTACCCTGAATGGAGTGACACAGAGAGAAATTGGAACCAACACACTACACCACAGACTGATTATGAGCTCCCCCCTTCACTATAACCCCCTGGTACCAGTTACAATGGTGATTCAGTGGGTCTGGAGGAGCCTCCACGTGCAGCCTGTGCAGCAGCAGCAGCAGGAAATGGCGCCATTTGGCTTCTGGTCCCGCTCTCCGGGAAGCCAACCCCCCCCCCCCCCCCCCCCGTAATGACGCTCGGTCCCTGCATTGCTTTTATCCTGGCTTTTTCCATAATAAGTGTGAAAATGAGAGTACACAGCCCCCGTTTACCGCTGCCAGTCTGGGTACTCAGTGTGCACCGCGGCCCATATCCAGGTGAACACTGCCCCTCATGCCGCCAATATGCAACACTTACCGCACTGCGTTGATTTCAGCATCTGTTAAGGGGTGGCGGCATGCTGCTGGCATGGGCTCACATCCTGGGAATGTGAGAACAGCACCTCAGGAGCTCATTGTCCTGTGAGCTGGGATGACGAACCATTAACTCATAAGTTGGTTCGGTCCCTCCTTAAGTTCCACGATGCAGGCAACTGGTTGCCAACCAGTGTGCCTGAAAATAATAAACTAAAAGAAAGTTCTGAAGAAAACTTTCTGGAGAGCAACAGAATGCACCCGGCTCCTTGGGCACATTTTCTAAACTCAGTCTGCTAGGAGGGGCATAGAGGGGAGGAGCCAGCACACCCTATTAGTTTCTTAAAGTGCCAGGCTCCAGTGGAGCCAATCTATTACCCATGGTAATCGACTATTCCCCAGTATTATTATTATTATTATTATTATTATCCTTTATTTATATGGCGTCACAAGGGTTCCACAGCGCCCAATTACAGAGTACATAAACAAATAATCAAACAAGAAAACAGCAACTTACAGTTGACGACAATATAGGACAAGTACAGGGTAAATAAACATAGCTACATCAGCAGATGACACTGGAATAAGTATCAGGTGGCAGAAGACTGCTGGATTTGGTGCAGTTGAAGATTATTAAAGTAAGAAAAGGGTAAGCACATGAGGGAAGAGGGCCCTGCTCGTGAGAGCTTACATTCACTTCCTGTGATGAGCAGTCCTTTTGCTGTAAATCCTCAAAGCCCTCACCACATCCAGGGACTTTGGAGCAACTGAAGTGTCGGATAAGTATCAGCGTCCAGAGTCTTACCGGTATGCTGGAGCTGCGGGGCAGGCTTCTCAGGTGGCATGCAGGCAGCGGCGGAGGTGGGCTGCTGCGCCGGGTCCGAGGGCAGCAGTAGCGGCGGTGAGGGGGTCCGCTCGTGGTGGCGTTACATCATTGCAGCGGGTCCCTCTTGCTGAGCCATTGCTAGGAGACCTGGGGCAGTGAGCTGTGTGGCTATGCAGAAAGTTCTGCATTACTGGGCGCCGCCATGTTGGAGACCAAGTTTGAGGCATAGTTCTTGTTTCCTGTTTCTTCCAGCCAATCCAGGGGAAGTTCTCCCTATAAAAGGGGGCTGGTTTAGGACAGGGATGCCAGTGCTTCAAGTTATAACCCTGTTGTAGGTGCTTTAGCCTGTGCTCCCAGGATTCTTGCCGTATTCTGGTTACTCCTGACCCTGCTTGGCCGGTTCTCTGTTGCTGCTGCAGCCCTGCCGTTCCTAGCCTGCTGCTGCCTGTGGAAGCGCTCCTGGAAAACCCGGTTCAGTAAGACTCTTTGGGCACGGTTGGTCCCGGGTCTTCTGCCTCGTCTTTCAAGCCACTCTCCACAGATCTTCATCTCCAGCCACATCTTTAACCACCATCCACAGTTCCGCAGTTCATAATCTACAGCCTCGTCTTTCAAGCCACAGTCCACAGTCCTTTGTCTCCAGCCACGTCTTTAACCACTATCCACAGTTCCGCAGTTCATAATCTACAGCCTTGTCTTTCAAGCCACAGTCCACAGTCCTTTGTCTCCAGCCACGTCTTTAACCACTATTCACAGTTCATTATTCACAACCTCGTCTTCCACGCCACAACTCGCAGTTCTTTGTCTACAACTGTGTCTTTAAGTCATCGTTCACCAGCCACAGTTCTCTACCCTTGCCCTGTCCATAAGAACTACAATCCACTGACTCTTAGCTCCACCTACGTTCTTCATTGCCCCTTGTCCCATGAGAAGGAACTATATCCAATTCCCTCATCTCGTTTATCCACAGCCAACTACCTCCTTGGGCAAGTCTCAGCTGCCGGATCCTCAAACCTCGGTAGTCATGACAATAAGGCAGGAACCACGATTGGTTGATTTACATGAAAAGCCGATACCACCTTTGGCAAAAACTGTGGGTGAGTTCTGAGCTCCGCTCTATCCTCGTGAAACACCAAGGCCAGTAACATAACTGTCTTCTACATCAGGTATTTTAAGTCAACCTAATGCAAGGGTTCAAACCAATCCGACTGGAGAAAGGTCAACACCACATTGAGGTCCCACGGAGTAGTGGGAGGAACAAAGGGTGGCTGAATGTGCAACACCACCTTAAGAAAGGTCTGTACTTCAGGAAGTATCGCCAGTTGTTTCTGAAGATAGAGAGAGCCGAGAGCTGAACCTTGATGGAGCCTAAACGTAGGCCCTTATCCACTCCTGTTTGCAGAAACAGTAGAAACCGGCTCAGATGAAATTCCGCAGGAGAACATTTTTGACCCTCACACCAATGGTAATGTTTGGAGGTAACCACCGTACGGGCCTGAACTATAGAGGAAACCACCTTGGATGGAAGACCCTTCCTGGTTAAAATTTCCCTCTCAACCTCCAGGCCGTCAAACGTAGCCGCTGTAAGTCTGGATAGACGAATGGTCCTTGTTGAAGAAGGTCCTTGAGAAGCGGCAGAGGCCAGGGTTTCTCCAATGACAGGGTCAGGAGGTCTGCATACCAGGTCCGTCAAGGCCAATCCGGGGCAATGAGAATTGCCTGAACCCTTTCCTTTTTGAGTCTTTTTAGAACTCTTGGGAATAGAGGAATCGGAGGAAACAGGTAAACGAAGTGGTAATTCCATGGCATCGTCAGAGCATCTACCGCAACCGCCTGCGGGTCCCTCATTCTGGAGCAGTAACGACGGAGCTTCTTGTTGAGACGCGAAGCCATCAGGTCTATCTGTGGACAACCCCACCGGTGAATGAGTTGTTGAAACACCTGAGGGTGGGAGCCCCATTCCCCTGTATGGAGGTCATGCCTGCTTAGGAAGTCCGCTTTCCAGTTGTCCACTCATGGAATGTATACGGCTGAGATGGCTCTTGCGTTGGCTTCCGCCCAGAGGAGTATTCCTGACACCTCCCACATTGCGGCCATGCTTCTGGTTCCACCCTGCCCGTTGATGTACGCCACCGCCGTGGCGTTGTCCGACTACACTTCGATGGCCCGATTCCGAAGGAGGGATGAGGCCTGTATGAGAGCATTGTAAATTGCCCTGAGTTCCAGGATGTTGATTAGAAGAGCAGATTCCTGAAGGGACCACGTCCCCTGGAACTGTGCCCCTTGAGTCACAGCTCCCCAACCCTGGAGGCTGGCATCTGTTGTCAATAGCATCCAGGACAGGGTGTTGAAACTCTGACCCTGCATCAGATGGGAAACTTGTAGCCACCATAGTAGGGATATCCATGCCTTTGGTGATAGAGTTATACGCTGATGCATGTGCAGGTGAGATCCCGACCATATGCCCAACAAATCCAATTGAAATGGTCACGCATGGAACCTGCCATACTGTATCGCCTCATAGGAGGCCACCATCTTCCCCAGCAAGCGGATACAAAGATGAATTGAAACCACACAAGGTTTCAGCACCAACCGGACCATAGACTGAATATGTCAAGGCCTTGTCCATGGGAAGGTAAACCTTCTGAGACACCATATCCAGGATCATTCATAGGAACTGAATTCTCTGAAACGGTTCCAAGTGAGATTTCTGGAAATTGAGTATCCATCCGTGATATGTAAGCAAACGAGTAGTCAAATCAATATTGTGCAGTAACTATTCCCTGGACACCGCCTTTATCAGGAGATCGTCCAGGTATGGAATTATTTGGACACCCCTCATGCGCAGTTGTAGCATCATATCCGCCATTACCTTTGTGAATACCCTTGGGGCTGTGGAGAGACCAAAGGGTAAGGCCTGAAACTGGAAATATTGGCCCAGAATCGCGAACCTGAGGAACGCTGGGTGAGGGGGACAAATTGGGATATGTAGGTATGCGTCCTTTATATCCAGGGACACCAGAAACTCCCCCTCCTCCAGATTCGCTATCACTGCTCTCAGGGATTCCATCTTGAATTTGAACACCCGAAAAATCGGTTTCAGGGATTTGAGGTTCAAGATCAAAAGGACTGTAGGGAGGGTCCAGGATAGAGACGCCTGGCAGGTGGCGGGGCAGACAGCAGATATGTAGATTTACCTGCAGTCGCCTGAGATATCCACTTGTTCAGTTCTTTGCCAAACAAGGCATCACCTGTAAAAGGAAGGTTTTCAACCCCTTTTTTAGAATCATCTTCTGCTGACCATTGACGCAGTCACAGGGCTCTACGAGTCGATACTGCCATAGCAGTGGTACAGCTGTTAATGATACTAAGTTCCTTAACAGCCTCACACATAAAGTTTGCAGCATCTTGGATGCGTTGTAGTAACGTAACAATCTCATCTTGAGGTAGTGTAAGTAATCCTTTCAGAATATTGTTTTGTTCATATGTTTGTAAATCCAGTCATAAGGATACAGAGACATGTGAGTTCACTGCTGTGCTGTTTTATTCCATCACCAACTCCAGACACACTGCACACTGGACCACCCACTTCCCAGCATCCCCCTGGTCCCAGGGACCATCACTGAGAATTCAGGCTTACACATATTAGTAAGGGAGTGTCTACAAATATTAAGCATTCTAATACACTAACATCACAACTATCATCAGACCATTTCACCATGGCTCTAGAAATCCAGCCGCATACTATAGTAGGGCGTTGTGCTAAACCTGCTGCAGTATAAATTGATTTAACAGTGGTTTCAATTTTGCGATCAGCTGAGTCTTTAAGGGAAACAGCCCCAGGTACAAGTAGCACAATTTTACATGACAGCCTGGACACTGAGGTATCCACTGTCGGCGGGGTTTCCCAGACTTTCCTGTCCTCTGTAGGGAAAGGGAATGAATTTAACACCCATTCAAAGGTAATAAATTTCTTGTCAGGATTTATCCATGCTGCCCTAGCCAGGGAATCTAATTCTTTAGAAACCAGGAAGGTTGCAGAGGACTTTGGCTTCACATTAAAATACAATTCATCTGCCTGCACTTCCTCCTTATTAGGGATATTAAGCACCTCTCTAATGGCACAAATGAGGACTTCAACAACCGGGGACAGGGAATCATCCTCGTTCACCTCAGCCTCTCCTTCATCAAGTTCTGGTAGTTCAGAATCACTCAGATTGTAATAAGTGAGGGAGAGTGCATTTGTGAGAGACCAACAGGGGGGGCTGAACAGCCTATCTGTGGTCGGCAGCAGTTACCATAAATGTGTCCTTAGTTTGTTTCAGGGCTTACCTTTCTTGCTTAGCCGTAGCTAACTCTGAATTAATATTGGAAATCATAGTATAAAATGATTCCATCCACCCTGGTGCCTGCACATCACTACCTTGTGAAGGAATTGAGCATTGGGTATATATAAGGAACCCCTGTGAGGAAGGTGTAAACCTAGCCTTGCATAAAGTACACACAGACTTATTTGCAGATATTCTTAAATAGAAACACACAGATTAGTATGAAAACACAGTGCAGTATTAGTGAGATATGAACACTAACCCATATTACCCTGAATGGAGTGACACAGAGAGAAACTGGAACCAACACACTACACCACAGACTGATTATGAGCTCCCCCCTTCACTATAACCCCCTGGTACCAGTTACAATGGTGATTCAGTGGGTCTGGAGGAGCAGTCTCCACGTGCAGCCTGTGCAGCAGCAGCAGGAAATGGCGCCATTTGGCTTCTGGTCCCGCTCTCCGGGAAGCCAACCCCCCCCCCCCCCCCCCCCCGTAATGACGCTCGGTCCCTGCATTGCTTTTATCCTGGCTTTTTCCATAATAAGTGTGAAAATGAGAGTACACAGCCCCCGTTTACCGCTGCCAGTCTGGGTACTCAGTGTGCACCGCGGCCCGTATCCAGGTGAACACTGCCCCTCATGCCGCCAATATGCAACACTTACCGCACTGCGTTGACTTCAGCATCTGTTAAGGGGTGGCGGCATGCTGCTGGCATGGGCTCACATCCTGGGAATGTGAGAACAGCACCTCAGGAGCTCAGTGTCCTGTGAGCTGGGATGACGAACCATTAACTCATAAGTTGGTTCGGTCCCTCCTTAAGTTCCACGATGCAGGCAACTGGTTGCCAACCAGTGTGCCTGAAAATAATAAACTAAAAGAAAGTTCTGAAGAAAACTTTCTGGAGAGCAACAGAATGCACCCGGCTCCTTGGGCACATTTTCTAAACTCAGTCTGCTAGGAGGGGCATAGAGGGGAGGAGCCAGCACACACTATTAGTTTCTTAAAGTGCCAGGCTCCAGTGGAGCCAATCTATTACCCATGGTAATCGACTATTCCCCAGTATTATTATTATTATTATTATTATCCTTTATTTATATGGCGCCACAAGGGTTCCACAGCGCCCAATTACAGAGTACATAAACAAATAATCAAACAAGAAAACAGCAACTTACAGTTGACGACAATATAGGACAAGTACAGGGTAAATAAACATAGCTACATCAGCAGATGACACTGGAATAAGTATCAGGTGGCAGAAGACTGCTGGATTTGGTGCAGTTGAAGATTATTAAAGTAAGAAAAGGGTAAGCACATGAGGGAAGAGGGCCCTGCTCGTGAGAGCTTACATTCACTTCCTGTGATGAGCAGTCCTTTTGCTGTAAATCCTCAAAGCCCTCACCACATCCAGGGACTTTGGAGCAACTGAAGTGTCGGATAAGTGTCAGCGTCCAGAGTCTTACCGGTATGCTGGAGCTGCGGGGCAGGCTTCTCAGGTGGCATGCGGGCAGCGGCGGAGGTGGGCTGCTGCGCCGGGTCCGAGGGCAGCAGTAGCGGCGGTGAGGGGGTCCGCTCGTGGTGGCGTTACATCGTTGCAGCGGGTCGCTCTTGCTGAGCCATTGCTAGGAGACCTGGGGCAGTGAGCTGTGTGGCTATGCAGAAAGTTCTGCATTACTGGGCGCCGCCATGTTGGAGACCAAGTTTGAGGCATAGTTCTTGTTTCCTGTTTCTTCCAGCCAATCCAGGGGAAGTTCTCCCTATAAAAGGGGGCTGGTTTAGGACAGGGATGCCAGTGCTTCAAGTTATAACCCTGTTGTAGGTGCTTTAGCCTGTGCTCCCAGGATTCTTGCCGTATTCTGGTTACTCCTGACCCTGCTTGGCCGGTTCTCTGTTGCTGCTGCAGCCCTGCCGTTCCTAGCCTGCTGCTGCCTGTGGAAGCGCTCCTGGAAAACCCGGTTCAGTAAGACTCTTTGGGCACGGTTGGTCCCGGGTCTTCTGCCTCGTCTTTCAAGCCACTCTCCACAGATCTTCATCTCAAGCCACATCTTTAACCACCATCCACAGTTCCGCAGTTCATAATCTACAGCCTCGTCTTTCAAGCCACAGTCCACAGTCCTTTGTCTCCAGCCACGTCTTTAACCACGATCCACAGTTCCGCAGTTCATAATCTACAGCCTTGTCTTTCAAGCCACAGTCCACAGTCCTTTGTCTCCAGCCACGTCTTTAACCACTATTCACAGTTCATTATTCACAACCTCGTCTTCCACGCCACAACTCGCAGTTCTTTGTCTACAACTATGTCTTTAAGTCATCGTTCACCAGCCACAGTTCTCTACCCTTGCCCTGTCCATAAGAACTACAATCCACTGACTCTTAGCTCCACCTACGTTCTTCATTGCCCCTTGTCCCATGAGAAGGAACTATATCCAATTCCCTCATCTCGTTTATCCACAGCCAACTACCTCCTTGGGCAAGTCTCAGCTGCCGGATCCTCAAACCTCGGTAGTCATGACAATAAGGCAGGAACCATGATTGGTTGATTTACATGAAAAGCCGATACCACCTTTGGCAAAAACTGTGGGTGAGTTCTGAGCTCCGCTCTATCCTCGTGAAACACCAAGGCCAGTAACATAACTGTCTTCTACATCAGGTATTTTAAGTCAACCTAATGCAAGGGTTCAAACCAATCCGACTGGAGAAAGGTCAACACCACATTGAGGTCCCACGGAGTAGTGGGAGGAACAAAGGGTGGCTGAATGTGCAACACCACCTTAAGAAAGGTCTGTACTTCAGGAAGTACCACCAGTTGTTTCTGAAGATAGAGAGAGCCGAGAGCTGAACCTTGATGGAGCCTAATCGTAGGCCCTTATCCACTCCTGTTTGCAGAAACAGTAGAAACCGGCTCAGATGAAATTCCGCAGGAGAACATTTTTGACCCTCACATCAATGGTAATGTTTGGAGGTAACCACCGTACGGGCCTGAACTATAGAGGAAACCACCTTGGATGGAAAACCCTTCCTGGTTAAAATTTCCCTCTCAACCTCCAGGCCGTCAAACGTAGCCGCTGTAAGTCTGGATAGACGAATGGTCCTTGTTGAAGAAGGTCCTTGAGAAGCGGCAGAGGCCAGGGTTTCTCCAACGACAGGGTCAGGAGGTCTGCATACCAGGTCCGTCAAGGCCAATCCGGGGCAATGAGAATTGCCTGAACCCTTTCCTTTTTGAGTCTTTTTAGAACTCTTGGGAATAGAGGAATCGGAGGAAACAGGTAAACGAAGTGGTAATTCCATGGCATCGTCAGAGCATCTACCGCAACCGCCTGCGGGTCCCTCATTCTGGAGCAGTAACGACGGAGCTTCTTGTTGAGACGCGAAGCCATCAGGTCTATCTGTGGACAACCCCACCGGTGAATGAGTTGTTGAAACACCTGAGGGTGGAAGCCCCATTCCCCTGTATGGAGGTCACGCCTGCTTAGGAAGTCCGCTTTCCAGTTGTCCACTCATGGAATGTATACGGCTGAGATGGCTCTTGCGTTGGCTTCCGCCCAGAGGAGTATTCCTGACACCTCCCACATTGCGGCCATGCTTCTGGTTCCACCCTGCCCGTTGATGTACGCCACCGCCGTGGCGTTGTCCGACTACACTTCGATGGCCCGATTCCGAAGGAGGGATGAGGCCTGTATGAGAGCATTGTAAATTGCCCTGAGTTCCAGGATGTTGATTAGAAGAGCAGATTCCTGAAGGGACCACGTCCCCTGGAACTGTGCCCCTTGAGTCACAGCTCCCCAACCCTGGAGGCTGGCATCTGTTGTCAATAGCATCCAGGACAGGGTGTTGAAACTCCGACCCTGCATCAGATGGGAAACTTGTAGCCACCATAGTAGGGATATCCATGCCTTTGGTGATAGAGTTATACGCTGATGCATGTGCAGGTGAGATCCCGACCATATGCCCAACAAATCCAATTGAAATGGTCACGCATGGAACCTGCCATACTGTATCGCCTCGTAGGAGGCCACCATCTTCCCCAGCAAGCGGATACAAAGATGAATTGAGACCACACAAGGTTTCAGCACCAACCGGACCATAGACTGAATATGTCAAGGCCTTGTCCATGGGAAGGTAAACCTTCTGAGACACCATATCCAGGATCATTCATAGGAACTGAATTCTCTGAAACGGTTCCAAGTGAGATTTCTGGAAATTGAGTATCCATCCGTGATATGTAAGCAAACGAGTAGTCAAATCAATATTGTGCAGTAACTATTCCCTGGACACCGCCTTTATCAGGAGATCGTCCAGGTATGGAATTATTTGGACACCCCTCATGCGCAGTTGTAGCATCATATCCGCCATTACCTTTGTGAATACCCTTGGGGCTGTGGAGAGACCAAAGGGTAAGGCCTGAAACTGGAAATATTGGCCCAGAATCGCGAACCTGAGGAACGCTGGGTGAGGGGGACAAATTGGGATATGTAGGTATGCGTCCTTTATATCCAGGGACACCAGAAACTCCCCCTCCTCCAGATTCGCTATCACTGCTCTCAGGGATTCCATCTTGAATTTGAACACCCGAAAAATCGGTTTCAGGGATTTGAGGTTCAAGATCAAAAGGACTGTAGGGAGGGTCCAGGATAGAGACGCCTGGCAGGTGGCGGGGCAGACAGCAGATATGTAGATTTACCTGCAGTCGCCTGAGATATCCACTTGTTCAGTTCTTTGCCAAACAAGGCATCACCTGTAAAAGGAAGGTTTTCAACCCCTTTTTTAGAATCATCTTCTGCTGACCATTGACGCAGTCACAGGGCTCTACGAGTCGATACTGCCATAGCAGTGGTACAGCTGTTAATGATACTAAGTTCCTTAACAGCCTCACACATAAAGTTTGCAGCATCTTGGATGCGTTGTAGTAACGTAACAATCTCATCTTGAGGTAGTGTAAGTAATCCTTTCAGAATATTGTTTTGTTCATATGTTTGTAAATCCAGTCATAAGGATACAGAGACATGTGAGTTCACTGCTGTGCTGTTTTATTCCATCACCAACTCCAGACACACTGCACACTGGACCACCCACTTCCCAGCATCCCCCTGGTCCCAGGGACCATCACTGAGAATTCAGGCTTACACATATTAGTAAGGGAGTGTCTACAAATATTAAGCATTCTAATACACTAACATCACAACTATCATCAGACCATTTCACCATGGCTCTAGAAATCCAGCCGCATACTATAGTAGGGCGTTGTGCTAAACCTGCTGCAGTATAAATTGATTTAACAGTGGTTTCAATTTTGCGATCAGCTGAGTCTTTAAGGGAAACAGCCCCAGGTACAAGTAGCACAATTTTACATGACAGCCTGGACACTGAGGTATCCACTGTCGGCGGGGTTTCCCAGACTTTCCTGTCCTCTGTAGGGAAAGGGAATGAATTTAACACCCATTCAAAGGTAATAAATTTCTTGTCAGGATTTATCCATGCTGCCCTAGCCAGGGAATCTAATTCTTTAGAAACCAGGAAGGTTGCAGAGGACTTTGGCTTCACATTAAAATACAATTCATCTGCCTGCACTTCCTCCTTATTAGGGATATTAAGCACCTCTCTAATGGCACAAATGAGGACTTCAACAACCGGGGACAGGGAATCATCCTCGTTCACCTCAGCCTCTCCTTCATCAAGTTCTGGTAGTTCAGAATCACTCAGATTGTAATAAGTGAGGGAGAGTGCATTTGTGAGAGACCAACAGGGGGGGCTGAACAGCCTATCTGTGGTCGGCAGCAGTTACCATAAATGTGTCCTTAGTTTGTTTCAGGGCTTACCTTTCTTGCTTAGCCGTAGCTAACTCTGAATTAATATTGTAAATCATAGTATAAAATGATTCCATCCACCCTGGTGCCTGCACATCACTACCTTGTGAAGGAATTGAGCATTGGGTATATATAAGGAACCCCTGTGAGGAAGGTGTAAACCTAGCCTTGCATAAAGTACACACAGACTTATTTGCAGATATTCTTAAATAGAAACACACAGATTAGTATGAAAACACAGTGCAGTATTAGTGAGATATGAACACTAACCCATATTACCCTGAATGGAGTGACACAGAGAGAAACTGGAACCAACACACTACACCACAGACTGATTATGAGCTCCCCCCTTCACTATAACCCCCTGGTACCAGTTACAATGGTGATTCAGTGGGTCTGGAGGAGCAGTCTCCACGTGCAGCCTGTGCAGCAGCAGCAGGAAATGGCGCCATTTGGCTTCTGGTCCCGCTCTCCGGGAAGCCAACCCCCCCCCCCCCCCCCCGTAATGACGCTCGGTCCCTGCATTGCTTTTATCCTGGCTTTTTCCATAATAAGTGTGAAAATGAGAGTACACAGCCCCCGTTTACCGCTGCCAGTCTGGGTACTCAGTGTGCACCGCGGCCCGTATCCAGGTGAACACTTCCCCTCATGCCGCCAATATGCAACACTTACCGCACTGCGTTGACTTCAGCATCTGTTAAGGGGTGGCGGCATGCTGCTGGCATGGGCTCACATCCTGGGAATGTGAGAACAGCACCTCAGGAGCTCAGTGTCCTGTGAGCTGGGATGACGAACCATTAACTCATAAGTTGGTTCGGTCCCTCCTTAAGTTCCACGATGCAGGCAACTGGTTGCCAACCAGTGTGCCTGAAAATAATAAACTAAAAGAAAGTTCTGAAGAAAACTTTCTGGAGAGCAACAGAATGCACCCGGCTCCTTGGGCACATTTTCTAAACTCAGTCTGCTAGGAGGGGCATAGAGGGGAGGAGCCAGCACACACTATTAGTTTCTTAAAGTGCCAGGCTCCAGTGGAGCCAATCTTATTACCCATGGTAATCGACTATTCCCCAGTATTATTATTATTATTATTATTATTATTATTATTATTATCCTTTATTTATATGGCGCCACAAGGGTTCCACAGCGCCCAATTACAGAGTACATAAACAAATAATCAAACAAGAAAACAGCAACTTACAGTTGACGACAATATAGGACAAGTACAGGGTAAATAAACATAGCTACATCAGCAGATGACACTGGAATAAGTATCAGGTGGCAGAAGACTGCTGGATTTGGTGCAGTTGAAGATTATTAAAGTAAGAAAAGGGTAAGCACATGAGGGAAGAGGGCCCTGCTCGTGAGAGCTTACATTCACTTCCTGTGATGAGCAGTCCTTTTGCTGTAAATCCTCAAAGCCCTCACCACATCCAGGGACTTTGGAGCAACTGAAGTGTCGGATAAGTGTCAGCGTCCAGAGTCTTACCGGTATGCTGGAGCTGCGGGGCAGGCTTCTCAGGTGGCATGCGGGCAGCGGCGGAGGTGGGCTGCTGCGCCGGGTCCGAGGGCAGCAGTAGCGGCGGTGAGGGGGTCCGCTCGTGGTGGCGTTACATCGTTGCAGCGGGTCGCTCTTGCTGAGCCATTGCTAGGAGACCTGGGGCAGTGAGCTGTGTGGCTATGCAGAAAGTTCTGCATTACTGGGCGCCGCCATGTTGGAGACCAAGTTTGAGGCATAGTTCTTGTTTCCTGTTTCTTCCAGCCAATCCAGGGGAAGTTCTCCCTATAAAAGGGGGCTGGTTTAGGACAGGGATGCCAGTGCTTCAAGTTATAACCCTGTTGTAGGTGCTTTAGCCTGTGCTCCCAGGATTCTTGCCGTATTCTGGTTACTCCTGACCCTGCTTGGCCGGTTCTCTGTTGCTGCTGCAGCCCTGCCGTTCCTAGCCTGCTGCTGCCTGTGGAAGCGCTCCTGGAAAACCCGGTTCAGTAAGACTCTTTGGGCACGGTTGGTCCCGGGTCTTCTGCCTCGTCTTTCAAGCCACTCTCCACAGATCTTCATCTCCAGCCACATCTTTAACCACCATCCACAGTTCCGCAGTTCATAATCTACAGCCTCGTCTTTCAAGCCACAGTCCACAGTCCTTTGTCTCCAGCCACGTCTTTAACCACGATCCACAGTTCCGCAGTTCATAATCTACAGCCTTGTCTTTCAAGCCACAGTCCACAGTCCTTTGTCTCCAGCCACGTCTTTAACCACTATTCACAGTTCATTATTCACAACCTCGTCTTCCACGCCACAACTCGCAGTTCTTTGTCTACAACTATGTCTTTAAGTCATCGTTCACCAGCCACAGTTCTCTACCCTTGCCCTGTCCATAAGAACTACAATCCACTGACTCTTAGCTCCACCTACGTTCTTCATTGCCCCTTGTCCCATGAGAAGGAACTATATCCAATTCCCTCATCTCGTTTATCCACAGCCAACTACCTCCTTGGGCAAGTCTCAGCTGCCGGATCCTCAAACCTCGGTAGTCATGACAATAAGGCAGGAACCACGATTGGTTGATTTACATGAAAAGCCGATACCACCTTTGGCAAAAACTGTGGGTGAGTTCTGAGCTCCGCTCTATCCTCGTGAAACACCAAGGCCAGTAACATAACTGTCTTCTACATCAGGTATTTTAAGTCAACCTAATGCAAGGGTTCAAACCAATCCGACTGGAGAAAGGTCAACACCACATTGAGGTCCCACGGAGTAGTGGGAGGAACAAAGGGTGGCTGAATGTGCAACACCACCTTAAGAAAGGTCTGTACTTCAGGAAGTACCACCAGTTGTTTCTGAAGATAGAGAGAGCCGAGAGCTGAACCTTGATGGAGCCTAATCGTAGGCCCTTATCCACTCCTGTTTGCAGAAACAGTAGAAACCGGCTCAGATGAAATTCCGCAGGAGAACATTTTTGACCCTCACATCAATGGTAATGTTTGGAGGTAACCACCGTACGGGCCTGAACTATAGAGGAAACCACCTTGGATGGAAAACCCTTCCTGGTTAAAATTTCCCTCTCAACCTCCAGGCCGTCAAACGTAGCCGCTGTAAGTCTGGATAGACGAATGGTCCTTGTTGAAGAAGGTCCTTGAGAAGCGGCAGAGGCCAGGGTTTCTCCAACGACAGGGTCAGGAGGTCTGCATACCAGGTCCGTCAAGGCCAATCCGGGGCAATGAGAATTGCCTGAACCCTTTCCTTTTTGAGTCTTTTTAGAACTCTTGGGAATAGAGGAATCGGAGGAAACAGGTAAACGAAGTGGTAATTCCATGGCATCGTCAGAGCATCTACCGCAACCGCCTGCGGGTCCCTCATTCTGGAGCAGTAACGACGGAGCTTCTTGTTGAGACGCGAAGCCATCAGGTCTATCTGTGGACAACCCCACCGGTGAATGAGTTGTTGAAACACCTGAGGGTGGAAGCCCCATTCCCCTGTATGGAGGTCACGCCTGCTTAGGAAGTCCGCTTTCCAGTTGTCCACTCATGGAATGTATACGGCTGAGATGGCTCTTGCGTTGGCTTCCGCCCAGAGGAGTATTCCTGACACCTCCCACATTGCGGCCATGCTTCTGGTTCCACCCTGCCCGTTGATGTACGCCACCGCCGTGGCGTTGTCCGACTACACTTCGATGGCCCGATTCCGAAGGAGGGATGAGGCCTGTATGAGAGCATTGTAAATTGCCCTGAGTTCCAGGATGTTGATTAGAAGAGCAGATTCCTGAAGGGACCACGTCCCCTGGAACTGTGCCCCTTGAGTCACAGCTCCCCAACCCTGGAGGCTGGCATCTGTTGTCAATAGCATCCAGGACAGGGTGTTGAAACTCCGACCCTGCATCAGATGGGAAACTTGTAGCCACCATAGTAGGGATATCCATGCCTTTGGTGATAGAGTTATACGCTGATGCATGTGCAGGTGAGATCCCGACCATATGCCCAACAAATCCAATTGAAATGGTCACGCATGGAACCTGCCATACTGTATCGCCTCGTAGGAGGCCACCATCTTCCCCAGCAAGCGGATACAAAGATGAATTGAGACCACACAAGGTTTCAGCACCAACCGGACCATAGACTGAATATGTCAAGGCCTTGTCCATGGGAAGGTAAACCTTCTGAGACACCATATCCAGGATCATTCATAGGAACTGAATTCTCTGAAACGGTTCCAAGTGAGATTTCTGGAAATTGAGTATCCATCCGTGATATGTAAGCAAACGAGTAGTCAAATCAATATTGTGCAGTAACTATTCCCTGGACACCGCCTTTATCAGGAGATCGTCCAGGTATGGAATTATTTGGACACCCCTCATGCGCAGTTGTAGCATCATATCCGCCATTACCTTTGTGAATACCCTTGGGGCTGTGGAGAGACTAAAGGGTAAGGCCTGAAACTGGAAATATTGGCCCAGAATCGCGAACCTGAGGAACGCTGGGTGAGGGGGACAAATTGGGATATGTAGGTATGCGTCCTTTATATCCAGGGACACCAGAAACTCCCCCTCCTCCAGATTCGCTATCACTGCTCTCAGGGATTCCATCTTGAATTTGAACACCCGAAGATACGGTTTCAGGGATTTGAGGTTCAAGATCAAAAGGACTGTAGGGAGGGTCCAGGATAGAGACGCCTGGCAGGTGGCGGGGCAGACAGCAGATATGTAGATTTACCTGCAGTCGCCTGAGATATCCACTTGTTCAGTTCTTTGCCAAACAAGGCATCACCTGTAATTGGAACGTTTTCAACCCCTTTTTTAGAATCATCTTCTGCTGACCATTGACGCAGCCACAGGGCTCTACGAGTCGATACTGCCATAGCAGTGGTACAGCTGTTAATGATACTAAGTTCCTTAACAGCCTCACACATAAAGTTTGCAGCATCTTGGATGCGTTGTAGTAATGTAACAATCTCATCTTGAGGTAGTGTAAGTAATCCTTTCAGAATATTGTTTTGTTCATATGTTTGTAAATCCAGTCATAAGGATACAGAGACATGTGAGTTCACTGCTGTGCTGTTTTATTCCATCACCAACTCCAGACACACTGCACACTGGACCACCCACTTCCCAGCATCCCCCTGGTCCCAGGGACCATCACTGAGGATTCAGGCTTACACATATTAGTAAGGGAGTGTCTACAAATATTAAGCATTCTAATACACTAACATCACAACTATCATCAGACCATTTCACCATGGCTCTAGAAATCCAGCCGCATACTATAGTAGGGCGTTGTGCTAAACCTGCTGCAGTATAAATTGATTTAACAGTGGTTTCAATTTTGCGATCAGCTGAGTCTTTAAGGGAAACAGCCCCAGGTACAAGTAGCACAATTTTACATGACAGCCTGGACACTGAGGTATCCACTGTCGGCGGGGTTTCCCAGACTTTCCTGTCCTCTGTAGGGAAAGGGAATGAATTTAACACCCATTCAAAGGTAATAAATTTCTTGTCAGGATTTATCCATGCTGCCCTAGCCAGGGAATCTAATTCTTTAGAAACCAGGAAGGTTGCAGAGGACTTTGGCTTCACATTAAAATACAATTCATCTGCCTGCACTTCCTCCTTATTAGGGATATTAAGCACCTCTCTAATGGCACAAATGAGGACTTCAACAACCGGGGACAGGGAATCATCCTCGTTCACCTCAGCCTCTCCTTCATCAAGTTCTGGTAGTTCAGAATCACTCAGATTGTAATAAGTGAGGGAGAGTGCATTTGTGAGAGACCAACAGGGGGGGCTGAATAGCCTATCTGTGGTCGGCAGCAGTTACCATAAATGTGTCCTTAGTTTGTTTCAGGGCTTACCTTTCTTGCTTAGCCGTAGCTAACTCTGAATTAATATTGGAAATCATAGTATAAAATGATTCCATCCACCCTGGTGCCTGCATATCACTACCTTGTGAAGGAATTGAGCATTGGGTATATATAAGGAACCCCTGTGAGGAAGGTGTAAACCTAGCCTTGCATAAAGTACACACAGACTTATTTGCAGATATTCTTAAATAGAAACACACAGATTAGTATGAAAACACAGTGCAGTATTAGTGAGATATGAACACTAACCCATATTACCCTGAATGGAGTGACACAGAGAGAAATTGGAACCAACACACTACACCACAGACTGATTATGAGCTCCCCCCTTCACTATAACCCCCTGGTACCAGTTACAATGGTGATTCAGTGGGTCTGGAGGAGCCTCCACGTGCAGCCTGTGCAGCAGCAGCAGCAGGAAATGGCACCATTTGGCTTCTGGTCCCGCTCTCCGGGAAGCCAACCCCCCCCCCCCCCCCCCCCCCCCCCCCGTAATAACGCTCGGTCCCTGCATTGCTTTTATCCTGGCTTTTTCCATAATAAGTGTGAAAATGAGAGTACACAGCCCCCGTTTACCGCTGCCAGTCTGGGTACTCAGTGTGCACCGCGGCCCGTATCCAGGTGAACACTGCCCCTCATGCCGCCAATATGCAACACTTACCGCACTGCGTTGACTTCAGCATCTGTTAAGGGGTGGCGGCATGCTGCTGGCATGGGCTCACATCCTGGGAATGTGAGAACAGCACCTCAGGAGCTCAGTGTCCTGTGAGCTGGGATGACGAACCATTAACTCATAAGTTGGTTCGGTCCCTCCTTAAGTTCCACGATGCAGGCAACTGGTTGCCAACCAGTGTGCCTGAAAATAATAAACTAAAAGAAAGTTCTGAAGAAAACTTTCTGGAGAGCAACAGAATGCACCCGGCTCCTTGGGCACATTTTCTAAACTCAGTCTGCTAGGAGGGGCATAGAGGGGAGGAGCCAGCACACACTATTAGTTTCTTAAAGTGCCAGGCTCCAGTGGAGCCAATCTATTACCCATGGTAATCGACTATTCCCCAGTATTATTATTATTATTATTATCCTTTATTTATATAGCGCCACAAGGGTTCCACAGCGCCCAATTACAGAGTACATAAACAAATAATCAAACAAGAAAACAGCAACTTACAGTTGACGACAATATAGGACAAGTACAGGGTAAATAAACATAGCTACATCAGCAGATGACACTGGAATAAGTATCAGGTGGCAGAAGACTGCTGGATTTGGTGCAGTTGAAGATTATTAAAGTAAGAAAAGGGTAAGCACATGAGGGAAGAGGGCCCTGCTCGTGAGAGCTTACATTCTAACGGGGAGGGGTAGACAGACAGGGGTGAGACAGATGGGGTACATAGAGAGCGTGGAACAGAGGTTTAGGATGAGATTTGGCTGGGTTTGGTGTAGAAGTGGGTCTTGAGAGCCCGTTTGAAGTTTTGTAGAGAGGTGGAGAGTCTGAGGGGGAGAGGTAGGGAATTCCAGAGAAGTGGTGCAGTGCGTGAAAAATCTTGGAGGTAGGAGTGGGAGGAAGTAATCCGTAGGCAGGAGAGTCGGCGAGCATTAGCAGAGCGAAGAGGACGGGTGGGAGTGTAAAGCGAGATAAGATCAGAGATGTAGATGGGAGAGGAGTGGGTGAGGGCTTTGTAAGCAAGTGTGAGAAGCTTGAAATGGATTCTGAAAGGGAAGGGGAGCCAGTGAAGGTCTAGTAAGAGAGGAGAGGTGGACGTAGTGCGTTTGGTGAGGAAAATGAGCCGGGCAGCAGCATTGAGGATAGATTGGAGTGGAGAGAGGTATTTGTCAGGAATGCCAGTCAGGAGGAGATTACAGTAGTCCAGTCTGGAGATGACCAGTGAGTTGATAAGAGTCTTAGTAGCATCCTGGGTCAGAAAGGGTCTGATCCTGGAAATATTTTTTAGATGAAAACGGCAGGTTTGTGAGAGGTGCTGAATGTGAGGTTTGAAGGAGAGTGTCACAACTGAGGGCCTGAGCTGACGGGAGGCAGCCTCAGTTGTAGGGGCTGAGATGTACCGGAACCTGGGAGGTTGTATCAGACCCCTGGACATGTAAGTAACATGAATAATAACTGCCCGAAGGCGTGACCACGACAACTTGGATAAAAGTCAATGATGTTTATTATGACAACTCCGCAACACAGCAGCAGTAAAAGAAAACGTAAAAGTCAGCAAAGAATAAATACAGTTCCTGGGTACTACAGGATGGCAGGAGCCACAGGGCACTGGTAGTGTGAGATAGTTCTTATGATCTTCTAGATGGAAAGTCCTTACCAGGCCCGACTGTAGCAATGGAGATAACCCAGGATTGTGCCAGCTGGTGTTCCAGGAAAAGCTGGGTTGCTGAAGATAAAACAGCTGCTGTGGATACTGGCTGGAACCAGACTGTTGTTAGCACGGAGTGGATACTGGCTGGAACCAGTTAAATAATAAATGAACTTGGGAGCGATGAAATATGAACTGAAATGTAGAACTTGAGAGCGGAGAAATAATAATACCGGTGGAGAGTGGTAAAGTGTAGAAAGGACACCGGCCCTTTAAGGGAAGCTGTACTCTGCTGGAAGCAGGTAATGTTGTAGCTGGAAACAGATGAATCCACAATGGATTGGAGAGTCAGGCTACACCGCAGGTGGAATGCTGGTGCGGGTCTCTATGGTGGAAGTCTTGAGACAGGAGCTGGAACCTGGAAGACAATCACAGGAGAGAGACAAACAGGAACTAGGTTTGACAACCAAAGCACTGACGCCTTCCTTGCTCAGGCACAGTGTATTTATACCTGCAGCAAGGAAGGGATTGGCTAGGCAATTATGCAGATTAACAATACTGACAACAGATTGGAGGAAATGATCAGCTGACAGAATCCAAGATGGCTGCGCCCATGCAGACACTTGGAGGGAAGTTTAGTTTGTAATCCATGTGGTAATGAAAACAGTAATGGCGGCGCCGGCCACTGGAGACAGGAGACGCCAGGCTGACAAGTGCACATCCAACCACGCGGACACAGCGGAGGCCGCGGCTGACGTAATCGCCACTCTGACACTCTGCATGCAGAAGCTCAGGGACGGCGGCGGAGGCCGCGGGAGACGCCATGCCAGATGTAATAAGGCGTTACTGTGACAGCGTCTCAGAGAGACAGGAGAGGATGCAGGAATGTGAACATTAGGATAACAGATGGGATCCGGTCCTGGAGCGCTGAGCCAGCCTTAGGAGGCATCTGATGGGTAAGAAATGGCGTCCAGATACCCGGATCGTGACAGCACCCCCCCCTTTAGGAGTGGCCCCAGGACACTTCTTTGGCTTTTGAGGAAACTTGGAATGGAATCTCCGGACCAAGGCAGGAGCATGGACATCAGAAGCATTGGTCCATGAACGTTCCTCAGGGCCGTAACCCTTCCAGTCAATAAGATACTGTAGTTGACCGTAACGGTGACGTGAGTCCAGGATCTTGGCCACTTCATACTCAACGCCTCGTTGAGTTTGGACTTTCGGAGTTGGAGGAAGTGAGGAATGAAACCGATTCAAGATCAGCGGTTTCAACAGGGAAACATGGAATGTCCTGGGTATTTTTAAGAAGGGAGGCAACTGGAGTTTGTAAGCAACAGGATTGATGACTTGTTCAATCTTGAAAGGACCGATATAGCGAGGTGCAAACTTCATACTGGGAACTCTTAACCTCAAATTCTTCGTGGATAACCATACCCGATCACCCACCTTGAGAGCAGGAACTGCTCGACGCTTCTTATCCGCAAACTTCTTGTACCTGAACGATGCCTTGAGCAGAGCTGATCGTACGCTCTTCCAGATATTGGCAAACTGATGCAAGGTGATATCCACTGCGGGAACAGAAGTTGCTGGAAGCGGTTGGAACTCAGGAACTTTAGGGTGGAATCCAAAGTTAGTGAAGAATGGTGTTGAAGCAGATGAAGAATGATACTGGTTGTTATGACAGAACTCGGCCCAGGGAAGTAATTGAACCCAGTCATCTTGAGAGGAGGACACATAGATGCGGAGGAAGGCCTCCAAGTCCTGATTCACCCTCTCGGTTTGACCATTGGTCTGAGGATGGTAAGCCGTGGAAAACTTTAGCTTGACTTGGAGGACTTGACATAAACTTCGCCAGAATTTGGCTGTGAATTGAACTCCTCGATCTGAGATAATTTCTTCAGGAAGACCGTGGAGTCGGAAGATCTCTTGTATGAATACTTGAGCCAACTTGGAAGCTGACGGAAGACCGGTGAGAGGAATGAAGTGTGCCATCTTGGTGAACCGGTCAACTACCACCCAGATGGTATTGAACTTGTTGCACATGGGTAAGTCTGTAATGAAATCCATCGACAAGTGGGTCCATGGTCGACGGGGAACGGATAGTGGAACCAGTTGCCCCGCAGGCGACTGGCGGGATACTTTATGTTGGGCACACTTTGGGCAAGATGCAATAAACTCCAAGACGTCCTTTTTCAGAGTTGGCCACCAATAGGACCTAGAGATAAACTCCAGGGTTTTTTGGATACCTGTATGTCCGGCAAAACGGGAAGCATGGGCCCAATGCATGAGCTTCTTCCTTAGCATCGGCTTCACAAAACTTTTCCCTGATGGGGGCGTAGAGTCCATCCCTACCGTGGAGAATGCCAACGGATTTATAATAGGATGCTTGTCTGAAGACTCTGACTCATTTTCTTGCTCCCATGAGCGGGAAAGGGCATCGGCCTTGCGATTCTGAGAGCCCGGACAGAACTGGAGTTTAAAGTCGAACCTGGAAAAGAAAAGTGCCCATCTGGCCTGACGAGGGTTGAGACATTGTGCGCCCTTCAGGTATAAAAGGTTCTTGTGGTCTGTAAGTATGGTGATTGAATGAGAAGCTCCCTTCAACAGATACCTCCACTCTTCTAGAGCGAGCTTGATGGCTAGCAACTCCTGGTCGCCAATGGCATAGTTGCGCTCAGCTGGGGAGAACTTCCGGGAGAAGAAACTGCAAGGGTGTAAATGGCCATCTTTAGCCCTCTGAGATAACACCGCTCCTACTCCAACGGAGGAGGCATCCACCTCTAAGATGAAAGGAGAGTCGATGTCAGGCTGTTTCAGAACAGGCGCAGAGATGAACCTTTGTTTTAAAAGATGAAATGCTTGCATGGCTTCTTCAGACCACTTGGACGGGTTAGCACCCTTCTTAGTGAAAGCAG
Organism: Pseudophryne corroboree; assembly: GCF_028390025.1. Lineage (NCBI taxonomy): Eukaryota > Metazoa > Chordata > Amphibia > Anura > Myobatrachidae > Pseudophryne > Pseudophryne corroboree. The sequence goes on along the minus strand of NC_086454.1, from coordinate 156,607,028 downwards.
TAATAGGCGCCACAATGGTGGAAAAGTCTCGTATAAACTTTCGGTAATAGTTGGCGAACCCTAAGAACCTCTGGACCCCTTTGAGGGTTAAGGGTACCGGACAATTTTGGATTGCTTGTAGTTTCTCAGGATCCATCTCTAGTCCGGAACCGGACACAATGTACCCTAGAAACGGAATGGACTTGACTTCAAAGACGCATTTTTCTAATTTGCAATAGAGATGATTGACACGGAGACGGGACAGAACCTCTTTAACCCAAAAACGATGTTCCTCTAAATCGTTGGCAAAAATGAGGATATCGTCTAGATAGACCACGACATGACGGTATAGAATGTCTCTGAAGATCTCATTGACAAAATGCTGGAAGACAGCTGGAGCATTGCTCAATCCGAAGGGCATGACGAGGTACTCATAATGTCCGTCACGGGTGTTAAAGGCGGTCTTCCACTCGTCACCCTCACGGATCCGGATGAGATTGTATGCACCTCGCAAGTCCAGCTTTGTAAAGATGGTAGCTCCGCTAACTCTGTCAAAGAGCTCAGTAATCAGGGGTAAAGGATAACGGTTCTTGATGGTAATGTCGTTCAAACCTCTGTAGTCGATGCACGGCCGCAGACCACCATCTTTCTTTTTTACAAAAAAGAAGCCTGCGCCGGCTGGAGAAGAAGAAGGTCGAATGAACCCCTTTGCTAGGTTCTCTTTAATATATTCCTCCATAGAATGCGTCTCAGGCAGAGACAACGGATAAGTTCGGCCTCGAGGTGGAACCTTCCCTGGAACGAGATCAATCGGACAGTCCCATTCTCTATGAGGAGGAAGGATATCAGCAGAAGCTTTACTGAACACATCCGTGAAATCTTGATATGGAGGAGGTGGAACATCAGACGACCTGGGGGAGGAAGAACAGACAGGCAATACTTTAAACAAACATGTCTCAGCACAGGAGGAACCCCATGCCAGGATTTGCGTAGTCGTCCAATCAATTGTAGGATTGTGAAGACGGAGCCATGGAAGGCCCAGGACCACAGGATGTGTGGCTCTTGGAATCACTAAAAAAGAAATAAGTTCGGAATGAAGAACTCCCACTCTCAGACGAATTGGTAGAGTCCTTAAAGAAATGACTGCATCAAAAATTTTGCTGCCATCCACGGCAGTTAAAGAAATGGACGAAGGAAGTCTCTCGGTGGGTAGGGACCACCGTTTAACATAGGCTTCGGTAATAAAGTTCCCAGCTGCTCCGGAATCAAGGAGGGCAATGACGTTCCGATAACGTTGAGCAACTTGAAGCGAGACTGGGAGATTACAATCTTGAGGAGATGGAGAGGAGATCATTACTCCTAGCCGGCCCTCTCCTTGGCGAGCTAGGATTTGGAGTTTCCCGGACGTTTGGGACAGGCATTAATGGTGTGAGACGGAGCTGCACAATAGAGACAGAGAAACTCGGAGAGACGTCTTCGGCGCTCAGCAGGAGTTAAACGGGAATGGCCAAGTTGCATGGGCTCATCTTTAGATGGTGACAGTTGACGAGGAGGAGGAGCAGAAGATTTTAGAGCAGATGATCTTCCACGCTCAGTTGCTCTCTCTCTGAAACGTAAATCAACTTTCGTGCAGAGTGAGATTAGCTCATCTAACTTAGAAGGTAAGTCTCTGGTAGCTAACTCATCTTTAATACGCTCAGATAAGCCATGCCAGAATGCAGCATACAGGGCCTCGTCGTTCCATGCCAGTTCGGATGCCAGGATCTGGAACTGTATCAGATATTGTCCTACAGTACGTGACCCCTGGCGTAAACGGAGAATCTCGGATGAAGCTGAGGTTACCCGGCCTGGCTCGTCGAAGATGCACCTGAATGTTGACACGAAGGCAGTGTAGGAAGATAGCAGGGTGTCGGACCTCTCCCATAACGGTGATGCCCAATCAAGGGCTGAGCCACTGAGAAGAGAAATAATGTAGGCAATTTTTGTACGGTCACTGGGAAAATTGCCAGGTTGTAGCTCAAACTGAATCTCACACTGGTTGAGAAATCCCCTGCAGAATCTTGGAGATCCGTCAAATTTTGCTGGCGTTGGAAGATGAAGACGTGGAGCAGAAATGGGTAAGGTGGGTGGGGTTATAGCTGGAGTCACTGTGGTTGACGCACCAGACGCGCCTGATCCACGGAGAGTTGTCTGAATCCCATCCAGCCGAGTAGAGAGATCCTGGAGACAGCGGATGATGTGGCCCTGTGCAGCCTCCTGATGTTCTAGTCGGGCTGCCAGTTCTTGCATCGGCCTGGCCGCTTGATCCTGGTCTCCGGCTGGATTCATTAGGTCAGTGCTTACTGTCACAACTGAGGGCCTGAGCTGACGGGAGGCAGCCTCAGTTGTAGGGGCTGAGATGTACCGGAACCTGGGAGGTTGTATCAGACCCCTGGACATGTAAGTAACATGAATAATAACTGGCCGAAGGCGTGACCACGACAACTTGGATAAAAGTCAATGATGTTTATTATGACAACTCCGCAACACAGCAGCAGTAAAAGAAAACGTAAAAGTCAGCAAAGAATAAATACAGTTCCTGGGTACTACAGGATGGCAGGAGCCACAGGGCACTGGTAGTGTGAGATAGTTCTTATGATCTTCTAGATGGAAAGTCCTTACCAGGCCCGACTGTAGCAATGGAGATAACCCAGGATTGTGCCAGCTGGTGTTCCAGGAAAAGCTGGGTTGCTGAAGATAAAACAGCTGCTGTGGATACTGGCTGGAACCAGACTGTTGTTAGCACGGAGTGGATACTGGCTGGAACCAGTTAAATAATAAATGAACTTGGGAGCGATGAAATATGAACTGAAATGTAGAACTTGAGAGCGGAGAAATAATAATACCGGTGGAGAGTGGTAAAGTGTAGAAAGGACACCGGCCCTTTAAGGGAAGCTGTACTCTGCTGGAAGCTGAGCTGGAAGCAGGTAATGTTGTAGCTGGAAACAGATGAATCCACAATGGATTGGAGAGTCAGGCTACACCGCAGGTGGAATGCTGGTGCGGGTCTCTATGGTGGAAGTCTTGAGACAGGAGCTGGAACCTGGAAGACAATCACAGGAGAGAGACAAACAGGAACTAGGTTTGACAACCAAAGCACTGACGCCTTCCTTGCTCAGGCACAGTGTATTTATACCTGCAGCAAGGAAGGGATTGGCTAGGCAATTATGCAGATTAACAATACTGACAACAGATTGGAGGAAATGATCAGCTGACAGAATCCAAGATGGCTGCGCCCATGCAGACACTTGGAGGGAAGTTTAGTTTGTAATCCATGTGGTAATGAAAACAGTAATGGCGGCGCCGGCCACTGGAGACAGGAGACGCCAGGCTGACAAGTGCACATCCAACCACGCGGACACAGCGGAGGCCGCGGCTGACGTAATCGCCACTCTGACACTCTGCATGCAGAAGCTCAGGGACGGCGGCGGAGGCCGCGGGAGACGCCATGCCAGATGTAATAAGGCGTTACTGTGACAGCGTCTCAGAGAGACAGGAGAGGATGCAGGAATGTGAACATTAGGATAACAGATGGGATCCGGTCCTGGAGCGCTGAGCCAGCCTTAGGAGGCATCTGATGGGTAAGAAATGGCGTCCAGATACCCGGATCGTGACAGAGAGGGAGAAGTCAAGGATTACTCCAAGACAGCGCACTTGGGGGGTAGAGGAGATAGTAGTGCCATCAATAGATAATGAGATTGTAGGAGGTGAGGTTATGCGGGAGGGAGGGAAGATGATCAGCTCGGTCTTAGACATGTTAAGTTTAAGAAAGCGCTGGGACATCCAGGAAGAGATAGCAGAGAGACAGTTGGAGATACGAGTGAGGAGAGTAGGGGAGAGGTCTGGAGAGGAAAGATAGATTTGAGTGTCATCAGCATAAAGATGATATTGGAAACCAAAAGAACTAATGAGCTTACCTAGTGAGGACGTATAGAGAGAGAAGAGAAGAGGACCAAGGACAGAACCTTGGGGTACCCCTACAGTTAGTGGAAGTGAGGGGGAGGTGGAGTCATGAGAGGAGACAGAGAATGAACGGTTAGAAAGGTAGGACGACAACCAAGAGAGGGCAGTGTCACGCAGACCAATGGAGTGAAGGATTTGCAGTAGGAGAGGATGGTCCACAGTGTCAAAAGCAGCAGCGAGATCAAGTAGAATAAGTAGAGAGTAGTGTCCCTTAGATTTAGCAGCATGGAGGTCATTGCATACTTTTGTAAGGGCAGTTTCAGTGGAGTGGAGAGGACGGAAGCCAGATTGGAATGGGTCAAGCAGTGAGTGTGAGGAAAGAAAGGAAGTAAGGCGGTTGTAGACAATACGCTCAAGGAGTTTGGAGGCAAAAGGGAGGAGAGAGATGGGTCGGTAGTTGGAGAGAGTGTTTGGATCAAGGGTAGGTTTTTTAAGAATAGGAGAGATGAGTGCATGCTTGAAGGCAGAGGGGACAGTGCCTGATGATAGGGAGAGATTGAGAAGGTGGGAAAGATGGGAACAAGCAGAAGAAGAGAGGTAGCGGAGGAGGCGGCAGGGGATAGGGTCAAGTGGGGAGGTGGTGAGGGGACAGGAACGAATGAGGGCCATGACTTCCTCTCCAGATGCATGGGAGAAAGATGACAGAGTTGGTGCGAGGGATGGGGAGGGTTGGTAAGGGATGGGAGAAGGTTGGTTACTGATGGTCTGGTGTGATGTGATGTCCTGACGTATGGAGTCAATTTTGGATGTGAAGTAAGTGGCAAAGTCAAGAGCAGAGAGTGAGGAAGGGAGACGAGGTGGAGGTGGGCAGAGGAGTGAGTTGAGAGTGGCAAAGAGGCACCGGGGGTTGGAAGACTGGGAGGAGATGAGGTTCTTGAAGTATGACTGTTTAGCAAGAGAAAGGGCAGCACTGAAGGATGAAAGCATAAGTTTGAAATGGAGGAAGTCTGCCTTAGAGCGTGATTTCCTCCAGTGTCGCTCAGCAGTACGTGAGCATTTTTGCAGATATCTGGTGCATTTGGTGTGCCAGGGTTGAGGTGTTAATTTGCGAGGGTGAATAGTGGTTGGTGGAGCAACAGAGTCAAGAGCAGAAGTAAGGGAAGCATTGTATGTGGAAGTGGCTTGTTCAGGGCATGAGAGAGAGAGAATAGGAGAGAGAAGTGAGTCAAACAGGGAGGAAAGGAATGTGGTGTCAATAGCTTCAATGTTACGCCTTAGGAGGTAGAGATGGGGAAGTCGAGAGAGATAGGTTAAAGGAGAGCAGGTGGTGGTCAGAGAGGGGAAATGGGGAGTTGGAAAAATCAGAAATATCACAGCGGTGAGTGAAGACCAGATCCAGTGAGCTCCCATTCACATGGGAGGGTGAGGAGGTCCACTGGGAGAGACCAAGTGAAGAGGTGAGGTTAAGGAGTTTAGAGGCAGGGGATTGTGTGGGGATGTCAATAGGGATGTTGAAATCGCCTAGAATAATGGTGGGAATGTCAGAAGAGAGGAAGTGAGGAAGCCAGGAAGCAAAGTTGTCGATGAATTTGGAAGCAGTGCCAGGGGGGCGGTAAATGACAGCTACTCTAAGATGGGCTGGTTGGAAGAGGCGTATGGCGTGGACCTCAAATGTAGAGAATATAAGGGATGGTTCTGGTGGTATGAGTTGGTAGGAGTAACTAGAAGGTAAAAAGAACCCCAACACCACCCCCATGGCGACCCCCAGGTCGGGGGGTGTGTGTGAATGTGAGGCCCCCAGCAGAGAGAGCAGCAGCAGAAGTAGTGTCAGAGGGTGTAATCCAAGTTTCAGTAATGGCTAGTAGGTGTAGGGAGTTGGAAATGAAAAGGTCATGAGTGGTGACCAGTTTGTTACAAACAGATCTGGCATTCCAGAGTGCACAGGATAGGGGGTATGAGTTTGTGGGAGAGATGTGAATGAGATTTTCAGGGTTGCTGTAGCGATGAGGTGGGATTAACTTTGAGGGCAGGGATGATGAGAGAGTAGTGATGGTACGGGTGCCTGAGCTAGGAGGGGAAACTGCAGGAGGTGGGCAGGGAGGGAGGTCAGTGTGATGTGGATGGGGGTGTGGGCAGGTGACAGGGAAGGGAGAGAGGGAGCAGGGCTGAGTTGTGGGGTAGCAGGACCATGGGGCAGAAGTGAATGAAAGTGAGGTAACAGGAAAGGTGGGGGTAGGAAACAGAGGGATGGAGGGGAGACAGAGGAGGGGAGAGAGGAGGAGGTGTAGGAGACTAGGGGGGAAGGCTAAAGATACATTATTAGGTAGACACTGAGTGATGTGGGGAGTATAGGAAAGCCTTGACATAGTGTTAAGTAGGTAAATAGGTTGAGGGGAAGTAGGAGAGGAGACTGCAAGTGAATCCAAGCAGAAGATTTGCTGAAATGCAGGTGAGAAAAGCAGTGTAGGCTCAAGGGGTGTAGATTTAGTATGAAAAGAGTCAAAAGCGTAGATAAAGTGGTTGCAAAAATGTATTTGGAGTGTAAGAAATGAAAGGATTGTGAGAGGTTTAAGAAGCAATGGTAATTATGTTAGTTTTTTTTAAGTGTTTGCATGTTAAATTGCATTGGTGCATCTGTGCTTAAAAAACAAAATTACAATGCAGATACAAGCATTTGTAGGTGAAATGGACGGTTTTTGAAATGTCCAAGTAAGGTATTTCCGTGCTATTTAATCAGATGCAACAATCAGGAGGTAAGTGATCTGAGGAGTAAGTGACTCACATTTGTTATTAGTTCTTCAGTTTTTTTTTGGTTTTGTTTGATTGTTGTGCTTCTGTGTTCCTTTTTTTTTCACTTCGATTGAACGCTGATTGAACGCTGCTGTTATGTGTCAATTTTATCACGCTTTGATAAAATGCACGCTTCGATACTAAATGCACAGCCTACACCAGTGGACTTAAGTAGAAGACTATTACAAGTGAAACCAATAATTGAAATCTGTAACCACACCCCACCCCCTCAAATGCAAGGCAATAAATTACCTTAAAAACAACAACCAGGCATTCCACAAAGAATAAACTGGGTCTATCTCATTCAAAACTTAAAAAAGTACTTCAAAATCACATACTATGCAATAATTTTACAATTGTAATTACCCAGCAGAATTAGCTTTGCATGTATAGATCTAATGCAGCAGAATATGATGGTAGCTCAGGGCCGGATTAATAATGGGGCTGATGGAGCTGCAGCTCCAAGCCCACCATCAGAATAGGCCCATCGCATCTGTACTGTACACTGCTATGCTGCTGTAGACAGGAATTTATTTTCCTTCTACAGCAATCTGCCACTGGCCGCCCAAACCCCGCCCCCAGCTTCAACTATCACCCCCTCCACCCCCCACCCTCCGACTGCCAGGGGATCAAACGCCGCCGCCAGAATGGATTGTCTACCCATGATGACGGCGCAGCGGAAGCCTTTCCTTGCCCTCCCTGCGCCGCTTACGCACACTGAAACGGCTCCTCCTCTGCAATGTGTGACGTCACGAATGTGCCGCCCGCCACCACCGCACCTGAAGCTGAGTGGCGCATCAACCGTGGTGCTATGTCAGATACTCCACAAGCAGGCAGCCCGGCAGCAGCAGGGTGTTTCATCTTCATGACGTGCTGGCTGCTGCTGCTTATAGAAATTACAGGTATGCAGCTGCAGGGCACTGGTTCAGTATAATCTACTGTATATACTATGTGATATTTTTAATTTAAACTATACCCAATATATACACATCTTATGTATATATATATATATATATATATAGAATGTGTTTATATAATATATGGTTACTGTATGTATATATAAAATATAAATACATATATATATATATATATATATATGTGTGTATATATATAATATAGGAGCCCAATTCTTCCTAGAGGGGAGTACCGGTCTAGCAATATCGTTTATATATGTGTGTGTGTGTGTGTGTATGTATTGCATGACCGGCGGGATCAGCATACCGATGCCGGCATCCCGGCAGCGGAATGCCAGTGTGTGTGGGGTGGGGGGGGAGGGGAGGGAAAGGGAATGCCACTCTGCAGGCTCGGTTCTATTCCCAGTCTACGGGTGTCATGAACACCCATGAGTGGGAAAAAGTCCCTATTGGTCGGCATGGTGAGGGTGCAGGATGTCAGTGGAAGTAATGTGACTGGCAGTCTCCTGACCGCCAATCACATAACTACAAACCATATATATATATATATATATATATATATATTCTGCTGAATAAGGTATTTCATCTGTTTATATGTAATTTTTCATGTTGGTTTGTCATGTCCTTACAAAGGGACGCAAGTCCCGAAACGTAGACTTTGACGACATTCAAATAAGTTGCTGTTAAATGTCCCTGGAGTTCCGCGCTACTTTGGAGTCTATACAGTATATGTATGCATGTGTGAGTATGTATATATACACACAGTATATATATATATATATATATATATATATATATAAATAATCTTCTGTGGAACATAGCAGTTCCCTCTTTTGAAGAAAATAGGCAGCACTCAGACTGGTTCAAAATAGAGTATTGTTCAATCAAACATTATGGGGTACATGTACTATGCAGTGATTCCGAATACGGTCACCATCCCGGCGCTGGAATTCCCGACAGCCAGGATCCCGAACAACCAGCCACCACAACGCAGGACATGTAATCTGCGGAATAGGGGGATTTATAGGTTTAGATTTCAAGGTAGGGTTAGAGTTACACTGGACCCGGGGGGGTTAGGTTTAGGCTGCTGGAAGGAGGGTTAGGGTTAGGCATTCCCCAGGTAAAGTTAGGGTTAGGCTGAGGAGGGTGCAGTGCTGCAAGTATGATGGTACAGGGCGGTACGGCGTACCGGTAAGAAATTCCCAGCCGGTACGCCGTACCACCATACCTGCCTCCCTCTGGCTGCTATGTGAGGGGAGGAGAGCGCAGCGCCTCTCCTGCCCCTCAATTCTCTGGGATGTCTGGCGGTCTCCGGTGGTGGCGGGGTGAATCTCATAAGGCACCAGTTTGCTAGCCAATCGGTAGCCGCGGGTCCTTATTTGGTGCCAGACCGCGAACTCTGATTGGCTAATGAACCAGCGCCTCATTTGAGATACCCGCCGCCGGAGCTGCGGAGACCGGACTTCAAGCATTGAGGGGCAGGAAAAAAAAAAGGCAACGGTGAGTGGGGGGGGGGGGGGGGGGGGAGCACTGTATTTCTGGCACTATGGGGCATTTGTGTATCTGGCACTATTGGGGTCATATGCACTATTGGGGTCATATGTGTAATTATCTGCTCCCCCATATGTGTATCACGCCCCCATTTTCTTTGGCCACACACATTTTTTTTGCGCGCCTTAGGCGCGTGCACACAGTACCTACAAGACATTTTTTTAACTCGCACCACTGGGAGGGATGAGGGTTAGGTTTAGGCTGCGGGAAGGAAGGGTTAGGGATAGGCTGCTGGGAGAGAGGTTAGGGTTAGGCTGTGGGGAGAGGAGGGTTAGGATTAGGCTGCAGGGAGGGGGGCTAGGTTTAGGCACCACCGCTGAGCTTTAGGGTTAGGCTGCGGGGAGGGGAGGGTTATTAGGCTGCAGGGTAGGGCGGGTTAGTGGGCCAGGGGGAAAGGTAAGTATACTTAACTGCCCCAGTCGAGATCTTCGGCATGCCACGGTCAGTATTCTGACCGCCGGCATCCCGCCCGCTGGCAAGTCAATACCAATCTGTTTCGAGGCTCGCAGGACATTTCATCAGATCATGCAATGTGGTGCAGTACAACAAAATCAAACAAGAACAGAGAGGACCATGTCTTGCCTTAAATAAGATTGAGGCTGTGTGTGTGTTTAGCGTTCCTCCGGCGACCAAAGCCTCACCATTTTATTATGTCACACACGCACACACGCACGCACGCACGCACACACATAGCCTCACCATTTTATTATGTGTGTATTATTATCTTATATGTGTGTGTATATTAGCAGAGTGGCTGGAGGATTAATCATATGTTTGCAAATGTATCTAAAGGCCCATACACATTTGCTGAGAAAATGAGCTACGTCGTTCATTTTCCCCCTTCCTGAGCAACGTCACTTATTTTCTCGACAAGTGTGTATGCCGCCAGGGACGATCGATGCGCAGCCCCATGGGTCGGCAACAATCGTCGCTGTTGGCAGTGCATGCATACTCCACGTCCGGCTGCTGATGACGTCACTGAGTGATATGAACGGTCATATCGCTCAGTGTGTACGGGCGGCCGCTAACCGCCCAGCCCGGGAGTTGAAACACTAGACGATGTCGCTCATAGGGGGGTATTGAATTGTTTGAAAAGTCAGTTGGGTGTATGTTTTTTCCTATCTAATAGACAAGAAAAAACAGACACCCAACTGACTTTTCAAACATTTGAATTCCCCCCATAGAGTGAGGTCATCTAGTGTGTATGGATCTTAACTGAGATCTCTGCATTTACTATTTTTACATAGGATGTAAATGTTTTTACTGGCCTATTAGACTGCTGGGGGAATTTGTTTTCTTGTCTAGGTTAATCCCTCCCTTTCACGCTCCTGTGATGGGCTTATAAATTTATTTCAGCAACTACCATTTTGTGTATCACTGTTCTGAGAAGCGTGGATGGGATTAGTAGTTGGAGGCTGTGCTGTTCCTTGTAGTGCCATATTGGAGGTTCTTGGAGGTCCTCCCATTTAGTTAATTATAGGAAAACTAGCAATTTTCTGGAATTTTTGTTAAGGCAGTGTATAGAGAAAAATTGTTGCATTTTATTAATAAACCTTATTTTGTGTTTTTTCATTTTTTTTTTTTTTTATTAATTCAAGGGTCAGTAATATAACAGGTGGTTTATACTTCATATAAGCAAAGAGGAGAGATAGACTATTGTTGTTAAAAGTTGAAGGTTAGCTATGCCCTCCATGGTGCTAGCCACACCCCATGACAGACCACACCCCCACAACACAGGTCACAATCCAACATCACCCAATAGGCCCTTGAGAAATTTCAGCTCCAGGCCCACAAGGCCCTTAATCTGGCACTGTGGTAGCTGTAGTGCAGGCCTGGCCAACCTGTGGCTCTCCAGCTGTTGTAAAAATACAAGTCCCATCATGCCTTGCTACAGTTTTGCTATTAGGAAATGCTAGAATGGTGGATGGGCATGCTGGGATGTGCAGTTTCACAACATCTGGAGAGCTACAGGTTGGCCAGGCCTGCTGTAGTGTATCCACTAGGACATTAGAGAAAACCAGATTCACAGCAAATCAGGAGTTAATTGCAGGTTGTGTTAACAGGATACTGGAATGGTAACTGCAGACAGGCTTGACAAGAGATGATGACTGAAGATTGCAGGACTGAATATGCACTGGTAACTGAACAATGATAACTGAAGTAATAAGGTGGTTAACTGCTGGGAACAACCAGGTGCTGAGTATGTGTGTGTGTTGATTGAAAGCAGAGTACTGGCAGCTTGAATTTTGTAGCAGAGAGACTTGCTAGAAGAATAGTGACTAGACTGAAATCTGTAACAACACACAATTACAAGATGTAGCTTGAGTTCTGGATATGCTGCAAGCTTGTGACTTACAGGCACGGCTGGAGTGAATAATTATTGCAGAAGGCATCCAAAGACACCCAGGCTGGATATGCATGGAACTAGGGGCCTAATTCAGACCTGATCGCTCGCTAGGGATGTTTTGCACTGCTGCGAGCAGATAGTCGCCGCCCATAGGGGAGTGTATGTTTGCTTTGCAAGTGTGCGATCACATGTGCAGCCGGGCGGTGCAAAAAATATTTGTGCAGTTTCTGAGTTGCCCAGAACTTACTCAGCCCTTGCGATCACTTCAGCCTGTCCAGTCCCGGAATTGACATCAGACACTCGCCCTGCAAACACTTGGACAGGCCTGCGTTTTTCCAACCACTCCTAGAAATCGGTCAGTTCATACCCACAAACACCTTCTTCCTGTCAATCTCCCTGTGATTGCCTGTGCGAATGGATTCTTCTTAAAACCCATCGCACAGCAACGATCCGCTTTGTACCCGTGCGACGCGCGTACGCATTGTGGTGCATATGCATGCGCAGTTCTGACCTAATCGCAGCAGGAAAAACCTAGTGTACGATCAGGTCTGAATGACCCCCTAGGATCGAAAGAATATATCCATAGAGACTCGACAGGAGCTTGGATATTGATCAGGACCAAGTATGAGATTAACTGGAAAGTAACGACAAGACTAGGACATGGAGTAGGAATGAACAGGATGGCAGGTACAGGGCATAATCCAACAGGGTACGGGCGCAGGACTAGCAGGGACAGCACACTGAGGACTGAGGCAGGATACAAGGATTCAGGAATCAGACAGACAGACCAAGGCACAGAAATAAACAGAATGGGAACTGTACAGCGTACAGCGACCGTGTGATAGGATTCACTAGGACACAGGAACTAGGGAATATCACCAGCAGCAGGAAATCCCCAGGATCCCTAATGAAAGGGAGGCGGACCAATAACAAGAGTCATCAGGCTGGAATCAGGTAACAAGGTATTCAAACCAGGTGTATTGCTACAAGTAGCAGCCAGTGTCCAAGTTGCTAAGCAACAGCTGGAATGCAAACAGAAATGAGCCACAGCGGCAACTCATAACAAAATGGTGCACTCGGCTCCTTCTCTGCCAGATGCACTGCATTACACATTGCAGTGGGCCCATTTCAGTCAACCCCCTCCCCTGGCTGGTCTGCACGCTTGTCATCAGCCTCCCCACGCACCTCCTGCATCCCGCTCAGCAGCTGTGAGCTGTACTCTGGAGAGGATGTGTGCGCTGCTGCTGTGGACATGGTTTGTGTCAGCAGCAGTGCGGGGTAACTGCATGTCCGTTCCATCACTGGTGGTGGCTGCAAATCATCATACAAAGACATGAGGAGACTGGCTGACACCCTGCAGCCCCATCATACTGATAAAGGGCGCTCACCGCCTGAGCTGTACCCAGTGCCTGCTGCTGCTCTGTGGTGGCATTGTAACACATGCCACCTCACCGTGCTGACCCCCCCTCCACCATCTCTCCCTCCCCAATACAAACACACATACACACAGCCAGGTGGCATGTGTATGGCACTAACAACAGTGCCTGACAAGTCTACCCTCGTAGAAGTTATGATGTAAGGGTGCTGATAATAGATGTGTAATGTTGGGGTTCCCTGTATACCTTGTACCTGCATGCGTCTATCTGGTAAGTTTTCTTCCTAAAGTACAAGGATAGTGGTCTCGATCTGTATGTTTGGCCTTATACTGATGTGACCCCCGTGGGGATGTGTCTTCCTGCCCTGTCTCCCTGTGTGGCCACAAAGGTCACCTATGGAAACAGCTCTGCAACTCACATCTGCGATGATAACCGGCGTCACCCACTGCACCGATCAATCCCATGACAGGATCACAGTGGACAGGTGCTGCAGTTGTCGTTCAGCCACCTCCCCCATCTCCGATGTACTATCTCTTGGGACTGGAAGAGACGTCATGATGTATCTCCCACATTATTGAGGTGCGTCACTATCAGGACCCAGAGCAGTGGTAGACAGTGAGGGAGCAGCCGGGTAAGTCACCCTGTGGGGGTTGTACTACTGAATTATTGTTTCTGCAAGTAATTTACTTTATCCCACACATTTTAGGGGAATATATTAACCAATTTATAAATTTAATTGTGTGGCATACTGTGTATAAGGGATGTACTACTGTGTGGCATGCTGTGTATAACTGTGTGACATATTGTGTATAAGGCTTACTACTGTGGCATAACATGTATAAGTGGTACTACTGTGTGGCATACTGTGTATAAGGGTTATTACTGTGTGGCATAACGTGAATAAGATTGCATTACTGTGTGGAAAAAAAGAGGATTTTAATACCTATCGGTAAATACTTTTCTCGTAGTCCATAAGGGATATTGGGGACACATTATTACGATGGGTATAAACGGGGTCCAAAGGAGCCAGTGCACTTTAAATTTCTTCAACTGGGTGTGCTGGCTCCTCCCCTCTATGACCCCTCCCACAGGCACTTATAGGTAAAACAGTGCCTGAAGAAGAAAGGACATACTCAAGAGAAGGAACATATAAACAAAGAGTGGTGACATTTATACACCAGCACACGTGCATTCCTCGCACCAGGAGACATCTCTTCTCCAGATATGATGATAGTGTTTTGACATCACCAGTTTTCTGGCTTGTACCATGGTGGTAATGACCCTATTGGAAAGGCCCTTTATGAGCTAGGTTGTTCCGCTCAACTTCCATGCCGTCAAACGAAGCCGCCATAAGTCCGGGTAGATGAACGGTCCTTGCTGAAGAAGATCCCTTCTTAGATGCAGAGGCCAAGGGTCCTCTACGGACATTCCCAGAAGATCCGCGTACCACGCTCTCCGGGGCCAATCTGGGGCAATCAGGATTGCCTGCACTCCTTGATGTCTGATCCTCTTGAGCACCCATGGGATCAACGGGATCGGAGGAAATAGGTAGACCAGCTGGTAAGGCCAAGGCAACGTCATTGCATCCACTGCGCTCGCCTGAGGGTCCCTGGTTCGTGAGCAGTAGCAGCAAAGTTTCTTGTTGAGGCAAGGCGCCATCAAGTTGATCTGTGGGCATCCCCACCGGTCAGTGATCTGTTGAAACATCCGAAGGTGTAGTCCCCACTCTCCCGGGTGGAGATCGTGATGACCGAGGAACACCACTTCCCCATTGTCCACACCTGGAATAAAAATTGTGGACAGTGCTCTTGCATTTCTCTCTGCCCAAAGGAGTGTCTTTGACACTTCTCACATACAGGCCCTGCTTTTTGTCTCTCCTTGTCGATTGATGTACGCCACAGCCGTGGCGTTGTCTGACTGTACTTGGATTGCACGATCCCTGAGAAGAGGGAAAGCCTGAGTCAGAGCATTGTAGATTGCCCGAAGTTCCAGAATGTTGATTGGCAGTAGGGCTTCGTAAGCAGACCACCTGCCGTGGAACTGAGCCTCCTGGGTGACAGCACCCCATCCTCTCAGACTTGCATCTGTCGTGAGAAGGATCCAATACTGAATTCCAAAGCATCGGCCTTGTAAGAGGTTGGAAGACTGCAGCCACCACAGGAGAGAAGTCCTGGCCTGAGGTGATAGTTGTATCATCCG
The DNA here is from genome assembly GCF_028390025.1 of Pseudophryne corroboree. Taxonomy (NCBI): domain Eukaryota; kingdom Metazoa; phylum Chordata; class Amphibia; order Anura; family Myobatrachidae; genus Pseudophryne; species Pseudophryne corroboree. Next base: position 156,591,930 of record NC_086454.1, on the reverse strand, counting down.
GTGCATCTGGAGGTGTGAGCCGGACCATTTGCTCAAAATATCTAATTGAAATGTCCTGGCATGGAACCTTCCATACTGTAGTGCCTCGTACGAGGCTACCATTTTCCTCAACAATCTTATGCAAAGATGGATGGATATTCGAGCCGGTCGGAGAACCATGTAAACCATTTCCTGGAGTATTCTCGCTTTGTCCTCTGGGAGGAACACTTTCTTTTCTACAGTATCCAGTAGCATTCCCAGAAACAGGAGTCGCTGTGATGGCTCCAGGTGGGACTTCTGTAAATTGAGGATCCACCCATGGTGTGACAGAAGTTGGATAGTGCGGTCTATATTGCGTAATAGAAGCTTACTGGAACTCGCTTTTATCAGGAGATTGTCCAGGTAAGGGACCACATTGACCACATGGACTCGGAGCTGGAACATAATTTCCGCCATCACCTTCGTGAACACCCTCGGAGCTGTGGATAGGCCTGGAACTGGTAGTGATCATTCAGCAGAGCAAACTACAGGTAAGCCTGATGAGGGGGCCAAATCGGGATATGCAGATAGGCGTCCTTGATATCCAGAGATACCAGGAATTCCTGTTCTTCCAGGCTGCAATCACTGCTTGCAAAGATTCCATCTTGAACTTTAAGGGTTCAAGGACTTCAGATTCAAAATGGGTCTTACTGACCTGTCCGGTTGTGGCACGACAAACAGGTTTGAGTAGTAACCTTACCCTTGTTGTTGCAGGGGCACCGAAACAATGGCTTCGGACTGAACCAACTGGAAAGCTTGACTTGAAAAATCGTTGGGAGGGAGCACCATCAAACTCCAGCTTGTATCTCTGAGAGATTAGATCTCTTACCCAGGCATCCTGGCAGGAACTGACCCAGATGTGGCAGAAGTGGCGCAACCGAGCTCCCACCTCGAGATCCCCTCGGGGTGGGCGGGCACCGTCATGCTGAGGCTTTTGCGGATGCTGAACTGGTGCTTTGTTCCCGAGAGCCGGCAACGGCTGGTTACTTAGGCTTACCTCTTGTGTCTCTAGCCGCATTGGAGGCACCTCTGGCCTGAGATCGAAATCTGGTGGACTGAAAGCACTGAGTAGATGGCCCCGGGTAGATTCGTCTAGCTGGCGGGGCCCCAGAGGGGAGGAAAATAAGAATTTACTTACCGATAATTCTATTTCTCGTAGTCCGTAGTGGATGCTGGGAACTCCGTAAGGACCATGGGGAATAGCGGCTCCGCAGGAGACTGGGCACAAAAGTAAAAGCTTTAGGACTACCTGGTGTGCACTGGCTCCTCCCCCTATGACCCTCCTCCAAGCCTCAGTTAGGATACTGTGCCCGGACGAGCGTACACAATAAGGAAGGATTTTGAATCCCGGGTAAGACTTATACCAGCCACACCAATCACACCGTACAACCTGTGATCTGAACCCAGTTAACAGCATGATAACAGAGGAGCCTCTGAAAAGATGGCTCACAACAATAATAACCCGATTTTTGTAACAATAACTATGTACAAGTATTGCAGACAATCCGCACTTGGGATGGGCGCCCAGCATCCACTACGGACTACGAGAAATAGAATTATCGGTAAGTAAATTCTTATTTTCTCTGACGTCCTAGTGGATGCTGGGAACTCCGTAAGGACCATGGGGATTATACCAAAGCTCCCAAACGGGCGGGAGAGTGCGGATGACTCTGCAGCACCGAATGAGAGAACTCCAGGTCCTCCTCAGCCAGGGTATCAAATTTGTAGAATTTAGCAAACGTGTTTGCCCCTGACCAAGTAGCTGCTCGGCAAAGTTGTAAAGCCGAGACCCCTCGGGCAGCCGCCCAAGATGAGCCCACCTTCCTTGTGGAATGGGCTTTTACAGATTTTGGCTGTGGCAGGCCTGCCACAGAATGTGCAAGCTGAATTGTACTACAAATCCAACGAGCAATAGTCTGCTTAGAAGCAGGAGCACCCAGCTTGTTGGGTGCATACAGGATAAACAGCGAGTCAGATTTTCTGACTCCAGCCGTCCTGGAAACATATATTTTCAGGGCCCTGACTACGTCCAGCAACTTGGAGTCCTCCAAGTCCCTAGTAGCCGCAGGTACCACAATAGGCTGGTTCAAGTGAAACGCTGAAACCACCTTAGGGAGAAATTGAGGACGAGTCCTCAATTCCGCCCTGTCTGAATGGAAGATCAGATAAGGGCTTTTACAGGATAAAGCCCGCCAATTCTGACACGCGCCTGGCCGAGGCCAGGGCCAACAACATGACCACTTTCCATGTGAGATATTTTAACTCCACAGATTCAAGTGGTTCAAACCAATGTGACTTTAGGAACCCCAAAACTACATTGAGATCCCAAGGTGCCACTGGAGGCACAAAAGGAGGCTGTATATGCAGTACCCCTTTTACAAACGTCTGAACTTCAGGAACTGAAGCTAGTTCTTTCTGGAAGAAAATTGTCAGGGCCGAAATTTGAACCTTAATGGACCCCAATTTTAGGCCCATAGACACTCCAGTTTACAGGAAATGCAGGAATCGACCTAGTTGAAAATTCCTCCATCGGGGCCTTACTGGCCTCGCACCCCGCAACATATTTTCGCCAAATGCGGTGATAATGCTTTGCGGTTACATCCTTCCTGGCTTGATCAGGGTAGGGATGACTTCATCCGGAATGCCTTTTTCCTTCAGCATCCGGCGTTCAACCGCCCTGCCGTCAAACGCAGCCGCGGTAAGTCTTGGAATAGACAGGGTCCTTGCTGGAGCAGGTCCCTTCTTAGAGGTAGAGGCCACGGGTCCTCCGTGAGCATCTCTTGAAGTTCCGGGTACCAAGTCCTTCTTGGCCAATCCGGAGCCACGAGTATATTTCTTACTCCCCTCCGTCTTATAATTCTCAGTACTTTTGGTATGAGAGGAAGAGGAAGGAACACATACACTGACTGGTACACCCACAGTGTTACCAGAGCGTCCACAGCTATTGCCTGAGGGTCCCTTGACCTGGCGCAATACCTGTCCAATTTTTTGTTTAGGCGGGACGCCATCATGTCCACCTTTGGTTTTTCCCAATGGTTTACAATCATGTGGAAGACTTCTGGGTGAAGTCCCCACTTTCCCGGGTGGAGGTCGTGCCTGCTGAGGAAGTCTGCTTCCCAGTTGTCCACTCCCGGAATGAACACTGCTGACAGTGCTATCACATGATTTTCCGCCCAGCGAAAAATCCTTGCAGCTTCTGCCATTGCCCTCCTGCTTCTTGTGCCGCCCTGTCTGTTTACGTGGGCGACTGCCGTGATGTTGTCCGACTGGATCAGCACCGGCTGACCTTGAAGCAGAGGTCTTGCTTGGCTTAGGGCATTGTAAATGGCCCTTAGCTCCAAAATATTTATGTGAAGTGATGTCTCCAGGCTTGACCACAAGCCCTGGAAATTTCTTCCCTGTGTGACTGCTCTCTAGCCTCGCAGGCTGGCATCCGTGGTCACCAGGACCCAGTCCTGAATGCCGAATCTGCGGCCCTCTAGAAGATGAGCACTCTGCAACCACCACAGGAGAGACACCCTTGTCTTTGGTGACAGGGTTATCCGCTGATGCATCTGAAGATGCGATCCGGACCATTTGTCCAGCAGGTCCCACTGGAAAGTTCTTGCGTGGAATCTGCCGAATGGAATTGCTTCGTATGAAGCCACCATTTTTCCCAGGACCCTTGTGCACTGATGCACTGACACTTGGCCCGGTTTTAGGAGGTTTCTGACTAGTTCGGATAACTCCCTGGCTTTCTCCTCCGGGAGAAAACACCTTTTTCTGGACTGTGTCCAGGATCATCCCTAGGAATAGAAGGCGTGTCGTCAGGATCAGCTGCGATTTTGGAATATTGAGAATCCAACCGTGCTACCGCAGCACTATCTGAGATAGTGCTACCCCGACTTCCAACTGTTCCCTAGATCTTGCCCTTATCAGGAGATCGTCCAAGTAAGGGATAACTAAAAACTCCCTTCTTTCGAAGGAGTATCATCATTTCGGCCATTACCTTGGTAAAGACCCGTGGTGCCGTGGACAATCCAAACGGCAGCGTCTGAAACTGATAGTGACAGTTCTGTACCACAAACCTGAGGTACCCTTGGAGAAGGGTAAATTGGGACATGTAGGTAAGCATCTTTGATGTCCAGAGAGACCAAATAGTCCCCTTCTTCCAGGTTTGCAATCACTGCTCTGAGTGACTCCATCTTGAATTTGAACCTTTGTATGTAAGTGTTCAAGGATTTTAGATTTAAAATTGGTCTCACCAAGCCGTCCGGCTTCGGTACCACCAATAGTGTGGAATAGTACCCCTTTCCCTGTTGCAGGAGGGGTACCTTGATTATCACCTGCTGGGAATAGAGCCTGTGAATGGCTTGCAATACTGTCTCCCTGTCTGAGGGAGACGTCGGTAAAGCAGACTTTATGAAACGGCGAGGGGAAGACGTCTCGAATTTCTTGAGACGGGCCCCCACCGTGCCTGAGACCGCTTGTAAAGCCCCAGCGTCATGCTGAGGACTTTGCGGAGGCGGGAGAGGGCTGTTGTGGGAATTGGCTGTTTTCTGCAGCCTTTTTCCTCTCCCTCTGCCACGGGGCAGAAATGAGGCGCCTTTTGCCCGCTTTTTGGGGCCGAAAGGACTGCGCCTGATAATACGGCGTCTTCTTAGGTTGAGAAGCTACCTGGGGTAAAAATGTGGATTTTCCAGCCGTTGCCGTGGCCACCAGGTCTGTTAGACCTACCCCAAATAACTCTTCCCTTTTATAAGGCGATACTTCCATATGCCTTTTGGGATCAGCATCACCTGACCACTGTCTTGTCCATAACCTTCTTCTGGCAGAAATGGACAGCGCACTTACTCTTGATGCCAGTCGGCAAATATCCCTCTGTGCATCACGCATATATAGAAATGCATCTTTTAAATGCTCTATAGTTAGTAATATACTGTCCCTATCTAGGGTATCAATATTGTCAGTCAGGGAATCCGACCAAGCCACCCCAGCACTGCACATCCAGGCTGAGGCGATTGCTGGTCGCAGTATCACACCCGTGTGAGTGTATATACATTTTAGGATATTTTACTGCTTTCTGTCAGTAGGTTCCTTAAGGGCGGCCGTATCCGGGGACGGTAGTGCCACCTGTTTAGACAAGCGTGTGAGCGCTTTATTCACCCTAAAGGGTGTTTCCCAACGTGCCCTATCCTCTGGCGGGAAGGGGTATGATGCCAATAACTTTTTTATCGGGGGAAACCCACGCATCATCACACACTTCATTTAATTCCTCAGATGCAGGAAAAACTACAGGCAGTTTTTTCTCACCCAACATAATACCCTTTTTAGTGGTACTGGTATTATCAGAAATGTGTAAAAACATTTTCCATAGCCTCAATCATGTAATGTGTGGCCCTACTGGAAGTCACATTCGTCTCTTAATCGTCGACACTGGAGTCAGTATCCGTGTCGGCGTCTGTATCTGCCATCTGCGGTAACGGGCGTTTTAGAGCCCCAGATGGCTTTTGAGACACCTGGACAGGCACAGACTGAGTCGCCGGCCGTCTCATGTCATCAATCTTTTGTAAAGAGCTGACACTGTCCCATAATTCCTTCCATAAGCTCATCCACTCAGGTGTCGACTCCCTAGGGGGTGACATCTCTGTTACAGGCAATTGCTCCGCCTCCACCTCATTTTCCTCCTCATACATGTCGACACAACGTACCGACACACAGCACACACACAGGGAATGCTCTGATAGAGGACAGGACCCCACTAGCCCTTTGGGGAGACAGAGGGAGAGTATGCCAGCACCCACCAGAGCGCTATATATATATATACAGGGATAACCTTATATAAGTGTTTTTCCCCTTATAGCTGCTGTATTGTTATACTGCGCCTAATTAGTGCCCCCCTCTCTTTTTTAACCCCTTTCTGTAGTGTAGTAACTGCAGGGGAGAGCCAGGGAGCTTCCCTCCAACGGAGCTGTGAGAGAAAATGGCGCCAGTGTGCTGAGGAGATAGGCTCCGCCCCCTTCTCGGCGGCCTTTTCTCCCGTTTTTCTGTGGAATCTGGCAGGGGTTAAAATACACCCATATAGCCCTGGGGGTTAAATGTGGTGTATTTATGCCAGCCAAGGTGTTTTACATTGCTGCTCAGGGCGCCCCCCCCCCTAGCGCCCTGCACCCTCAGTGACCGGAGTGTGAAGTGTGCCTGAGTAACAATGGCGCACAGCTGCAGTGCTGTGCGCTACCTTGTTGAAGACTGATGTCTTCTGCCGCCGATTTTTCTGGACCTTTTCTTGCTTCTGGCTCTGTAAGGGGGCCGGCGGCGCGGCTCCGGGACTGAGCTCCGAGGCTGGGCCTGTGTTCGGTCCCTCTGGAGCTAATGGTGTCCAGTAGCCTAAGAAGCCCAATCCACTCTGCACGCAGGTGAGTTCGCTTCTTCTCCCCTTAGTCCCTCGATGCAGTGAGCCTGTTGCCAGCAGGTCTCACTGAAAATAAAAAACCTAAAACTAAACTTTTCACTAAGAAGCTCAGGAGAGCCCCTAGTGTGCACCCTTCTCGGCCGGGCACAAAAATCTAACTGAGGCTTGGAGGAGGGTCATAGGGGGAGGAGCCAGTGCACACCAGGTAGTCCTAAAGCTTTTACTTTTGTGCCCAGTCTCCTGCGGAGCCGCTATTCCCCATGGTCCTTACGGAGTTCCCAGCATCCACTAGGACGTCAGAGAAAGTGGATTTTCCAGCTGTGAATTTAGAGATCCACGTGTCCAGCTTGCCCACGAAGAGCAATTCTCCTGCAAAGGGAAGAGACTCTACATTGCGCTTGGATTCTGCATCCGCAATCCAGTGACGCAACCACAAGGCCCTGCTTGCTGAAATAGCCTGAGGGAGTCACACAGGACGCGAGCAGAATCTTGAATGTGCTTTAGGAGAGTTACCGTAGTGACCAGGAACATATCTCCTGAGAGGCTCTCCTGAATTTGAGTAGCCCACGTATGAATGGCAAGTGTCATCCAGCAACCTGCTATGACCGGTCTTTGAGACATACCTGCAGCTGTGTAGATAGATTTCAGTGTGGTCTCAATTTTCTATCTCCCGGGTTCTTTATTGTAAAGGAGCCCGGGGCAGGAAGCACCGCCTTCTTAGAGAGGCGAGGGACTGAGACGTCTATAGCCGGGGATTGTTCCCAGAATTTCCTGCCTTCAGGAGCAAAGGGGAAAGTGTGCAAAAACTGTTTTGACACTTGATATTTTTTATCTGTTTTTTTCCAGGCTAACTTAAATAGGTCATCCAATTCTTTAGAATCAGGGAAAGTGACACTCAGTTTGTTTTGTGTGAGGAAAAACGACTGCTGTGTTGCAGCGTCCTCTAGAGGGAGTTTTAACACATCCCGTATAGCCAGAATGAGGGGTTTAATACCCTGTGTAGAAGGGGAGTCCCCACCCGCAGGGTCCACGTCCTACCCATCCTCCTGTATTTCTTCCTCAGAATCTGAGTATTGCAGGTAAACCACGTTTTTGTGGACCTGAATTAGAGAGAGGGATGGGGAACATCTGCCCTAGCAGCCAGGTCTGCCACAGCTTGCTGTAATTCATGAGTTTGATAGGCATTTGCACAGAGGCGGATTTAGGGGCCTGGCCGCCCCTAGGCACAACGTTATTGGCCGCACCCCCCCCCCCCCCAAAAAAAAAAAAGATTTTAAACCTACCGGTAAATATTTTTCTCCTAGTCCGTAGGGGATGCTGGGGACTCCATAAGGACCATGAGGTATAGACAGGCTCCGCAGGAGACATGGGCACTCTAAAGACTTTAGAATGGGTGTGCACTGGCTCCTCCCTCTATGCCCCTCCTCCTGACCTCAGTTAGAGAAACTGTGCCCAGAGGAGACGGACAGTACGAGGAAAGGATTTTTGTTAATCTAAGGGCAAGATTCATACCAGCCCACACCATCCACACCGTATAACCTGGAATATACGCAACCAGTTAACAGTATGAACAAAACAGCATCACCCAAAGACTGATCTTAACTGTAACATAACCCTTATGTAAGCAACAACTATATACAAGCCTTGCAGAAATATGTCCGCACTGGTACGGGCGCCCAGCATCCTCTACGGCAGGCATTCCCAACCGCGGTCCTCAAGGCACACCAACAGTGCAGGTTTTAGTGATATCCTGGCTGCAGCACAGATGGTTAAATCAAAATAACTGAGGTACTAATTAAGTCACCTGTGTTCAAGCCTGGATATCACTAAAACCAGGACTGTTAGTGTGCCTTGAGGACTGAGGTTGGGAAACACTGCTCTACGGACTAGGAGAAAAAGATTTATCGGTAGGTTTAAAATCTTATTTTCTCTTACGTCCTAGAGGATGCTGGGGACTCCGTAAGAACCATGGGGATTATACCAAAGCGCCAAACCGGGCGGGAGAGTGCGGATGACTCTGCAGCACCGATTGAGCAAACATGAGGTCCTCATGAGAAGTTCGATAGACTTCTTGGAAAGCAGCCACTAACCCTATTGCACACTGTAACTGAAGCCGCTGCGGCCGCTGTAATAAATCCTTTACCTTCGTACTCTGTCCCCAGTTAGCGTACACAGTCCCGTACTGTGCACGCACTTTGCGTACACACGCCGGAATAGTCGTGCAGCTTACACTCAGTGCATATACACAGACCGACATGCTGAGAGCACGAGGCAGCTCTAGGTGTGGCAATTACACAAACGCTCAACAGAAACTGAATGCGACACCAGTATTTGATTGTAAGTTGTGGTCCAAAGCAGCAACAAGTAATAATATATTTGAAAAAGGGGGTTACAATAAGTTACAATATAAATGGTACAACACAATACAATTCAATCACAGAGAGAGAGTCACACCCAATGATACGTATGCTTTGTCGCTTGCGCCACCCGGATCCGGTCCCCAGTCGTCTGGCGAGACGACCTATGAGTCTTTAAAAAAGCAGAGAGAGAGAGTGACCGGCCCAGGTGCAAGGTTTATATACCCTTGCCCAAAATACAACACAATGGGGTTGTATGCTCTCCACTGATTGGTTGGAGGGATGGTCGTTCACAGTACAGGAGAGGTCATTGGTCGGTTTGAAGAGATGGGCGATGCCTTGATCCAGGGGTGTGTAAAGCTGGTCAGCTCTGGATTCCCACCGCATACCAAGTACATAATAAACACAAATATACCTTTAATCTGCCTTTGCGAATAACTATTCGCAACAACATGCAATCTTCTCCAAACCAACACCGGATTATTACTCATAATTATCCGAACATGTAGATACCATGCATGATGCTCTGATCAGTTACTGTCCCCTCGCATACTGTAAAGGTGTATAATTCCCTTGTTGTGCCTTGTAAATAAGTAAAAGTTGCATGAGGGGAAAGGGGAGACAATGTGTGTACTAAGTTTGGGAAATATGTAATGTGTGACAGATATTTCCATGTTCATTAGGTTACTTTGTTATGTTATCTCCAGGCAACATGATCCTACACATGAAATGACCAACCATTCTCAAGATACACACAAATATATATATATATTTATAAGTGTTTCCCTGCTATTATATCTATCTTTCAAAGGTTTTCTAGACTGCAGGCTGCCAGTAGTTAATAATTTGCAACCGCAGGCTTGTGTGTATCTATTGGGATATCTGTCTCCCATTGTTCTGGCCCCCACCAAACGATGTCTTGTTTGTTTTGTGTTTGTCTTTCTTCACAGACCAGGGGGTCTGTTCAAACATTGGAGTGAACAAGACATTGTGTTGGAAGGATGTGCATGTTTGGTTAGATTAGTGTGTCTGTGAACAGTGACTCGACACAGGCTGGACACTGTGGCATGTGTCTGTAATCATTTTCCATTGCAAGTAAGAATCTTTCTGTAATTGCTCATACCATGCCCGTACGCGCATTCCCGTGGGAGGCGATTGTACGCAATTTGCGAGTATGCGCACGCACGCCAGACTAAGTACATGCATGGATGCCATCTGTGTGGTGTTTGCATGTGGTGTGTGTATTGCAATATTTTTCGACTTCGACAGTCCACCCTTTGGCAGTCAACAATAACTGCCACTAATATTAATTACAGAAAAAAATATTTACATGCTATACATTACAATGGGCGAGTATGTACCTTGGAAGAGGGAGAAAAGGTCATAGGTGAGAAATGGATGGCCTAGTGTGATAGGAAAAACATGTATGTATGAGTAACTGCCTGAGGGGGATGTATCATCGTGCAACACTAGCTTCTAGGCTTTGCGAAGTATTCATTATATTCCTTCTCATCCCGTATTAAGGGTCTGTACATGGTCCAACAAACTCCACCGAGCTATATGATAAATGGGGAGCACATTTATCTGATGATACATCGTGGGGATCCATATGTGTGAGCAGTTATGTGTCCCTATTATCTAATGACTATGTGTGTTTCACTAACCTAGCCCTACAGAGATGAACAGAAGACATGTAACGGTACATACAACAATAAAATGACATTTTTGGCGAATGATGAGTTGGGTTCCGGTTTGTGGATTTCCTTTTTCTGATGCTAGCCTTGGCGAAAGTGATACGCTGATCCTGGGGTCCTACCAACCCGTACTCTCCATCAGAACTCACTCCAGATCCTTGCTCGACGTCTCGGGGGCCCTCACAAAAACAAATTGTCCTGCACAAAAACAAAACCACCAGAAAAAGCCGGAATACAGTCTCTTGGGATGGATCCATTTAGTTAGGGACAAAAATAGGAAGATGAGGGGGAAAAACAAAGACAAAGAGAAAGTAGTGGGGAGGTGAAAAAAGAAAAACTGGTGCGACAACCTTCCTTGATCTTTGTTAACCGTCTCTGGCTGCACCAACCGTCTTTGCTCTTTCCGCTCCCTACGCTCGTGTGCCGCTCAACAGTCTGGCCTTTTTAGTTGTCCCGGAATAGCTGCTCCAGCGATACAAGGTTCTCTTCACCTTTCTCCTTATCACGAGCTGTCTTCGGGTCTGCAACTTTCTTGCAATGGGACGAGTGGACCCAAGTCTCTCTTTCGCCGACCTTTAGTGCTGTTGTACTGGTCAATAAAACTTGGTACGGTCCTTCCCACCTGTCAATGAGGCAACCTTAGCGTAGAAAATTTCGAATCATCACAAAGTCCCCAGGTTCAATGTCATGACAATTACTGTTTGGTAGGTCAGGAATCACCAGCTTTAGATTTCTTTGTTGATTTCTGAGCTGCTGGCTCATCCTAACCAAATATTGCACAGTCACTTCATTATTACATTTCAAATCATCCTGGGGGTCAATCATTACGTGAGGTTGTCGCCCAAAAAGAACTGCAAAGGGTGATAGGTTAAGTGGTGACCTGGGAGTGGTTCTGATGCTGTACAACACTAGTGGCAATGCCTCTGGCCACAACAATCCAGTTTCAACCGTCACTTTGCTAAGCTTGTTCTTAATAGTGCTATTCATTCTCTCCACCTCTGCGCTCGCCTGTGGCCGATACAGAGTATGTAGCTTGCTATTAATACCCATCAGTTTGCACATGACCTGAAAGACTTCACCTGTAAAATGGGTACCCCTATCACTTTCAATTATTCTAGGGATACCATATCTACACACAAATTCCTGCACAATTTTCTTTGCAGTGAACGTAGCAGTATTTGTGGCAGCGGAGAATGCACATACCTTCCTTGCCCAAGTGGGTCAGGTCGTGAGCTGCTTCCGATGGGCTGGAGGATATGCCTTGGGGGCCACTGGCTTACCGTGCCCATCTGTCCAGAGGCCCGAAGACTCTCTTCCATATCCCTTCACCTTCCAGACGGACTTCTCCTGCAGGGAACACAAATCTTGCATTTCAATGAGTTGTTGTGTGCTTATTGTGTTAAATGTCATCAGTGGTGTGATGTTGGTTAGTGTGGCTGAACTTGCTGCTGCCTTGGCAGCTTCGTCTGCCCGGCTGTTATCAAGTGACACTGGGTCTTGACTGTAAGTGTGGGCTTTGCACTTGATAACAGCCACACTGTCGGGGTCTTGCATTGCTGATAGCAATCTTTTGATGTGAGTCGCATGTGCCATGGGTGTGCCAGCTGCTGTCATGTAATTTCTGAGGCGCCATAGGGCCCCGAAATCATGTACCACTCCAAATGCATATCTAGAATCCGTGTATATATTAACTGACTTACCCTTGGCCAATTCACACGCTCTGGTTAGGGCGAACAGCTCAGCAACTTGTGCTGAGTGCGGTGGGCCCAGGGGTTCAGCTTCTATGATACCTCTGTCGTCTACAACTGCATATCCAGTACACAGATCTCCCGAGTCCGTCTGTCTGTGGCAACTACCGTCAGTGTAAAAGGTAAAATCTACTCCTTCCAGTGGGTTGTCACTGATGTCAGGTCTCGCAGTGAAAGTCTGATTCAGGTATTCCATACAGTCATGCGTATCAGTATCTGCACTAAATCCTCCTTCACCATCATTCTCATCCTCCACCCTTTGTGCCTGTCCAGGCACACTTGGCAGATAAGTTGCAGGATATAGTGCGCTGCATCTCTTTATGGTGATGTTTACAGGGGCCATTAGTGCTAATTCCCACTTTGTAAACCGTGCCGATGAGACATGTTTGGTTTGGGCGGAGTTCAGTAAGGCTGATACTGCATGAGGTGTATGGATGGTCAGGTTGTGTCCTAACAGTACGTCTTCGCTTTTACTTACTAGCAAAGCTATCGCTGCAACACTTCGCAAGTATGTTGGGAGAGACCGCGCTACGGTGTCCAACTGTGCACTGTAGTAAGCTACCGGCCTGCTGGCATCACCATGTCTCTGAGTTAAAACTCCTGCTGTGCACCCTGCACTTTCTGTACCGTATAATTCAAAAGGCTTCCCATAATCTGGCATGCCTAATGCAGGTGCCTGTGACAGGCACTGTTTGAGTCTCTCAAAGGCCAATTCGGACTCATCTGTGTGCGAGATCCGATCTGGTTTGTTCGAGGAGACCATTTCTTGCAAAGGTAAAGCCAGTATGGAGAATCCTGGGATCCAGTTTCGGCAGTACCCACACATTCCAAGGAAAGTGCGGATCTGTTGCTGGGTTTGTGGCAGGGTCATGTCGCGAATCGCCTGTATTCTATCAGCAGTGAGGTGTCGTTGTCCTTGTGTCAAGCAATGCCCCAAATACCTCACCCTTTTACTGCACAACTGTAATTTATCCTTTGAAACCTTGTGTCCTGTCTGGGAGAGGTGAAGCAGCAGCTGCTTCGTATCTGCCTAGGACGTTTCAAATGAGTCAGAGCACAACAATAAGTCATCAACATACTGTATTAGCACTGAGCCATTTTCAGGTTGAAAGGATTGCAAACAGTCATGCAGTGCTTGGGAGAAGATACTTGGGCTGTCAATGAAGCCTTCGGAAGACGAGTCCAGGTGTACTGGACTCCCCTGTAAGAGAAGGCGAAAAGGTACTGACTGTCGGGGTGGAGAGGGACAGAAAAGAAGGCAGAACAGAGATCAATGACAGTGAAGTATGAAGAGGTTGCCGGGATCTGCATCAAGATGACAGCTGGATTGGGCACTACGGGGAATTGACTCTCAACTATTTTGTTCACCCCTCTTAAATCCTGCACTAGCCGGTAACCCCTCCCCCCGCTCTTTTTGACAGGGAAAATGGGACTATTGGCTGTGCTGGACGTCCTGACTAGGATGCCCTGCTGTAGCAGCCGTTCTATGACAGGGAAAATTCCTAGTTCTACCTCTGGCTTCAGAGGGTATTGGTTTTTTTTTTGAGCTATCCTGCCATCTTTTAATTGTACCACTATTGGGGCTACATTCGCCATCAATCCAGTGTCTTGTCCATCTTTGGTCCATAGGGAACCCGGTATTTGTGAGATCATTTCCTCTACCTGCGATGGACATGCGTCTAGGACAGTAGAGTGCAACATTAGCCGTTGTGGTGTGTCTAGCATATCTTGCACTTCATGTGCGTGGTTTTCAGGGATATCTAAAAACACGCCTTCAGGTGTACAATATATGACACATCGCATTTTGCACAGTAGGTCTCTGCCTAGTAGATTAGTCAGAGCCGACGCAGCCAACAAAAATGAATGTCTGGTTTGCAAGGGCCCAATCGTAATCTCTGCAGGTCTAGACAAAGGATACTGCTGCACTCTTCCCGTCACTCCCATAGCCGAAATTGTTTTGCCCGTGGTCAGTAAATTGGTTGGAGCTTTGAGTACAGATCTGGCCGCCCCTGTATCTACAAGAAATGGTTGTAGTGTTCCTGCTACTTTGACCAAGACCTCAGGTTCATTCCCAGGGCCAGCGATCAGCTTCACAGGCTGCAGACTACAGGTGTGGCCTAACCTCTATTGGGGCCGTGGACCCACCCTTTGGGCTTTGGCGGCTATGATATGTGAGGGGGATAACGGTAAGTCTTTGGGGGCTCGCCAGTCCTCCCATGGTGGGTACCTCCTTGTTTCCCCTCTATGCGGCTCGTACTCTCTCCTGTATGATCCCTCATCTCCTCTATGTGTATAATTACTTTGCTCGTGTTCTTGTCTAGGGGGTCTGAATTTTTGTGTGCTGTTACAATTGCTGGAATAATGCCCTTCCCTTTTACACAGATAACAAACTCTTGACTTTTTCCATGTGTCAGGGGCCTGGGGTTTTGGTCGAGTTGGTGCTCCTTCCAGTGCTTGGATGCTCATCACCATCAACCGCTCCCCTTGTGCCTCCCTGGTTTTCTGGATATTATGGTCATGCTCCAGTGCTGATTCCCTAAGTGCAGTCACCGTAATACCCCTCCAGTTTGGCAGAGAAGTTTGCACCCTGGTTTTCAGTGCCTCCTTCAATCCCTCCATTAATACAGAGACAGCTACTTCCCTGTGGTTGACATTGTCTCTAATATCCTCAAACCCAGTGAATTTAGCCATTTCCATCAAAGCTCTGTGGAAATATTCGGATGCCAGTTCATTCTCTTTCTGTCTTATGGAAAAAATCTTATTCCATCTAACTACGGCTGGGAAATACAAACCTAGTTGTATATTGATTTGCCTGACATTCTCCTGATTGTAAGCATCAGTGAGTGGCACTTCTGCATCTAGGTTGCAGTCTGTAATAAATTTTGGGATGTCAATGTTAGAGGGGAGACTCGCTCGCAACACCGTCCGCCAATCTTTGTTTGTGGGTTCTTGTGAAAGTCCTAAATCTTTTATATATTTCTGGCATCCGACTAAATCCTTTCTGGGGTCAGGGAATTCTGCCATAATTGACCTCCGCTCCATACGGGACCAGGGACAGTACATTGCAATGTTCCTGATTGGGGTCACCCCCTGAGTGTCAGTTCTCCCGTTAGGGACTGCAATCACCCTAACTGGATGCAACTCAACCACATCTTTCTTGTTTGTCTCTACAATACGGGGAGTCACTGTTTCTGCATAATGGACGGTACCGTACTTACCAGTCGCCACAATCTCATCTGCCCCCTCACTGGCTGATGCGGCCACTGCCCTTGGTGGTTGGGCAATGCCCACCCTTGTGTCGTGTATGGTGGCAGCCACAGCAGGGGCTGAGATCATGCTATGCTCATCCTCTACGTTGCTGTAATCTTGGGGAGAAGGTAAAACAGGGTACAAGGTACAAGCGTTAGTTTTAATATATTTGCTGCGCATTTCCCTGACCTCTACCTTTGTATCATTGGTGGTGACACTCTTATCTCCATCAACATATGGTGGTGGTGGTGCTGTCGCATTCACGCTTCTGCCTGGTTTGGAACTTGCTGTGCGAGCAAGCTCCCTTTGCACATCCCCCTCTTGTTGCCACAAGTTTAAACAATCTGTATGCCTTACCCTTTGCTTTCTGGATTTGAGCAGGCATATTCTAATCCTTACATTTTGTAGTACCTCTGGATCAAAACTACCTATCCCAGGAAATGATGCTTTATCCCCCACAGTCATTCGTGTCCATTCATCACAAAAGGTCTCAGTGTGGGGACCATACTTCCCCCACATTACCAACCGAGCTGACCCCCTGGGTCTTAATTCTGCTGTCTGAACCCTGACTGAGGAACGTCCCTGTGTTGTGCACTTGGCTCCCATTGTGGACCCTTTTAACACGGGAAAACTTCCTAAAATGCTCCAAACACAGTAGTCTAACGGTGGAAGTCCTCAAAGTTCTTCCACTAACTTCTTCTGTTCCGAGTACCACGGATCCACCCTATTTAGCAGACACACGTAGCCAGTGCAGGCCCTACTTCGGCCTATATCCCCTGGGCCTTTAGGAGTAGCTTACCGTACCCAGTGTATATCTGCCTAAAAGACAATTTTTACACAAATCACGCTTGCATGTGCTTTACACAACGCGTATTATGATGAGATTTACGCACAAATATGCAAAACTTTGTATCACGTTGCACCACATATCGCTCACACAACCGTGCGGTCCAATCGTACCGCTTATAGACACTTGCTATCTATAAGTTGTAGGATCACTGGAGTCTTAACACTGTGCTCCAAAACAGCCGGAGTGTAATACCAAGAAAAAAAACCCTTTAAAACAACAACTTCACAAAGCTTTATCACACTCCGTTTCACGTGTTCACCTAGACCGTGCTCACCAAGTTCACCGAGTTTCACCGAGTTCACCAAGTCCACCAAGCGGGGTTCAATACATTCACACCTTTTTCAGCCCACACTAACACTCTATAGTTTTCTGATCAGAAAAATATCCTTTCCTGTAAACTGATAGCTTTCCCCAGAAGTAACACACTTTATCAATGTTATTCTAATCTGCGTTTGAAGCCGGATAGTTATGTGCTATTTGTAGATAAACATCTACTACTCCGCTTTAAATTGAACTATTGAGTGGTTTGTCCTTGGCGTTAGCGATCTTACGCAACTTTCGTAATTACGCAACCGCACGTGCCTTTTCACGCTTGTGCGCGCTCACGTATAAAAGTGCGCCCGCACTAAAACAAACCACACAGTATAAATGTGAGTGATATAAACTATTGTCGCTCACGAACACACCCCACAATTGCTCTGTTTAACCTAAAGGACTAGGCCAGAGCTGCGTTTTGTGTTTTTACAACTATATCATTAACACAGTTACTTCAAATGTATATAGCAACACAGATGTATCCGGTTTCACACAAACCTATAAATGACCGTTATAACCTATGGCAACAATATGTGGGATGGATGCAAAGTATGGGTACGCTGTGTGCGCCTTTACGCAAGGTTAAATGTGCAAAAAAAAACAAAAATCTTTTAAATGTTTTTTTTTTACCCCTTTGTCCTTGCGGTTCACGCCAGCATCCCTAACCAATGCAATACAGGCACGGTTCAGCAGCACAAGATAGCTCAACACAATATAATAATGCTAATCCACCCTTTGCTGCTGGCAAGCGCCTGCAATGTTGTGCAAAAGCCGGGTATGAGATGAACCGGACGATACCCCCAACTGAGAAGTTCGATAGACTTCTTGGAAAGCAGCCACTAACCCCTATTGCACACTGTAACTGAAGCCGCTGCGGGCGCTGTAATAAATCCTTTACCTTCGTACTCTGTCCCCAGTTAGCGTACACAGTCCCGTACTGTGCACGCACTTTGCGTACACACGCCGGAATAGACGTGCAGCTTACACTCAGTGCATATACACAGACCGACACGCTGAGAGCACGAGGCAGCTCTAGGTGTGGCAATTACACTATACAAATGCTCAACAGAAACTGAATGCGACACCAGTATTTGATTGTAAGTTGTGGTCCAAAGCAGCAACAAGTAATAATATATTTGAAAAAGGGGGTTACAATAAGTTACAATATAAATGGTACAACACAATACAATTCAATCACAGAGAGAGAGTTACACCCAATGATACGTATGCTTTGTCGCTTGCGCCACCCGGATCCGGTCCCCAGTCGTCTGGCGAGACGACCTATGAGTCTTTAAAAAAGCAGAGAGAGAGAGTGACCGGCCCAGGTGCAAGGTTTATATACCCTTGCCCGAAATACAATACAATGGGGTTGTATGCTCTCCACTGATTGGTTGGAGGGATGGTCGTTCACAGTACAGGAGAGGTCATTGGTCGGTTTGAAGAGATGGGCGATGCCTTGATCCAGGGGTGTGTAAAGCTGGTCAGCTCTGGATTCCCACTGCATACCAGGTATATAATAAACACAAACATACCTTTAATCTGCCTTTGCGAATAACTATTCGCAACGACATGCGATCTTCTCCAAACCAACACCGGATTATTACTCATAATTATCCGAACACGTAGATACCATGCGTGATGCTCTGATCAGTTACTGTCCCCTCGCATACTGTAAAGGTGTATAATTCCCTTGTTGTGCCTTGTAAATAAGTAAAAGTTGCATGAGGGGAAAGGGGAGACTATGTGTAATGTGTGTACTAAGTTTGGGAAATATGTAATGTGTGACAGATATTTCCATGTTCATTAGGTTACTTTGTTATGTTATCTCCAGGCAACATGATCCTACACATGAAATGACCAACCATTCTCAAGATACACACAAATATATATATATTTATAAGTGTTTCCCTGCTATTATATCTATCTTTCAAAGGTTTTCTAGACTGCAGGCTGCCAGTAGTTAATAATTTGCAACCACAGGCTTGTGTGTATCTATTGGGATATTTGTCTCCCATTGTTCTGGCCCCCACCAAACGATGTCTTGTTTGGTTTGTGTTTGTCTTTCTTCACAGACCAGGGGGTCTGTTCAAACATTGGAGTGAACAAGACATTGTGTTGGAAGGATGTGCATGTTTGGTTAGATTAGTGTGCGTGTGAACAGTGACTCGACACAGGCTGGGAAATGTGGCATGTGTCTGTAATCATTTTCCATTGCAAGTAAGAATCTTTCTGTAATTGCTCATACCATGCCCGTACGCGCACTCCCGTGGGAGACGATTGTACGCAATTTGCGAGTATGCGCACGCACGCCAGACTAAGTACATGCATGGATGCCATCTGTGTGGTGTTTACATGTGGTGTGTGTATTGCAATATTTTTCGACTTCGACACTCATCAGCCAGGGTATCAAACTTGTAGAATTTTGCAAAGGTGTTTGAACTCGACCAAGTAGCTTCTCGGCACAGCTGTAATGCCGAGACGCCTCGGGCAGCCGCCCAAGAAGAGCCCACCTTCCTAGTAGAATGGGCGTTTACCTAATTTGGTAATGGCAATCCAGCCGTAGAATGAGCCTGCTGAATCGTGTGACAGATCCAGCGAGCAAAAGTCTGCTTAGAAGCAGGAGCGCCAACCTTGTTGGCCGCATACAGGACAAACAGTGCCTCTGTTTTCCTAACCTGAGCCGTCCTAGCTACGTAAATTTTTAAGGCCCTGACTACATCCAGGGACTTGGAATCCTCCAAGTCTCCCGTAGCCACCGGCACCACAATAGGTTGGTTCATATGAAACGATGAAACCACCTTAGGGAAAAATTGAGTACGCGTCCTCATCTCTGCTCTATCCACATGGAAAATCAGATAGGGGCTTTTGTGAGACAAAGCCGCCAATTCGGACACCCGCCTTGCAGATGCCAAGGCCAACAACATGACCACCTTCCAAGTGAGAAATTTTAATTCCACTTTTTGAAGAGGCTCAAACCAGTGAGATTTTAGGAACTGTAACACCAAGTTAAGGTTCCAAGGTGCCACTGGGGGCACAAAAGGAGGCTGGATGTGCAGCACTCCCTTTACAAAAGTCTGGACTTCTGGGAGAGAAGCCAATTCCTTCTGAAAGAATATAGATAGGGCCGAAATCTGTACCTTAATGGAGCCTAACTTCAGGCCCATATCCACTCCTGTCTGTAGAAAGTGGAGAAAACGGCCCAAGTGGAAATCTTCCGTAGGAGCATTCTTGGCTTCACACCAAGATACATACTTCCTCCAGATACGGTGATAATGTTTCGCCGTCACCTCCTTCCTAGCCTTTATCAGAATAGGGATGACTTCCCCTGGAATACCTTTCCCAGCTAGGATTCGGTGTTCAACTGCCATGCCGTCAAACGTAACCGCGGTAAGTCTTGGAATACGCAGGGCCCCTGCTGCAACAGGTCCTCCCTGAGAGGAAGAGGCCACGGATCTTCTGTGAGCATTTCCTGAAGATCTGAATACCAGGCCCTTCGAGGCCAATCTGGAACAATGAGTATTGTCCGAACTCTTTTTCGGCTTATGATTCTCAATATTTTTGAGATGAGTGGAAGAGGAGGGAACACATAGACCGATTGAAACACCCACGGTATCACCAGGGCGTCTACCGCTACTGCCTGAGGGTCCCTTGACCTGGCACAATACCTCCGAATCTTCTTGTTGAGGCGTGACGCCATCATGTCTATTTGAGGAAGTCCCCAAAGACTCGTTATCTCTGCAAAAACTTCTTGATGAAGTCCCCACTCTCCTGGATGGAGATCGTGTCTTCTGAGGAAGTCTGCTTCCCAGTTGTCCACTCCCGGAATGAAGACTGCTGACAGAGCGCTTACGTGATTTTCCGCCCAGCGAAAAATCCTGGTGGCTTCCGCCATTGCCACTTTGCTCCTTGTCCCACCTTGGCGGTTTACATGAGCCACGGCTGTGACGTTGTCGGATTGAATCAGAACCGGCAGGTCGCGAAGAAGATTCTCCGCTTGTCGTAGGCCGTTGTTTATGGCCCTTAATTCTAGAATGTTGATGTGTAGACAAGCCTCCTGGCTTGACCATAGTCCCTGAAAATTTCTTCCTTGTGTGACTGCTCCCCATCCTCGGAGGCTCGCGTCCGTGGTCACCAGAACCCAGTCCTGAATGCCGAACCTGCGACCCTCTAGAAGGTGAGCACTCTGCAGCCACCACAGGAGAGACACCCTGGCCCTGGGGGACAGGCTTATTTTCTAATGAATTTGAAGATGGGACCCGGACCACTTGCCCAGAAGGTCCCACTGAAATGTCCTCGCATGAAACCTGCCAAAGGGGATCGCCTCGTAGGTCGCCACCATTTTTCCCATTACTCGAGTGCATTGATGAACTGACACTCTGTTTGGTTTTAACAGGTCTATGACCATGTTCTGGAGTTCCTGGGCTTTGTCCCTCGGGAGAAAAACCCTCTGTTGTTCCGTGTCCAGAATCATGCCTAAAAAACGATAGCCGAGTCGTTGGAACCAACTGTGACTTTGGTAGATTTAGAATCCAGCCATGCTGCTGGAGCACTCTCAGGGAGAGCGGCACGCTTTACAGCAACTGATCTCTCGATCTCGCATTTATCAGGAGATCGTCCAAGTACGGGATAATTGTGACTCCCTGCCTGCGCAGGAGCACCATCCTTTCCGCCATTACCTTGGTGAAAATCCTCGGGGCCGTGGAAAGCCCAAACGGCAATGTCTGAAACTGGTAATGACAGCCCTGTACAGCGAATCTCAGGTAAGCCTGATGAGGGGGATATATGGGGACATGAAGGTATGCATCCTTTATGTCCGGTGACACCATAAAATCCCCCCCTTCCAGGCTGGAGATAACTGCCCGGGGCGATTCCATCTTGAATTTGAACTTTTGCAAGTACAGGTTTAGGGATATTAGATTTAGAATGGGTCTGACCGAGCCATCCGGTTTCAGAACCACAAACAGGGTTGAATAGTACCCCTTCCCCTGTTGAACTAGGGGAACCTTGACAATCACTTGCTGTTGACACAGCTTTTGAATTGCAGCTAAAACTATCTCCCTTTCTGGGGGAGAAGCTGGTAAAGCCGATTTGAAAAATCGGCGCGGAGGCACCTCTTCAAATTCCAGCTTGTAGCCCTGGGATACAATTTCCATCGCCCAAGGATCCACATCTGACTGAACCCAGACGTGGCGCGGACTCCCTCAGTGGAGCCCCAGCGTCATGCGGTGGATTTAGTAGAAGCCGGGGAGGACTTCTGCTCCTGGGAACTAGCCGTGGCAGGCATTCTTTTCCCTTTACTCTTACCTCTGGCGAGGAAGGAAGAGCCCCGACCTCTTCTGGATTTATGCGACCGAAAGGACTGCATCTGATATTGTGGTGTTTTCTTTTGCTGTGGGGAAACATAAGGTAAAAAAGTAGATTTACCCGCGGTAGCTGTGGAAACCAGGTCCGCGAGACCTTCCCCAAATAACACCTCACCCTTGTAAGGCAAAACTTCCATATGCCTCTTTGAGTCGGCATCACCCGTCCATTGGCGGGTCCACAGGGCTCGCCTAGCAGAAATCGCCATGGCGTTGGCTCTTGAACCTAGTAGCCCAACGTCTCTCTGAGCGTCTCTCATATATAAGACTGCGTCTTTAATGTGACCTAAAGTCAATAAAATGGTATCCCTATCTAGGGTATCAATGTCAGCTGACAAGGTATCTGTCCAAGCTGCTACCGCACTACAAACCCAAGCCAATGCTATTGCCGGTCTGAGCAAAGCACCCGTATGTGAATAAATTGATTTTAAGGTAGTTTCCTGTCTGCGATCAGCAGGATCCTTGAGGGCCGCCGTGTCTGGAGACGGTAGCGCCACCTTTTTGGACAAGCGCGTTAAAGCCTTGTCCACCCTGGGCGAGGATTCCCACCGTACCCTGTCCTGTGCAGGGAAAGGATACGCCATAAGAATCTTCTTGGGAATCTGCAGTTTTTTGTCTGGAGTATCCCAAGCTTTTTCAAATAACGCGTTCAGCTCATGAGATGGGGGAAAGGTTACCTCAGGTTTCTTTTCCTTAAACATGCATACCCTCGTGTCAGGGACAGAGGGGTCATCTGTGATATGTAAAACATCTTTTATTGCAATAATCATATAATTAATACTTTTGGCCACCCTTGGGTGCAGCCTCGCATCATCGTAGTCGACACTGGAGTCAGAATCCGTGTCGGTATCAGTGTCTGCTACTTGGGACAGGGGACGTTTTTGAGACCCTGAAGGGCCCTGTGACACAGTCAAAGCCATGGATTGACTCCCTGCTTTTTCTCTGGACTCTGCTTTGTCCAGTCTCTTATGTAATAAAGACACATTTGCATTTAAAACATTCCACATATCCATCCAATCAGGTGTCTGCGTTGCCGACGGAGACACCACAATCATCTGCTCCACCTCCTCCTTAGATGAGCCTTCCGCTTCAGAAATGCCGACACACACGTACTGACACTCCCACACACTCAGGGATATATCTATATGGAGACAGTCCCCCAATAAGGCCCTTTGGAGAGACAGAGAGAGAGTATGCCAGCACACACCCAGCGCCACTGTACACTGGAATAAAATCCCAGTTAGTATACAGCGCTTTTATATATATATAAATACACTCACTGCGCCAATAAAATGTGCCCCCCTCCTCTTTTTTGCCCTCTGTAACCTTGTTCAGCAGGGGAGAGTCCGGGGAGCCAGCTTCTCTACAGTGTGCTGTGGAGAAAATGGCGCTGGTTAGTGCTGGAGGATCAAGCTCCGCCCCCTCACCAGCGGCCTTCGGTCCCGCTCAAATTATTTATACTGGCGGGGGTTTATTAATATACTGCCTCCGCAGTATCTCCTTCATATGCCAGTGTCCCTAGAGGGTTTTATTGCTGCCCAGGGCGCCCCCCCTGCGCCCTGCACCCTTACAGTGCCCGCTGTGTGTGTTTGTGTGGGAGCAATGGAGTGCAGCGTAACCGCTGCGCGTTACCGCTGCGCGTTACCTCAGTGAAGATCTGAAGTCTTCTGGCGCCTGTGAAGTCTTCTTTTCTTCTTTAATACTCACCCGGCTTCTATCTTCCAGCTCTGTGAGGAGGACGGCGGCGCGGCTCCGGGACGAACGGCGAGGGTGAGACCTGCGTTCCGACCCTCTGGAGCTAATGGTGTCCAGTAGCCTAAGAAATAGAGCCTATCATTTAAGTAGGTCTGCTTCTCTCTCCTCAGTCCCACGATGCAGGGAGCCTGTTGCCAGCAGTGCTCCCTGAAAATAAAAAACCTAACAAAAAGTCTTTTACAGAGAAACTCAGTAGAGCTCCCCTGCAGTGCACCCAGTCTCCTCTGGGCACAGGATCTAACTGAGGTCTGGAGGAGGGGCATAGAGGGAGGAGCCAGTGCACACCCATTCTAAAGTCTTTAGAGTGCACATGTCTCCTGCGGAGCCCGTCTATACCCCATGGTCCTTACAGAGTCCCCAGCATCCTCTAGGACGTAAGAGAAAAAAAGTATCGATAATGCCCCTACAGAATGATAAGCAACTCCCAGATGCTGCCCTAATTTTTGGCACCACACTGTTGTTTTTTAACAGCTCCCAGCTTATACTACACAGAACAGAGAGACACTGAAATTGTGTTCACTGCGGCTCAGTCAGGCGACTGTTCCCATCTGAACAGCGCTCCCTTGCTTATATTCAGGGAGGAGGGATCTAATGCCACCCTGCACTGTGATGGGCCACGCTCCAGCTCCCTGCCGCCCACGACACTGACATGTGTATGAGGCTATAACGTGACATCATGACACCCAATGCAGACGCTTCTTGCAGAACCCACCCACCTAGCAGACATCCAGGCGTATGCAGGGCCGGTTCTAGACCAAGTGGCGCCAGGGCTAACATTTAATTTGGTGCCCTAGCCCAACACAAAAAAATAACATATATCTGTTTATGCATATTGATACGTGGTGTAAGACATGGTGCTGGTCATATCAGACCTCTGACCTTTACCTTTTTTTTTTTACCTGATTGTGTACTTTTTCCTGTAATTTGCAGCCTAATTCAATAATAGTGTACTATGAATATGGAATCAGTATTTTACTAACCCCTCCATACCCCACACTACATTACTGACCTCTCTATACCCTACACTACATCACTGAGCCCTCTATACCCTACACTACATCACCGATTCCGCTATACCTTACACACCCTTCTATACCATACACTAAATTACTGACCCCTCTATATCCGCCACAACATTACGGACCCCTCTATACTCGCCACTACATAACATACCCCTCCATAACCTACACTATATTACGGACCCCTCTATACCCGCCAATACTTTATGGACCCTTCTATACCTGTCACTATATAACTGACCCCTCTATATCCAACACTGCATCATGGAACCCTCTGTACCTTACACCACATCATCTTCTATACCTTACACTACTGACCTACACTGACCCCTCTTGTTAATAAATATTGCCATATGTCACTGTCACTATCTCCCGACTATCTCCCCAGTTCCCTCCCATCCCCCTCTTCACAATTTCTGCATTAACACATGTAAACTGTAACTAACCTCCTGTGTACTAATTGGCTCCTCAGTATTCTGCTCCTCTCTGTTCCAGGTGTGCCCTCCCAGCGCCTCAACTCTGTTATCTGGACAGCGCTGCAGCGTCGCCGATGTTTAGAGGTGCGGGAAGGCGGGCACCTCATCGCCGTAATTGTGCTGTAGTCTGTGACATCCTTGTTGTGTTGAGGAGGGTGCCAACCCCCCTGGATCGGCCACTGTAATAGCAAGAAAAAGGCACTGTGCCACTGGCAGCATGGATTAGGAGGGGAGGAGGAGCCGCAGGACGGACAGACCAGGGGCTAGGTCAGATGGAGAGAGACAGACAGACCCTGCTGCAGAAACTCAGGCGGGGAGGCAGAGCGTGGGGTGGACCGGGAGCAGAGGAGGGGAGGAAGCTGCATGGCCACAGACAGAACAGGGGAGGAAGAGGAAGTACTGTACGCTGAGGAGACTGTGAGGGGCTGGGATGACTGCAGCTATCCTGCGTATCTGCTAAGATTGCAGGTCCGACCCTGATAGCTGACATTAAACAGCGTGCCCATTAAGGTTGGCGCCCAACGCTCCTATCGATTGTGCCTGGAGCCGGCCCTGGGCAGCACACTGTCAGCTGTGCCGCCCCTAGGCACGTGCCTAGTGGGAAATCTGGCACTGCATTTGCAGTGAGCTGAGATGACATATCAGACATCATAGTTTTGATGGGACCTAGCCATGAAGGCTCATGACCCTCCCCCACAACCTCCTCAGTGATTTGTGAGGACTGACTACACTGTTCACAAGAAATGGAGCCAGATGATAGTGGGGAGAATCTTGTGTTACACACACTGCACAACTTGTGTTTTACCATGTTTCCAGTAACAACACAGACATACACATACACATAGACAAGTATAATGCAAGCCTGCCCTTAATGTATGTGAGAGGGAGACAGAGAGAAGGCACCAGCACACCCAAGCTACATAGCCCCAGTGAGGTTGTTAGCTGTTATTCAGTGAAACACTGTGAAAATAACAATATATACTCCCTAATGGGATACAGAATGTGCACAATAGTGGCTCTCCCCCTGAGTTACACCCTGTACCGGCGATCCAGTGTGTTCCTGCGTGTCTGGGGGAGCAGTGTGCCTGCTGCTGCTGCAGTGCAGAGGAAGGCGCCAAATTGCAGCTGAGCCCACTCTGAGGAAAGTTCCGGCTCCTGTAATGGCACCGGAGCTTTAATGATTTTTATACTGGCAATGTCTCCCAACTGTGTAAAAACATCACATAAATGCTAGTTTCTACTTAATCGCTGCCAGTGTACACAGGGGGGCGATAGCGGGTCCCCCCCAGGAGGGACCCATACGCCGCCCCCACGATATAGCAGCACCATGAGCCAGGGGACCCCCTAGTGGGGCCCCCGAATTGTACTCACTACAGATGTCACCTTCAGGCTAGCATTAGGGGTGTGCGGCGTGCTGCGATTCCGACCGCCAAGGCGCAGTGCCCCGCAGTACAACAAACTCGCAGGATGGTGGTCCTTCAGTGGGGAAGCGGCTCTGGAGCCTCGCAAGGCCGGTGACTGTCCTCCCCCCCAACTCCCACGGTGCAGGTATGCTGTTGCCCAAACAGCATACCGAAAATAATAAAGTTTAAAAGTAAACTGAAGAAAAACTCTGGAGCTTGCGGAGTGTGCATCCTCTCCTGAGGGCACTTTTTTCTAAACTGCCTGTGGGAGGGGGCTAGAGGGGAGGAGCCAGCACACCCAGTTGAAGAAATTTAAAGTGCACTGGCTCCTTTGGACCCCGTCTATACCCATCGTAGTAATGTGTCCCCAATATCCCTTATGGATGCTAGAGAAATTTGAATTTAGGGGTACTATTGTGTGACCACAAACCTTTCCTATGAGACCACGCCTGATTTTTGGGTGCCTATTCATAATATGAGTGTGGCACCATTGCTCTTTCTTGCACAGTGCACTAAAAAGTCTAGTTACAACTCTGCTAATATATACAGTAGATTATCCTCAACAGCAACCCTGAGGCTCCAAAACTTATTATTAATCTGTGATAGTTGCTCACTACAGGCTGTGAAAAGCGCTTGTACAATGATGTACAGAGTTCAGTGGCGAATTTCCCACTAGGCATGTGCCACAGCAGGCTGGACCCACCCCCCGTCTGCCGCATCTGAGCAGCAGACCCTTTTTTTTTACTACCAGAAGAAGAGAGGCCAAGAGTGTGAGTGAAGTTTGAGCAGGGGCGCAGAGCTACACAGGACATAGAGGACTGCTATCAGAGAGAGGTGGATCAGCTGCAGATACCCGTCTGCGTGTTGCGTGTGTATGTATGTGCAGTGTTTGCTGAGAGCAATGTGAGCAATAGGGGGGCAGTGAGGGGTGGGGGAGTAGTTACGTGGACAGTGAACAGGGACATGCGATGAGGTAAATGGCTCAGGAGGCACTAGCTAGTACCAGAGTCTGATTTATACACAATATATGAGCCAAAGGGTGCATGTGGGCCTTATACACAGGTGCAGGGATACAGAGATGTGCGGAAAAGATAGCTGCCATAGACTTTTTACTCCAGAGATTTGACTATAAAAGGAGATTTATGGTAGACTTACCATAGTTACATTTCTTTCCGCGAGGTACACTGGATTCCACAGGGAATACGTCGGGGTGTAGAGTTGGATCTTGATCCGAGGCACCAACAGGCTAAAGCTTTGACTGTTCCCAGGATGTACTGCACCGCCTCCTCTATAAATCCGCCTCCGGGCACTGGAGCTCAGTTTCGTTAACCAGTCCAATGCAGTAGCAGGTGTCAAAGTCGGAAAAATATCATGCTTTACATTGCCTTGTACTAACCCCAATGCACGTGCCCGCTGCTCGCGCACCGACTCCCCCGTGCATACGCATCCCCTCAGGTTGCGTAAGGGACGCTCCGACGTTGCCTGCGCACGGAGATGTGTATTTACGGCGGTGTTTGTGAGCGACTAGCGAGCGACTCGATTGCAGCATATTTAACCTTTATAGTGTGTTTTGTAGATATTATTCCCCTTAACAACATCAGCAAGTATGGTAAGTTTAAAACTTCTTGGACCTGAGAGATTCCTCTTTACATGCTAGAAAGGCTCAGACAAAGGTTGGAAGGCAGTGTTTAGTATCCAACTGTAGGGTATTAAAAGGGTATTATGCCTATGATAGTTAGGAAAGATTCGCATATTCCTACGCATAGTTATGTGCAGAAGTAGAAAATAAGATTAATTGTATTCCGAATAAATTACACATAAGTGCAGGGTAGGTGAATGGAATTCAGTCATTTCTTTCCCACAGACTGAATACAATAGCCTTATTTACACTAAGCTTGGAGATTCTATGAAGAGGGCTTACATCTTTGTTTATGAATAGGACCAGGTTTCTCTCCAGAATAATGAGGGCTGAGTTGTCAATTGTCTCAACTGAAGGAGGGGACAGTGGGGTGAACAAAGCCCAGAGACAGAGTTTGTTTGGAAGATCCAAAACAATAGCTTTCCACAATATAACCAGACAAAGAGGAATTTAGAATACTAACAAGTCCTAGCCATCGCCCACTTCTTGAACTAACCAATGATCCCCGGTGCAGTACATGTCCCACCCCCTAACCAATGGAAAGAGAGCACACAGTATCTATTGTATTATGTCTTGAGCTAGTGAATAAATATAGCTTGCAATAGGTTTGGTCACACAAGACTCTGCAAGGCTTTCTCCTTGATAAGCTGAGGACTGAATTCAGGTTGCGCCAGCAAAGTCATTCCCACGTGTGTAAGTTTCTCTGTGACCATCTTGTTCTCCTTCTGTGTTAGCCATTTACTCTTTCTCTCTGTTATTATTTGCGATTGTGCCACTATTGTATATTCATGTCTAGTTACTCTGTTTAGATATTAATGTTAGTTTTGTAGTGTATAAGCTGTTAACTGTACTTTTTCCCTTTTTACTTACTAATATCATCTAGTAAAGGTGTTGGAACCTTAGCAAGGAGTGTGTGTTTTACTAGTTACTGCAAAGGGTACTCTGAGCGTCTCATATCGCTCAAACAGCTTTTATATTATCAAGGTCTATAAGCATTATATCATTACAGTATTACAGTACTAAGGTTTTACAGTATAAGCATATCCTTTCAGTGTGTTGCTAGCAAGGTTTACTGAGTGTCATTCTGTGAGCGTCTGCACCGCTCGTGTTCTCGTGGGCACAGCGTCTGCTACGCTATAAGCGTACCATTACGGTACTTCATACGCCAATTGCGTACTGAGTCTGGTACAAATATATAGTGAATGTTATAAGGTAAAGAATAGGCTTTATCAATTGGGGATCTTGTCCAGGCCACCTCATATCCGCAGTCAAGCGAAACCAGGCAGACTTTATCCGTCAGCAAAGGGCGGAAAAGGTAGTATCCCCTGTATCCGTGTTTGTGGTTGGGGATACGGTAGTGCTGATCAGATAAGCGTCTGCTTCGCTTGGTTTGTAGGGATGCTGGTGGAATCCGAAGAAGGTAAGAACATTAAGCTATTGTCTTTTTTTAAATCTGGTTTTTAATTTCTGTTTGGCTCCAAATGCGCACACAATACAAGCATACACCTGTACTCTGCATATCCGATTATATTGTTGCAAAACAAGGTTCAAATAAGTTATATCGTGTTTGATTCAGATTGGATTGCTTATCTGTTTAAATAGGTTTAAAAGTATTTTTAATCGCTCTGCATAGCTTGATAGTTCTATTTTAAACCCAGGCCTAAAATAACTTCAGGGGCTTGCATGGTGATTTTTTTTCTTTGTGACAAAAGAAGCCGCATGGTCTGTCCTCCATTTTGTGTAACCCTCATGGATGTGGAAGGGGGAGGAGCAGCGGCCATTTTGGGAAGGTCAAAAAAATTTTTTCTGAATGGCTGATTTTCAGTTGACTCAGGAATAATCAGCCGTCCTTTGTAAAAAAAAAAAAAAAAAAATCACCATTTATGAGTTTCCAATGCATCTATTTAATCCATATCATAATCAATTATAAATAGTTTAGATGGGGTTTAATGTAAGTTAATAGTAAAATGAATATTTGATTTAAGAGCGATGCGCAGATAGAACAGGGTTTTGGTTTTTTTTTTTGTTTCTTTGCCTCCAGGCTTCTGGGATTCTCTGCTTGTTGTGGGATGGCCATTGAAGTGCAAATTAACCTGTGTGGCTGTTTTTTTTCCCCAGCAGTGAAGAGACTCACCCTCACACACAGTCAAGGGCACATTCATATGCAAATTAGAGAAGTGAATGGGTCTCATAGATGTAATAGTGATTAGTACATAGATGTAATATTATATGTGTGTGTTTACATTAATGTATGTTATTAGATTAATTTAGAATTGTATTGTATCTGTGTATTTTCACCTATCTACCTTCCTGTTTGCCATTTGCATTTGATAACGTGCTGAGAAAGATTTGTTGCTATTGATAGTTAAAAATAAAATTAATACTTAAGGGAGTAATTATAAAAACACGCACACAGCCTGGCCTAGTTAAAGGTTGATACAGTGGAATCTGTGTGGTGTTCGGTAAATGATTATAGCTAAATATCATTTGCATTGATAGACACGTGTTATTTGTGTTACTGCGGACGTGTCTGGCCTGTGTACACGTGTCCCTAACAAAGGGCGGGACAAGCGTACGCGACGCAAGAGCCTACACACGTAGCGTATATTACGCAACGGAGCGTACGGGTACGCCCACTTAATACAAATCACACGATAGCATTGTTTTAGTAAGGCGATACGGAAGCAACGCGATAATAGCGCAAGTTAATCTCAGTGTCCAAAATTGTAATCCTTCAATAGTTGCAACTCCTCTGGGACTAGCCTTTGTTACCTGAGTGAAAGGAATTTTCTGTACAGAAAAAAGTAAAGAGTATATGAGGTGAAAGAGTGTGTGTATATATATATATATATATATATAAGTTTCTCATTTTGGTTGGAACCCCAGGAAATCGAGTTCTTGTGAGGTACATCCGTGAAAGTGATAGCACGTGGTGGCTTGGGAGGCATCCCTTGTTAATACTGAAATAAGAGCATTAGAAGTACAGCAGACTAGGAAGTCTACTGTAGATACAGACCAGGAGGTCCAGGTACAGCAGACTAGGAAGTCCGCTAGAGATAGAATCAAGAGGCACAACCCCGGGAGGGTTGGTGCAATACCCATATAGGCCATTACGCTCTGGCTGAAAGGAATTCGCAGCCGCAATTATCGATTCCGCTGGTCGTAAGGCGCATAAGTATAGTTACTTATACGCAGTGCGACTGTACCGCATGTAATTGTGTGCATTAGTTTGTTACCTTGATACCCACTAAAAATTTGCTGGGGGATCATAAACGCTATTTGTACATTCTAACGTGATTTGTGTAAAAATTTTTTATTTTAAGGGAGGTTCGCTGATCACTCAGGAATTCTCCAGCAACTGATATTTACTGGGAAGGATAAGTGCTCTGCGGATCACACCCACATGTCCCAGTAAATAGAGGTTCAGGTTGCAGGGGCCCTGGGTTGAGTACGCCAGCGCTAAGGCAGCGTGTGGGCATATTGGTCGACGTGGGCGAGAGTGTGTGAAGGTACTCGTTAAACTTTCACCGTCGCCTTACCTCTGGGAACTTGTTTTTTTTGTAAGGGTTCGCTGAGAAGGCAACGCCTGCAAATAATGGGGGCCAGTTGCTCAAGTAAGGGGCGATCAACCAAGGTTCAGGTTGATGATATTCCGTGCCCAGCCGGGTCAGCGAGGTACATAATGTGTGAGAAATATGGATCACACGCAGAGGTATTATGCAATGAGTGGGAACGAATGACTGTGCATAATGGGGAAAAGTTCCCACGAGTAGGCAGTTTTAGTCCTGAGGTGTTACAAAATTTAAAGAAAAGGATATGTCTAATAACATCTGCAAAACAGAGGATTAGGCATTATGATTGTTTACAGTTATGGCAACGGGAAGGTGAGATACAAGGAGGATTAGCTTACACAGCTGACTCTCACTTTGGTAAGAAAAATATGGCAACAGGAGAACAAATGGCTGCAGAGAATGGCACACTGGTATATGATAATTGTGCACTTAGCAACTGTATTAATAATGAAAAGAATAAATGTAATAATAATAGAAGTAAAACTGATAAATGTACAAATTCTAACCCGTGCAAGTTGCACCCCATGTTAAACTTCCCTCAGGATTACAAGCAAGAAAGTGAGCCCAGCACGATGTCGGCACCTTTTCCAGCAGCCATCATACAAGACATCCAGGTGGACACGGCCCAATCGGTAAAGGCAGTAGTCAAACCCCCTAACGGAGGGTCAGGTGAGGTCGTGTCCACAGGTAAGTACGGTATTGTATGTCATACACAGACAAATGCACCTCATAAAGTAGTAGTTTATGTATTAATGGATGATTTAAAGGAAGTATTGAGGACGAGGGTACAGACCACCCAACCATGTTGGCGAGGTTTGTCGGTGGCTACTTTGAGAGAGGCCGCTATTGATCATGATCGGAACATCACGAGACACAGGGAGTAACAGGAGGGTAAGAAGCCCCAGAGCCCTGTGGGTAAGTCGAATGTGATAAGATGTTATAGCTGCCAGAAGGAAGGTAATTATGCACGAGATTGTATGTTTAAAGATCTACAGAAGGTATATCAACCCCCTAGACAACAACATAACCGTGGTATCCAAGGAATCAGGGAAGCACAGGGAGAGCGGTCAATGGTGATGAGCATCCAAACACTAGAGGAGGCATCAAATCGACCGAAACCCCAGGCCACTGGCACATGGAGGAAGCCAAGGATTTGTTAACTTTGTAAAAGAGAAGGGCATTATGCCAGCAACTGTAACAGCCCACATAAAGTCAGACCCCCTAGACAAGAACACGAGCAAAGTCATGACACACGAAATTGTAATCAGGTACCATATATGTAAAACTTTGAGCTACACCTATAATTTGCAACCAGGATAGTTGGTCATTAGCCTTGATAGTAAGCCTGAGGTTACAGTCAATGTAATTGGGAGGTCATTTCTTGAAGACACAGGGACGGCCGGGTAAGCTTTGTAATTTATCTATAAATGTTTCTTTTTCCCATCTCTGACGTTCACCACGACAGCTCCAACGTCACATGACTACTTGGTCTTTTCAGAGGTCTACCCAACCCCAGTATGTCCTACCAGCATCGTTGTGTCCTGGCCAGGCACAAAAGGGTGCAGTGTGGAAATACTGGTGGGGGAGACTGTGCAAAGATACCAATGGATGTGTTGATGTGACAGCCTGATGGTGAATGGAAGATCTGACAATGTTTTTTTTTTTGTTGTGTCTTATGTAACATATATATATTGTTCTCTCTCTCTTTAGTTTTTTCTCATGTTTTCATGCTTTACAGATGGTATGTCACACATCAGTTAGACAAATGGTAATGCAAGATTTATTCTCCTTACAGAAAGATCGCTGAGTCGGAAAGAATATTGCATCACCGGAATGTTCGTTTTGAAGACTGAGAGACAGCACCTTTGAGATGACGACAGAGCAAGAAGAACAACAAGACTAGAAGACAAGAAAAAAAAAAAAATCATCGTAACATTTTTCTTTCCCCTCAATTATTTTCTGTACCCCCATTACAAATTTCTATTTCTCCTCCTGTAAGATGGACTCGCCCCAAGAGACTGCAGTCCGTGTTTTCCTGTTGACCCTGTTGTTGACCAGAGCAGTCTGTTTCGGTGAGAGTACCAGTGAGGTCGAGAAAGGATCTGGAATGGGTTCTGATGATCAGGATGGATTAGTAGAATTCCAATAGCAACATAATCACAGCGCAAAGGCGAGTACCAGAAAACGATCTAGTAGCCATGTTATTGATAGACATTGTGAAGGATTGTTAGCTGAAGAGAACTGCATCTGTAGGCATTGTGACAGTATAGTTGAGGATGGGTGCATCAAGAAATGTCAGTCCAGTTTTAATATCCACATGGACCGGCATCCATTGAGTGACTATCACTCCTTAGTGGGTAAAGTGTTAAACCAGACAGACTGTTGGGTGTGCTCTCAAGTACCTCAAGGTCATAGCAAATCAGGACTAGTACCATTCCCTTTAACAACAGGAGAGGTACTTGAGTTAAGTGGTGGGAGGCCGGTGGACAAGAGGTTTAATATTTCTAGTCCTCCTAGTTTGAAGCTCCACCAATATCATGTAGATAGGTCCTTAGTATGCTTTAACATTTCCAATCCCCGAAAGCCGGGAAATTGGGAAGTGTCATGGAACAACCAAACCATGACATTCTCACACAGAGCCGACAGAATGCCCCTAGACTCAGAACTTATACGCCAAATAGCCAACAGTGGAAAATATTTCCAGTATAGGTACACCCTAGGAAATAGGATCATGCGAGTTGGAGAAGTATCACCAGGATACTGTGCACATATCATACAGCCTGATACGTGTACTAGACAAATGAGAGAGTTAGGGATAGGACTGTTTTCATGGAAGGTTTGTAACATGGTTATGTCATACTCCGTCCCATATGTTCTCCCCGATGATGCATATTTCATATGCGGGAGGAAGGCGTATAAGTGGCTTGCCCCAAACTCAGAGGGATTGTGTTACATTGGAAAAGTACTGCCTGAAGTAATGACTGTATCCCATAACAAAATGAAAGACATTCACCGCGGTGCCCAAGCTCCTTATACTCACACTCATTACGAGCACGTCGTTAAAAGGCACCTGATAGAGAAGACAGAGCATCCGGCCTCTGATCTGATCCATGAATCCACCGGGATTCAATTCCTACTCGCGTTAGATATCACTCGTACCGCCAGAGGAGTGATAAACTTTAGGTATATAAACGCGCTTGCGAATCTGATAGACAATATCACCGAAATGTATGACGACACGTTCAGGTATACTGGGAGAGAGCTACAAGCCTACAAAACAGAGCTGGTTCAGCATAGGATGATTCTCAATTACCTCACAGCAGTGACAGGCGGGTATTGTGTTACCCTAGCAACTCAGTATGGTGTAAAGTGCTGCACGTATATTACAAACGGCACTGAGGACCCGACCGAGGTCATAGACCAAAAGATGGATGACATTTTGCAATTGAAGTGGGAGTTCCGAAGGAGACACAACCTTACACTCGCTGCAGTGGGTAATGAGCTGACTGGCTGGGTGTCATGGTTGAACCCACGAAATTGGTTCTCTGGTTTAGGAGAATGGGCCCAAGGCATTATCATGGATGTAGGGAAATTTCTCTTGTGTATTCTGGAAATCGTCATATTGATTGGTCTGATATTTAGATGCGTTCGGACTTTAATGAAGTGTAAACCTAGTACCAGAGTGATGAGTCTGAGGAGCGAGGAAACTGTAATACCAATTGGTTTAATTTACGACCCAACGATAGAGACAATGGGGTAAATTTACTAACATTCGTAATTTTCCGTTTGAGGTCAAAGTTCAATCACGAATGACATCGAAAGTGTAAATATGCAACTTTTTGAATTGATTACGACTAATTTACTAAGCTGCCGTATTCTGCATTTTCGGTGACCGAAAGTAACCTCACCGCTGACCACAAAGTTCCCACCATTGGTTACAATGGAGCGCATAGGCGCTACATTGTAACACTGCCGTGTGCCGCCTGTCAGACAGTACAGGAGCACACAGCCGATCAGGAGGGTGCCACAACGTGGCGCTCCCTGATTGGCTGAGGAAACCCTCTTAGACATAAGTCAGAGGGGGTTTCTGGCATTTGGGGAAAGGGGTCCCATGTGAAAACATGGGGCCCCTTCAGTTCGTGGTCGGGTGTCCGTTTTTTTATTTTTACAAGTACGTGGATTACAAATGGATTACCCGAGGAGCCCTCTACACTGGATTTGGTGAGTAGAATTTTTTCAACAGGTACACCATGGATTCTACATGGAGAAGAGGACCGACCCTCGTGTGAACATAAGGTAAGTATGTGTATATGTGGTGTGTATGTATGCATTAAAGTTATACTTTCAAGTTGTGTGTGCAATGTCTTTATTGGGGTATTTTTTTTGTAGTAGTACTAGGGCCCGGTTTTCCGCCGCATGCTGGTACTTGTGGTTCTCCAAGTACCAGCTTGCGGGGGAGGCTTGCTGGGACTTGTAGTACTGCTACTAAAAACAATATTCATAACTTTCAACAAAGGCTATCAGCCCCCCATCCGCAGCACATTGGATGGGGGGGGACAGCCTCGGGCTTGACCCCTGGCCCTTGGGTGGCTGGATGGGGGGGACCCCTTGATTGAAGGGGTTCCCACTCCTCCGGGGTACCCCGGCCAGGGGTGACTAGTTGGGTATTTAATGCCAGGGCGCTGTATAAAAGTGACCCCCGGCTGTGGCATTATCTGTCCAGCTAGTGGAGCCCGGTGCTGGTTTCAAAAATACGGGGGACCCCTACGCTTTTTGTCCCCCGTATTTTTGGAACCAGGACCAGGCGCAGAGCCTGGTGCTGGTTGTTTAAATATGGGGGAACCCCTGTCAATTTTTTCCCCATATTTTTGCAACCAGGACCGGCTCAAAGAGCCCGAGGCTGGTTTGGCTTAGGAGGGGGGACCCCACGCAATTTTTTTTCTAAAAATTAAAACTTTCCCATCCCCTTCCCACTGATAAACATGCACGGATCTCAAGGATCCCTGCATGCCTATCCAAACACGGGATAAAAAAGCAGGTCTGTTTTTTTTTAGCACTTTTTTACGGTTTGTATCTCTGCACGGCAGTGTTTGGCTATTGTCGGCAGTGTTTGTGATTTGCACTTTTTAGTAAATTCCCGATTTCTACCAAATTGCAGGCGTATTTGACCGATGGTGTATTGATTCGTGATTTTTTCCTAGGACTTCCAAAATATTACGAATGCCCTCATCACTGCCGTGATTTTTGCTTAGTGAATTACCGAGATGACACTTTGAAGAAAAAATGGCATCTCGGACAAAATCGGGACCTTAGTATATATACACCAATGTTGTGATGAAAATGTGATTCCACGATCCATTTCTTTCACCCGTTTCTCCTTTGTTTTCCTCCAAGGTACAAGGACATCCACTTGGAAGAAGAATTTGACAACCTCTTTTATACAGACCATTGATGAACTGTGTCACAGACACCCAATACTTTTAGTGACTTTAACTATGTACTGGAAACCCAATACTTTAGAGACTGTAATTTTATGGACACTGGAAAAGCTTTTGTTCGCCACTTACAGCAAAAGCACCGCGAGACATCAGACAACACGTACATCAGACAAGACATCAAACAAGACCTCAATCGGCGACTGTATACTAAATCTCACATAGTTATATGACTGCATTTATAATGTTTGTTTCTTATCTTCATCTCTACAACCTCCAGGTAGTATCCCACATAGTCGACAGGTGATTTTCACATACTAGCATCCACATACTCTCCCCCTTCATGTATCATCAACTAATGTGCACCCCATTCTATGTAACCAAAAGCCAAAAAGAGCTCGGTAGAGTTTGACAGCCCATCCACAGACCCTTAATACGGGATAAGAAGGATTCAAATGTATACTTCGCAATACCTCGAAGCTTGATTTAGAACACGTACGGCACGATGATACTTGACCCCTCAGACATGGATTTCATACACACATGCTTTTACTATCTCACTAGGTCATATCTTTCCCACCTTCTCCTCTCCTCCCTTTACCCAATCATAAAAAGGTATTTACATGATGACATATATTTTTCTGTTTGAATTGTTTAGGAAGTGGCAGTTATTGGTGAATGCCAAAGGGTGGACTGTCAAAGTCGGAAAAATATCATGCTTTGGAAGGTTGGAAGGTAGTGTTTAGTATCAACTGTAGGGTATTAAAAGGGTATTATGCCTATGATAGTTAGGAAAGATTCGCCTATTCCTACGCATAGTTATGCGCAGAAGTAGAAAATAAGATTAATTGTATTCCGAATAAATTACACATAAGTGCAGGGTAGGTGAATGGAATTCAGTCATTTCTTTCCCACAGACTGAATACAATAGCTTTATTTACACTAAGCTTGGAGATTCTATGAAGAGGGCTTACACCTTTGTTTATGAATAGGACCAGGTTTCTCTCCAGAATAATGAGGGCTGAGTTGTCAATTGTCTCAACTGAAGGAGGGGACAGTGGGGTGAACAAAGCCCAGAGACAGAGTTTGTTTGGAAGATCCAAAACAATAGCTTTCCACAATATAACCAGACAAAGAGGAATTTAGAATACTAACAAGTCCTAGCCATCGCCCACTTCTTGAACTAACCAATGATCCCCGGTGCAGTACATGTCCCACCCCCTAACCAATGGAAAGAGAGCACACAGTATCTATTGTATTATGTCTTGAGCTAGTGAATAAATATAGCTTGCAATAGGTTTGGTCACACAAGACTCTGCAAGGCTTTCTCCTTGATAAGCTGAGGACTGAATTCAGGTTGCGCCGGCGAAGTCATTCCCACGTGTGTAAGTTTCTCTGTGACCATCTTGTTCTCCTTCTGTGTTAGCCATTTACTCTTTCTCTCTGTTATTATTTGCGATTGTGCCACTATTGTATATTCATGTCTAGTTACTCTGTTTAGATATTAATGTTAGTTTTGTAGTGTATAAGCTGTTAACTGTACTTTTTCCCTTTTTACTTACTAATATCATCTAGTAAAGGTGTTGGAACCTTAGCAAGGAGTGTGTGTTTTACTAGTTATTGCAAAGGGTACTCTGAGCGTCTCATATCGCTCAAACAGCTTTTATATTATCAAGGTCTATAAGCATTATATCATTACAGTATTACAGTACTAAGGTTTTACAGTATAAGCATATCCTTTCAGTGTGTTGCTAGCAAGGTTTACTGAGTGTCATTCTGTGAGCGTCTGCACCGCTCGTGTTCTCGTGGGCACAGCGTCTGCTACGCTATAAGCGTACCATTACGGTACTTCATACGCCAATTGCGTACTGAGTCTGGTACAAATATATAGTGAATGTTATAAGGTAAAGAATAGGCTTTATCACAGGTAAAAGAGACGGCAGATGTTAGTCACATAGAACCAGATTCTTACGTCAGGAGAAGGGACCTTCTTGGAGGCGGAAGTATCAAAGGCATAGAACCTAATGAACGTGTTCACTGAGGACCACATAGCCGCCTTGCACAATTGTTCAGCGGACATGCCTCGGCGGGCTGGCCAAGACAGTCTAACAAACCGAGTAGAATGGGCTTTGATAGCAGCAGGAGCTTGATGTCCAGCCTGCGCATAGGCTTGTTTCTAATCCATCTGGCCAAGGTTTGCTTATTCGCAGGCCAGCCACGTTTGTGAAAATCAAAAAGTACAAAAAGGGTATAGAGGCAGTCCTCTCCACATAAATACGGAGAGCCCGTACCACATCCAAAGACCGCTTTTTGGAGGACAAACCAGGAGAGATAAAAGCCGGAACCACAATCTCTTGGTTAAGATGGAAAGATGACACCACCTTAGGGAGATAACAAGGGCTAGTTCTAAGAACTGCCCGGTCATGGTGAAAAATCAGAAAGGGTGGACGACAGGACAAAGTCCGACACCCTCCTAGCAGAGGCAATAGCCAACAGAAAAACGACCTTAAGTGTAAGGCATTTAAGGTCCACAGACTCAAGAGGTTCAAATGGAGACTCTTGTAGGGCAGTCAAAACAACTGACAGATCCCATGGAGCCACAGGAGGGACATAGGGAGGCTCAATCCGTAAAACACCCTGAGTGAAAGTATGAACGTCAGGAATAGACGCAATTTTCCTCTGAAACAACACCGACAAGGCAGATATATGAACCTTGAGGGAGGCCAGACGAAGGCCTAAGTCCAGGCCTTGCTGCAGAAAAGCCAAAAGTCTGGAAGTTCTGAAAGTATATTCATTATAGTTCTTACCAGCACACCAGGTGAAGTAAGAATTCCAGACCCTGTGATAAATCTGAGCTGAAGCCGGCTTACAGGCTTTTAACATAGTTTGAATGACCGCCTCATAGAATCCTTTGGCTCTCAGGAGTGATGCTTCAAGAGCCATGCTTTCAAAGCCAGTCTGGCCAGGTCTGGGTAGACACAAGGGCCCTGAACGAGGAGGTCTGGGCGTTGAGGAAGTAGAAGAGGACGCTTGATCGACAGACCCTGCAGGTCTGAGAACCAATGCCGTCTGGGTCACGCTGGAGTGACTAGAAGTAGTAATCCTCCTTCTTGCTTGAACTTCCGTAGTACCCTGGGCAGGAGTGACACCGGAGGGAACATGTATGGCAGCCGAAAGGTCCATGGAATTGCCAGTGTGTGTACGTCCTGACGACTTAGGAAGTCCGCTTCCCAGTTTAGGACACCCGGAATGAACACTGACGATATTCTGGCAGATGGTGATCGGCCCAACAAAGGATTTTTGATACCTACAGCATTGCCATGCGGGTTCGAGTGCCACCTTGCTGCTTTATGTATGCCACCATGGTAGCATTGTCTGATTGAACTTGAACAAGCCTGTTCTGTATCAGAGGCAGGGCAAGCGTCAACACATTGAACACTGCCCGCAATTCCAGAATGTTTATTGGGAGGAGAGATTCCTCCTTGGTCCACCAAACCTGGAGAGAGTGTTGCGCCAACCCCGCGCCCCAACCCCGCAGACTGGCGTGCATTGTCAGTAGGACCCAGGTGGAGATCCAGAAGGGACGGACCTTGCTCAACTGTTGGTCCTGTAGCCACCAGCTCAGTGACAGACGAACCTTCGGAGTCCAGGAGATCATCTGAGACCTGATCCAATGATGCAGGCCGTCCCACTTGGTAAGGATTAACCTCTGCAGAGGGCGGGAATGAAATTGAGTGTACTCCACCATGTTGAAAGCCGACACCATGAGGCCTAGTACTTGCATCGCCGAGTGTATCGACACTCTTGGGCGAGAGAGGAAGTATCTGATCCTGTCCTGAAGTTTCAGGACTTTCTCTGGAGAGAGAAACAATCTTTGACTGTGTGTGTCCAGCAGTGCCCCCAGGTGGACCATGCTCCGAGCAGGGACCATTGAGGACTTTTTCCAGTTGATGAGCCACCCGTGGGCTTGTAGTAATTAGACCGTCAGTTCCAGATGACTGAGAAGGATATCTTGGGAGTTCACCAGGATCAGCAAGTCGTCCAGATACGGCACGATCCTGATTCCCTGACGGCGGGGAAGGTCCGTCATCACCGCCATGACCTTGGTGAAGATCCGAGGGGCCGTTGCCAGTCCAAATGGCAGAGACCAAAAATAATAATGTAGGTTGCCAATAGCAAACCGCAGATATTGCTGATGTGATAAGGCAATAGGTA
This sequence comes from Pseudophryne corroboree, assembly GCF_028390025.1. Taxonomy (NCBI): domain Eukaryota; kingdom Metazoa; phylum Chordata; class Amphibia; order Anura; family Myobatrachidae; genus Pseudophryne; species Pseudophryne corroboree. The sequence goes on along the minus strand of NC_086454.1, from coordinate 156,550,434 downwards.
TGTGCAGGTAAGCATCCTGTATGTCTTCAGGTTCCATGGCCAGTACAATAGATCGCAGGGTTTCCATACGGAATTTGGACACTCTCACAAATTTGTTCAAAGATTTGAGGTTGAGTATAGGTTGGAAGGACCCATTGCGTTTCGGGACTAGAAACAGGGTTGAATAATATCCCCTGCCTCTCTGGGACAGAGGTACTGGCATTACCACTCCTGTGTCCAGGAGGGATCGAACAACCAGGTGTTGAGCTTGCGCTTTCAACGGATCCGAAGGGATAACCGTCGAGCAGAACTGGCGAGGGGGACGTCTCTTGAAAGAGATTGCATACCCATGAGAGACAACTTCACACACCCAGTCATCCGAAGTGGTCTTTAACCAGGCCTGGGTGAACTGCAGAAGTCGGACTCCCACCCTGGGATCTCCCAAGGGGAGGCCCGCCCAGTCATGCAGCAGGCTCGTCTTGTTTGGAAGTAGGCTGATGGGCAGCCCAAGACTGTTTTGGTTTGGGCTTAGTGGTTTTGGAAGTACAAGCTTGTCTCGGGTACGTCTGACCCTTTGCTTATCCTGGAGTTCAAAAGGAACGAAAAGTGGTACTCTTTGCTTTCGGTGCAGAACGATTAGTACTTGGGAGGAACACAGTCTTAGCAGACACCAAGTCAGTCACAATCTTATTCAGATCCTCTCCAAATAGGATGTCTCCCTTAAAAGGGAGCACCTCCAAGGTCTTTTTGGAGTCTAGGTCCACCTTCCAGGACCTTAACCACAGAATTCGGCGAGCCAGTATAGACGTAGTAGATACCTTGGCCGCCATAACACCTGCCTCAGAGGACGCCTCTTGAATATAGTGAGAGACTGTGGTAATGTAAGACAGATATTGTCTGGCAGTGTCAGAAATATCCTGAGGCAGCTCATCCTCCAATGCCTGAACCCATGCTTCAATTCCTTTTGCGGCCCAGGAGGTCGCTATAGTGGGTCTATGTAGAGCACTGGTAAGGGAGTAAATAGACTTCAGGCATCCTTCCACGCGCTTATCCGTCGGTTCCTTCAGTGAGGTGACAGTGGTGACAGGCAGAGTAGAGGACACCACAAGACAGGCGACATGAGAGTCCATTGGCGGTGGAGTTTCCCAATTGTTACACAACTCAGGGATAGGATAACGAGCTAGCATCTTTTTAGTAGAGATGAGCGGGTTCTGTTCTCAGAGAACCGAACCCTACCGGACTTCACTCTCTGAGCCCGGCTCCGAGTCAGGCTCGGGTTTTCCCGCCTGACTCGGAAACCCGAACGAGGCAAAACGTCATCATCCCGCTGTCGGATTCTCGCGGGATTTGGATTCCAATAAGGAGCTGCGCATCACGGCCATTTTCACTCCAGTCTCGGAGAGTGTATTGAGAGAACGTGTCCTCAGTGTCTGTGTGGGCGGGAAAGTGGGGTGGCGAGTCTTGTGCTGTGTCGTGCTGCTCAGTCCAGTCCAGTGTAGTCCGTGTATTGTGCTGCATCAGTCCAGCCAGTCACAGTGTTGGTGTCCTCTGCTGCTATATGTCCTCAGTGCTGCTGGATGCTGTATAAGTCCCTTGCATTTTTGCTGTGTTGTCTTGCATCAGACCAGGGGTAGTGTCTCTTTTGTGCAGCATCAGTCCAGTGACCAGTCACAGTGGTGGTGTCCTCTGCTGCCATATATCCAGTGTAGCTATATAAGTCCCTTTCAGTGGTGCTGCATCAGACCAGTGGTAGTGTCCTGGCCATCAGTCATTCCAGTGACGAGGCAGTCACAGTGGTATACGCTGCTGCTATATGTCCACTGCTGACGTATAATAATAATAACAAGACCCTTACAGTGTTGTTGTGTTGTGCTACATCAGACCAGTGGTAGTGTCCTGGCCATCAGTCATTCCAGTGACCAGGCAGTCACAGTGGTATACACTGCTGCTATATGTCCACTGCTGCCATATAATAATAATAACAACAACAAGTGCCTTACAGTGTTGTTGTGTTGTGCTGCATCAGACCATTGGTAGTGTCCTGGTCATCAGTCATTGCAGTGACGAGGCAGTCACAGTGGTATACACTAGAGATGAGCGCCTGAAATTTTTCGGGTTTTGTGTTTTGGTTTTGGGTTCGGTTCCGCGGCCGTGTTTTGGGTTCGAACGCGTTTTGGCAAAACCTCACCGAATTATTTTTGTCGGATTCGGGTGTGTTTTGGATTCGGGTGTTTTTTTCCAAAAACACTAAAAAACAGCTTAAATCATAGAATTTGGGGGTCATTTTGATCCCAAAGTATTATTAACCTCAAAAACCATAATTTACACTCATTTTCAGTCTATTCTGAATACCTCACACCTCACAATATTATTTTTAGTCCTAAAATTTGCACCGAGGTCGCTGTGTGAGTAAGATAAGCGACCCTAGTGGCCGACACAAACACCGGGCCCATCTAGGAGTGGCACTGCAGTGTCACGCAGGATGTCCCTTCCAAAAAACCCTCCCCAAACAGCACATGACGCAAAGAAAAAAAGAGGCGCAATGAGGTAGCTGTGTGAGTAAGATTAGCGACCCTAGTGGCCGACACAAACACCGGGCCCATCTAGGAGTGGCACTGCAGTGTCACGCAGGATGGCCCTTCCAAAAAACCCTCCCCAAACAGCACATGACGCAAAGAAAAAAAGAGGCGCAATGAGGTAGCTGACTGTGTGAGTAAGATTAGCGACCCTAGTGGCCGACACAAACACCGGGCACATCTAGGAGTGGCACTGCAGTGTCACGCAGGATGTCCCTTCCAAAAAACCCTCCCCAAACAGCACATGACGCAAAGAAAAAAAGAGGCGCAATGAGGTAGCTGTGTGAGTAAGATTAGCGACCCTAGTGGCCGACACAAACACCGGGCACATCTAGGAGTGGCACTGCAGTGTCACGCAGGATGTCCCTTCCAAAAAACCCTCCCCAAACAGCACATGACGCAAAGAAAAAAAGAGGCGCAATGAGGTAGCTGTGTGAGTAAGATTAGCGACCCTAGTGGCCGACACAAACACCGGGCCCATCTAGGAGTGGCACTGCAGTGTCACGCAGGATGTCCCTTCCAAAAAACCCTCCCCAATCAGCACATGATGCAAAGAAAAAGAAAAGAAAAAAGAGGTGCAAGATGGAATTATCCTTGGGCCCTCCCACCCACCCTTATGTTGTATAAACAAAACAGGACATGCACACTTTAACCAACCCATCATTTCAGTGACAGGGTCTGCCACACGACTGTGACTGATATGACGGGTTGGTTTGGACCCCCCCCAAAAAAGAAGCAATTAATCTCTCCTTGCACAAACTGGCTCTACAGAGGCAAGATGTCCACCTCATCTTCACCCTCCGATATATCACCGTGTACATCCCCCTCCTCACAGATTATCAATTCGTCCCCACTGGAATCCACCATCTCAGCTCCCTGTGTACTTTGTGGAGGCAATTGCTGCTGGTCAATGTCTCCGCGGAGGAATTGATTATAATTCATTTTAATGAACATCATCTTCTCCACATTTTCTGGATGTAACCTCGTACGCCGATTGCTGACAAGGTGAGCGGCGGCACTAAACACTCTTTCGGAGTACACACTTGTGGGAGGGCAACTTAGGTAGAATAAAGCCAGTTTGTGCAAGGGCCTCCAAATTGCCTCTTTTTCCTGCCAGTATAAGTACGGTACACTGTACACTGGTTGATAAAGAGATAGTAGTATACTCGTAACAACTAGTATGACGACGGTATAAAGAATGAAAAAAAAAACCACGGTTAGGTGGTATATATTATAATACAATTATGGATGGACGGACTGCCTGCCGAGTGCCGACACAGAGGTAGCCACAGCCGTGAACTACCGCACTGTACACTGGTTGATAAAGAGATAGTAGTATACTCGTAACAACTAGTATGACGACGGTATAAAGAATGAAAAAAAAAACCACGGTTAGGTGGTATATATTATAATACAATTATGGTTGGACGGACTGCCTGCCGAGTGCCGACACAGAGGTAGCCACAGCCGTGAACTACCGCACTGTACACTGGTTGATAAAGAGATAGTAGTATACTCGTAACAACTAGTATGACGACGGTATAAAGAATGAAAAAAAAACCACGGTTAGGTGGTATATATTATAATACAATTATGGATGGACGGACTGCCTGCCGAGTGCCGACACAGAGGTAGCCACAGCCGTGAACTACCGCACTGTACACTGGTTGATAAAGAGATAGTAGTATACTCGTAACAACTAGTATGACGACGGTATAAAGAATGAAAAAAAAACCACGGTTAGGTGGTATATAATACAATTATGGTTGGACGGACTGCCTGCCGAGTGCCGACACAGAGGTAGCCACAGCCGTGAACTACCGCACTGTACACTGGTTGATAAAGAGATAGTAGTATACTCGTAACAACTAGTATGACGACGGTATAAAGAATGAAAAAAAAAACCACGGTTAGGTGGTATATATTATAATACAATTATGGATGGACGGACTGCCTGCCGAGTGCCGACACAGAGGTAGCCACAGCCGTGAACTACCGCACTGTACACTGGTTGATAAAGAGATAGTAGTATACTCGTAACAACTAGTATGACGACGGTATAAAGAATGAAAAAAAAACCACGGTTAGGTGGTATATAATACAATTATGGTTGGACGGACTGCCTGCCGAGTGCCGACACAGAGGTAGCCACAGCCGTGAACTACCGCACTGTACACTGGTTGATAAAGAGATAGTAGTATACTCGTAACAACTAGTATGACGACGGTATAAAGAATGAAAAAAAAACCACGGTTAGGTGGTATATATTATAATACAATTATGGATGGACGGACTGCCTGCCGAGTGCCGACACAGAGGTAGCCACAGCCGTGAACTACCGCACTGTACACTGGTTGATAAAGAGATAGTAGTATACTCGTAACAACTAGTATGACGACGGTATAAAGAATGAAAAAAAAACCACGGTTAGGTGGTATATATTATAATACAATTATGGATGGACGGACTGCCTGCCGAGTGCCGACACAGAGGTAGCCACAGCCGTGAACTACCGCACTGTACACTGGTTGATAAAGAGATAGTAGTATACTCGTAACAACTAGTATGACGACGGTATAAAGAATGAAAAAAAAACCACGGTTAGGTGGTATATATTATAATACAATTATGGTTGGACGGACTGCCTGCCGAGTGCCGACACAGAGGTAGCCACAGCCGTGAACTACCGCACTGTACACTGGTTGATAAAGAGATAGTAGTATACTCGTAACAACTAGTATGACGACGGTATAAAGAATGAAAAAAAAAACCACGGTTAGGTGGTATATATTATAATACAATTATGGATGGACAGACTGCCTGCCGAGTGCCGACACAGAGGTAGCCACAGCCGTGAACTACCGCACTGTACACTGGTTGATAAAGAGATAGTAGTATACTCGTAACAACTAGTATGACGACGGTATAAAGAATGAAAAAAAAACCACGGTTAGGTGGTATATAATACAATTATGGTTGGACGGACTGCCTGCCGAGTGCCGACACAGAGGTAGCCACAGCCGTGAACTACCGCACTGTACACTGGTTGATAAAGAGATAGTAGTATACTCGTAACAACTAGTATGACGACGGTATAAAGAATGAAAAAAAAACCACGGTTAGGTGGTATATATTATAATACAATTATGGATGGACGGACTGCCTGCCGAGTGCCGACACAGAGGTAGCCACAGCCGTGAACTACCGCACTGTACACTGGTTGATAAAGAGATAGTAGTATACTCGTAACAACTAGTATGACGACGGTATAAAGAATGAAAAAAAAACCACGGTTAGGTGGTATATATTATAATACAATTATGGATGGACGGACTGCCTGCCGAGTGCCGACACAGAGGTAGCCACAGCCGTGAACTACCGCACTGTACACTGGTTGATAAAGAGATAGTAGTATACTCGTAACAACTAGTATGACGACGGTATAAAGAATGAAAAAAAAACCACGGTTAGGTGGTATATATTATAATACAATTATGGATGGACGGACTGCCTGCCGAGTGCCGACACAGAGGTAGCCACAGCCGTGAACTACCGCACTGTACTGTGTCTGCTGCTAATATAGACTGGTTGATAAAGAGATAGTATACAATACTACTAATATACTGGTGGTCAGGCACTGGTCACCACTAGTCACACTGGCAGTGGCACTCCTGCAGCAAAAGTGTGCACTGTTTAATTTTAATATAATATTATTTATCATGTACTCCTGGCTCCTGCTATAACAACCTGCAGTGCTCCCCAGTCTCCCCCACAATTATAAGCTTTATATACAATACATTGATGTGCAGCACACTGGGCTGAGCAGTGCACACAGACTGAGTCACTGTGTGACTGTGTATCGTTTTTTTCAGGCAGAGAACGGATATATTAAATAAAACAAACAACTGCACTGTCTCTGGTGGTCACTGGTCACTGTGGTCGTCAGTCACTAAACTCTGTCTGCACTCTCTTCTAATCTACAGTATCACAGCAATCTCTCTCTCTCTCTCTCTTCTAAATCTAATCTAAATGGAGAGGACGCCAGCCACGTCCTCTCCCTATCAATCTCAATGCACGTGTGAAAATGGCGGCGACGCGCGGCTCCTTATATAGAATCCGAGTCTCGCGAGAATCCGACAGCGTCATGATGACGTTCGGGCGCGCTCGGGTTAACCGAGCAAGGCGGGAAGATCCGAGTCGCTCGGACCCGTGAAAAAAAAAGTGAAGTTCGTGCGGGTTCGGATTCAAAGAAACCGAACCCGCTCATCTCTAGTATACACTGCTGCTATATGTCCACTGCTACAGTGCTATAATAATAACAACAAAAAGTCCCTTACAGTGTTGTTGTGTTGTGCTGCATCAGACCAGTCGTAGTGTCCTGGCCATCAGTCATTCCAGTGACCAGGCAGTCACAGTGGTGTACGCTGCTGCTGCTGCTATATGTCCACTGCTGCCATATAATAATAACAACAACAACAACAACAACAACAAGTCCCTTACAGTGTTGTTGTGTTGTGCTGCATCAGACCAGTGGTAGTGTCCTGGCCATCAGTCATTCCAGTGACCAGGCAGTCACAGTGGTATACGCTGCTGCTATATGTCCACTGCTGCCATATAATAATAATAACAACAAGTCCCTTACAGTGTTGTGGTGTTGTGCTGCATCAGACCAGTGGTAATGTCCTGGCCATCAGTCATTCCAGTGACGAGGCAGTCACAGTGGTATATGCTGCTACTATATGTCCACTGCTACAGTATTATAATAATAATAACAACAACAAGTGCCTTACAGTGTTGTTGTGTTGTGCTGCATCAGACCATTGGTAGCATCCTGGCCATCAGTCATTCCAGCGACCAGGCAGTCACAGTGGTATACGCTGCTGCTATATGTTCACTGCTGCCGTATTATAACAACAACAACAACAAGTCCCTTCCCTTACAGTGTTGTTGCGTTATGTTGCATCAGACCAGTGGTAGTGTGCTGGTCATCAGTCATTCCAGTCATTCCTGTGTCGCATATTGGCCCTCATTCCGAGTTGTTCGCTCGCAAGCTGCTTTTAGCAGCATTGCACACGCTAAGCCGCCGCCTACTGGGAGTGAATCTTAGCTTAGCAGAATTGCGAACTAAAGATTCTCAAAATTGCGAATAGAAATTTCTTAGCAGTTTCTGAGTAGCTCGACACTTACTCTGCCACTGCGATCAGTTCAGTCAGTTTCGTTCCTGGTTTGACGTCACAAACACACCCAGCGTTCGCCCAGACACTCCCCCGTTTCTCCAGCCACTCCCGCGTTTTTCCCAGAAACGGCAGCGTTTTTTCACACACACCCATAAAACGGTCTGTTTCCGCCCAGAAACACCCACTTCCTGTCAATCACACTCCGATCACCAGAACGAAGAAAATTCCTCGTAATGCCGTGAATAAAATACCTAAATGTTGAGTAAAATAACTAAGCGCATGCGCTCTGCGAACATTGCGCATGCGCAGTAAGCGACTAATCGCAAAATAGAGAAAATCGGCAACGAGCTAACAACTCGGAATGAGGGCCATTGTCTTATATAACTCCCAAAAAATAATGGAGAACAAAAATTTGGAGGATAAAATAGGTAAAGATCACGAACCACTTCCTCCTAGTGCTGAAGCTGCTGTCACTAGCCATGACATAGACGATGAAATGCCATCAACGTCGTCAGCCAAGGCCGATGCCCAATGTGATAGTGGAGGGCATGTAACATCCAAAAAGCCAAAGTACAGTAAAAAGACCCAAAAAAAGAAATTTGAGGAGAAATGTAAACTTGCCAATATGCCAATTACGACACGGAGTGGCAAGGAACGGCTGAGGACCTGGCCTATGTTCATGGCTAGTGGTTCAGCTTCATATGACGATGGAAGCCCTCATCCTCCTGTTAGAAAATGTAAAAGAGTTAAGCTGGAAAAAGCACAGAAAAGAACTGTGCGTTCTGAGATGGCATCACAAATCCCCAAGGAGAGTCCAAGTGTGTCGGCGATTGCGATGTTTGACTGGACGGGAAGAGGTGGCTTCTTCCACCATTTGAACGCCCCCTGCAAGTGCTGGAAGGAACACCCACAGTCCAGTTCCTGATATTGAAATTGAAGATGTCACTGTTGAAGTACACCAGGATGAGGATATGGGTGTTGCTGGCGCTGAGGAGGAAGTTAACGATGAGGAGTCTGATGGCGATGTGGTTTATTTAAATCAGGCCCCGGGGGAGACACCTGTTGTCCATTGTGATGCCTGGGCAAACTACCAAAAAAGCCACCTCTTCGGAGTGGAATTATTTCTCCACAAATCCGGACAACAGGTGTCAAGCCATCCTCCCTTATATGTCACTTGCAGCGCATTCATCATAAGTCAGTGTCAAGTTGTGAAACTTTGGGTAAGACGCGTAAGCAGTCCATTGACACCTAAATCCCTCCTCTACCCAAGCTCCTGCAAGCCACACCACCAACTCCCTCAACGTCAACTTCCTCCTCAGTCAGGAATGTCAGTAGCCCTGCAGGCCATGTCACTGTCAGGACTGAGGAGTCCTCTCCTAAGCGGGATTACTCCGGAGGATCCTTGAGCGGTATGCCTGCTGTTACTGCTGCTGCTATTGTTGCTGCTGGGAGTCAATCATCATCCCAGAGTGGAAGTCGGAAGACCACTTGTACTACTTCCAGTAAGCAATTGACTGTCCAACAGTCCTTTGTGAGGAAGATGAAATATGACAGCAGTCATCCTTTTGCAAAGTGGATAACTGAGGCCTTTAAAGCTATGTTGGTGTTAGACGTGCATCCGGTATACGCCATTAGTTCAGTGGGACTTAGAGAATTGTTTGAGGTACTGTGTCCCCGGTATCAAATCCCATCTAGGTTCCACTTCTCTAGGCAGGCGATACCGAGAATGTACACAGACATCAGAAAAAGAGTCACCAGTGTCCTACAAAATGCGGTTGTATCCAGTGGCCACTTAACCACGGACATGTGGACAAGTGGAACAGGGCAGACTAAGGACAATATGACTGTAACAGCCCACTGGGATGTATGGCCTCCCGCAGCGACAACAGCAGCGGAACCAGTAGCAGCATCTCGCAAATGCCAACTCATTCCTAGGCAGGCTACGCTATGTATCACCGCTTTCCGTAAGAGGCACACAGCTGACAACCTCTTATGGAAACTGAGGAACATCATTGCAGAATGGCTTACCCCAATTGGATTCTCCTGGGGATTTGTGATATCGGACAACGCCACCAATATTGTGCGTGCATTACATCTGGGCAAATTCCAGCATGTCCCATGTTTTGCACATACAATTCATTTGGTGGTGCAGAATTTTTTGAAAAATGACAGGGGTGTGCAGGAGATGCAGTCGGTGGCCCGAAAAATTGCGGGCCACTTTCGGTATTTTGCCACTGCGTGCTGAAGACTGGAGCACCAGCAAACACTCCTGAACCTGCCCTGCCATCAACTGAAGCAAGAGGTGGTAACGAGGTGGAATTCAACCCTCTATATGCTTCAGAGGATGGAGGAGCAGCAAAAGGCCATTCAAGCCTATACATCCAACTATGATATAGGCAAAGGAGGGGTAATGCACCTGACTCAAGCGCAGTTGAGAATGATTTCCTTCATGTGCAAGGTTCTCCAACCCTTTGAACTTGCCACACGTGAAGTCAGTTCAGACACTGCCAGCTTGAGTCAGATCATTCCCCTCATCAGGCTTTTGCAGAAGCAGCTGGAAAAATTGAAGGAGGAGCTAAGACGGAGCGATTCCGCAAAGTATGTGGGACTTGTGAATGGAGCCCTTCATTCGCTTGGCCAGGATTCAAGGGTGGTCAATCTGTTGAAATCAGAGCACTACATTTTGGCCACCGTGCTCTGTGCTCTAGGTTTAAAGCCTACGTTGTATCTCACTTTCCAGCAGACACAAGTGTGCAGAGGTGCAAAGACCTGCTGGTTAGTAAATTGTCAACTCAAGCGGAACGTGACCCGTTAACAGCTCGTCCTTCAATTTCTCCCACCACTGGGGCTGCAAGGAAAAGGATAAGATTTCCTAGCCCACCCGCTGGCGGTGATGCAGGGCAGTCAGGAGCGAAAGCTGACATCTGGTCCGTACTGAAGGACCTGCCAATGATTACGGACATGTCTACTGTCACTGCATATGATTCTGTCGCCACTGAAAGAATGGTGGAGGATTATATGAGTGACAGCATCCAAGTAGGCATACAGACTGTATGTATACTGGCAGGAAAAAGAGGCAATTTGGATGCCCTTGCACAAACTAGCTTTATTTTACCTAAGTTGCTCCCCCTCCAGTGTGTACTCCGAAAGAGTGTTTACTGCAGCCGGTAATCTTGTCAGTGATCGGCGTAGGAGGTTACTTCCACTAAATGTGGAGAAGATGATGTTCATCAAAATGAATTATAAATTCCTCCGGGAAGACCTTGACCAGCAATTGCCTCCAGAAAGTACACAGGGACCTGTGATGATGGATTCCAGTGGGACGAATTAATACTCCATGAGGAGGAGAATGTACACAGTGAAAGGGGTGAGGAATCGGCGGATGAGGATGAGGTCAACATCTTGCCTCTGTAGAGCCAGTTTGTCCAAGGAGAGATTGATTGCTTCTTTTTTAGTGGGGGGCCAAACAAACCAGTGATTTCAGCCACAGTCGTGTGGCAGACCCTGTTGCTGAAATGATTGGTTTGTTAAAGTGTGCATGTCCTGTTTATACAACATAAGAATGGGTGGGAGGGCCCAAGGACAATTCCATTTTGCACCTCTTTTTCTTCTTTGCATCATGTGCTGTTTGGGGACTAGTTTTTTTTTTAAGTGCCATCCTGTCTGTAACTGCAGTGCCACTCTTAGATGGGCCAGGTGTTTGTGCTGCACACTTGTGTCGCTTAGCTTAGTCATCCAGCTACCTCATTGCACCTCTTTTTCTTTTTTGCATCATGTGCTGTTTGGGGCCTATTTTTTAAATCTGCCATCCTGTCTGCCACTGCAGTGCCACTCCTAGATGGGCCACGTATTTGTGCCGCACACTTGTGTCGCTTAGCTTGGCCATCCAGCTATCTAATTGCACCTCTTTTTCTTCTTTGCATCATGTACTGTTTGGGGACTAGTTTTTGAATAGTGCCATCTTGTCTGCAACTGCAGTGCCACTCCTAGATGGGCCAGGTGTTTGTGCCGTACACTTGTGTCGCTTAGCTTGGTCATACAGCCACCTCGGTGCAACTTTTAGGACTAAAAACAATATTGTGAGGTGTGAGGTGTTCAGAATAGACTGGAAATGTGTGGAAATTAATGTTAATGAGGTTAATAATACCATAGGAGCAAAATTACCTCAAATACTGTGATTTTAGCTGTTTCTATGTTTTTATCAAAAATCACAGAGATCCAAAACCAAAAACCAAAACCAAAACACGAAAGGGTGGTTTTGGCAAAATCAAGCCAAAACCAAAACACGAAAATGGAATTAGAACCAAAACAAAAACACAGAACACGAAAAGTGCCAGCCGCACATCTCTACTTTTTAGAAAGGGAGAATTTCCTTCCTGGAGACGACCAGGATTCCTGGCAAATGTCAATTAAATGGTCATAATGTGGTAAAACTACTTTAGACGCAGTAGTGGGATTTACCTCATCATCAATTTGTAGAATCAGCTTAATAGCCTCCACTAGGTCAGGAACATCAACCTGAGTTGTAGTTTCCTCGTCAGAAGCGACTGTATCAGTGTCTGATGGATCAGTATATTCCCCATCCTCATCAGAATTATGTGAAGTATTAGTGGATTGTGAGGAGGAAGCGGCCCGCTTAGATGACCCCTTGACACCAGATGGGCGTGGGGTAGACTTTTATTTCACCAAAGAATGATTTAATTCTTGTATCAGAGTGTCCGCCCAGAGCTGATTGACTACAGGGACAATATGAGGCTGCAATGGTACGGGAGGTCCCACAGGGGGGCGTAAGACGTGTTACAAGCATATTCAGCATACTTGAAAACGTTGCCCAAGGTGGATCCTGATTGACCACAGGTGCTGCGGGCTGACTGGGAGATGTATAGCACCCTATATGAACCATCAGTTAAAACTTCCCCCTCAGGTAAATCCTTGGTGCAAGCACTGCATGATGCAAAAGCGTCCGCGGATTTCCCGCCCTGTTTGGCAACCATTATAGGGAATGTAGCTTTAGAGCGTAACAGTACAATATAGCCAGACATATACAATACCTGGAAATAACCCCCTGATTTATGTGACAGTAAATACAGGACACAAACAGAGAATTAAAGCGGTATGCGGTGACTGAAATACACAGTAACAGTATATACTATGTAGCACTATATATATATATATATATATATATACACTGCTCAAAAAAATAAAGGGAACATTAAAATAACACATCCTAGATCTGAATGAATGAAATATTCTTATTAAATCCTTTGTTCTTTACATAGTTGAATGTGCTGACAACAAAATCACACAAAAATTATCAATGGAAATCAAATTTATTAACCCATGGAGGTCTGAATTTGGAGTCACACTCAAAATGAAAGTGGAAAAACACACTACAGACTGATCCAACTTTGATGTAATGTCCTTAAAACAAGTCAAAATCAGTAGTGTGTGTGGCCTCCACGTGCCTGTATGACCTCCCTACAATGCCTAGGCATGCTCCTGATGAGGTGGTGGATGGTCTCCTGAGGGATCTCCTCCCAGACCTGGACTAAAGCATCCGCCAACTCCTGGACAGTCTGTGGTGCAGCGTGGCATTGGTGGATGGAGCGAGACATGATGGCCCAGATGTGCTCAATTGGCTTCAGGTCTGGGGAACGGGCAGGCCAGTCCATAGCATCAATGCCTTCGTCTTGCAGGAACTGCTGACATACTCCAGCCACATGAGGTCTAGCATTGTCTTGCATTAGGAGGAACCCAGGGCCAACCGCACCAGCATATGGTTTTACAAGGGGTCTGAGGATCTCATCTCGGTACCTAATGGCAGTCAGGCTACCTCTGGTGAGCACATGGAGGGCTGTGCGGCCCCCCCAAAGAAATGCCACCCCACACATTACTGACCCACTGCCAAACCGGACATGCTGGAGGATGTTGCAGGCAGCAGAACGTTCTCCTTGGCGTCTCCAGACTCTGTCATGTTTGTCACATGTGCTCAGTGAGAACCTGCTTTCATCTGTGAAGAGCACAGGGCACCAGTGGCAAATTTGCCAATCTTTGTGTTCTCTGGCAAATGCTAAACGTCCTGCACGGTGTTGGGCTGTAAGCATAACCCCCACCTGTGGACGTCGGGCCCTCATACCACCCTCATGGAGTCTGTTTCTGATTGTTTGAGTAGACACATGCATATTTGTGGCTTGCTGGAGGTCTTTGCAGGGTTCTGGCAGTGCTCCTCCTGTTCCTCCTTGCACAAATGCGGAGGTAGCGGTCTTGCTGCTGGGTTGTTGCCCTCCTACGGCCTCCTCCACGTCTCCTGATGTACTGGCCTGTCTCCTGGTAGCGCCTCCATTCTCTGGACACTACGCTGACAGACACAGCAAACCTTCTTGCCACAGCTCGCATTGATGTGCCATCCTGGATGAGCTGCACTACCTGAGCCACTTGTGTGGGTTGTAGACTCCGTCTCATGCTACCACTAGAGTGAAAACATCGCCAGCTTTCAAAAGTGACCAAAACATCAGCCAGAAAGCATAGGAGCTGAGAAGTGGTCTGTGGTCACCACCTGTAGAACAACTCCTTTATTGGGAGTGTCTTGCTAATTGCCTATAATTTCCACCTGTTGTCTATTCCATTTGCACAACAGCATGTGAAATTGATTGTCAATCAGTGTTGCCTCCTAAGTGGACAGTTTGATTTCACAGAAGTGTGATTGACTTGGAGTTACATTGTGTTGTTTAAGTGTTCCCTTTATTTTTTGGAGCAGTGTATATATATATATATATATATATATATATATATACACACACATGAGACTCTGACGCACCTAGCCTCCCAGAGTATAGAATACAGTGATAGCAATAAGTGTGATACACGAGCAAGAAATCCACATAGCAGCTACAGGCACACTCAGTCACAGGTACAATGCAGAAGTTATTTCAGAAAAACATTAAAACTGCACTGGACAAGTAAAATTACATGTATAAATATATATATATATATATATAGATAGATAGATAGATAGATAGATAGACATATATATCTATATATATATATATATATATACATATATATAGATAGATAGACATATAGATAGATAGATAGATAGATAGATAGATAGATAGATAGATAGATAGATAGATAGATAGATAGATAGATAGATAGATAGATAGATAGATAGAACAATGCACAGTAGATACTGGATGTATATCTCAGAATACTTGCACTAAATATTCAGGTAGACGTACACTTGTTCTTAACTAACAGTCTAAAATGACATGTAGACTACTTAAGTGACTGTAAATAAACAGCGCTGATGAGGCAGGCGGATTTACAAAAGAGTTACTGCCCTGCAGTCCCGGAGATCGTCCCAGCTACTAGTGTACAGATGGCGCCAAAATCTCTGTCAGAGAGTGAAATGCAGCTCCGGGAGGGGGGGGGGGGGGGGGGGGGAACCAGCACTAGATGGAGCCCGGAGCTGGGGGAGGGGCTACAGGTCGGCGCCTTATCCCCTATGCTGGTCCTCACCACCGGGTACTGTGGTGCCTATGTGAAAAACGGTTTTATTAAAATCCAACCTGTGCACCCCGCCCTGGTGGATATAGTGGGGTCCCTGTGAAGTACAGTGTCCACGCTAGTGGCGCGGTCTGTCTCCTGGGACCGCAATTTACCGGCGGGTGCCACCTGGGGGACCCGCTTACCTCCTCCCTGATGTGCAGCCACGTGGTGTGCCTGTGTACCGGTGTGCCTCCGCTGCAAGTACCCGGGAACCTGGCCGCGGGAGTATGCAGCGCCGCTAAGGCGGTGATGGAGCCGCAGCACAGCATGTCATAATGACATAGAAAGTGCTGCGGCCCTTGAAGGATGCCTAGCGCAGCCCCCCTGTTAAGTGGCCTGCTATGCAGGCACCAATTTACAAACTGAGCTCCAGTGCCCGGAGGCGGTGTTATAGAGGAGGCGGTGCAGTGCATCCTGGGAACAGTCAAAGCTTTAGCCTGCTGGTGCCTCGGATTATGATCCAACTCTACACCCTGATGTATTCCCTGTGGAACCCCAGTGTACCCTGCTGCAGAAAAATCATTAGAATAATATAAAGAAGATATTTATAATATATTTGTGAGGAAACCACGCTTCGCTGGGATGGTGGTTACCCTCTGTGGGATTCAATTCACTCGGGCAGATCAGAATATATAAAAAATAAGTCTTTATTATGACAGCACAACACCATAAAATAGTCACATGTTACAGGGTAATTGGTAGCACGTATCCTCCAGCATCCTCTTGCAGTGAGCATCCATAAGTAGCAATAGCAGTAATCTGTATCCTTACCACTACCTGTTGCTAGACAGTCCTGTGTCCCCAAGCCTGGGGTACTGGCTCACACTGACCCTGTCCTGGTAGGGTTTCCTCTGGTGGCACAGCGATGCCCAGCTCAGAGTGTTTCCTGCTGATGTCTAATTCACAGGATCCACCACAATAGACTCTCTGCCATTGAGACCTGTTCTGCTTATATACCTGACTGGTAGATCCCCTATGGTGCCAAACAGTCTACTCAGGAGGTTGGGTCAGGATACCCCAAGGCTATTTCAGCCAGTATAGTGCTGTGGAGACCCATTGTACATCCTCTGGGAGTTCTAACCTAATTACCTCCCAGATGACCTGATGACCTAGATAAATAATTTGGGCTGGCAGCTAGCTATCTTACCAGTCACTCAGTCATTGTTCTGATTACATTACCAGCAACACCTATCACACCTCACACAATGGACTCACATATGTGATACACATGGTAATGAGCTAGCCAGGGCTGCCACCAGAAATTGTGGGGCCCGCGACTGAAAAAATAGACAGCCCCCCGCCCATCGAGTAGAAAAAATGTCTTACAGGCACTGTGTCGGCGTGCGCGCCAAAAAATAGGTGTGGCCAAATGCCACATGGGGCGTGGCCAATGAAAAATAAGATTTTACTCACCGGTAAATCTATTTCTCGTAGTCCGTAGTGGATGCTGGGAACTCCGTAAGGACCATGGGGAATAGACGGGCTCCGCAGGAGACTGGGCACTCTAAAAGAAAGATTAGGTACTATCTGGTGTGCACTGGCTCCTCCCACCATGACCCTCCTCCAGACCTCAGTTAGGATACTGTGCCCGGAAGAGCTGACACAATAAGGAAGGATTTTGAATCCCGGGTAAGACTCATATCAGCCACACCAATCACACCGTATAACTCGTGATACTATACCCAGTTAACAGTATGAAATATAACTGAGCCTATCAACAGATGGCTCAACAATAACCCTTTAGTTAGGCAATAACTATATACAAGTATTGCAGACAATCCGCACTTGGGATGGGCGCCCAGCATCCACTACGGACTACGAGAAATAGATTTACCGGTGAGTAAAATCTTATTTTCTCTGACGTCCTAGTGGATGCTGGGAACTCCGTAAGGACCATGGGGATTATACCAAAGCTCCCAAACGGGCGGGAGAGTGCGGATGACTCTGCAGCACCGAATGAGAGAACTCAAGGTCCTCCTCAGCCAGGGTATCAATTTTGTAGAATTTAGCAAACGTGTTTGCCCCTGACCAAGTTGCAGCTCGGCAAAATTGTAAAGCCGAGACCCCTCGGGCAGCCGCCCAAGATGAGCCCACTTTCCTCGTGGAATGGGCTTTTACTGATTTAGGATGCGGCAATCCAGCCGCAGAATGCTCCAGCTGAATTGTGCTACAAATTCAGCGAGCAATAGTCTGCTTAGAAGCAGGAGCACCTATTTTGTTGGGTGCCTACAGGATAAAAAGCGAGTCAGTTTTCCTGACTCCAGCCGTCCTGGAAATATAAATTTTTAAGGCCCTGACTACGTCCAGTAACTTGTAATCTTCCAAGACCCTAGTAGCCGCAGGCACTACAATAGGTTGGTTCAAGTGAAAAGCTGATACCACCTTAGGGAGAAACTGGGGACGAGTCCTCAATTCTGCCCTATCCATATGGAAAATCAGATAAGGGCTTTTACATGACAAAGCCGCCAATTCTGACACACGCCTGGCCGAAGCCAAGGCCAATAACATGACCACTTTCCACGTGAGATATTTCAAATCCACAGTTTTAAGTGGCTCAAACCAATGTGATTTTAAGAAACTCAACACCACGTTGAGATTAGAGATGAGCGCCTGAAATTTTTCGGGTTTTGTGTTTTGGTTTTGGGTTCGGTTCCGCGGCCGTGTTTTGGGTTCGAACGCGTTTTGGCAAAACCTCACCGAATTTTTTTTGTCGGATTCGGGTGTGTTTTGGATTCGGGTGTTTTTTTCCAAAAACACTAAAAAACAGCTTAAATCATAGAATTTGGGGGTCATTTTGATCCCAAAGTATTATTAACCTCAAAAACCATAATTTACACTCATTTTCAGTCTATTCTGAATACCTCACACCTCACAATATTATTTTTAGTCCTAAAATTTGCACCGAGGTCGCTGTGTGAGTAAGATAAGCGACCCTAGTGGCCGACACAAACACCGGGCCCATCTAGGAGTGGCACTGCAGTGTCACGCAGGATGTCCCTTCCAAAAAACCCTCCCCAAACAGCACATGACGCAAAGAAAAAAAGAGGCGCAATGAGGTAGCTGTGTGAGTAAGATTAGCGACCCTAGTGGCCGACACAAACACCGGGCCCATCTAGGAGTGGCACTGCAGTGTCACGCAGGATGGCCCTTCCAAAAAACCCTCCCCAAACAGCACATGACGCAAAGAAAAAAAGAGGCGCAATGAGGTAGCTGTGTGAGTAAGATTAGCGACCCTAGTGGCCGACACAAACACCGGGCCCATCTAGGAGTGGCACTGCAGTGTCACGCAGGATGGCCCTTCCAAAAAACCCTCCCCAAACAGCACATGACGCAAAGAAAAAAAGAGGCGCAATGAGGTAGCTGACTGTGTGAGTAAGATTAGCGACCCTAGTGGCCGACACAAACACCGGGCCCATCTAGGAGTGGCACTGCAGTGTCACGCAGGATGTCCCTTCCAAAAAACCCTCCCCAAACAGCACATGACGCAAAGAAAAAAAGAGGCGCAATGAGGTAGCTGACTGTGTGAGTAAGATTAGCGACCCTAGTGGCCGACACAAACACCGGGCCCATCTAGGAGTGGCACTGCAGTGTCACGCAGGATGTCCCTTCCAAAAAACCCTCCCCAATCAGCACATGATGCAAAGAAAAAGAAAAGAAAAAAGAGGTGCAAGATGGAATTGTCCTTGGGCCCTCCCACCCACCCTTATGTTGTATAAACAAAACAGGACATGCACACTTTAACCAACCCATCATTTCAGTGACAGGGTCTGCCACACGACTGTGACTGATATGACGGGTTGGTTTGGACCCCCCCCAAAAAAAAAGCAATTAATCTCTCCTTGCACAAACTGGCTCTACAGAGGCAAGATGTCCACCTCATCTTCACCCTCCGATATATCACCGTGTACATCCCCCTCCTCACAGATTATCAATTCGTCCCCACTGGAATCCACCATCTCAGCTCCCTGTGTACTTTGTGGAGGCAATTGCTGCTGGTCAATGTCTCCGCGGAGGAATTGATTATAATTCATTTTAATGAACATCATCTTCTCCACATTTTCTGGATGTAACCTCGTACGCCGATTGCTGACAAGGTGAGCGGCGGCACTAAACACTCTTTCGGAGTACACACTTGTGGGAGGGCAACTTAGGTAGAATAAAGCCAGTTTGTGCAAGGGCCTCCAAATTGCCTCTTTTTCCTGCCAGTATAAGTACGGACTGTGTGACGTGCCTACTTGGATGCGGTCACTCATATAATCCTCCACCATTCTATCAATGTTGAGAGAATCATATGCAGTGACAGTAGACGACATGTCCGTAATCGTTGTCAGGTCCTTCAGTCCGGACCAGATGTCAGCATCAGCAGTCGCTCCAGACTGCCCTGCATCACCGCCAGCGGGTGGGCTCGGAATTCTGAGCCTTTTCCTCGCACCCCCAGTTGCGGGAGAATGTGAAGGAGGAGATGTTGACAGGTCGCGTTCCGCTTGACTTGACAATTTTGTCACCAGCAGGTCTTTCAACCCCAGCAGACCTGTGTCTGCCGGAAAGAGAGATCCAAGGTAGGCTTTAAATCTAGGATCGAGCACGGTGGCCAAAATGTAGTGCTCTGATTTCAACAGATTGACCACCCGTGAATCCTTGTTAAGCGAATTAAGGGCTGCATCCACAAGTCCCACATGCCTAGCGGAATCGCTCCGTGTTAGCTCCTCCTTCAATGCCTCCAGCTTCTTCTGCAAAAGCCTGATGAGGGGAATGACCTGACTCAGGCTGGCAGTGTCTGAACTGACTTCACGTGTGGCAAGTTCAAAGGGCATCAGAACCTTGCACAACGTTGAAATCATTCTCCACTGCACTTGAGACAGGTGCATTCCACCTACTATATCGTGCTCAATTGTATAGGCTTGAATGGCCTTTTGCTGCTCCTCCAACCTCTGAAGCATATAGAGGGTTGAATTCCACCTCGTTACCACTTCTTGCTTCAGATGATGGCAGGGCAGGTTCAGTAGTTTTTGGTGGTGCTCCAGTTTTCTGTACGTGGTGCCTGTACGCCGAAAGTGTCCCGCAATTCTTCTGGCCACCGACAGCATCTCTTGCACGCCCCTGTCGTTTTTTTAAAAATTCTGCACCACCAAATTCAAGGTATGTGCAAAACATGGGACGTGCTGGAATTGGCCCAGATTTAATGCACACACAATATTGCTGGCGTTGTCCGATGCCACAAATCCACAGGAGAGTCCAATTGGGGTAAGCCATTCCGCGATGATCTTCCTCAGTTGCCGTAAGAGGTTTTCAGCTGTGTGCGTATTCTGGAAAGCGGTGATACAAAGCGTAGCCTGCCTAGGAAAGAGTTGGCGTTTGCGAGATGCTGCTACTGGTGCCGCCGCTGCTGTTCTTGCGGCGGGAGTCCATACATCTACCCAGTGGGCTGTCACAGTCATATAGTCCTGACCCTGCCCTGCTCCACTTGTCCACATGTCCGTGGTTAAGTGGACATTGGGTACAGCTGCATTTTTTAGGACACTGGTGACTCTTTTTCTGAGGTCTGTGTACATTTTCGGTATCGCCTGCCTAGAGAAATGGAACCTAGATGGTATTTGGTACCGGGGACACAGTACCTCCAACAAGTCTCTAGTTGGCTCTGCAGTAATGATGGATACCGGAACCACGTTTCTCACCACCCAGGATGCCAAGGCCTCAGTTATCCGCTTTGCAGTAGGATGACTGCTGTGATATTTCATCTTCCTCGCAAAGGACTGTTGAACAGTCAATTGCTTACTGGAAGTAGTACAAGTGGGCTTACGACTTCCCCTCTGGGATGACCATCGACTCCCAGCGGCAACAACAGCAGCGCCAGCAGCAGTAGGCGTTACACGCAAGGATGCATCGGAGGAATCCCAGGCAGGAGAGGACTCGTCAGAATTGCCAGTGACATGGCCTGCAGGACTATTGGCATTCCTGGGGAAGGAGGAAATTGACACTGAGGGAGTTGGTGGGGTGGTTTGCGTGAGCTTGGTTACAAGAGGAAGGGATTTACTGGTCAGTGGACTGCTTCCGCTGTCACCCAAAGTTTTTGAACTTGTCACTGACTTATTATGAATGCGCTGCAGGTGACGTATAAGGGAGGATGTTCCGAGGTGGTTAACGTCCTTACCCCTACTTATTACAGCTTGACAAAGGGAACACACGGCTTGACACCTGTTGTCCGCATTTCTGGTGAAATACCTCCACACCGAAGAGCTGATTTTTTTGGTATTTTCACCTGGCATGTCAACGGCCATATTCCTCCCACGGACAACAGGTGTCTCCCCGGGTGCCTGACTTAAACAAACCACCTCACCATCAGAATCCTCCTGGTCAATTTCCTCCCCAGCGCCAGCAACACCCATATCCTCCTCATCCTGGTGTACTTCAACACTGACATCTTCAATCTGACTATCAGGAACTGGACTGCGGGTGCTCCTTCCAGCACTTGCAGGGGGCGTGCAAATGGTGGAAGGCGCATGCTCTTCACGTCCAGTGTTGGGAAGGTCAGGCATCGCAACCGACACAATTGGACTCTCCTTGTGGATTTGGGATTTCAAAGAACGCACAGTTCTTTGCGGTGCTTTGCCATTTGCCAGCTTGAGTCTTTTCAGTTTTCTAGCGAGAGGCTGAGTGCTTCCATCCTCATGTGAAGCTGAACCACTAGCCATGAACATAGGCCAGGGCCTCAGCCGTTCCTTGCCACTCCGTGTGGTAAATGGCATATTGGCAAGTTTACGCTTCTCCTCCGACAATTTTATTTTAGGTTTTGGAGTCCTTTTTTTACTGATATTTGGTGTTTTGGTTTTGACATGCTCTGTACTATGCCATTGGGCATCGGCCTTGGCAGACGACGTTGCTGGCATTTCATCGTCTCGGCCATGACTAGTGGCAGCAGCTTCAGCACGAGGTGGAAGTGGATCTTGATATTTCCCTAATTTTGGAACCTCAACATTTTTGTTCTCCATATTTTAATAGGCACAACTAAAAGGCACCTCAGGTAAACAATGGAGATGGATGGATTGGATACTAGTATACAATTATGGACGGGCTGCCGAGTGCCGACACAGAGGTAGCCACAGCCGTGAACTACCGCACTGTACTGTGTCTGCTGCTAATATAGACTGGTTGATAAAGAGATAGTATACTCGTAACTAGTATGTATGTATAAAGAAAGAAAAAAAAACCACGGTTAGGTGGTATATACAATTATGGACGGGCTGCCGAGTGCCGACACAGAGGTAGCCACAGCCGTGAACTACCGCACTGTACTGTGTCTGCTGCTAATATATAGACTGGTTGATAAAGAGATAGTATACTCGTAACTAGTATGTATGTATAAAGAAAGAAAAAAAAAACCACGGTTAGGTGGTATATACAATTATGGACGGGCTGCCGAGTGCCGACACAGAGGTAGCCACAGCCGTGAACTACCGCACTGTACTGTGTCTGCTGCTAATATATAGACTGGTTGATAAAGAGATAGTATACTCGTAACTAGTATGTATGTATAAAGAAAGAAAAAAAAAACCACGGTTAGGTGGTATATACAATTATGGACGGGCTGCCGAGTGCCGACACAGAGGTAGCCACAGCCGTGAACTACCGCACTGTACTGTGTCTGCTGCTAATATATAGACTGGTTGATAAAGAGATAGTATACTCGTAACTAGTATGTATGTATAAAGAAAGAAAAAAAAACCACGGTTAGGTGGTATATACAATTATGGACGGGCTGCCGAGTGCCGACACAGAGGTAGCCACAGCCGTGAACTACCGCACTGTACTGTGTCTGCTGCTAATATATAGACTGGTTGATAAAGAGATAGTATACTCGTAACTAGTATGTATGTATAAAGAAAGAAAAAAAAACCACGGTTAGGTGGTATATACAATTATGGACGGGCTGCCGAGTGCCGACACAGAGGTAGCCACAGCCGTGAACTACCGCACTGTACTGTGTCTGCTGCTAATATAGACTGGTTGATAAAGAGATAGTATACTACTAATATTATATACTGGTGGTCAGGTCACTGGTCACTAGTCACACTGGCAGTGGCACTCCTGCAGCAAAAGTGTGCACTGTTTAATTTTAATATAATATTATGTACTCCTGGCTCCTGCTATAACCTATAACTGGCACTGCAGTAGTGCTCCCCAGTCTCCCCCACAATTATAAGCTGTGTGAGCTGAGCAGTCAGACAGATATATAATATATATAGATGATGCAGCACACTGGCCTGAGCCTGAGCAGTGCACACAGATATGGTATGTGACTGACTGAGTCACTGTGTGTATCGCTTTTTTCAGGCAGAGAACGGATATATTAAATAAACTGCACTGTGTGTCTGGTGGTCACTCACTATATAATATATTATGTACTCCTGGCTCCTGCTATAACCTATAACTGGCACTGCAGTAGTGCTCCCCAGTCTCCCCCACAATTATAAGCTGTGTGAGCTGAGCAGTCAGACAGATATATATAATATTATATATAGATAATAGATGATGCAGCACACTGGCCTGAGCCTGAGCAGTGCACACAGATATGGTATGTGACTGAGTCACTGTGTGCTGTGTATCGCTTTTTTCAGGCAGAGAACGGATTATATTATGTACTCCTGGCTCCTGCTATAACCTATAACTGGCACTGCAGTAGTGCTCCCCAGTCTCCCCCACAATTATAAGCTGTGTGAGCTGAGCAGTCAGACAGATATATATAATATTATATATAGATAATAGATGATGCAGCACACTGGCCTGAGCCTGAGCAGTGCACACAGATATGGTATGTGACTGAGTCACTGTGTGCTGTGTATCGCTTTTTTCAGGCAGAGAACGGATTATAAATAAAAGTGGTGGTCACTGGTCACTATCAGCAAAACTCTGCACTGTACACTACTGAGTACTCCTAATGCTCCCCAAAATTAGTAAATCAAGTGTCTCTCTAATCTATTCTAATTCTAAACGGAGAGGACGCCAGCCACGTCCTCTCCCTATCAATCTCAATGCACGTGTGAAAATGGCGGCGACGCGCGGCTCCTTATATAGAATCCGAGTCTCGCGATAGAATCCGAGCCTCGCGAGAATCCGACAGCGTCATGATGACGTTCGGGCGCGCTCGGGTTAACCGAGCAAGGCGGGAAGATCCGAGTCGCTCGGACCCGTGAAAAAAAACATGAAGTTCTGGCGGGTTCGGATTCAGAGAAACCGAACCCGCTCATCTCTAGTTGAGATCCCAAGGTGCCACAGGAGGCACAAAAGGGGGCTGAATATGTAGCACTCCCTTTACAAATGTCTGAACTCCAGGCAGTGATGCCAGTTCTTTCTGGAAGAAAATCGACAGAGCCGAAATCTGGACCTTAATGGAACCCAATTTTAGGCCCATAGTCACCCCTGACTGTAGGAAGTGCAGAAAACGACCCAGCTGAAATTCCTCTGTTGGGGCCTTCCTGGCCTCACACCACGCAACATATTTTCACCAAATACGGTGATAATGGTTTGCGGTTACTTCTTTCCTGGCTTTTATCAGCGTAGGAATGACTTCTTCCGGAATGCCCTTTTCCTTTAGGATCCGGAATTCAACCGCCATGCCGTCAAACGCAGCCACGGTAAGTCTTGGAACAGACAGGGCCCCTGCTGTAGCAGATCCTGTCTGAGCGGTAGAGGCCATGGGTCCTCTGATATCATTTCTTGAAGTTCTGGGTACCAAGCTCTTCTTGGCCCATCCGGAACCACGGGTATCGTTCTTACTCCTCGTTTTCTTATTATTCTCAGTACCTTTGGTATGAGAGGCAGAGGAGGGAATACATAAACCGACTGGTACACCCACGGTGTCACTAGAGCGTCCACAGCTATTGCCTGAGGGTCCCTTGACCTGGCGCAATATCTAATTTTTTGTTTAGGCGGGACGCCATCATGTCCACCTGTGGCCTTTCCCAACGGTTTACCAACAGTTGGCAGACTTCTGGATGAAGTCCCCACTCACCCGGGTGTAGGTCGTGTCTGCTGAGGAAGTCTGCTTCCCAGTTGTCCACTCCCGGAATGAACACTGCTGACAGTGCTAAGACGTGATTTTCCGCCCATCGGAGAATCCTTGTGGCTTCTGCCATCGCCATCTTGCTTCTTGTGCCGCCATGTAGGTTTACATGGGCGACTGCCGTGATGTTGTCTGATTGGATCAGTACCGGCTGGTTTTGAAGCAGAGGCCTTGCCAGACTTAGGGCATTGTAAATGGCCCTCAGTTCCAGAATATTTATGTGTAGGGACGACTCCTGACTTGACCAAAGTCCTTGGAAATTTCTTCCCTGTGTGACTGCCCCCCAGCCTCGAAGGCTGGCATCCGTGGTTACCAGGACCCAGTCCTGTATGCCGAATCTGCGGCCCTCTTGAAGATGAGCACTCTGCAGCCACCACAGTAGAGATACCCTGGTCCTTGGAGACAGGGTTATCAGCCGATGCATCTGAAGATGCGATCCCGACCACTTGTCCAAGAGGTCCCACTGAAAGGTTCTTGCATGGAACCTGCCGAATGGAATTTTGCTTCGTAAGAAGCTACCATTTTTCCCAGGACTCGTGTGCAGTGATGCACCGATACCTGTTTTGGTTTCAGGAGGTCTCTGACTAGAGATGACAGCTCCTTGGCTTTTTCCTGCGGGAGAAACACTTTTTTCTGTTCTGTGTCCAGAACCATCCCCAGGAACAGTAGGCGTGTGGTAGGAACCAGCTGTGACTTTGGAATGTATAGAATCCATCCGTGCTGTTGTAGCACTTCCCGAGATAGTGCTACTCCGACCAGCAACTGCTCCTTGGACCTCGCCTTTATAAGGAGATCGTCCAAGTACGGGATAATTAAAACTCCCTTTTTTCGAAGGAGTATCATAATTTCTGCCATTACCTTGGTAAAGACCCTCGGTGCCGTGGACAGTCCAAACGGCAGTGTTTGGAATTGGTAATGGCAATCCTGTACCACAAATCTGAGGTACTCCTGGTGAGGATGGTAAATGGGGACATGTAGGTAAGCATCCTTGATGTCCAGGGATACCATGTAATCCCCCTCCTCCAGGCTTGCAATAACCGCCCTGAGCGATTCCATCTTGAACTTGAATTTTTTTATGTATGTGTTCAAGGATTTCAAATTTAAAATGGGTCTCACCGAACCGTCCGGTTTCGGTACCACAAACAGTGTGGAATAGTAACCCCGTCTTTGTTGAAGTAGGGGCACCTTGACTATCACCTGCTGGGAATACAGCTTGTGAATTGCCTCTAGCACAGCCTCCCTGCCTGAGGGAGTTGTCGGCAAGGCAGATTTGAGGAAACGGCGGGGGGGAGACGCCTCGAATTCCAGCTTGTACCCCTGAGATACTACTTGAAGGATCCAGGGATCCACCTGTGAGCGAGCCCACTGATCGCTGAAATTTTTGAGGCGGCCCCCCACCGTACCTGGCTACGCCTGTGGAGCCCCCGCGTCATGCGGTGGACTCAGAGGAAGCGGGGGAAGAATTTTGATTCTGGGAACTGGCTGACTGGTGCAGCTTTTTCCCTCTTCCCTCGTCTCTGTGCAGAAAGGAAGCGCCTTTGACCCGCTTGCTTTTCTGAAGCCGAAAGGACTGTACCTGATAATACAGTGCTTTCTTAGGCTGTGAGGAAACCTGAGGTAAAAATTTTTCATCCCAGCTGTTGCTGTGGATACGAGGTCCCAGAGACCATCCCCAAACAATTCCTCACCCTTATAAGGCTCTATGTGCCTTTTAAAGTCAGCCTCACCAGTCCAGTGTCGGGTCTCTAATACCCTCCTGACAGAATGGACATTGCATTAATTCTGGATGCCAGCCGGCAAAATATCCCTCTGTGCATCCCTTATATATAAGACGACGTCTTATGTTCGCAAAATAGTATCCCTGTTTGACAGGGTTACAGACCACGCTGCAGCAGCACTATCTGCAGGTCTCAGTCTAGTACCTGAGTGTGTAAATACAGACTTCAGGATAGCCTCCTGCTTTTTATCAGCAGGTACCTTCAAAGTGGCCGTATCCTAAGACGGCAGTGCCACCTTTTTTGACAAACGTGTGAGCGCCTTATCCACCCTAGGGGATATCTCCCAGCGTAACTTATCCTCTGGCGGGAAAGGGTACGCCATCAGTAACTTTTTAGAAATTACCAGTTTCTTATCGGGGGGGAACCCACGCTTTTTCACACTTCATTCACTCATTTGATGGGGGAACAAAACACTGCCTGCTTTTTCTCCCCAAACATAAAACCCTTTTTTAGTGGTACTTGGGTTAATGTCAGAAATGTGTAACACATTTTTTATTGCCGGGATCATGTAACGGATGTTCCTAGTGGATTGTGTATATGTCTCAACCTCGTCGACACTGGAGTCAGACTCCGTGTCGACATCTGTGTCTGCCATCTGAGGGAGCGGGCGTTTTTTGAGCCCCTGATGGCCTTTGAGACGCCTGGGCAGGCGCGGGCTGAGAAGCCGGCTGTCCCATAGCTGTTACGTCATCCAGCCTTTTATGTAAGGAGTTGACACTGTCGGTTTATACCTTCCACCTATCCATCCACTCTGGTTTCGACCCCACAGGGGGCGACATCACATTTATCGGCATCTGCTCTGCCATCACATAAGCCTCCTCATCAAACGTGTCGACACAGCCGTACCGACACACCGCACACACACACAGGGAATGCTCTGACTGAGGACAGGACCCCACACAGCCCTTTGGGAAGACAGAGAGAGAGTATGCCAGCACACACCAGAGCGCTATATAATTTTGGGATTAACACTATATTGAGTGAATTTTTCCCAATAGCTGCTTGTATATACAATATTGCGCCTAAATTTTGTGCCCCCCCTCTCTTTTTAACCCTTTGAGCCTGAAAACTACAGGGGAGAGCCTGGGGAGCTGTCTTCCAGCTGCACTGTGAAGAGAAAATGGCGCCAGTGTGCTGAGGGAGAAGCCCCGCCCCTTTTTCAACTGACTTTCTCCCGCTTTTTCTGGAATACTGGCAGGGGTAATTTTACATCTATATAACCTCTAGGACTATATATGATGTAGATTTGCCAGCCAAGGTGTCATATATTGCCCTCAGGGTGCCCCCCCCCAGCGCCCTGCACCCTCAGTGACCGGAGTGTGAAGTGTGCATGAGGAGCAATGGCGCACAGCTGCAGTGCTGTGCGCTACCTTGGTGAAGACCGAAGTCTTCTGCCGCCGATTTTCCGGACCTCTTCTTGCTTCTGGCTCTGTAAGGGGGACGGCGGCGCGGCTCCGGGAACGAACACCAAGGCCAGTTCCATGCGGTCGATCCCTCTGGAGCTAATGGTGTCCAGTAGCCTAAGAAGCCCAAGCTAGCTGCAAGCAGGTAGGTTCGCTTCTTCTCCCCTTAGTCCCTCGATGCAGTGAGCCTGTTGCCAGCAGATCTCACTGTAAAATAAAAAACCTAAAATAAACTTTCTTTCTAGGAGCTCAGGAGAGCCCCTAGTGTGCATCCAGCTCGGCCGGGCACAGAAATCTAACTGAGGTCTGGAGGAGGGTCATGGTGGGAGGAGCCAGTGCACACCAGATAGTACCTAATCTTTCTTTTAGAGTGCCCAGTCTCCTGCGGAGCCCGTCTATTCCCCATGGTCCTTACGGAGTTCCCAGCATCCACTAGGACGTCAGAGAAATGGGGGAGTGATACACATATGGGGGGAGGGGCAGATACACATGACCCCAATTGTGCCAGATACATGTTGCCCCACAGTGCCAGATATATATTGCCCCACAGTGCCAGATATACATTGCCCCACAGTGCCAGATACACAAATGCCCCCAGAGTGCCAGATACACAAATGCCCCCAGAGAGCCAGATACACATTGCCCCACAGTGCCAGATACACATTGCCCCCAGTGCCAGATACACATTGCCCCACAGTGCCAGATATACATTGCCCCACAGTGCCAGATACACAAATGCCCCCACAGTGCCAGATGCACATTGTGCCAGATACACATTGCCCCACAGTGACAGATACACATTGCCCCTAGTGCCAGATATACATTGCCCCACAGTGCCAGATATACAATGCCCCACAGTGCCAGATATACATTGCCCCCAGTGCCAGATACAGAAATGCCCCCGTGCAGATACACATGCCCCCACAGTGCCAGATATGCCCCAGTGCTGATACACATGCCCCCACAGTGCCAGATATGCCCCAGTGCTGATACACATGCCCCCACCATGCCAGATTTACCCCCAGTGCTGATACACATGCCCCCACAGTGCCTCCCACAGTGTCAGATATGCCCCCAGTGCCGATACACATGCCCCCACAGTGCCAGATATGACCCCAGTGCTGATACACATGCCCCCACAGTGCCAGATATGCCCCCAGTGCTGATACACATGCCCCCACAGTGCCTCCCACAGTGCCACATATGCCCCCAGTGCCGATACACATGCCCCCACAGTGCCAGATATGCCCCCAGTGCTGATACACATGCCCCCACAGTGCCTCCACAGTGCCAGATATGCCCCCAGTGTCGATACACATGCCCCCACAGTGCCTCCCCCCCTCCGCTTCTCACCTGCTGCTGTAAGGGCCCTAAGGGGAGGAGAGCGCAGCGTGTGCCTCTTCTACCCCTCCGTCTCCAGCGGCTGTGTCTATCTTCAATTCGCTGCCTGCCCGTGAGCCAATCAGAGCTCGCGGTCCGGCAGCCAATCAGGAGCCTCAGCTGCCGGTTCGCGAGCTCTGATTGGCTCACGGGCCGGCGCCGAATTTGAGATAGACTTCACTGCCGCCGGAGACGTCAGTGCGCGCCGGGCAGCGGTGGCCGGGAGCGGATCGAGCCGCTTGCTGGCCACCACTGCTGTAGACAGTGAGTCACTGTGACTCACTGTCTGCAGCGGCGGCTGCCGCTGGGGGAATATTGTGTGTGCAGCCTGGGCCCTCCACTCTGTCAGAGTGGCCGGGCCCGGGACAACTGTACACAGGGCACCCCCTTGATGGCGGCCCTGGAGCTAGCACAGCTGCCTGGCTCTCCTCCTGTCACACACTATGGCCCTCATTCCGAGTTGTTCGCTCGCTAGCTGCTTTTAGCAGCATTGCACACGCAAGCCGCCGCCCTCTGGGAGTGTATCTTAGCTTAGCAGAATTGCGAACGAAAGATTAGCAGAATTGCGAATAGAAATTTCTTAGCAGTTTCTGAGTAGCTCCAGACTTACTCAGCCATTGCGATCAGTTCAGTCAGTTTCGTTCCTGGTTTGACGTCACAAACACACCCAGCGTTCGCCCAGACACTCCCCCGTTTCTTCAGACACTCCCGCGTTTTTCCCAGAAACGCCAGCGTTTTTTCGCACACTCCCAGAAAACGGCCAGTTTCCGCCCAAATCACACTACGATCACCAGAACGATGGAAAATCCTTGTTATGCCGTGAGTAAAATACCTAACTTTTGTGTAAAATAACTAACCGCATGCGCTCTGCGAACCTTGCGCATGCACAGTAAGCGACTAATCGCAATATTGCGAAAATCGGCAACGAGCGAACAATTCGGAATGACCCCCTATGGCCTGTCCTGCTATAGTCACACAGTATAGCAATGGTCTTTATATCTCCAGTACATACCATATTGCAGGTAATAGCAAAGGCAATAAATATCTAATACCATGAAATAATAGTATACATGATACACCTATGCTCTGGTGTATATACCTAGACTGGGCCAAGGATTAAAAAGTACATTATACTGTGAGAAACGAGTGATGAATTAAAAGGTTCTCATTCCAAGTCCATCTTGTTTCGTTACAATATTCTTTGTATTTGTCATATACTTTTTATAGTCAAACCTATTTTAAACGTTAGTATGGCAGGAAAGGCTCTGCCTCACCCCACCGCACGCCACTGGCATGATGGGGTAGTGAGCTGGGGAGACCAGTAAGGTGTGGAGGGGGTGAGGGGGCAGTGAGGTGTGAGGAAAGCAGTGTGAGCTGTGGAGGTGGCGAGGGCAGTGAGATGTGGATGGAACTGGAGCTATGGAAGGGGTAATGAAAAGGCTGTGTGGAGATATGGAGGGCGGTAACCATAAGAGACATATCTTTTATTTTTTGAGAGGGGGGAGGGTCATCTGACCCCTAAATTCGACTCTTGACAGAAATGAGAGTAGGGGTTAAAGTGGGTGTCAGTCTACCTCCGCCCGCCCACCTTCTCAAGCATCTTGTACAGGCAGCTGGCAGCCCTGCTGTACACCACCGATACACAGCCGACCTTGTCTAGGTGTAAATGTATTATAGCGGCACGGATCGTGCAGCTATAACACTTCCTGCTTCGCCTCATTACTGTAGGAACAGTCAGCATCGCATTGCCCTTACATATCAGCCTTTTAGATAGCAGCGCCGATATGGACAGAGGCACATAAAATGCGCTGATACCGCTTCTCCCCCATAGTGCCCGTTCTTACATTTACCCCCTAGTCCCCTGCCAGTGGTGACAATGGTGGGAATAAGAAGGTGCAGTAACATCATCAAGCGCCTGTCTCTCTGGAGTCTAAAGGGCCCCATACACTAGAACGATAATGCCCGATTTCGGCCATTCGGGACGATATATTGGATGAAATCAGGCATTTCGGATGTTTTACATCCAATCCGATGCACGGTTCCGTGACATGTCGGACCCCGCAGGCATGGCTGGGATCGTACATGATACATCGTAAGCAAAAGGACTGCATACGATGTATTTTATGCGATCCTGCTGCCCGGAAGGCTGCCGGGGTGATTGTCTGTGACATGAGGGTCCAACATGTTAAATTAGTGTATGAGGCCCTTTACCGCGCGAAGAGGAGCCTTGAGAGGACCCGTAGCTAGAGATTGAATGACATTGTGAGTTCAACTTGACTGCATACCTCCCAACATGACCCTCTCCAGGAGGGACAAAATTCTCTGCTTCTGGATTTTTCTCTTAATGTATGATTGCTGGCACCTGTTTTGAACAGGTTAATGGATAAGAAAGGTATTTCACCACAGGTGATAGCAATCATAAATTAAGAGGGAAGTCCAGGAGCAGAGCATTCTGTCCCTCCTGGAGAGGGTCATGTTGGGAGGCACGGACTGTGTGCAAATCATCTTTCCTAATAGGAATGCCCACCAGGTGGGTCAGACACGGAGGGCTAGTGGCGTAGCAACCACGGGGGGAGGGTGGGATTAGCAGGGCTAGGAAGGGGTACGAGTTCCACCACTAGGACCACTTTAATCAGTGGATGAGAATACCCATGAGAAACCCCTTCCTTCCCGACCCTGCTGACTGTGCTTCCCGCCTCTATTGCACCCCACGTCTTCGATAGAACTGTACCAGTCATAGACTGTGACATGGACCCTGGGCGCATACTTGCCTACCTGACCCTCTCCATGAGGGAGAAAATGCTCTGTTCCTGGACTTTCCTGGTAATGTATAATTGCCATCACCTGTGGTGAAACACCTTTCTTATCAATTAATTAGCTCACCACAGGTGATGGCAATCATACATTACCAGGAAAGTCCAGGAACAGAGCATTTTCTCCTCATAGAGAGGGTCAGGTAGGCAAGTGTACCCAGGGTATGGGAAAAGTCCTCTCCACGAAGGTAAACTAGATGCTACCCTACTACTACTACTACACCGACTTCCGCAAAGATGAGACGAGGTGACTGAGGCGCCTCCTCCCCAGTCCCCAGCCCCCAGCCGTACGCGTCATCAGCGTGCGCCGGGAGAAGCGCAGCAGCAGCGGCAGCCAGTGACGCCGGGGTACGTGGCGCTGACGTCAGCGAAACCTCCGGCACAGAGTAAGTCATCAGCGGAGGTAGCTGGTGAGACGGACGGAGAATTGTGACGTAGAAAGAACTGTAAGTATCAGTGCCGATTATTCAAAGTGGACATATGACGGCGCCTTACGTCATATGGGGGCAAAGGGGATAGAGGGGGCTTTCACTGCTTATGGTTATAGCTGACGTCATAACAAGGAGTCGCTGGGCTAAGGGAAATGAGTTTCACGGGTCTCTGAGTGACGTCACAACTCTAGGACTAGCCCCTCAGGTTTTCTATTACCTGTGTCACTGATGTTAGGTGTGTGCTGAGATGGCCATTACAGTGTGTTACCTGGCTCAGGAGGGCATGTATCACACCCTCTAAGGAGGAGAAGTGACCCATGGCAACTAGTCCGATTCAGTGTACAGACTATACTAGATTTATAATGTGTAGAATCTGCCTGGTTGCTATGGGTCACTTCTGCACTGCATCTCCCCTCAGTCTGATAGAGAGTGCTAGCTGGCATTCGTGTCATATGTGAGATAGGCTAAGCTCTATATCATTTATGTGAAGTTACGTTTGGCTTCACCCCTGTTTCCATTGCTTTGTGCTCTTGATATTTTAGGGCACTGGATTTCTCTACAGATTATTTGTACATATCTGTAACCATGAACACACAGTGGGCATACAGGGAAGAAAAGGTTGTAGTAGAGTGATAACTTTCACTGTTTGTCTGCCTCCCACACACTGGGGTAACAGGGATAGATGTGTCTCATGCTGCCTAAAGATTTACAGGTTTGTAGGTTTGTCCCACGACCATGTGGATGAATCACCAAGCCAGGCTGTGTTTGGCTCACCCGTCTCTTTCTCTACATCCTGTAACAGGAGCATGTTTACCACTGGAGTGGGTAAAGTGTAAGATTGGGTTTGCTTGAAACTTAGTCAACTTCTCTGCAGAGGTGGGCAGTGGGGAAAGTAGATCATTTCCCTCAATTAGCCACAAGGTTCCTTTAGTAGGGGGCAGTACGGATGGTGTAATGGTTAGCATTACTGCCTCACAGCACTGAGGTCATGGTTCGATTACCACCATGGCTCTAACTGTGCGGAGTTTGTATATTGTCCCCGTACTTGCGTGGGTTTCCTCCGGGTGCTCTGGTTTCCTCCCACAATCCAAAAATATACTGGTAGGTTAATTGGCTTTCAACAAAAATTGACCCTAGTGTGAATGTGTGTGCGTGTACATGTGGTAGGGAATATAGATTGTAAGCTCCACTGGGGCAGGGACTGATGTGAATGGCCAAAATATTCTCTGTAAAAGTGCTGCAGAATATGTGTGCGCTATATAAATAACTGGTAATAATAATTTAGTAGAATCACACGTAATGTTTCCACATTAAGCTCCGGTAATGAGCTTTGCTCATTTTTTAACTCCCCTGATAGGGATGCAAGCAAGAAATAACAATGTTTCTCTTACGTCCTAGAGGATACAGGGTTCCATTTAGTACCATGGGGTATAGACTGGTCCACTAGGAGCCCTGGGCACTTTAAGAATTTGATGATGTGGGCTGACTCCTCTCTCTATGCCCGTCCTACCAGACTCAGTTTAAAAAATGTCCCCAGAGGAGCCGGTCACGCTTATGGAAGCTCCTGAAGAGTTTTCTGCATTTATTTTATATGTTATTTTCAGGCAGGGCTGGATGGCACCAGCCTGTCTGCTTCGTGGGACTTGGGGAAGGGGGGGAAATGGCCCAACCTCTTGAAGGGTTAATGGTCCCATTCCCAGCTGACAGGACGCTGAGCTCCTGAGGGAGCTATTCGCAAGCCCCACCACGGCAAGCGTACATTCCCACAGCAAACCACCCCTAACAGAGCCAGAAGAATGAAGAGTGGTGAGTACTAAGCCGGCGTCCCGGTTAGCGGGGCAATGGCCATTATGGCGGCATGAGGGTACGGAGACGCACAGCTTCTAACCGGGGCGGAATGCGTCTCCAGACACAGTACACAGCTGCGTCTCCGTACACTGTACCCACACTGGCAAAAAAAAGCCTCAAAACAGTTTTCTCTCTATTTCTCTAACGTCCTAGTGGATGCTGGGAACTCCGTAAGGACCATGGGGAATAGCGGGCTCCGAAGGAGGCTGGGCACTCTAGAAAGATCTTAGACTACCTGGTGTGCACTGGCTCCTCCCACTATGACCCTCCTCCAAGCCTCAGTTAGATTTCGTGCCCGGCCGAGGTTGGATGCACACTAGGGGCTCTCCTGAGCTCTTAGAAAGTTATAGTCTTAGAATTTGTTATTTTCAGTGAGACCTGCTGGCAACAGGCTCACTGCAGCGAGGGACTAAGGGGAGAAGAAGCGAACTCGCCTGCTTGCAGCCGGATTGGGCTTCTTAGGCTACTGGACACCATTAGCTCCAGAGGGATCGACCGCAGGCCCAGCCTTGATGTTCGGTCCCGGAGCCGCGCCGCCGTCCCCCTTACAGAGCCAGAAGTAAGAAGATGGTCCGGAAAATCGGCGGCATGAAGACTCTGTCTTCACCAAGGTAGCGCACAGCACTGCAGCTGTGCGCCATTGCTCCTCTCACACACTTCACACTCCGGTCACTGAGGGTGCAGGGCGCTGGGGGGGGCGCCCTGAGGCAGCAATAAAAACACCTTGGCTGGCTAAAATACCTCAATATATGGCCCCAGGGGCTATATATGAGGTAAATACCCCTGCCAGAATTCCATAAAAAACGGGAGAATAGGCCGCGAAAAAGGGGCGGAGCCTATCTCCTCAGCACACTGGCGCCATTTTTCCCTCACAGCTCGGCTGGAAGGAAGCTCCCTGGCTCTTCCCTGCAATTCTACAGTACAGTAAGAGGGAAAAGAGAGGGGGGGCATTAAAATTGGCACTGTATACAGTATATTATATAAAAAGCAGCTATTAGGGACATAACTCAGTTAGTCCCTGTATATATATAGCGCTCTGGTGTGTGCTGGCATACTCTTACTCTGTCCCCCCAAAGGGCTTTTGTGGGTCCTGTCCTCATTTAGAGCATTCCCTGTGTGTCTGCGGTGTGTCGGTACGGCTGTGTCGACATGTTGAATGAGGAGGCTTATATGGTGACAGAACAGAGGCCGATATATGTGATGTCGCCCCCTGTGGGGCCGACACCAGAGTGGATGGATAGGTGAAAGGTATTAACCGACAGTGTCAACTCCTTACATAAAAGGGTGGATGACGTAACAGCTGTGGGACAGCCGGCTTCGCAGCCCGCGCCTGCCCAGGCGTCTCAAAGGCCATCAGGGGCTCAAAAACGCCCGCTCTCTCAGATGGCAGACACAGATGTCGACACGGAGTCTGACTCCAATGTCGACAAGGTGGAGACATATACACAATCCACTAGGAACTTCCGTGACGTGATCCCGGCAATAAAAAATGTGTTATACATTTCTGACTTTAACCCAAGCACCTCTAAAAATGGGTTTTAGGTTTGGGGAGAAAAAACAGGCAGTGTTTTGTTCCCCCATCAGATGAATAAATGAAGTGTGTGAAAGCGTGGGTTCCCCCGTTAAGAAACTGGTAATTTATAAAAAGTTACTGATGGCGTACCCTTTCCCGCCAGGTGGATAAGTTACGCTGGGAGATATCTCCTAGGGTGGATAAGGCGCTCACACGTTTGTCAAAAAAGGTGGCACTGCCGTCTTAG
This sequence comes from Pseudophryne corroboree, assembly GCF_028390025.1. Lineage (NCBI taxonomy): Eukaryota > Metazoa > Chordata > Amphibia > Anura > Myobatrachidae > Pseudophryne > Pseudophryne corroboree. The sequence continues at coordinate 156,513,681 of NC_086454.1, read as the reverse complement.
GATACGGCCACTTTAATAGGTACCTGTTGATAAAAAACAGGAGGCTATCCTGAAGTCTGTATTTACACACTCAGGTACTAGACTGAGACCTGCAGATAGTGCTGCTGCAGCGTGGTCGGTGACCCTGTCAAACAGTTTGCTGTAAGTTTGTGGTGACCAGTTGTGGAAATAATCCATCACAGTCCAATCGGCTACAGCCCTTCAGTATAGGTGCAATACCATCAGCTGTTAACCATCCAAAGGTGAAAAAACCCGTTCACCATCGATGCACGAGTCACTTTATACATCACTGTACCTAAATTTTTAATGTGATTTTTATGTGTTGTCTGTTCAATTAAACATTGTTCTCCCCAAACCCATTGTTTTTGTGTCACATGTGGCAGACACACACTGTATTTTTAGTAGGTCTTTTAGGATCATCTATAAGAGACTGAGCGCCAGTGGTACCCTCTTAAATTCTTGTCCAGTATACAGAGAAAATGGTCAATTGATGTTTAATTAATGGGCCCTAAACACTGGCCTATATCAGTGAAAGATATGAACGAGATACCGGTCATATCTTTCAGTGTGTAGGCACCAGCGATGAACGATGCGTGGCCCCATGCTCGTTCATCGCTGGTGCCGGCTCGTTTAAACATGCATGCCAATATGGACAATCTCGTCCATATTACCATGCACTGCTATGGCGACGGGAAGGGGGTGAAGAAACTTCACACCACCCATCCCTCCCCCCCCCGCCGCCGGGTTGCCGTCTGCCGTATCGGCCGTTGGGCAGCTCGGTGATGGGTCGCTAGGTGTGTAGGGCCCTTAACTGTTGTTAAACTATACTCTCTGTATGGTACACTGCCCATTTCTCTGACGTCCTAAGTGGATGCTGGGACTCCGTAAGGACCATGGGGAATAGCGGCTCCGCAGGAGACTGGGCACAACTAAAGAAAGCTTTAGGACTACCTGGTGTGCACTGGCTCCTCCCACTATGACCCTCCTCCAGACCTCAGTTAGAATCTTGTGCCCGGCTGAGCTGGATGCACACTAGGGGCTCTCCTGAGCTCCTAGAAAGAAAGTATATTTTAGGTTTTTCATTTTACAGTGAGATCTGCTGGCAACAGACTCACTGCAGCGAGGGACTAAGGGGAGAAGAAGCGAACCTACCTAACTGGTGGTAGCTTGGGCTTCTCAGGCTACTGGACACCATTAGCTCCAGAGGGATCGAACACAGGACCCGATCTCGATCGTTCGGTCCCGGAGCCGCGCCGCCGGCCCCCTTACAGAGCCAGAAGCAAGAAGTGTTCCGGAAAATCGGCGGCAGAAGACTTCTGTCTTCAACAAGGTAGCGCACAGCACTGCAGCTGTGCGCCATTGCTCCTCATGCACACCTCACACTCCGGTCACTGATGGGTGCAGGGCGCTGGGGGGGGGCGCCCTGAGGGCAATATAATACACCTTGGCTGGCAAATCTACACCATATATAGTCAGGAAGGCTATATAGGTGTAAAAATACCCCTGCCAGAATTCCAGAAAAAGCGGGAGAATTCTGCCGGAAAAGGGGCGGGGCCATCTCCCTCAGCACACTGGCGCCATTTTTCCCTCACAGCTCCGCTGGAGGGACGCCCCCTGGCTCTCCCCTGCAGTGTCAAGCTACATAAGGGTAAAAAAAGAGAGGGGGGGCACTAAAATTAGGCGCAGTATATGTGTGTGTGTATATATATATATATATATATATATATATATATATATATGCAGCTATAAGGGAAAAAACACTCATTTATAGTGGGATCCCTGTGTTATATAGCGCTCTGGTGTGTGCTGGCATACACTCTCTCTCTGTCTCCCCAAAGGGCTTTGTGTGGTCCTGTCCTCTGTCAGAGCATTCCCTGTGTGTATGCGGTGTGTCGGTACGGCTGTGTCGACAAGTTTGATGAGGAGGCTTGCGTGGAGGCGGAGCAGAGGCCGATAAATGGGATGCCGCCCCCTGTGGGGCCGACATCAGAGTGGATGGATAGGTGGAAGGTATTAACCGACAATGTCAACTCCTTACATAAAAGGCTGGATGACGTAACAGCTGTGGGACAGCCGGCTTCTCAGCCCGCGCCTGCCCAGGCGTCTCAAAGGCCATCAGGGGCTCAAAAAAAACGCCCGTTACCTCAGATGGCAGACACAGATGTCGACACGGAGTCTGACTCCAGTGTCGACGAGATTGAGACATATACACAATCCACTAGGAACATCCGTTGCATGATCTCGGCAATGAAAAATGTGTTACACATTTCTGACATGAACCCAAGTACCACATAAAAGGGGTTTTATGTTTGGGGAGAAAAAGCAGCCAGTGTTTTGTTCCCCCATCAGATGAGTGAATGAAGTGTGTAAAGAAGCGTGGGTTCCCCCGATAAGAAACTGGTAATTTCTAAAAAGTTACTGATGGCGTACTCTTTCCCGCCAGAGGATAGGTCACGTTGGGAGATATCCCCTAGGGTGGATAAGGCGCTCGCACGTTTGTCAAAAAAGGTGGCACTGCCGTCTTAGGATACGGCCACTTTGAAGGAGCCTGCTGATAAAAAGCAGGAGGCTATCCTGAAGTCTGTATATACACACTCAGGTACTATACTGAGACCTGCAATTGCCTCAGCATGAATAGTGCTGCTGCAACGTGGTCTGATACCCTGTCAATATTAATACCCTAGACAGAGATAATATTTTGCTAACATAGAGCATATTAAAGACGTCGTCTTATATATGAGAGATGCACAGAGGGATATTTGCCGGCTGGCATCCAGAATTAAGGCAATGTCCATTCTGCCAGGAGGGTATTAGAGACCCGGCAGTGGACAGGTGATGCTGACTTTAAAAGGCACATGGAGATTCTGCCTTATAAGGGTGAGGAATTGTTTGGGGATGGTCTCTGGGACCTTGTATCCACAGCAACAGCTGGGAAGAAAAATTTTTACCTCAGTTTTCCTCACAGCCTAAGAAAGCACCGTATTTTCAGGTACAGTCCTTTCGGCTTCAGAAAAGCAAGCGGGTCAAAGGCGCTTCCTTTCTGCACAGAGACAATGGAAGAAGGAAAAAGCTGCACCAGACAGCCAGTTCCCAGGATCAAAAATCTTCCCCCGCTTCCTCTGAGTCCACCGCATGACGCTGGGGCTCCACAGGTGGAGACAGGTGCGGGGGGGGGGGGGGGGGCGCGTCTCGGGAACTTCAGGGACCAGTGGGCTTGCCCACAGGTGGATCCCTACGTTCTGCAAGTAGTATCACAGGGATACAAGCTGGAGTTCGAGGCGACTCCCCCTCGCCGTTACCTCACATCAGCCTTGCCTGCTGCCCTCGGAGAAAGGGAGGTAGTACTGGCAGCAATTCACAAGCTGTACTTCCAGCAGGTGAAATCAAGGTACCCCTCCTTCAACAAGGCCGGGGTTACTATTCCAAAATGTTTGTGGTACCGAAACCAGACGGTTCGGTGAGACCCATTCTAAAATTGAAATCCTTGAACACTTATATACGAAGGTTCAAGTTCAAAATGGAATCGCTCAGGGTGATTATTGCAAGCCTGGAGAATTTCATGGTATCACTGGACATCAAGGATGCTTACCTGCATGTCCCTATTTACCCTCCTCACCAGGAGTACCTCAAAATTGTGGTACAGGTTTGTCATTACCAATTCCAGACGTTGCCGTTGGTCTGTCCCCGGCACCGAAGGTATTTACCAAGGTAATGGCCGAAATAATTATCCCGTACTTGGACGATCTCCTTATAAAGGCGAGGTCCAGGGAGCAGTTGTTCGTCGGAGTAGCACTATCTCGGGAAGTGCTACAACAGCACGGCTGGATTCTGAATATTCCAAAGTCGCAGCTGGTTCCTACGAGGCGTCTACTGTTCCTGGGTATGGTTCTGGACACAGAACAAGAAAAATGGGTTTCTCCCGGAGGAGAAGTCCAAGGAGTTGTCGTCTCTAGACAGAGACCTCCTAATACAAATACAGGTGTCGGTGCATCAATGCACGCGAGCCCTGGGAAAGATGGTAGCTTCTTACGAAGAAATTCCATTCGGCAGGTTCCATGCAAGGATCTTCCAGTGGGATCTGTTGGACAAGTGGTCCGGGTCGCATCTTCAGATGCATCAGCGGATAACCCTTTCTCCAAGGGCCAGGGTGTCGCTGTTGTGGTGGCTGCAGAGTGCTCATCTTCTAGAGGGCCGCAGATTCGGCATACAGGACTGGGTCCTGGTGACCACGGATGCCAGCCTTCGAGGCTGGGGGGCAGTCACACAGGGAAGAAACTTCCAAGGACTATGGACAAGTCAGGAGACTTCCCTACACACAAATATTCTGGAACTAAGGGCCATTTACAATGCCCTAAGTCAGGCTAGTCCCCTGCTTCAACACCGGCCGGTGCTGATCCAGTCAGACAACATCACGGCGGTCGCTCATGTAAACCGACAGGGCGGCACAAGAAGCAGGATGGCGATGGCAGAAGCCACAAGGATTCTCCGATGGGCGGAAAATCATGTGTTAGCACTGTCAGCAGTGTTCATTCCCGGAGTGGACAACTGGGAAGCAGACTTTCTCAGCAGACACGACCTCCACCCGGGAGAGTGGGGACTTCATCCAGAAGTCTTCCAAATGATTGTACACCGTTGGGAAAGGCCACAGGTGGACATGATGGCGTCCCGCCTCAACAAAAAGCTAAAAAGATATTGCGCCAGGTCAAGGGACCCTCAGGCGATAGCTGTGGACGCTCTGGTAACACCGTGGGTGTACCAGTCGGTGTATGTGTTCCCTTCTCTGCCTCTCATACCCAGGGTAATGAGAATAATAAGAAGGAGAGGAGTAAGAACTATACTCATTGTTCCGGATTGGCCAAGAAGAGCTTGGTACCCAGAACTCCAAGAAATGATCTCAGAGGACCCATGGCCTCTGCCGCTCAGACAGGACCTGCTGCAGCAGGGGGCCTGTCTGTTCCAAGACGTACCGCGGCTGCGTTTGACGGCATGGCGGTTGAACGCCGGATCCTGAAGGAAAAGGGCATTCCGGAGGAAGTTATCCCTACGCTAATTAAAGCTAGGAAAGAAGTGAGCGCAAACCATTATCACCGCATATGGCGGAAATATGTTGCGTGCTGTGAGGCCAGGAAGGCCCCAACGGAGGAATTTCAGCTAGGTCGATTTCTGCACTTCCTACAGTCAGGGGTGACTATGGGCCTAAAATTGGGTTCCATTAAGGTCCAGATTTCGGCTCTATCGATTTTCTTCCAAAATAGAACTGGCTTCACTGCCTGAAGTTCAGACTTTTGTTAAGGGAGTGCTGCAGAGTCAGCCCCCGTTTGTGCCTCCAGTGGCACCGTGGGATCTCAACGTGGTGTTGGATTTCCTGAAGTCGCATTGGGTTGAGCCACTTAAATCCGTGGAGCTAAAATACCTCACGTGGAAAGTGGTCATGCTGTTGGCCTTGGCGTCGGCCAGGCGTGTATCAGAATTGGCGGCTTTATCATGCAAAAGCCCTTATCTGATTTTTTTATATGGATAGGGCGGAATTGAGGACTCGTTCCCAATTCCTTCCTAAGGTGGTATCAGTGTTTCATGTGAACCAACCTATGGTGGTGCCTGCGGCTACTTGGGACTTGGAGGATTCCAAGTTACTGGACGTAGTCAGGGCCCTGAAAAATATGTTTCCAGGACGGCTGGAGTCAGGAAAACTGACTCGCTATTTATCCTATATGCACCCAACAAGCTGGGTGCTCCTGCTTCTAAGCAGACTATTGCTCGCTGGATCTGTAGCACGATTCAACTTGCACATTCTGCGGCTGGACTGCCGCACTCTAAATCTGTAAAAGCCCATTCCACGAGGAAAGGGGCTCTTCTTGGGCGGCTGCCCGAGGGGTCTCGGCTTTACAATTTTGCCGAGCTGTTACTTGGTCGGGTTCAAACACTTTTGCAAGAGTCTACAAGTTTGATACCCTGACTGAGGAGGACCTAGAGTTTGCTCATTCGGTGCTGCAGAGTCATCCGCACTCTCCCGCCCGTTTGGGAGCTTTGGTATAATCCCCATGGTCCTTACGGAGTCCCAGCATCCACTTAGGACGTCAGAGAAAATAAGATTTTACTCACCGGTAAATCTATTTCTCGTAGTCCGTAGTGGATGCTGGGCGCCCATCCCAAGTGCGGATTGTCTGCAATACTTGTTTATAGTTATTGTTGAGCCATCTGTTGAGAGGCTCAGTTATATTTCATACTGTTAACTGGGTATAGTATCACGAGTTATACGGTGTGATTGGTGTGGCTGGTATGAGTCTTACCCGGGATTCAAAATCCTTCCTTATTGTGTCAGCTCTTCCGGGCACAGTATCCTAACTGAGGTCTGGAGGAGGGTCATAGTGGGAGGAGCCAGTGCACACCAGGTAGTCCTAAAGCTTTCTTTAGTTGTGCCCAGTCTCCTGCGGAGCCGCTATTCCCCATGGTCCTTACGGAGTCCCAGCATCCACTACGGGTGCCGTTTGGGAAATCCACGGCACCGAGGGTCTTTACCAAGGTAATGGCCGAAATGATGATACTCCTTCGGAGGAAGGGGGTTTAAATTATCCCGTACTTGGACGATCTCCTGATAAAGGCGAGGTCTAAGGAACAGTTGTTAGTGGGGGTAGCACTTTCTCGGGAAGTGCTGCAGCAGCACGGCTGGATTCTCAATATCCCAAAGTCACAGCTGGTCCCGACGACACGTCTTCTGTTCCTGGGAATGATTCTGGACACAGGCCAGAAAAAAGTTTCTTCCAGTGGAAAAAGCCGAGGAGTTGTTATCTCTAGTCAGAAACTTCCTAAAACCAGGACAGGTGTCGGTACATCAATGCACGCGAGTTCTGGGAAAAATGGTAGCTTCGTACGAAGCAATTTCATTCGGAAGGTTCCACGCAAGGATTTTCCAGTGGGACCTGTTGGACCAATGGTCCGGGTCGCATCTCCAGATGCAGCAGCGGATAACCCTGTCGGCAAGGACCAGGGTGTCACTACTGTGGTGGCTGCAGAGGGCTCATCTACTAGAGGGCCGCAGATTCGGAATACAGGACTGGGTCCTGGTGACCACGGATGCCAGCCTTCGGGGCTGGGGAGCAGTCACACAGGGAAGAAATTTCCAAGGGCTGTGGTCAAATCAGGAGATTTCACTACACATAAATATCCTGGAGCTAAGAGCCATTTATAATGCCCTATGCCAAGCAAGTCCCCTGCTTCAAAACAAACCGGTTCTGATCCAATCAGACAACATCACGGCGGTCGCCCATGTAAACAGACAGGGCGGCACAAGAAGCAGAAGGGCAATGGCAGAAGCCACAAGGATTCTCCGATGGGCGGAAAATCACGTGCAAGCACTGTCAGCAGTGTTCATTCCGGGTGTGGACAACTGGGAAGCAGACTTCCTCAGCAGACACGACCTTCACCCGGGAGAGTGGGGGCTTCATCCAGAAGTCTTCCGATTGATTGTAAACCGTTGGGAAAGACCACAGGTGGATATGATGGCGTCCCGCCTCAACAAAAAGCTAAAAAGATATTGCGCCAGGTCAAGGGACCCTCAGGCGATAGCTGTGGACGCTCTAGTGACACCGTGGGTGTACCAGTCGGTTTACGTGTTTCCCCCTCTGCCTCTTATTCCCAAGGTGCTGAGAATAATACGAAGGGGAAGAGTGAGAACTATACTCGTGGTTCCGGATTGGCCAAGAAGAACTTGGTACCCGGAACTTCAAGAGATGCTCTCAGAGGACCCATGGCCTCTACCGCTAAGGCGGGACCTGCTGCAGCAGGGGCCCTGCCTGTTCCAAGACTTACCGCGGCTGCGTTTGACGGCATGGCGGTTGAACGCCGGATCCTGAAGGAAAAAGGTATTCCGGAGGAAGTCATTCCTACCCTGATCAAGGCCAGGAAGGATGTGACTGCAACCCACTATCACCGCATTTGGCGGAAATATGTGGCTTGGTGTGAGGCCAGGAAGGCCCCAACGGAGGAATTTCAACTGGGTCGTTTCCTGCATTTCCTGCAAGCAGGGGTGACGATGGGCCTCAAATTGGGGTCAATTAAGGTCCAGATTTCGGCTCTGTCGATTTTCTTTCAAAAGGAACTGGCTTCGTTGCCTGAAATTCAGACTTTTGTCAAGGGAGTTCTGCATATTCAGCCTCCTTACGTGCCTCCTGTGGCACCTTGGGATCTCAATGTGGTTTTGGGATTCCTGAGGTCACATTGGTTCGAGCCACTTAAAACCGTGGATTTGAAATATCTCACGTGGAAAGTGGTCATGTTGTTGGCCCTGGCTTCGGCCAGGCGTGTATCAGAATTGGCGGCTTTGTCGTGTAAAAGCCCATATCTGATTTTCCATATGGATAGGGCAGAGTTGAGGACTCGTCCTCAGTTTCTCCCGAAGGTGGTATCAGCGTTTCACTTGAACCAACCTATTGTGGTGCCTGCGGCTACTAGGGACTTGGAGGATTCCAAGTTGCTGGACGTAGTCAGGGCCCTGAAAATTTATGTTTCCAGGACGGCTGGAGTCAGGAAAACTGATTTGCTGTTTATCCTGTATGCATCCAATAAGCTGGGTGCTCCTGCTTCTAAGCAGACCATTGCTCGCTGGATTTGTAACACTATTCAGCTTGCGCATTCTGCGGTAGGACTACCGCAGCCAAAATCAGTAAAAGCCCACTCCACAAGGAAGGTAGGCTCATCTTGGGCGGCTGCCCGAGGGGTCTCGGCACTGCCACTTTGCCGAGCGGCTACTTGGTCAGGGTCTAACACTTTTTTGCTAAATTTTACAAATTTGATACCCTGGCTGAGGAGGACCTTGAGTTTGCTCATTCGGTGCTGTAGAGTCATCCGCACTCTACCGCCCGTTTAGGAGCTTTGGTATAATCCCCATGGTCCTTACGGAGTCCCCAGCATCCACTAGGACGTCAGAGAAAATAAGAATTTACTCACCGGTAATTCTATTTCTCGTAGTCCGTAGTGGATGCTGGGTGCCCATCCCAAGTGTGGATTGTCTGCAATACTTGTAAATAGTTATTGTTCCACAAATCGGGTTGTTATTGCGAGCCATCTGTTCAGAGGCTCCGTTGTTATCATACTGTTAACCGGGGTTCATATCACGAGTTGTACGGTGTGATTGGTGTGGCTGGTATGAGTCTTACCCGGGATTCAAAATCCTTCCTTATTGTGTCAGCTCTTCCGGGCACAGTATCTTAACTGAGGTCTGGAGGAGGGTCATAGGGGGAGGAGCCAGTGCACACCAGATAGTCCTGAATTTTTCTTTAATTGTGCCCAGTCTCCTGCGGAGCCGTCTATTCCCCATGGTCCTTACGGAGTCCCCAGCATCCACTACGGACTACGAGAAATAGAATTACCGGTGAGTAAATTCTTATTATTTGATGGTAACACATTAACAATATTTTCGCAGAACAAGTTTCATATTTATTTTGAGGATATATTAGTATTTCTCACATTGAGTTAACAGATGACCATTACAATTATTGGGGGTATGACCTAAGTCACCTCCTTTTTAAATATAAACGTTCTATAGAATAAAAATTATTTCTTGCACTGTTGGTATCTTTTACTCACAGAATTCTTTATGTAACTGGTGTTGCCTATTTTTTAAACAAACAATTATAACAAAAGTTATGTTTTAGTTAACTAGCAATCATTAAAGTAAAAAAGAGTGCACCAAAAAGAAAGCCTTCTTTGATCAAACCTTTCTTATGGTTTCTTCACCCCAAAATCAGTATAAAAAAGCAGGTAGACTGCGCGCCATTGTGGGGGCGGGGCCTTCATGATGAGCGGATCCAGCAACTCACCAGCGCCATTTTCCCTCTGCAGTGAACACGCTGACTGACAGGGATGCGCAGCTCCTCCAGAGTGACTTCAGTTTACCTCGGCGGTACCAGGGGATCATAGCAGGGGGGGGGGGGATTATTATTATTACTTAGTCTGCGACCTTGCTAAGCTTGGCATTAGCAATAAGGGCGGCGGTGTGGGCTGGCTCCAGATAACTCTGTGTCTCCCTGAAGGGCTCTTTGTGCTTTAATTGTGCTTAACCTTTTTCTGTGTGTGTGTGTGTGTGTGTGTGTGTGCGCTGTCACATTACATTATGTCAGGCAAAGAGTGTGTTTCTTGTACAGTGGAGTGTTCACCAGGGGGCTCACTACTGGGTACTCAGGGCAGATCACCTTTCCAGAATAGCGGGGCTGAACAGGAGTGGGTTAATTCCCTTAAAGGAATGATCTCCAATATTTCTACGAAATTGTCCCGCAATGAGAAAGAGAAGCAATACTTAAGACAGACTGTGGGTGAGTTTATGAACAGAGACTCAGTCCCCAAACCAGCGTCTCAATCTCCTCCCATTTGTCCGCAGAAACGATCTCTGGCCCATATCCTGCAGTCTGACTCTGACGGGTCAGACATGGAGGAGGGTGAGGTGGATTTGGAGGGGGGAGAAGCTGCTCTCTCACAGGGAATAGAGGCTCTTATAGAGGCTATCAGAGATGTTCTGCAAATTCCAGATAAGGTGTCAGAGGAATGTGAGGAATCTTATTTTAATGTAAAAAATAAGTCCTCAGTCACTTTTCCTGTGTCAAAGGAATTGAATACCCTGTTTGAAGAACCGTGGGTTAATCCTGATAAGAAATTTCAAATCCCTAAAAGGTTGCTCTCATCTTTTTCTTTTCCTCTGGAGGATAGGAAAAAATGGGAAGATCCACCGATAGTGGACGCAACAGTCTCTAGGCTGTTACGAAAAATTGTATTGCCTGTTCCTGGTGCAGCCTCCCTAAAAGACACGGCTGATTGTAAAATTGAGACTACACTCAAATCATTGTACACAGCTGCTACGGTGGCCCAGTGACCCACTATTGCATGTGCGTGGATTACAAAAGCCATTTCTAAATGGTCAGGTAACCTAATTGTAGGGTTATATTCCTTGTCTAGGGGGGATGTTGTTTTACTTCTGCAGCATATACAGGACTCTGCAAACTTTATGGTGGAAGCCAAAAAAGAGATAGACTTGCTTAATGCACGCACCACCGCTATGGCAGTGTCGGCACGCAGGGGCTTGTGGCTACGCCAGTGGACTGCTGATGCGGACTCCAGGAAAGGCGTGGAAGGCCTACCATTCACAGGAGAGTCCTTGTTTGGAAATAAACTAGAGAGATGGATCTCCAAAGCTACTGCTGGTAAATCTACGTATCTTCCTTCCTCAAGCCCCCCAGCCAGGAAGGCTTATTCAGCTTCTAATTTACAGTTCTTTTGGCAAATCCAGAGGTGCTTCTACAGCCTCCAGAGGCACAAGAGGTAAACCACGCAAACCAGCAACTGCAGGTGCTCAGGAACGAAACTTAGGCTCTGCTTCCTCAAAGCCTTCAGCATGATGGTGGACCGCGATGCCTGGAAGACTGTCAGGTGGGAGTCCAACTACAATTCTTCAGTCACATCTGGTCAAATTCGTGCCGGGATCCCTGGTTCATAGATCTTTTTTCTGAGGGCTACAAACTGGAGTTCCAACAGCTCCCACCTCACAGATTCTTCAAATCAGGCTTACCAGTTTCACAGTAGGCAAGTATAACTTTGCAGCATGCCATCAAAAAACTGGTACAGACTCAAGTCATTGTTCCAGTTCCACCTCATCTGCAAAACAATGGGTACTATTCCAACTTGTTTGTAGTACCAAAACTGAACGATTCGGTACGGCCGATTCTGAACCTCAAGTCCTTGAACCCGTTCTTAAGAGTGAAAAAGACAATTTACCATACAGGTCAGGGCGCTTCAGTTTCATAAATGAATCATTACGTATGTCGATTCCGTTTACTCGGAAATCACTTTAAGACAACACAAAAACACAACCATAGTATAATACTGTAAAACATATGATTATATTAAACCGTATAAATATTGGACTCGTACCCCAACTTATGGTCTACTTAATAGTAGACATGTATCGCTTTGTTAAGGGAGCGGGCCAACAGTGTGGTGAATCCCAATCCTTTTTCCTCCACCTCTTTCTGGACCAGAACTCTTCCCCCAGACAAGGTATTCACAATATGCAAATGAAAAAAGCTCCAAATAGTGTAACACCATTTTATTAAAACAAATCCGATAAAAACAAGCTTGGTGGACTCTCACCAGATGTAAATAAACAAAGGCATGTAATAAATTGATCCAGGCGTCCCTAGGAACCGTCATACAAGCAAGTGAGCGATCCACGTGTCCTCCAGTTTCCTCCTCCAACGCGTTTCGATAGCTCTAGGCTATCTTTTTCAAGGTGTAGGAGGTTGTTGTGCTGTGGGAATATTTATACCCCACTTGATGAACTCCAATCAATAAATTTGTGTAAGACGTAATACCAGACAAAGATCTACTACTTTCTATGATCCCCATACCCAGTAATGAAAATGCCGTCCGAAAAAATCCATTCCAGTATCTCGATTCCCACCCGCAATGCACAGGTTCTAATTTCCTGTGTGAAACCGTGTCCGACATCTGTTTCGCTTCCATCGGAAGAAGGTCAGCGGCATCTCGGTCCAATTGTCGAAGGGCGTATCCTGACGTATGACCCACATGTCATCACCATATGTCCTACCTCCAGCGGAAGAAGGTCACCGACATGTCGTCTATTAGGCCTTCTATCCCATCTCCCTGCATATGTCAGCGGAAGTCCCGGGTGTTGCGGCGGAAGTGCCGTATTCATTGCACTCTGTTTGCGTACCATGTAGTTTTCAATGGGGACATATCAATGTGGTTCCGTTTCAGTATATATTAACAAAAACATAAAAATGGAAAGGTTATAGTACCATATAAAATATTAAATAAAGTTCCACTTATAAAAACCATTTCATTTCGAAGTCTTTATTCAGACCAGAGGGCTCCAAAGTTTTTTATGTGTATATAAGTTGCATTTCACTTTTAGCTAATCTTTTATGCATGTCACCACCCCTAATATTGGGGTTTACTTTTCTTAGAGCAAAAAAGTTTTTTTTAATATATTTTGGATTACACTCATGCACTTTTTTAAAATGAAATGACAGTGCATGTGTATCCAAGCCTTTTCTTATATTACGTCGGTGTTCACCCATTCTAATCTTTAGAGCCCTACTGGTCCGACCTATATAAAATTTATCACAACTGCACTCAATACAATAAATAATATTTACTGAATGGCAAGTAATAAAGTCCTTAATGGAACACTTCTTTCCATTAATCACTACTTCCAATTTCTTATTACCAAATGTGTTCGGAATACTCCTGCAAGGCAAACAGGATCCACATCGGTAAAACCCTTGTGATATAATTTTTTGTCCTGTAGAGGGCTTATCAAGGAAATTATGTACCAATTTTGACTGTAGATTTTCTGCCTTCCTATATATATACAGACGGGTTTATCCGGTAATTCCATCCCAATGACCGGGTCCCTTTTTAATAAGGGCCAATGTGTTTTTAAAATGTTTTTCACTTTATTATGTTGGGTGGAATAACACGTTGTAAAGGCCCATTTGAACCTATCGTTATCCTTCCTAGATGTTTTATCTTTTTTTATCATAAGATCCGTTCTTAAGAGTGTTCAAGTTCAAGATGGAGTCTCCGAGAGCGGTGTTCTCAGGTCTGGAGGAGGGGGAATTCCTAGTGTCGCTGGATATCAAGGATGCGTACCTTCACATTTCCGATCTGGCCGCCTCATCAGGCTTATCTACGGTTTGCACTACAGGACTGTCACTACCAGTTCCAAGCCCTGCCATTTGGTCTCTCCACGGCACCAAGGGTGTTCACCAAAGTGATGGCAGAGATGATGTTTCTACTTCGCAAACAGGGAGTGAATATAATTCCGTACCTGGACGATCTTCTAATAAAGGCACCGTCCAGGAAGAGGTTTCTGGACAGCATTGGTCTCTTAACCAAACTTCTCCAGAATCATGTGTGGATTCTGAACCTTCCGAAATCTCACCTAGAGCCAACACGGAGGCTCCCATTCCTGAGAATGATACTGAACACGGAAGGTGTTCCTTCCGTTGGAAAAGGCATTGGTAATCCAGTCGATGGTTTGGGTTGTCCTGAAGCCAACCCGGATATCAGTGCATTCGCCTTCTGGGTTAAATGGTGGCCTCTTACGAGGCGCTTCAATACGGAAGGTTTCACGCAAGACCTTTCCAGCTCGATCTGTTGGACAAATGGTCTGGATCGCATCTTCACATGCACCAGAGGATCCGTCTGTTGCCAAAAGCTAGGCTCTCCCTTCTGTGGTGGCTACAGACTTCTCACCTCGTCGAGGGTCGGAGGTTCGGAATTCAGAACTGGATTCTGTTAACCACAGACGTAAGCCTCAGAGGTTGGGGAGCAGTCACCCAGGGGGTGCAGTTTTGAGGAAGATGCTCAAGTCAGGAAGTCATTCTTCCAATCAACATTCTGGAACTCAGGGCCATATACAACACCCTTCTGCAGGCCTCATATCTTCTTCAAGATCGGGCCATTCAGGTCCAGTCAGACAATGTGACGGCAGTGACGTACATAAACCGACAGGGACGGAATGAAAAGCAGAGCAGCAATGTCAGAGGTGTCAAGAATTCTCCTGTGGGCAGAAAAAAAATACTGTTGCGTTGTCAGCAGTCTTCATTCCCGGGAGTAGACATCTGGGAAGCAGACTCAAATAACTGCTGGTAATTCCATCTTCTACACTCCTGCAGAACATTGCACTCAAATAACTGCTGGTAATTCCATCTTCTACACTCCTGCAGAACATTGCACTCAAATAACTGCTGGTAATTCCATCTTCTACACTCCTGCAGAACATTGCACTCAAATAACTGCTGGTAATTCCATCTTCTACACTCCTGCAGAACATTGCACTCAAATATTTGCTGGTGAATATATACTTGTCTAGGTTTATTGTAAATGAGTGCTGCAGATTATCACTACTGATTGCACTGAAATAGTAAATAGCAAATTGGGTGTTAAGAATTATAGCATTGCTATAGTCATAAGGCATCTGCTTTTATATTAGATTGCTTATGCACATGATGGGTTGCTATTGATAAATTGGAATGCTATCTCCTGAGTATAGGCATGAGGGCATGACTGTAATAAATCTCAGTTGGTTGGTTTGTTTGGTTGTTTTCTTAAAACTGTTTTATTACTAGTCATTGCTGGGGGAGGGGTCATTGGAGTTTGGGTGTAATCAGTGTATGCACATGCTTGGTCCATTACTTAAAGAGCATCAGGACGGCTTAGGCCGTAGGCTTGTGGGCCATTACTTCAAAGGATAACTACAAGTTTAAAAATAATTTCGACGTTACACCGACGTTAAACCGAAGGAAAACAGAAGGACAACAATCTATCCACAATCTGGACCACTAAAGGACAACTTTCAAACAAATGTGAGTCCAGTTCCTCTACACCTCAAACTACTCCAGCCTGAGTAACCCATACTTATAACTTAAATCTGTGTTAGGAACGCTGCAAGACCTTTCCACTTCATCTGCAACTACTCAAATTTATGTCTATAGCTTACCAAAACCATCTGAATTCTCACCTGTACCAATGCGATCTTTCTTTTTACACTATGAAAAGACATCCCCAAACTGCTCACTACAGCTCTCTCTCTTATGCAAACTCATGTATGTTTTTTTTTATGTAATGATTGGCTTGTAATTGGCATTGCATGTGTGGGGAAGTTGCACAGTGAAACATAGTTTATTATTGCATGCTCTCTGGTGTTTACCTCCTTTGATCATTTGCTCATTGTGGTCAGGTGTACTATATCTTTACATTTAGGGAGGTGTATTCATGGTGTAAAGGACACCAAAAAATAAATAAATATATATATATATATATATATATATATATATATATATATATATATATATATAAAAATCTCAAACACTGAGCAACATCCCCAAACAGGTAATTTCAACTTTAAACTTGTCATTTATTTTGTACAGTCTGGACATGGCTACTAATAACAAATGCATAGACAACAATCTTAAAGCTATGTGTGCAAATGCTAGGAGCTTAGGAGACAAAATTCCAGAGCTAATTGCGATAATGACAAGGGATAACCTGGATTTTGTGGCAATTACAGAGTCATGGTGCAATCAAAATCATGACTGGGACATAGCTATACAAGGATACAATTTATTTAGGAAGGATAGAATAGGAAGAATAGGAGGAGGGGTAGCATTGTATGTGGAAAAAAAGCATAAATGCCATTTTAATACAAAATATTGAAGACAAAACTGAGGCCCTTTGGGTCACCAAAGAAACCGGGGAGAAGGATGTTATTTGCATTGGGGTGATCTATAGACCACCAGGCCAGGGGCAGGATTTGGACAGGAACCTATTGTTGGACATCACTAAAATGGCTTTAAAGGGAGAAGTCATAATCATGGGAGACTTTAATTTACCTGATGTAAGTTGGGAGGGGTCTTTTGGAAGTTCAGCTA
The DNA here is from genome assembly GCF_028390025.1 of Pseudophryne corroboree. Lineage (NCBI taxonomy): Eukaryota > Metazoa > Chordata > Amphibia > Anura > Myobatrachidae > Pseudophryne > Pseudophryne corroboree. The sequence goes on along the minus strand of NC_086454.1, from coordinate 156,497,236 downwards.
CAAGTGGCAAATTTCTACATTCCTTACGGGGAGCATCTCTCAAGCAATTGGTGACGGAGCCCACTCGCAAAGATTCAATATTAGGTTTAATTCTTACAAATGGTGATAGGATATCTGACATATATGTGGGTGAGCACCTGGGATCCAGTGATCATCAAGCAGTATGGTTTAGTATAAAGACAGGATCCAACTCCTGTCACACAAAACAAAGGTGTTGGATTTTAGAAATGCTGATTTTGCAAAAATGGGGAGATGTTTAAGTGATTCATTGGCGGACTGATGGAACTTGGAAGGAGTGCAGGAGAGGTGGGAAAAACTGAAAAGTGCAATACTAAGTGCAACTGATCTTTGTATCAAAAGGGTTAGTAAAAGCACCAGGAAAAGGAAGCCAGTGTGGTTCACAAAAGAAGTATCAACTAGTGTGAAAGCAAAAAAGATGGCTTTTAGGAAATACAAACAGACTCAAAATAATAACGACAAAGAGGTGTATCGTGACAGACGGAAGGATGCCAGGAAAGTGATCAGACGTGCAAAGGCAGAAGCTGAGGAAAAAATGGCCCAGTCAGTAGATAAAGGGGGCAAAACTTTTTTTAAGTATATAAGTGAAAGGAGAAAATCAAATGGAGAAATAATAAGACTTAAGACAGAGAGTGAGCATTTGGTGGAGGGTGACAAGGCAATAGCAGATCACCTAAATAATAATTTTTGCTCAGTATTTACTACAGAAGAAGGGATGGGGCCACAGTTAAGTTGCAAGGACATTCATAAAAATAAGGTAGATGAAAGTACATTTACAGAGGAGAAGGTCCTAACAGAACTTTCACAACTAAAAGTGGATAAATCAATGGGACCAGATGGGATACACCCAAGGATACTCAAAGAGCTAAAAGATGTGCTGGTTACACCATTAACAGAATTATTTAACCAGTCACTAAATACAGGTGCTATTCCAGAGGACTGGAAAAGAGCAAATGTAGTTCCACTGCACACAAGTGGAAGCAAGTAACTACAGACCAGTAAGCCTTACATCAGTAGTGGGGAAAGTAATGGAAAAACTATTAAAAGAAAGAGTTGTGGAATGTCTTAAATCAAACCACTTACAGGATCCAAAACCGCATGGATTTACTGGTGGTAGATCATGCCAAACAAATCTTATTGACTTTTTTGACTCTGTGACGAAAATAATAGACCAAGGGGGAGCTGTAGATGTAGCATATCTAGACTTTAGTAAGGCATTTGACACTGTCCCACATTGCAGACTGCTAAATAAACTTGAAAGCGTGGGGGTGGATTATAAAATAGTTAAATGTATACAAACCTGGTTGCAGGATAGGAAACAGACAGTTGTAGTTAATGGAGTGCAATCTGTGGAGGGAAATGTTACTAGTGGAGTACCCCAGAGATCTGTACTTGGTCCAGTTCTCTTTAATATCTTTGTTGGTGACATTGCAGATGGTATTGAAGGGAAGGTATGCCTTTTTGCAGATGATACAAAGATATGCAACAGGGTAGACACACCGGGAGGGGTAAAACAAATGATTGATGACCTAGGTAGGCTTGAGAAATGGTCAAGCACGTGGCAACTACAGTTTAATGCAAAAAAATGCAAAATCATGCACTTAGGTCTCAAAAACCCAAAGGCTAAATATAGTATCATGGGTACTATAATGGAAACTACTGAGGAGGAAAGGGATTTAGGAGTCACTATTTCAAGTGACTTGAAGGCAGGAAAGCAATGCAACAAAGCAATGAGAAAGACAAGTCAGATGCTTGGTTGCATAGGGAGAGGAATCAGTAGTAGGAAAAAAGAAGTGATAATGCCACTGTATAGGTCATTGGTGCGGCCCCATCTGGAATACTGTGTCCAGTTCTGGAGACCATATCTCCAGAAGGATATAAATACATTAGAGAGTGTACAAAGAAGGGCAACTAAAATGGTGCATGGTCTACATCACAAAACGTACCCGGAAAGGCTAAAAGATCTTAACATGTATAGTTTGGAGGAGAGGAGAGAAAGGGGGGACATGATAGAAACTTTCAAATATATCTAGGATCTTAACAATGTTCAGGAGGGAAACATTCTTCAAAGGAAGAGAAATATTAGAACTCAAGGACATACACTGAGACTGGAGGGGGGGAGGTTCAGGGGAAATTTATGGAAAAATTACTTCACGGAAAGGGTAGTGGATAAGTGGAATAGTCTCCCATCAGAGGTGGTAAAGGCTAAGACTGTAGAGCAATTTAAACATGCTTGGGATAGGCATATGAATATCCTTACAAGGAATTAAGGTTCAAAAAGGGTTGAGATTACCTAAAGGATAAAAAGGGCAGACTAGATGGGCCAAGTGGTTCTTATCTGCCGTCAAATTCTATGTTTCTATGACCTGCACCCGGGGGAGGGCGGCTTTTACCTGGAAGTGTTCAGGTGCTTGACACATCGATGGAGATATCCACAGATCGACATGATATCCTCTTGTCTCAACAAGAAGCTCAGGCGGTATTGTTCCAGGTCGAGAGACCCACAGGCAGTGGCGGTAGACGCCCTGACGACTCCATGGGTCTATCAGGTGGTGTACGTGTTTCCTCCACTTCCTCTGCTCCCAAGAATTCTAAAAAGAATAAAAAGGGAAAAAGTTCAAGCAATACTCATTGCTCCGGACTGGCCAAGAAGGGCCTGGTACATGGACCTTCTGGAGATGCTCCTCAAAGATCCGTGGCCTCTACCTCTTCGCGAGGATCTTCTGCTACAGGGCCCGTTCATCTATCAGGACTTACCGCGGCTATGTTTGATGGCATGGAAGTTGAAGGGCTGATTTTAGCCAGAAGAGGGATCCCTAACAAGGTTATCCCGACTATGGCCCTCATTCCGAGTTGTTCGCTCGCTAGCTGCTTTTAGCAGCCGTGCAAACGCTAAGCCGCCGCCCTCTGGGATTGTATCTTAGTTTAGCAGAAGTGCGAACGAAAGGATCGCACAGCGGCTACAAAATTATTTTGTGCAGCTTCAGAGTAGCTCCAGCGAAAGAAACAAAGATTTAGAGTGCGCTGTCAACAGCAGCCAGTATGGAGAGGGTCGATTCTCCAAGGGAAATATATAGAATACAAAAAAGATGTACTGGCGCTGGCTGTTAGTCAAATAATGATTACCAATGTAAAAAATATAACAAATTTATTTAGACATTCATAAAAGGCAGTAAAATACCCCCATTCATCAAGGAAAAATAATATAAATATAGCAGCTGCTAAAATTCATATATCTAAAAATGCAGGATACCACTTATTATCGTTTTTGTTGGATATAATGTCCACTGTTTCTGGCTAGGGCTCTATTTCCACATTATTCACAAGTCATTAGATGACAAGATTAATTACCAGACTTGCTTCCGGATAAGAAAAGTCCCCCTAGGTATCTTTGTGCAGATAAGATCCAAATAGCAGCAGGGGAAAGTCCGGGTCTTTGCATCCACTGGATTTTTCCAAACACAAGTACTTCAAAGAGTCCGTGAATTGCCAGAGAGTCTATTAGGGTAAATCCAATATCAGTGGTCCTGCAGAATGTGGCTCAACGCGTTTCGCTGGTCTGATCACTGCCAGCTTCCTCAGGAGCATATGCTCCTGAGGAAGCTGGCAGTGATCAGACCAGCGAAACGCGTTGAGCCACATTCTGCAGGACCACTGATATTGGATTTACCCTAATAGACTCTCTGGCAATTCACGGACTCTTTGCATCCACTGGATTTTTCCAAACACAAGTACTTCAAAGACCCGGACTTTCCCCTGCTGCTATTTGGATCTTATCTGCACAAAGATACCTAGGGGGACTTTTCTTATCCGGAAGCAAGTCTGGTAATTAATCTTGTCATCTAATGACTTGTGAATAATGTGGAAATAGAGCCCTAGCCAGAAACAGTGGACATTATATCCAACAAAAACGATAATTAGTGGTATCCTGCATTTTTAGATATATGAATTTTAGCAGCTGCTATATTTATATTTTTCCTTGATGAATGGGGGTATTTTACTGCCTTTTATGAATGTCTAAATAAATTTGTTATATTTTTTACATTGGTAATCATTATTTGACTAACAGCCAGCGCCAGTACATCTTCAGAGTAGCTCCAGACCTACTCCTAGCGATCACTGCAGACTATTTAGTTCCTGTTTTGACGTCACGAACACGCCCTACGTTTCCCCAGCCACTCCTGCGTTTTTACACATATTCCCCGAAAACGGTCAGTTGCCTCCCAGAAACACCCACTTCCTGTCAATCACTCTGCGGCCAGGAGTGCGATTGAAAAGCGTTGCTAGACCTTGTGTGAAACTGCAACGGCCGTCGCGAAAGTACGTCGCGCGTGCGCATTGCGACGCATGCGCAGAAATGCCATTTTTTTGCCTGATTGCTGCACAGCAACCGAAAACGGCTAGCGAACAACTCGGAATGACCACCTATGATCCAAGCCAGGAAGGGGGTAATGTCTAAACATTACCACTGTATTTGGAAGAAATGCGTCTCTTGGTGTGAGAGCAGAAATTATTCTGCGGTGGAATTTCATCTGGGACGTTTCCTGCTTTTTCTGCAGGCAGGTGTGGATGTGGGCCTTGCCCATTTTCTTTCAAAAACAATTGGCTTCTCTCCCTGAGGCCCAGACGTTCTTGAAAGGTGTTCTGCACATCCAACCTCCCTTTGTGCCTTCCACTGCACCTTGAGATCTCAATTTGGTGCTGCAGTTCCTCCATTCGGACTGGTTTGAATGGATGTAAAATATCTTACGTGGAAGACCATCACACTGTTGGCCTTGGCTTCAGGAAGACGTGTGTCGGAGCTGGGGGCTTTGTTTCACAAAAGGCCGGATTTAATTTTCCATGAGGACAGGGCTGAACTCAGAACTCGTCAGCAATTTTTTCCTAAAGTGGTGTCTGTGTTTCACATCAACCAACCTATTGTGGTTCTGGTTGTCACTGACACCTCTGCTACTTCAAAGTCTTTGGATGTTGTGAGGGCTTTGAAGGTGTATGTAAAGCGAACAGCTCGTCACAGAAAATCGGACTCGCTGTTTGTTCTTTATGATCCCAATAAAATTGGGTGTTCTACTTCAAAGCAGTCCATTGCACGCTGGCTTAGGCTCACTATCCAGCATTCTTTTTCCACGGCAGGTTTGCCGGTTCCAAAATCTGTACAGGTCTACTCTAATAGGACGGTGGGTTCCTTCTGGGCGGCTGACCGGGGTGTCTCGTCTTTACAGCTCTGCCGAGCAGCTACTTGGTCTGGTTCGAACACGTTTGCTAAGTTCTACAAGTTCGATACTTTGGCCTCTGAGGACCTTCAGTTTGGTCAATCAGTTCTGCAGGAACCTCAGCACTCTCCCACCCGGTTTGGGAGCTTTTGTACATCCCCATGGTACTAAATGGAACCCCAGTATCCTCTAGGACGTAAGAAAAAATAGGATTTTAATTACCTACCAGTAACTCCTTTTCTCGTAGTCCGTAGAGGATACTGGGCGCCCACCCGGTGCTTCGTTCTTCCTGCACTGTTACTTGGTTAAGTATTGTTGGTTCAGCTGTTGCTGTTCCTGTTTAAAGTTGGGTTAGCATAGATTTCCTCTGGTTTGTGTGTGCTGGTTCGTAATCTCACCACTATCCTTTATATCCTTCTCTCAAAGTATGTCCATCTCCTCGGGCACAGTTTCCTAGACTGAGTCTGGCAGGAGGGGCATAGAGGGAGGAGCCAGTCCACACTATCAATTTCTTAAAGTGCCCATGGCTCCTAGTGGACTCGTCTGTACCCCATCGTACTAAATGGAACCCCAGTATCCTCTACGGACTACGAGAAAAGGATTTACCGGTAGGTAATTGAAATCCTATTTTCTGCTGCGGGGTACACTGGTATTCCACAGGGAATACAATTGAATTGGATCATGTATCTAACACAACAGATAGACACCAGATTGTGTCCTAGGCGCTTAAAGAAATGGATAATTTGTACAATACGTTCCTTTTTTGAGATGGATGGCCTCAGGATTGGTTCCCTCCTTGTATCGTAATCTCGTCCGGTTGTATTGTACCGTAATTATTCAAACATGTGGAAGAAAAAATAGCATACAATGTGTAGTATTGCTAACAATCCAATAATGACAGACAAATGAAGAAAAATTGTAGTGAGAAAGATGCTCCACAGCTATCTTGCGTACCCCACTCACAATAAGGTGAATGTAGGTGTATCCATAAAGGTATCTTTTAGTATAGTGATGTTGACAGCATCCAGGTGACCAGACAGTATATTATGGTGATTTAATCAAACACAGGCGTACCCAAAACTCACACAAAGGATGTAGAGGGCACTCCTTGAAAGGTATCTTTAAATTAAGTATTCTTCAGAAAAATAAAGCGTACCCCAACTCACACTGGCACGAAGAGTTATAATCCTATCAAGGTTTCTTTATTCCGTAGTGGTGCTGTCGGTAAACTTCAGTGCTCTGGTTTAATAACTCGCAGATATGCGGAGAGGAGGAGATAATGACAAACAATGTGTGATATTGTTTTAAATCAAAAATGTGCACAGAATGGAAGGCACCAATACTACGTGGGACACTCGTGTTTAACGTACCCCACTCACATCAAAAAAAGGGTAATGATAAGCCCATAAAGGTATCTTTCATATGGAGACTGCCATAAACCATAAAATAGAGGCTTAATCTAAAATGGATTGATGTACACAGGCGTACCCGAACTCACACTGGATAAATGACACACGTTCCTATAGCAGTATCTTTCACACCATGGCACTCAAATATAGGCGTACCCAGACTCACGTTGAAGTGAAATAGATGAATCCTATCAAGGTATCTTTTTAAAAAACTTTCTCCAATCAGTGTGTGATGGCAGGAAAAGTCACAAAAAGTGTATAAAAATTTCCCAAAAGAAAATCCAAATATAATATTCATAAAAACAAAATTGTACTTTATTCCAATCCGACAGAACAAGAGGTTTTTCAAATAGAAGAAAAGTCCAGGTTCAATACAAAACAATAATTGTCCATAAAAAAATAAATTTGTTGGCCGTTTAAAAATTCAATTAAAAGAGGAAAATGGAAATCTTGCTACTCACAGTCCAGATAATGTAAAGACATTATCTGGACTGTGAGTAGCAAGATTTCCATTTTCCTCTTTTAATTGAATTTTTAAACGGCCAACAAATTTATTTTTTTATGGACAATTATTGTTTTGTATTGAACCTGGACTTTTCTTCTATTTGAAAAACCTCTTGTTCTGTCGGATTGGAATAAAGTACAATTTTGTTTTTATGAATATTATATTTGGATTTTCTTTTGGGAAATTTTTATACACTTTTTGTGACTTTTCCTGCCATCACACACTGATTGGAGAAAGTTTTTTAAAAGATACCTTGATAGGATTCATCTATTTCACTTCAACGTGAGTCTGGGTACGCCTATATTTGAGTGCCATGGTGTGAAAGATACTGCTATAGGAACGTGTGTCATTTATCCAGTGTGAGTTCGGGTACGCCTGTGTACATCAATCCATTTTAGATTAAGCCTCTATTTTATGGTTTATGGCAGTCTCCATATGAAAGATACCTTTATGGGCTTATCATTACCCTTTTTTTGATGTGAGTGGGGTACGTTAAACACGAGTGTCCCACGTAGTATTGGTGCCTTCCATTCTGTGCACATTTTTGATTTAAAACAATATCACACATTGTTTGTCATTATCTCCTCCTCTCCGCATATCTGCGAGTTATTAAACCAGAGCACTGAAGTTTACCGACAGCACCACTACGGAATAAAGAAACCTTGATAGGATTATAACTCTTCGTGCCAGTGTGAGTTGGGGTACGCTTTATTTTTCTGAAGAATACTTAATTTAAAGATACCTTTCAAGGAGTGCCCTCTACATCCTTTGTGTGAGTTTTGGGTACGCCTGTGTTTGATTAAATCACCATAATATACTGTCTGGTCACCTGGATGCTGTCAACATCACTATACTAAAAGATACCTTTATGGATACACCTACATTCACCTTATTGTGAGTGGGGTACGCAAGATAGCTGTGGAGCATCTTTCTCACTACAATTTTTCTTCATTTGTCTGTCATTATTGGATTGTTAGCAATACTACACATTGTATGCTATTTTTTCTTCCACATGTTTGAATAATTACGGTACAATACAACCGGACGAGATTACAATACAAGGAGGGAACCAATCCTGAGGCCATCCATCTCAAAAAAGGAACGTATTGTACAAATTATCCATTTCTTTAAGCGCCTAGGACACAATCTGGTGTCTATCTGTTGTGTTAGATATCTGTGTTTTATAAATGTGGTGACATTTATTTTGACATCAGAAGTGTACAGGCGGCTCTGCGTCCAGGGAACCTGCTTGACTTTTTCTAGACTTTTGAATTGGATCATGATCCGAGGCACCAACAGGCTAAAGCTTTGACTGTTCCCAGGATGCACCACCACCTCTATAGCCCTGCCTGCAGGCACTGGAGCTCAGTTTGTAAGTTGGTGCCTGCAGTGCAGGTCACTAACGGGTGAAAAGAGCTTTTTAGAAACCTTCAAGGGCCACAGCACTTTGTCTTTATGACATGCTGTGCTGCGGCTCCATCACCTTCCTCTACGGCGCTGCATACTCCCGCGGCCGGGTTCCCGGGTACTTGCAGCGGAGATGCACCGGTTTTCAGGCACACTACCGCTGCCACTTTCCAGGATCGCATGGCTGCTCAACGGGGAGGAGGTAAGAGGGTCCCCCAGTTGGGACCCACGGGTAAATAGCGATCCGGTCGCGGTCCCAGGAGATGGACCGCGCCGCTGGCGTGGACACTGTGCCGCACAGGGACCCTGCAATATCCACCATGGCAAGGAGCACAGGTCGGATTTACTAAAATCCGTTTTTCATAGGCTCCGCAGTACCTGGTGGTGAGGACCAGCATAGGGGGTAAGGCGCTGACCTGTAGCCCCTCCCTCAGCTCCGGGCGCCATCTACTGCTGGTGTTTCCGCCCTGGAGCTGCATTTCTCTCTCCCTTACTCCCTGAAGAGATTTTGGCGTCATCTTCACTACTAGCTGGACTGATCTCTGGGACTGCAGGGCACTGTCTCCTCTGTAAACCCGCCTGTCTCCTCAGCGCATTTACAGCACACTTAAGTATTCTACATGTCATTTTAGACAGTGTTAGTTAAGAACAAGTGTATTGCTATCTGAATATTTAGTATAAGTATTCTGTGATATACATCCAGTAGTTACTGTGCATTGTTATATCTGTATACATACATACATATCTACGTAGCTTTACTAGTCCAGTGCAGTTTTATTGTCTATCTGTATTAACTTCTGCATTGTACCTGTGACTGAGTGTGCCTGTAGCTGCTGTGTGGATTCCATTCTTGTGTATCACACATATTGCTATCACTATATTCTGTACTCTGGGGGGCCAAGTGCATCAGGGTCTCATATAATAATAGTGCTACACGGGATATACTGTTTTGTAATTTTCACTGTGTTTTTCAGACACCTCACACCGCTTAAATCCTCTTTGTGTTCTGTATTTACTGTCACATAACATGGGGTTGTTTGCAGGTTTTGTATTTGTCTGGCTATATTGTACTGTTACGCCCGAAGGGGACATTGCTTGTAATGTATGCTGCACAGGGCGGGAAATCCGAAGACACTCCTGCATCATGCAGTGCTGGCTTCACGAATTTACCTGAGGGAGAAGTTTCAGCTGAGGGTTCAGGCCCTGGGTGCTAGATTCTTTCAAGTCAGCCCGCAGCACCTGTGGCCATTCAGGACCCACCTTGGGCAGCGTTTTCAAGTATGCTAACTGCGCTTGTAACACGCCTTACGCCCTCTGTGGGACCTCCTGTGCCATTACAGCCTCATATTGTCCCTGTAGTTAGTCCGCCCTGGGCGGATACTCTGTCTAACCAGTTACAACAATTAAATCAATCTTTGGTTAAACAAAAGTGTACCCCACGCCCTTCTGGGGCCAAGGGGTCATCTAAGCGGGCCATTTCTTCCTCACAGTCCACTCATATTTTGGATAATTCGTCCGATGAGGATGGAGAATATACTGATCTGTCAGACACTGATACAGTTACTTCTGATGAGGAATCTACAACCCAGGTTGATGTTCCTTACCTAGTGGAGGCTATCAAGTTGATTCTCCAGATTGATGATTAGATTGAGCCTCCTGCTACGTCTCAGAAACCTGATTTGCTAAAGTAGTTTTACCACATTCTGACCTTTTAATTGACAAACGTCAGGAATCCTGGTCGTCTCCAGGAAATAAATTTTCCCTGTCTAAAAAGATGCTAGCTCATTATACTATTCCGGCGGAATTAAGTAACAAGTGGGAAACTCCACCGTCGGGTGACTCTCATGTCGCCTGTCTCGTGGTGTCCTCTACTCTACCTGTTACCACCGTCACCTCATTGAAGGAACCGACGAATAAGCGCGTGGAGGGATGCCTGAAGTCTATTTACACTCTTACCGGTGCAGTACATAGACCCACTATGGCGGCCCCTTGGGCTGCAAAATGAATTGAAGCATGGGTTCAGGCAATAGAGGATGAGCTACCTCAGGAATTATCTGTCGTATATTACCACAGACTCCCACTATATTCAGGAGGCGGCCTCTGATGCAGGTGTAATGGCGGCCAAGGCGTCTACTACGTCTATCCTGGCTCGCCGGATTCTGTGATTGAGGTCCTGGAAGGTGGACCTGGACTCTAAGAAGACCTTGGAGGTGCTTCCTTTTAAGAGAGACATACTATTTGGGGAGGATCTGAACAAGATTGTGACTGACTTGGCGACGGCCAAGACTGCGTTTCACCCAAGTACTAATCCCTCTGCTCCGAAGGTTAAGAGTACCACTTTTCGTTCCTTTCATCCTCCAGGCAAAGCAATAGGTCAGGCGTACCCGAGACAGTCTCGTGCTTCCAAAACCACTAATCCCAAATCTAAACAATCTTATGCTGCCCATCAGCCTGCTTCCAAACAAGACAAGCCTTCTGCATGATGGGGCGGGCCTTCCTCTGGGGGACCCCAGGGTGGGAGGCCGACTTCTGCAGTTCGCCCAGGCCTGGTTAAAGACCTCTTCAGACGCCTGGGTGCGGGGAGTTGTCTCTCACGGTTACGCAATCTCTTTCATAAGACGTCTCCCTCGCCAGTTTTGCACGACAGTTATCTCTTTGGATCCGTCGAAAGCGCAAACTCTAGACTTGGTTGTATAATCTGTACACGGATACCGGTGTACCCCTGTATCCCTGTAATCTGTACTCCTGCGTATCAGTGGGTTGAATTTTGGATACTCTCTTTTCAACCATCTATCCAGGGACGCCTGTGGATTTGTACACATGCCTTTTTGTCTGTTGTTTGGCAGACATTACGTTTTGGTGAGAGACCAATCTTAACCCATACCTGTTTTGTACTGTTTTAACCTTATTAAATTGTGATGTGAAAAATTTATGCCTACTGCAAAATATTTAAATAATATGATTGCGTTATTGTCTGCAAATCTTGTAGACCATTTATTCTAGTAAGAGTCTACAACTTCCAGAAATAGAAGGTTCATTAGTGGACTAATCGGTATTACACTATTGGAGTTTCTTTTTCTTCGCTTTATGTATGATACCGGGAAAATATTCAAGAGAAACACCTGATGGACAATTGGGACCAGTAATATCAACATATCTCCTGTATGGTGAATTTTGGTGAACATTTATATGCAGCGCCTGGAAACGGTGTGTTTTTTGTTTGTGAATTATTGGTGGAGGTGATTGGTGATACTGTACCTCGTTCACTGGGGCTAGGCTGCTTATACATATGCGCGCTGGGTTAGGATAATTCCTTTGTATACAATTTTCGGGGTGGATTTGGATACCTAGATTTCAAAGGTTGCTGCGGGAAAATCCACATTTCTCATCTCTATGGCCCCGCCGGCTAGACGTTCCTACACAGGGCCATCTACTCAGTCCTTTTGGTCTAACAGATTTCGATCTAGGGCCAGAGGTAAGACAAGAAAATCAGCAATCGCCGGTTTCCAGAATCCGAGCACTGGTTCAGCTTCCACTAAGGCCTCAGCATGACGGTGCACACCCACCCCGAGGGGATCTCGAGGTGGGTGCTCGGCTGCGTCACTTCAGCTGCATCTGGGAAAGTTCCTGCCAAGATACCTGGGTAAGGGATCTCATTTCTCAGGGCTACAAGCTAGAGTTCGACGGTGATCCTCCCCAACAATTTTTCAGATCAAGCTTACTAGCTTTGGAGGATACACGTGTTACGCTGCAACAGGCCATCCTAAAGTTGGTCCAGTCGCAGGTCATTGTTCCAGTGCTACTACAACAACAAGGAAAGGGTTATTTCTCCAACCTGTTTGTAGTACCGAAACCAGACGGTTCGGTAAGGCCCATTCTGAATCTGAAATCTCTGAACCTTTTACCTAAAGGTTTTCAAGATGGAAGCCTTGCGAGCAGTGATTGTGGGCCTGGAAGAGCAGGATTTCATGGTCTCCCTGGATATCAAGGACGCCTATCACCATATACTGATTTGGCCCCCTCATCAGGCTTACCTGAGGTTTGCCCTGCTGAGCGATCACTACCAGTTCCAGGTGCTGCCCTTTGGCCTGTCCACAGCTCCGATGGTATTCACGAAGGTGATGGCGGAAATGATGTTCCAGCTCAGGGTCCAGGGGGTCAATATTGTCCGTTACCTGGGCGATCTGATTAAAACAAAATCCAGGGAACATTTATTGCTCCATATAGACCGCACTGTCCAACTTCTGTCACACCATGGGTGGATCCTCCATTTACAGAAGTCCCTCCTGGAGCCATCTCAGCTGCTCCTGTTCCTGGGAATGCTACTGAATACTGTGGACCAGAAAGTGTTCCTCCCAGAGGACAGAGCGCGAACACTTTAGAAGATGGTCCACAGGGTTCTCCGGCCTACTCGGATATCCATCTTTGTATAAGATTGTTGGGGAAAATGGTGGCCTCGTACGAGGCGATCCAGTATGGAAGGTTCCATGCCAGGACATCTCCATTGGATCTCCTGAGCAAGTGGTCTGGATTACATCTTCAGATGCACTGGATTATACAGATGTCACCTCAGGCCAGGATTTCCCTCCTGTGGTGGCTGCAGTCTTCCAACCTCCTGGAAGGCTGAAATTTCGGGATTCAGGATTGGATCCTTCTCACGACGGATGAGAGGATGGGGAGCTGTCACCCATGGGGCTCAGTTCCAGGGCAGGTGGTCTGCCCATGAAGCCCTACTTCCAATCAACATTCTTGATTTGGGTGATCTACAATGCTCTGATTCAGGCTCTCCTCTGCTCAGGGATCATTCGATGCAAGTACAGTCGGACAACACCACGGTTGTGGCGTACATTAATCGACAAGGAGGGACAAAAAGCAGGGCCTGCATGCGAAAGGTGTCAAGGATACTCCTCTGGGCAAAAAGAAATGCAAGAGCACTGTCTGCAGTCTTCATTCCGAGAGTAGACAACTGGGAGGCAGACTTCCTCAGTCATCACGATCTCCACACGGGAGAGTGGGGGCTTCACCATCTGGTGTTTCAGCAAATCATCGACCGGTGGAGCTGCCCACAGATAGAAAATGATGGCTTCTCGACTCAACAAGAAGCTTTGTTGCTATTGCTTATGAACCAGGGACCCTCAGGCGAGGGCAGTAGATGCACTGACATCACCTTGGCCTTACTGGCTGGTCTACCTGTTTCCTCAGATTCCATTGATCCCAAGGGTGCTCAAGAGAATCAGGCATCAAGGAGTTCAGGCAATTTTTATTGCCCCAGAGAGCTTGGTACGCAGATCTCCTGGCCTCTGCCACTAAGAAGAGATCTTCTTCAACAAGGGCCGTTCATCTACCCGGACTTACAGCGACTTTGTTTGATGGCATGGAAGTTGAGCGGAACATACTAGCTCACAAGGGCCTTTCCAAGAAGGTTATTGCTACCATGGTCCAGGCAAGGAAACCTGTGACGTCAAACCACTATCCTCATATCTGGAGGAGATATGTCTCTTGGTGCGAGAAACGCACGTATCCACCTGTGGAGTTCTACTTGGGGCCTTTCCTCAGTTTCTTGCAGGCTGGTGTGGATAAGGACTTGCGTCTGGGTTCCATTAAGGTCCAGATTTAAGCTCTCTCAATTTTCTTCCAGAAGAAATTGGCAGTTTTGCCAGAAGTTCAGACCTTCTTGCAAGGGGGGCTTCACATACAACCTCCGTTTGTGCCGCCCACAGCACCTTGGGATTTGAATGTGGTGTTGAAATGTCTACAGTACTCCTGGTTTGAACCTCTGATGATGGCAGAAGACAAGTACCTCACGTGGAAGACGGTGATGTTATTGGCTCTGGCTTCTGCTAGGCGTGTCTCAGAATTAGAGGCTTTACCGTGTAAAAGTCCATACTTAGTCTTTTATGAGGACCGAGCGGAGCTCAGGACTAGGTAGCAGTTCCTGCCGAAGGTCGTCTCGGCGTTCCATTTGAATCAACCTATTGTGGTCCCATCCGGTTCTGGCACTTCTGAAGATCTATATCAAGAGGACGGCTCGGATCAGAAAGACTGATTCCTTGTTTGTGCTATATGATGCGCAGAAAAAGGGTTGCCCTGCTTCAAAGCAGTCCATTGCTCGTTGGCTTAGGCTTACTATCCAACAGGCCTATGTGTCGGCAGCCTTACCTGTTCCACAGTCTCTGAAGGCCCACTCTACAAGGTCGGTGGGGTTTTCCTGGGCGGCTGCCCGTGGAGTCCCGGCCCTGCAACTGTGCCGAGCTGCTACCTGGTCGGGGAAGAACACCTTTGTGAAGTTCTACAGGTTTGATACCCTGGTGAAAGAGGATACCCAGTTTGGGTAGGCAATGCAGCAGACGTCTCCACACATTCCTGCCCGTTCTGGAAGCTTTGGGACATCCCCATCATACTAGTTTCCCCCAATATCCCTTATGGATGCTAGAGAAAAAAGGATTTTAATTACCTACTGATAAATCCTTTTCTCGTAGTCCATAAGGAATATTGGGCGCCCGCCTCAGTGCGTGGACTTGTCTGCAGGTTGTCTCTTTATGGTTACCTGTTCAGCTGTTGCTGTTTGGTTACCAGCTGTTGCTGGTAGTTTTTATATTCGTGGTGTGCTGGTGTGTAAATCTCACCACTTTTTTGTTATGTTCCTTCTCTCAAGTATGTCCTTTCTCCTTCGGGCACTGTTTTACCTATAACTGCCTGTGGGAGGGGGCATAGATGGGAGGAGCCAGCACATCCAGTTGAAGAAATTTAAAATGCACTGGCTCCTTTGGACCCTGTCTATATCCTCATCCATACTAGTTTCCCTCAGTATTCCTTCTGGACTACGAGAAAAGGATTTACCGGTAGGTAATTAAAATCCTATTTTTACAGTCTTTGTCTCATGGATTTTTGATTAATGTGCAGACTTGTGCCCTTACAATTTTGGAAGTCTTAAAGTGCTTTTGCATGAAATAATTTTAAGTTTTCTTTTTAGCCGGCCCAGGACCCATGAACACTCGTAAACGTCTCGGTTCCCGCAACACTGAGAACGGAGTATACGTAGGACCCCCCCAGACCCAGGTCCTGCCCTCCCAAACCTCCTCAGAAACTTCATCTCCCCCTGTTCTTGCCCCACCGATTGACGTCATGTCTTGCCGGGATCGTACTGCTGAGTTCATGTCTGCTTGCAAGTCTTTGCGTGGACGGCAGGTCAGTGTGGTAGAAAGTCACAAAATGGGGAACGTGGTTAAAGGCACTGGAGTAGATTTGCTAGTACTGTTTGTGAATACTACCTTCACTTGAAAAAAGTGGAACTAATGGCTAGAAATTAGGATATGTATCTTGAAATGCTGTCTAATAGGCCCTACACACTTGGCGATATCGTTCATATCTTTCAGTGTGTATGCACCCACGATGAACGATGCTCAGCCCCTCACTCGTTTATCGTTGGTGCCGGCTCATTGATGCTTGCATGCCAATATGGACAATATCGTTCATATTAGCATGCAGGGCTATGGGGCCGGGTGACTGGGGAAGTGAAGAGACTTCACTCCCCCTTTCACCCCCCAACGGGTCGTTTTTCGGCCGTATGTGTCGTCCATCGGCCGTCGGGCACCTTGGCGGCCTGTGTGTAGGGCCCTTAAGAGGCATCTAACTATGTACGTGAACTTGATAAATTGTTGTTTTATACTGAATTATATGCGGTGAATGGAATGCAGGAAAATTATTTGGAATATCTTCCTCCCTCCACAGAAATATGGCCGCTTACAGTGGCAATTTGCTGAGTATACATATCTTTTGAGGATAGTCATTGATGGAATCAACTTGTGAAATCTTTTGAGAATCCTTTTTGTACAGTTCACCATTTTCTATACTATAACAAAATATTTATGTTGTAGTTACATTGTAAAGGTGGGAACACACTAGTAGATATATCTGCAGATCAATTGATCTGCAGATATATCTATGGACGGATCGAGCAGTGTGTTCAGCATACACACTGCTCGATCCGTCGGGGACTGACGTCATGAACTGGGCGGGCGTGTACACACGCCCGCCCAGTTCACCTGTCAATCACCGCCGGCCGCCGCAGCATGTGTGCGGTCGGCCGACCGCCCCGTACACACACAGCGACGCGCCAATATATCGGTAGATATATTGGCCGTCGGCTGTGCTGCGCGGCCGACGCGATACGTCTGTGAACGACGGAGTTGACAGACGTATCGGCCGTACACACTGGCCAACGGTCCCGCGATATATTGGCCGCTCAGGAGAACGGCCGATATATCGACCAGTGTGTATGGGCCTTAAGATTGTAGAAAGATTGATTGTTGGAGATTGTAACCCCGGCTAGGGGGTATTAGTAAAAAAGTGACATATTGAGAACAATGGAAGTCATTCCGAGTTGATCGCTCGCTAGGTACTTTTTGCAGCGCTGCGATCAGATAGTCGCCGCCTATGTGGGAGTGTATTTTCGCTTTGCAAGTGTGCGATCGCATGTGCAGCGGAGCGGTACAAAAAAGTTTTGTGCAGTTTCTGAGTTGCCGAGAACTTACTCAGCCGCTGCGATCACTTCAGCCTATTCGGGGCCGGAATTTACGTCAGACACCCGCCCTGCAAACGCTTGTACACGCCTGCGTTTTCCCAACCACTCCCAGAAAACGGTCAGTTGCCACCCACAAACTCCTCCTTCCTGTCAATTTCCTTGCGATTGGTTGTGTGAATGGATTCTTTGTTAAATCCATCGCTCAGCAACGATCCGCTTTGTACCCGTATGACGCGCATGCGCAGTTTTGCTGAATTTTGACCTGATCGCATCGCAGCGGAAAAACCTTGCATGCGGTCAGGTCGGAATGACCCCCAATGTGCTGGAAATGTATCTCTGCTCATCCCACTGTATGCTTTGATTTACAGAATGGAGTTCAGCTGTCCAATCCCACTCTCAATGCTGTGAAACAGAGAAGTGAATTCACTCTTATGGCTAAGTAAGGCACTCCTTTGTTTCTTTATTTTTCTTACTTTTGTTTCTACTGGCCTGCTCTGATTTTCAACCTTAATCTTTGTATAGTACTGTGTTACATGAGTCTTTTGTATTTCTTCCACTTTCAGTTTCTATTCTGTCAACATAACCACTACTTATTTTCTTCTTTTTGTTTTCTCTTCCTCTCATGTTAACCTGATTTTTTAAATACACAGTTCCCATTTGTAAATTAATTTGGAATATACTTTACACTATTATTATCCTTGATTTGTATGGCGCCACAAGGGTTCCGCAGCGCCCAATTACAGAGTACATAAACAAATAATCAAACAGGAAAATAGCAACTTACAGTTAATGACAGTATAGGACAAGTACAGGGTAAATAAACATAGTTACATCAGCAGATGACACTGGAATAAGTATCAGGTGGCAGAAGACTGATGGATTTGGTGCAGTTGAAGATTATTAAAGTAAGAAAGGATAAGCACATGGGGGAAGAGGGCCCTGCTCGTGAGAGCTTACATTCTAAAGGGGAGGGGTAGACAGACAGGTGTGACACAGATGGGGTACATAGAGAGCGTAGAACAGAGGGTTAGGATGAGATTTGGCTGGGTTTGGTGAAGAAGTGGGTCTTGAGAGCCCGTTTGAAGTTTTGTAGAGAGGTGGAGAGTCTGAGGGGGAGAGGTAGGGAATTCCAGAGAAGTGGTGCAGCACGTGAAAAATCTTGGAGGTAGGAGTGGGAGGAAGTAATCCGTAGGTAGGAGAGTTGGTGTGCATTAGCAGAGTGAAGAGGACGGGTGGGAGTGTAAAGGGAGATAAGGTCAGAGATGTAGATGGGAGAGGAGTGGGTGAGGGCTTTGTAAGCGAGTGTGAGAAGCTTGAAATGGATTCTGAAAGGGAAGGGGTGCCAGTGAAGGTCTAGTAAGAGAGGAGAGGTGGACGTAGTGCGTTTGGTGAGGAAGATGAGCCGGGCAGCAGCATTGAGGATAGATTGGAGTGGAGAGAGGTATCTGTCAGGAATGCCAATCAGGAGCAGATTACAGTAGTCCAGTCTGGAGATGACCAGTGAGTGGGATAAGAGTCTTAGTAGCATCCTGGGTCAGAAAGGGTCTGATCCTGGAAATATTTTTTAGATGAAAATGGCAGGTTTGTGAGAGGTGCTGAATGTGTGGTTTGAAGGAGAGGGAGGTGTCAAGGATTACTCCAAGACAGCGTACTTGGGGGCTAGAGGAGATAGTAGTGCCATCAATAGATAATGAGATTGTAGGAGGTGAGGTTATGCGGGAGGGAGGGAAGATGATCAGCTCGGTCTTAGACATGTTAAGTTTAAGAAAGCGCTGGGACATCCAGGAAGAGGTAGCAGAGAGACAGTTGGAGATACTAGTGAGGAGAGCAGGGGAGAGGTCTGGAGAGGAAAGATAGATTTGGGTGTCATCAGCATAGAGATTATATTGGAAACCAAAAGAACTAATGAGCTTACCTAGTGAGGACGTATAGAGAGAGAAGAGAAGAGGACCAAGGACAGAACCTTGGGGTACCCCTACAGTTAGTGGAAGTGAGGGGGAGGTGGAGTCATGAGAGGAGACAGAGAAAGAACGGTCAGAAAGGTAGGAGGACAGCCAAGAGAGGGCATTGTCACGCAGACCAATGGAGTAAAGGATTTGCAGTAGGAGAGGATGGTCCACAGTGTCAAAAGCAGCAGAGAGATCAAGTAGAATAAGTATAGAGTAGTGTCCCTTAGATTTAGCAGCATTGAGGTCATTGCATACTTTTGTAAGGGCAGTTTCAGTGGAGTGGAGAGGGCGGAAGCCAGACTGGAATGGGTCAAGCAGTGAGTGTGAGGAAAGAAAGGAAGTAAGGCGGTTGTAGACAATACGCTCAAGGAGTTTGGAGGCAAAAGGGAGGAGAGAGATGGGACTAGGATTAGATAACCTTATTGTGTTTGGCTTTCTACAACTGTACCACTGGGATGTCCCTAGTTCAGTGATGGCTAACTTTGACACTCCAGCTGTTGTTGAACTACACATCCCAGCATTCCCTGCTACAGTTTTGCTATTTGGCCATGCTAAAACTGATGCAGGGCATGCTGGGATGTGTAGTTCAACAACAGCTGGAGTGTCAAGGTTAGCCATCATTGCCCTAGTTTATTGGCCAATCATCAGAGCAACAGATTTTTAGGGCACCTATATTGTATAGTCAGTGATAGTCTCACTTCTATGATTATGAATGAAAGATAATGATAGTGACGGCAGGGATGTGTGTGACAGGGCATGGAGGAAAAGTAAAACGCCACAGACTTACAGATAGTGGAAGGAGCAGGGTTCCCTGTAGTTACACGGATCAGTAATTAGAGGCTCTTGTAAATCTTATGTCAGGAAACAAAGTTCACACATCCAACTTGTTTTACTTGGTACTCTCTGTTCTGCAGACGCATCGGGAAGGATCTTAGCAACACATTTAGCAAACTGGAAAAGTTGACGATACGTAAGTCTGTAAAATGCAGAAATGCTTCAGATATGAGTGTGTATGTGTGCATGCTTAGGTACATGTATAATAAAATGTGTATGTGTGTATGTGTATGTGTATGTATATATGTATGTATATATATATATATATATATATATATATATATATATATATATATATATATATATATATATATATATATATATATAAAGAAATTGGAGCACTCACCAGTCTCAATACTCAAATATGCACCAGATTTATTAGTATTGACAGCATAATTCAGCTGTGCCTCACAGCCTATGTGGTAACAAGTGTACCTTCCAGCATACAGGGTATCTCAAACGTTTTCGGTCCTTGCAGACCATCATCAGGAGATATTCAATAATATTCAAGGAAAGCTGTCTTAACCATCCAATCATCCATCTGCAGCATATCTGGCCATGCCTCACCGGCTCCTTAAATACCCTAAAATTCAAAAATTCGCGCCAATACGGCGTCATAGTGACCTCATTGTGTGGGCGGAGCCACCCAAACCACACTAAACTGTCACCACTACGTATAAATCAAAATATATTAGACCTTACCCTTTATGCCCTACAGATAGCGTTTTCGCCAACATCTAGTCACATCACAATCAGGACACATATTACCCATTGTGTTTACCTTTACCTACGGGTGGATTTAACCCACCGCCAGAGACCGCATTGCTGCTTCCTGGGTTCCGTGAACCGCAACACGTGACAACAGGTCACGTGATAGCGGAAATGACGTTCCGCTCTCGGTTACTAGGTAACCGGAGGACGCTGTACTATTACAAAGGGCCTGTAAGTCGCTATGTATCACAGCTAAACACTTACTAACGGGAGTAACAAACTATAATCAATTCCTAAGCAGCCACAAACGCAATTAATCCATCAAAGCTATAAATGTACAGGCATTAATGGTTGCTTAACAACCATATTGATGGATCATACCTAGATCTCACAGCACGTCACGTAATAACGGAAGTGACGAGCTACATTCAGCTGCTAAGCAACCATCAAAACAATATACCTGTCAGAGCTTAGGGTATACAGACACTATTGGTCACTTAGCAACCATACCAATAGATGCATTATAGCAACCTTGAAAAAGGCTACTATCAAATTGTACGTATATCTTATTCATTTATTAAAGGGGCAAAAACATAATTATTCAATAATTAAAAGGGCATATATTTTATTCATTTATTAAAGGGGCAAGGGCATAATTATTTAATAATTAAAAGGGGAAAGGAGCCGGTGAAGCATCGCGGACAACATGACACACAAATACAAACAAATACTTAACCACTAAGCAAAATCTTAAGCTAAAGATTTATATCATCAGATGAAAGACTATATCTATCCACCTGTGGCTTATCCAAAGCCTAATATATATCTTTAGTTTAATACTATAGAAATTACATTAATATTTTTTCTTTATTTCATTTTATTACTTTTTTTCTTTTTTCTCAAAAAGTGTTATTTAAAATTATTATTTAGAAGTGCATTGGTCCTATAAAAATTATCTCAAGAACACCCCTAATGGGTTGTTTTCGTTAAGTCCATGCGGGGCCAGTGTCCCCAACCTAAAAATCCATCTGGCTTCCAGTTTCTTTAGGATCATAGCTCGATCACCACCTCGTATAGGGTCTGGTACCCAATCGATCAATCTGCATCTAAGTGCGGAAACTTGATGGCCTGCTGTCAAGAAATGTTGGGCCACAGGTTTATCTGTCCGTCCTGAGATCACTGCCTGATGAATAGAGCTCCTGTGGTTCGCCATTCGTTCTCTAAAGCTGCAAGTGGTCATTCCAACGTAAGCTAAGCCACAGGGGCATAAGAGCATGTAAACTACAAAACTCATTCTGCAGTGCAATTTATAGCGAATCTGGATTAGGCTTCCAGTATGTGGATGTGGAAATGTGCTCCCAGGCAGTAATGATCGACACGTTACGCATCCCGCACATTTAAAGCATCCAGGTTTTCTAGAATTTAGCCAAGTGCTGTCTTCACGTGGTAGGAAGGTCCCGGCTGCATCAGAATCTGCTTTAGGTTCCTACCACGCCGGTAGGCCATCATTGGTAATTTATTCATAGTACCCTTAAACTTTGGCTCAGATTGAATAATCGGCCAGTGTTTTTTGATGGTTTTAGCAATCACGGGAGACCTATCGTCATATTGCGTTACAAAGATCATTCGTCCTTGTTGACGATCTCGTTTCTGAGTCAGTCTCATCCGTGCTTTATTTAGACAGCCTTCTATGAGGCTGTCTAAATAAAGCACGGATGAGACTGACTCAGAAACGAGATCGTCAACAAGGACGAATGATCTTTGTAACGCAATATGACGATAGGTCTCCCGTGATTGCTAAAACCATCAAAAAACACTGGCCGATTATTCAATCTGAGCCAAAGTTTAAGGGTACTATGAATAAATTACCAATGATGGCCTACCGGCGTGGTAGGAACCTAAAGCAGATTCTGATGCAGCCGGGACGATCCTTCGTACCACGTGAAGACAGCACTTGGCTAAATTCTAGAAAACCTGGATGCTTTAAATGTGCGGGATGCGTAACGTGTCGATCATTACTGCCTGGGAGCACATTTCCACATCCACATACTGGAAGCCTAATCCAGATTCGCTATAAATTGCACTGCAGAATGAGTTTTGTAGTTTACATGCTCTTATGCCCCTGTGGCTTAGCTTACGTTGGAATGACCACTTGCAGCTTTAGAGAACGAATGGCGAACCACAGGAGCTCTATTCATCAGGCAGTGATCTCAGGACGGACAGATAAACCTGTGGCCCAACATTTCTTGACAGCAGGCCATCAAGTTTCCGCACTTAGATGCAGATTGATCGATTGGGTACCAGACCCTATACGAGGTGGTGATCGAGCTATGATCCTAAAGAAACTGGAAGCCAGATGGATTTTTAGGTTGGGGACACTGGCCCCGCATGGACTTAACGAAAACAACCCATTAGGGGTGTTCTTGAGATAATTTTTATAGGACCAATGCACTTCTAAATAATAATTTTAAATAACACTTTTTGAGAAAAAAGAAAAAAAGTAATAAAATGAAATAAAGAAAAAATATTAATGTAATTTCTATAGTATTAAACTAAAGATATATATTAGGCTTTGGATAAGCCACAGGTGGATAGATATAGTCTTTCATCTGATGATATAAATCTTTAGCTTAAGATTTTGCTTAGTGGTTAAGTATTTGTTTGTATTTGTGTGTCATGTTGTCCGCGATGCTTCACCGGCTCCTTTCCCCTTTTAATTATTAAATAATTATGCCCTTGCCCCTTTAATAAATGAATAAAATATATGCCCTTTTAATTATTGAATAATTATGTTTTTGCCCCTTTAATAAATGAATAAGATATACGTACAATTTGATAGTAGCCTTTTTCAAGGTTGCTATAATGCATCTATTGGTATGGTTGCTAAGTGACCAATAGTGTCTGTATACCCTAAGCTCTGACAGGTATATTGTTTTGATGGTTGCTTAGCAGCTGAATGTAGCTCGTCACTTCCGTTATTACGTGACGTGCTGTGAGATCTAGGTATGATCCATCAATATGGTTGTTAAGCAACCATTAATGCCTGTACATTTATAGCTTTGATGGGGGCCTTCTTCCTCAGCACACCAGCGCCATTTTCTCTTCACAGCTCCGCTGGAAGCAGCTCCCCAGGCTCTCCCCTGCAGTATCCAGGTACAAGACGGGTTAAAAAGAGAGGGGGGGCACATAAATTTAGGCGCAAACAATACAAAAAAAGCAGCTATTGGGTAAATCACTTATTAGCAGTGTAAATCCCTGTGTTATATAGCGCTGTGGTGTGTGCTGGCATACTCTCTCTCTGTCTCCCCAAAGGACTTTGTGGGGTCCTGTCCTCAGTCTGAGCATTCCCTGTGTGTGTGCGGTGTGTCGGTACGGCTGTGTCGACATGTTTGATGAGGACGGTTATGTGGAGGCGGAGCAAGGGCAGATAAGTGTGGTATCGCCCCCGTCGGGGCCGACACCTGATTGGATGGATATGTGGAAGGTCTTAAATGACAATGTAAACTCCTTACATAAAAGGTTTGATGACGCTGCAGCCTTGGGACAGCCGGGGTCTCAGCCCGCGCCTGCCCAGGCGACTCAGAAACCGTCAGGGGCTCATAAACGCCCTCTATCTCAGATGGTTGACACAGATGCCGACATGGAGTCCGACTCCAGTGTCGACGATGATGAGGCACATTTACAGTCTAAAATGACCAAGGCCATCCGATACATGATTATTGCAATGAAAGATCTATTACACATTTCTGAGAGTAACCCGGTTAATACCAAGAGGGTTTATATGTTTGGGGAGAAAAAGCAGCCAGTGACTTTTCCCCCATCTGATGAATTAAATGAATTGTGTGAAGAAGCGTGGAGTTCCCCTGATAAGAAATTAGTGATTTCTAAGAGGTTACTGATGGCGTACCCTTTCCCGCCAACGGACAGGTTACGTTTGGAAACATCCCCTAGGGTGGACAAGGCGCTGACACGCTTATCTAAAAAGGTGGCCCTGCCGTCTCAGGATACGGCCGCCCTAAAGGAGCCTGCGGATAGAAAGCAGGAAGCTATCCTGAAGTCAGTGTATACACACTCTGGTACTCTACTGAGACCTGCTATTGCTTCAGCCTGGATGTGTAGTGCTGTAGCAGCGTGGACAGATACTCTGTTAGACGATATAGATTCCCTCGACAGAGATACTGTTTTGCTAACCCTGGGCCATATCAAAGACGTCGTCTTATATATGCAAGATGCTCAGAGGGACATTTGCCTGCTGGGCTCTAGAATTAATGCTATGTCCATTTCTGCCAGGAGGGTCTTATGGACTCGGCAAGGGACAGGAGATGCTGATTCTAAAAATCACATGGAGGTTTTGCCTTATAAGGGTGAGGAATTGTTTGGGGACGGTCTGTCGGACCTCGTGTCTACAGCGACAGCTGGAAAGTCCACTTTCTTGCCTCAGGTTTCCTCACAGCCTAAGAAAGCACCGTATTATCAAATGCAGTCCTTTCGTTCCCAAAAAGGCAAGAGGGTCAGGGGTGCATCCTTTCTTGCCAGAGGCAGGGGTAGAGGTAAGAAGCTGCACCATGCAGCCAGTTCCCAGGAACAAAAGTCCTCCCCTGCTTCCACTAAGTCCACCGCATGACGTTGGGGCTCCACAGGCGGAGCCAGGTGCGGTGGGGGCGCGTCTCCGAAACTTCAGCAGCCAGTGGGTTCGCTCACAGGTGGATCTCTGGGCTATACAAATTGTATCTCAGGGATACAAGCTGGAATTCGAAGCGACTTCCCCCCGCCTGTTACCTCAAATCAGCCTTGCCAGCTTCCCACATGGAAAGGGAGGTAGTGCTGGCGGCAATTCACAAGCTGTACCTCCAGCAAGTGATTGTCAGGGTCCTCCTCCTTCAACAGGGAAGGGGTTACTATTCCACAATGTTTGTGGTACCGAAACCGGACGGTTCGGTGAGACCCATTCTGAATTTAAAGTCCTTGAACGCTTATATAAAGAAATTCAAGTTAAAAATGGAATCGCTCAGAGCGGTTATTGCAAGCCTGGAAGAGGGGGATTTTATGGTGTCGCTGGACATCAAAGATGCTTACTTGCATGTCCCCATTTACCCACCTCACCAGGAGTACCTCAGATTTGTGGTACAGGACTGTCATTACCAATTCCAGACGTTGCCGTTTGGCCTGTCCACGGCACAGAGAATATTTACCAAGGTAATGGCCGAAATGATGATACTCCTTCGGCAGAAGGGAGTTATAATTATCCCGTACTTGGACGATCTCCTTATAAAGGCGAGGTCCAGGGAGCAGTTGTTGATCAGCGTAACACTCTCTCAGGAAGTGTTACTACAGCACGGCTGGATTCTGAATGTTCCAAAGTCGCAGCTGATTCCTACGACGCGTCTGCTTTTCCTGGGCATGATTCTGGACACAGAACAGAAGAAGGTGTTTCTCCTGGTGGAGAAGGCCCAGGAATTAGCATCTGTGGTCAGGGACCTCCTGAAACCAAAACAGGTATCGGTGCATCACTGCACGCGAGTCCTGGGAAAGATGGTGGCTTCATACGAAGCCATTCCCTTCGGCAGGTTCCATGCAAGGATCTTTCAGTGGGATCTGTTGGACAAGTGGTCCGGATCGCATCTTCAGATGCATCGGCTGATCACCCTGTCCCCAAGGGCCAGGGTGTCTCTTCTGTGGTGGCTGCAGAGTGCTCACCTTCTCGAGGGCCGCAGGTTCGGCATACAGGACTGGGTCCTGGTGACCACGGATGCAAGCCTCCGAGGATGGGGGGCAGTCACTCAGGGAAGAAACTTCCAAGGGCTGTGGTCAAGTCTGGAGACTTCTCTACACATAAATATACTGGAACTAAGGGCCATTTACAACGCCCTGAGTTAAGCAGAGCCCCTGCTTCGAAACCGGCCAGTGCTGATTCAGTCAGACAACATCACGGCGGTCGCCCATGTAAACCGCCAGGGCGGCACAAGAAGCAGGATGGCAATGGCGGAAGCCACAAAGATTCTTCGATGGGCGGAGAATCACGTGCAAGCACTGTCAGCAGTGTTCATTCCGGGAGTGGACAACTGGGAAGCAGACTTCCTCAGCAGACACGACCTCCGCCCGGGAGAGTGGGGACTTCATCAAGAAGTCTTCCAACTGATTGCAAACCGATGGGAACTGCCACAGGTGGACATGATGGCGTCCCGCCTCAACAAAAAGCTAAAAAGATATTGCGCCAGGTCAAGGGACCCTCAGGCGATAGCTGTGGACGCCCTAATGACACCGTGGGTGTACCAGTCGGTATATGTGTTTCCTCCTCTTCCTCTCATACCAAAAGTACTGAGAATAGTAAGAAAGAGAGGAATAAGAACAATACTCATTGTTCCGGACTGGCCAAGAAGGACTTGGTACCCGGAACTGCAAGAAATGCGCACAGAGGACCCATGGCCTCTGCCTCTCAGACAGGACCTGCTGCAGCAAGGGCCCTGTCTGTTCCAAGACTTAACGCGGCTGCGTTTGACGGCATGGCGGTTGAACGCCGGATCCTAGCGGAAAAAGGCATTCCGGATGAAGTTATTCCTACGCTGATAAAGGCTAGGAAAGACGTGACAGCAAAACATTATCACCGTATATGGCGGAAGTATGTTGCTTGGTGTGAGGCCAGGAAGGCCCCTACAGAGGAATTCCAACTGGGTCGTTTCCTGCACTTCCTACAGTCAGGGGTGACTATGGGCCTAAAATTGGGGTCCATAAAGGTCCAGATTTCGGCCCTATCCATTTTCTTTCAAAAAGAACTGGCTTCACTGCCTGAGGTTCAGACATTTGTTAAAAGGGAGTGCTGCATATTCAGCCCCCTTTTGTGCCACCAGTGGCACCCTGGGATCTTAATGTTGTGTTGGATTTCCTGAAATCCCACTGGTTTGAGCCACTTAAGACCGTGGAACTAAAGTATCTCACGTGGAAAGTGGTCATGCTGTTGGCCTTAGCATCGGCTAGGCGTGTGTTGGAATTGGCGGCTTTGTCATGTAAAAGCCCATATCTGATCTTCCATATGGACAGGGCAGAATTGAGGACTCGTCCCTAATTTCTCCCAAAGGTGGTGTCATCGTTTCATTTGAACCAACCTATTGTGGTGCCTGCGGCTACTCGGGACTTGGAGGACTCCAAGTTGCTGAACGTAGTCAGGGCTTTGAAAATATATGTTTCCAGAACGGCTGGAGTCAGGAAGACTGACTCGCTGTTTATCTTGCATGCACCCAACAAGCTGGGTGCTCCTGCTTCAAAGCAAACTATTGCTCGCTGGATCTGTAGCACGATTCAGCAGGCTCATTCTGCGGCTGGATTGCCGCATCCAAAATCGGTGAAGGCCCATTCCACAAGGAAGGTGGGCTCTTCTTGGGCGGCTGCCCGAGGGGTCTCGGCTTTACAGCTTTGCCGAGCAGCTACTTGGTCGGGTTCAAACACATTTGCAAAGTTCTACAAGTTTGATTCCCTGGCTGAGGAGGACCTTGTGTTTGCTCATTCGGTGCTGCAGAGTCATCCGCACTCTCCCGCCCGTTTGGGAGCTTTGGTATAATCCCCATGGTCCTTACGGAGTTCCCAGCATCCACTAGGACGTCAGAGAAAATAAGAATTTACTCACCGGTAATTCTATTTCTCTATCGTCCTAAGTGGATGCTGGGGTTCCTGAAAGGACCATGGGGAATAGCGGCTCCGCAGGAGACAGGGCACAAAAAAGTAAAGCTTTACTAGGTCAGGTGGTGTGCACTGGCTCCTCCCCCTATGACCCTCCTCCAGACTCCAGTTAGATTTTGTGCCCGAACGAGAAGGGTGCAATCTAGGTGGCTCTCCTAAAGAGCTGCTTAGAGAAAGTTTAGTTTAGGTTTTTTTCTTTACAGTGAGTCCTGCTGGCAACAGGATCACTGCAACGTGGGACTTAGGGGGAAAGTAGTAAACTCACCTGCATGCAGAGTGGATTTGCTGCTTGGCTACTGGACACCATTAGCTCCAGAGGGATCGAACACAGGCCCAGCCGTGGAGTCCGGTCCCGGAGCCGCGCCGCCGACCCCCTTGCAGATGCTGAAGCGTGAAGAGGTCCGGAAACCGGCGGCTGAAGACTCCTCAGTCTTCATAAGGTAGCGCACAGCACTGCAGCTGTGCGCCATTTTCCTCTCAGCACACTTCACTGGGCAGTCACTGAGGGTGCAGAGCGCTGGGGGGGGGCGCTCTGAGAGGCAAATATAAACCTTATACAAGGCTAAAAATACCTCACATATAGCCCATAGGGGCTATATGGAGATATTTAACCCCTGCCTGACTGGAAAAATAGCGGGAGAAGAACCCGCCGAAAAAGGGGCGGGGCCTATCTCCTCAGCACACGGCGCCATTTTCTGTCACAGCTCCGCTGGTCAGAACGGCTCCCAGGTCTCTCCCCTGCACTGCACTACAGAAACAGGGTAAAACAGAGAGGGGGGGCACATTAATGGCTATATATATATATATTAAAGCAGCTATAAGGGAGCACTTAATATAAGGATATCCCTTGTATATATAGCGCTTTGTGGTGTGTGCTGGCAGACTCTCCCTCTGTCTCCCCAAAAGGGCTAGTGGGTCCTGTCTTCATTAGAGCATTCCCTGTGAGTTTGCGGTGTGTGTCGGTACGTGGTGTCGACATGTATGAGGACGATATTGGTGTGGAGGCGGAGCAATTGCCAAATATGCAGATGTCACCCCCCAGGGGGTCGACACCAGAATGGATGCCTTTATTTGTGGAATTACGTGATGGTTTATCTTCCCTTAAACAGTCAGTTGAGGACATGAGGCGGCCGGACAATCAATTAATGCCTGTCCAGGCGCCTCAAACACCGTCAGGGGCTGTAAAACGCCCTTTGCCTCAGTCGGTCGACACAGACCCAGACACGGGCACTGATTCCAGTGACGACGGTAGAAATTCAAACGTATTTTCCAGTAGGGCCACACGTTATATGATTTTGGCAATGAAGGAGACGTTACATTTAGCTGATACTACAGATACCGTAAAACAGGGTATTATGTATGGTGTGAAAAAACTACAAACAGTTTTTCCTGAATCAGAAGAATTAAATGACGTGTGTGATGAAGCGTGGGTTGCTCCTGATAAAAAGTTGATAATTTCAAAAAAGTTATTGGCATTATACCCTTTCCCGCCAGAGGTTAGGGCGCGCTGGGAAACACCCCCTAAGGTGGACAAGGCGCTCACACGCTTATCCAAACAAGTGGCGTTACCCTCTCCTGAGACGGCCGCACTTAAGGATCCATCAGATAGAAAGATGGAAGTTATTCAAAGGAATATATACACACATGCAGGTGTTATACTACGACCAGCTATAGCAACTGCCTGGATGTGCAGTGCTGGAGTAGTTTGGTCAGAATCCCTGATTGAAAATATTGATACCCTAGATAGGGACAATGTTTTACTGTCGTTAGAACAAATAAAGGATGCATTTATCTATATGCGTGATGCACAGAGGGATATTTGCACACTGGCATCTCGGGTGAGTGCTATGTCCATTTCAGCCAGAAGAGCCTTATGGACACGACAGTGGACAGGCGATGCGGATTCAAAACGTCACATGGAGGTTTTGCCGTATAAAGGGGAGGAGTTATTTGGAGTTGGTCTATCAGACTTGGTGGCCACGGCTACTGCCGGGAAATCCACTTTTTTACCTCAAGTCACTCCCCAACAGAGAAAGGCACCGACCTTTCAACCGCAGCCTTTTCGCTCCTACAAAAATAAGAGAGCAAAGGGCTTGTCGTACCTGCCACGAGGCAGAGGAAGAGGGAAGAGACACCAACAGGCAGCTCCTTCCCAGGAACAGAAGCCCTCCCCGGCTCCTGCAAAAACCTCAGCATGACGCTGGGGCCTCTCAAGCGGACTCGGGGACAGTGGGGGGCCGTCTCAAAAATTACAGCGCGCAGTGGGCTCACTCGCAGGTAGACCCCTGGATCCTGCAGATAATATCTCAGGGGTACAGGTTGGAATTAGAGACGGATCCTCCTCATCGTTTCCTGAAGTCTGCCTTACCAACCGTCTCTTCCGAAAGGGAGAGGGTGTTGGAAGCCATTCACAAGCTGTACGCTCAGCAGGTGATAGTCAAAGTACCCCTATTACAACAAGGAAAGGGGTATTATTCCACTCTATTTGTGGTACCGAAGCCGGATGGCTCGGTAAGGCCTATTCTAAATCTGAAGTCCTTGAACCTCTACATAAAAAAGTTCAAGTTCAAGATGGAGTCACTCAGAGCAGTGATAGCGAACCTGGAAGAAGGGGACTTTATGGTATCCTTGGACATCAAGGATGCGTATCTACACGTTCCGATTTACCCCGCACACCAGGGGTACCTCAGGTTCATTGTTCAAAACTGTCACTATCAGTTTCAGACGCTGCCGTTCGGATTGTCCACGGCGCCTCGGGTCTTTACCAAGGTAATGGCCGAGATGATGATTCTTCTTCGAAGAAAAGGCGTATTAGTTATCCCATACTTGGACGATCTCCTAATAAGGGCAAGGTCCAGAGAACAGCTGGAGACAGCTTTAGCACTATCTCAAGAGGTGCTAAGACAACACGGGTGGATTCTGAATATTCCAAAATCCCATTTAATCCCGACAACTCGTCTGCTGTTCCTAGGAATGATTCTGGACACGGTTCAGAAAAAGGTTTTCCTTCCAGAGGAAAAAGCCAAGGAGTTATCCGATCTGGTCAGGAACCTCCTAAAACCAGGAAAAGTGTCAGTACATCAATGCACAAGAGTCCTGGGAAAAATGGTGGCTTCTTACGAAGCAATTCCATTCGGCAGATTCCATGCAAGAATATTCCAAAGGGATCTGTTGGACAAATGGTCAGGGTCGCATCTGCAGATGCACCTGCGAATAACCCTGTCACCAAAGACAAGGGTGTCACTTCTGTGGTGGTTGCAGAAGGCTCACCTATTAGAAGGCCGCAGATTCGGCATTCAGGATTGGATCCTGGTGACCACGGACGCCAGCCTGAGAGGCTGGGGAGCAGTCACACAAGGAAGAAACTTCCAGGGAGTATGGACGAGTCTGGAAAAGTCTCTTCACATAAACATTCTGGAACTAAGAGCAATCTACAATGCTCTAAGCCAGGCGGAACTTCTCCTGCAAGGAAAGCCGGTGTTGATTCAGTCGGACAACATCACGGCGGTCGCCCATGTAAACAGGCAGGGCGGCACAAGAAGCAGGAGTGCAATGGCAGAAGCTGCCAAGATTCTTCGCTGGGCGGAGAATCACGTGATAGCACTGTCAGCAGTGTTCATCCCGGGCGTGGACAACTGGGAAGCAGACTTCCTCAGCAGACACGATCTTCATCCGGGAGAGTGGGGTCTACATCCAGAAGTCTTCAACATGTTAATAGACCGTTGGGAAAGACCAATTGTAGACATGATGGCGTCTCGCCTCAACAAGAAACTGGACAAATATTGCGCCAGGTCAAGAGATCCACAGGCAATAGCTGTGGACGCACTGGTAACTCCTTGGGTGTACCAGTCAGTGTATGTGTTTCCTCCTCTGCCGCTCATACCAAAGGTATTGAAGATCATACGGCAAAGAAGAGTAAGAACAATACTAGTGGTTCCGGATTGGCCGAGAAGGACTTGGTATCCGGAACTTCAAGAGATGCTCACGGACGAACCGTGGCCTCTACCTCTGAGAAGGGACCTGCTACAGCAGGGTCCCTGTCTTTTTCAAGACTTACCGCGGCTGCGTTTGACGGCATGGCGGTTGAACGCCAGATCCTAAAAGGGAAAGGCATTCCAGAAGAAGTCATTCCTACCTTGATTAAGGCACGGAAGGAAGTCACCGTGAAACATTATCACCGCATTTGGCGAAAATATGTAGCGTGGTGCGAGGATCGGAGGGTTCCGACGGAGGAATTCCAACTGGGTCGTTTCCTACATTTCCTGCAATCAGGATTATCTATGGGTCTCAAATTGGGATCCATTAAGGTTCAAATTTCGGCCCTGTCAATATTCTTCCAAAAAGAATTGGCCTCTGTCCCTGAGGTCCAGACTTTTGTCAAGGGAGTACTGCATATACAGCCTCCTGTGGTGCCTCCGGTGGCACCGTGGGATCTAAATGTAGTTTTAGATTTCCTCAAATCCCATTGGTTTGAACCATTGAAAAAGGTGGATTTGAAATATCTCACATTGAAAGTGACTATGTTACTAGCCCTGGCCTCTGCCAGGAGAGTATCTGAATTGGCGGCTTTATCTTATAAAAGTCCTTATCTAATCTTCCATTCGGATAGGGCAGAACTGCGGACTCGTCCGCATTTTCTCCCTAAAGTGGTATCAGCATTTCATCTGAACCAACCTATTGTGGTGCCTGCGGCCACTAGCGACTTGGAGGACTCCAAGTTGTTGGACGTTGTCAGAGCCTTAAAAATATACATTGCAAGGACGGCTGGAGTCAGAAAATCTGACTCGCTGTTTATATTGTATGCACCCAACAAGTTGGGCGCACCTGCTTCAAAGCAGTCGATTGCTCGTTGGATTTGTAACACAATTCAACTTGCACATTCTGTGGCAGGCCTGCCACAGCCTAAAACTGTAAAAGCCCACTCCACAAGGAAGGTGGGCTCATCTTGGGCGGCTGCCCGAGGGGTCTCGGCATTACAACTCTGCCGAGCAGCTACGTGGTCGGGGGAGAACACGTTTGTAAAATTTTACAAATTTGATACCCTGGCAAAGGAGGACCTGGAGTTCTCTCATTCGGTGCTGCAGAGTCATCCGCACTCTCCCGCCCGTTTGGGAGCTTTGGTATAATCCCCATGGTCCTTTCAGGAACCCCAGCATCCACTTAGGACGATAGAGAAAATAAGAATTTACTTACCGATAATTCTATTTCTCGGAGTCCGTAGTGGATGCTGGGCGCCCATCCCAAGTGCGGATTATCTGCAATACTTGTACATAGTTATTGTTAACTAATTCGGGTTATTGTTAAGGAGCCATCTTTAAGAGGCCCTTTCTGTTGTCATACTGTTAACTGGGTTTAGATCACAAGTTGTACGGTGTGATTGGTGTGGCTGGTATGAGTCTTACCCGGGATTCAAAATGCCTCCCTTATTGTGTATGCTCGTCCGGGCACAGTACCTAACTGGAGTCTGGAGGAGGGTCATAGGGGGAGGAGCCAGTGCACACCACCTGACCTAGTAAAGCTTTACTTTTTTGTGCCCTGTCTCCTGCGGAGCCGCTATTCCCCATGGTCCTTTCAGGAACCCCAGCATCCACTACGGACTCCGAGAAATAGAATTATCGGTAAGTAAATTCTTATTTTCTCGTAGTCCGTAGTGGATGCTGGGCGCCCGTCCCAAGTGCGGATTTTCTGCAATACGTGTATATAGTTATTGCTTAACTAAGGGTTATTGTTATGAGCCATCCGTTGAGTGAGGCTCAGTTGTTGTTCATACTGTTAACTGGGTAAGGTTATCACAAGTTGTACGGTGTGATTGGTGTTGCTGGTATGAGTCTTACCCTGGATTCAAAATTTCCTTTCCTTGTAATGTAATGTCTGCTCTTCCGGGCACAGTTTCCCTAACTGAGGTTTGGAGGAGGGGCATAGAGGGAGGAGCCAGTGCACACCAGATAGTACCTAATCTTTTCTTTAGAGTGCCCAGTCTCCTGCGGAGCCCGTCTATTCCCCATGGTCCTTACGGAGTTCCCAGCATCCACTACGGACTACGAGAAATAGAATTACCGGTGTGTAAATTCTTATTATATATTTCTCTGACGTCCTAGTGGATGCTGGGGACTCCGAAAGGACCATGGGGAATAGCGGCTCCGCAGGAGACAGGGCACAAAAGTAAAAGCTTTAGGACTACCTGGTGTGCACTGGCTCCTCCCCCTATGACCCTCCTCCAAGCCTCAGTTAGATTTTTGTGCCCGAACGAGAAGGATGCATACTAAGGGGCTCTCCTGAGCTGCTTAGAGTAAAAGTTTAAAGTAGGTTTTTTATTTTCAGTGAGACCTGCTGGCAACAGGCTCACTGCACCGAGGGACTAAGGGGAGAAGAAGCGAACTCACCTGCGTGCAGAGTGGATTGGGCTTCTTAGGCTACTGGACATTAGCTCCAGAGGGACGATCACAGGCCCAGCCATGGATGGGTCCCAGAGCCGCGCCGCCGGCCCCCTTACAGAGCCAGAAGACTGAAGAGGTCCGGAAAATCGGCGGCAGAAGACGTCCTGTCTTCAATAAGGTAGCGCACAGCACCGCAGCTGTGCACCATTGCTCTCAGCACACTTCACACTCCGGTCACTGAGGGTGCAGGGCGCTGGGGAAGGGGCGCCCTGAGACGCAATAAAAACACCTTATTTGGCAAAAAATACATCACATATAGCTCCTGGGCTATATGGATGCATTTAACCCCTGCAAATTTTTCCTTAAAAAAGCGGGAGAAAGGCCGCCGAGAAGGGGGCGGAGCCTATCTCCTCAGCACACTGGCGCCATTTTTTCCTCACAGCTCCGTTGGAGGAAGGCTCCCTGACTCTCCCCTGCAGTCCTGCACTACAGAAACAGGGTAAAACAAGAGAGGGGGGGCACTAATTTGGCAGATATATATATATACAGCAGCTATATCAGGGAAAAACACTTATATAAGGTTATCCCTATATATATATATATATATATATATATATATATATATATATATATATAGCGCTCTGGTGTGTGCTGGCAAACTCTCCCTCTGTCTCCCCAAAGGGCTAGTGGGGTCCTGTCCTCTATCAGAGCATTCCCTGTGTGTGTGCTGTGTGTCGGTACGTTGTGTCGACATGTATGAGGAGGAAAATGGTGTGGAGGCGGAGCAATTGCCTGTGTTAGTGATGTCACCCCCTAGGGAGTCGACACCTGACTGGATGGTCTTATGGAAAGAATTACGTGATAGTGTCAGCACTTTACAAAAGACTGTTGACGACATGAGACAGCCGGCAAATCCGTTAATACCTGTACAGGCGTCTCAAACACCGTCAGGGGCTCTAAAGCGCCCGTTACCTCAGGTGGTCGACACAGACACGGACACTGACTCCAGTGTCGACGGTGAGGAAACAAACGTATTTTCCAGTAGGGCCACACGTTACATGATCACGGCAATGAAGGAGGTTTTGAACATTTCTGATACTACAAGTACCACAAAAAAGGGTATTATGTGGGGTGTGAAAAAACTACCCGTAGTTTTTCCTGAATCAGATGAATTAAATGAGGTGTGTGATGAAGCGTGGGTTTCCCCCGATAAGAAACTGCTAATTTCTAAAAAATTATTGGCATTATACCCTTTCCCGCCAGAGGTTAGGGCGCGTTGGGAAACACCCCCTAGGGTAGATAAGGCGCTCACACGCTTATCAAAACAAGTGGCGTTACCGTCTCCTGATACGGCCGCCCTCAAGGAACCAGCTGATAGGAAGCTGGAAAATATCCTAAAAAGTATATACACACATACTGGTATTATACTGCGACCAGCAATCGCCTCAGCCTGGATGTGCAGTGCTGGGGTGGCTTGGTCGGATTCCCTGACTGAAAATATTGATACCCTGGGACAGGGACAATATATTATTGACTATAGAGCATTTAAAGGATGCATTTCTATATATGCGAGATGCACAGAGGGATATTTGCACTCTGGCATCAAGAGTAAGTGCGATGTCCATTTCTGCCAGAAGAGGGTTATGGACGCGACAGTGGTCAGGTGATGCGGATTCCAAACGGCATATGGAAGTATTGCCGTATAAAGGGGAGGAGTTATTTGGGGTCGGTCTATCGGACCTGGTGGCCACGGCAACGGCTGGGAAATCCACCTTTTTACCCCAGGTCACCTCTCAGCAGAAAAAGATACCGTCTTTTCAGGCTCAGTCCTTTCGTCCCCATAAGGGCAAGCGGGCAAAAGGCCACTCATATCTGCCCCGGGGCAGAGGAAGGGGAAAAAGACTACAGGAGACAGCCTCTTCCCACGAACAGAAGCCCTCCCCCGCTTCTGCCAAGTCCTCAGCATGACGCTGGGGCCTTACAAGCGGACTCAGGCACGGTGGGGGCCCGTCTCAAGAATTTCAGCGCGCAGTGGGCTCACTCGCAAGTGGACCCCTGGATCCTGCAGGTAGTATCTCAGGGGTACAAATTGGAATTCGAGACGTCTCCCCCTCGCCGGTTCCTGAAGTCTGCTTTACCAACGTCTCCCCCCGACAGGGAGGCGGTATTGGAAGCCATTCACAAGCTGTATTCCCAGCAGGTGATAATCAAGGTACCACTCCTACAACAGGGAAAGGGGTATTATTCCACGCTGTTTGTGGTACCGAAGCCGGACGGCTCGGTGAGACCTATTTTAAATCTGAAATCCTTGAACACTTACATAAAAAGGTTCAAGTTCAAGATGGAGTCACTCAGAGCAGTGATAGCGAACCTGGAAGAAGGGGACTATATGGTGTCTCTGGACAACAAGGATGCTTACCTCCATGTCCCAGTTTGCCCTTCTCACCAAGGGTACCCCAGGTTTGTGGTACAGAACTGTCACTATCAGTTTCAGACGCTGCCGTTTGGATTGTCCACGGCACCCCGGTTCTTTACCAAGGTAATGGCCGAAATGATGATTCTTCTTAGAAGAAAAGGCGTCTTAATTATCCCTTACTTGGACGATCTCCTGATAAGGGCAAGGTCCAGAGAACAGTTAGAGGTCGGAGTAGTACTATCTCAAGTAGTACTACGACAGCACGGATGGATTCTAAATATTCCAAAATCGCAGCTGATTCCGACGACACGTCTGCTGTTCCTAGGGATGATTCTGGACACAGTACAGAAAAAGGTGTTTCTCCCGGAGGAGAAAGCCAGGGAGTTATCCGACCTAGTCAGGAACCTCCTAAGACCAGGCCAAGTGTCAGTGCATCAATGCACAAGGGTCCTGGGAAAGATGGTTGCTTCTTACGAAGCGATTCCATTCGGCAGATTCCACGCAAGAACTTTTCAGTGGGATCTGCTGGACAAATGGTCCGGATCGCATCTTCAAATGCATCAGCGGATAACCCTGTCTCCAAGGACAAGGGTGTCTCTCCTGTGGTGGTTACAGAGTGCTCATCTCCTAGAGGGCCGCAGATTCGGCATTCAGGATTGGGTCCTGGTGACCACGGATGCCAGCCTGAGAGGCTGGGGAGCAGTCACACAGGGAAGAAATTTCCAGGGCTTGTGGTCAAGCATGGAAACGTCACTTCACATAAATATCCTGGAACTAAGGGCCATTTACAATGCCCTAAGTCAGGCAAGGCCTCTGCTTCAGGGTCAGCCGGTGTTGATCCAGTCGGACAACATCACGGCAGTCGCCCACGTAAACAGACAGGGCGGCACAAGAAGCAGGAGGGCAATGACGGAAGTTGCAAGGATTCTTCGCTGGGCGGAAAATCATGTGATAGCACTGTCAGCAGTGTTCATTCCGGGAGTGGACAACTGGGAAGCAGACTTCCTCAGCAGACACGATCTCCACCCGGGGGAGTGGGGACTTCACCCAGAAGTCTTCCACATGATTGTGAACCGTTGGGAAAAACCAAAGGTGGACATGATGGCGTCCCGCCTCAACAAAAAACTGGACAGATATTGCGCCAGGTCAAGGGATCCTCAGGCAATAGCTGTGGACGCTCTGGTAACACCGTGGGTGTACCAGTCAGTGTATGTGTTCCCTCCTCTGCCTCTCATACCCAAGGTACTGAGAATCATAAGAAGGAGAGGAGTAAAGACTATACTCGTGGCTCCGGATTGGCCAAGAAGGACTTGGTACCCGGAACTTCAAGAGATGCTCACGGAAGACCCGTGGCCTCTACCTCTAAGAAAGGACCTGCTCCAGCAGGGACCATGTCTGTTCCAAGACTTACCGCGGCTGCGTTTGACGGCATGGCGGTTGAACGCCGGATCCTGAAGGAAAAAGGCATTCCGGATGAAGTCATCCCTACCCTGATCAAAGCCAGGAAGGATGTAACTGTGCAACATTATCACCGTATTTGGCGTAAATATGTTGCGTGGTGTGAGGCCAGGAAGGCCCCTACAGAGGAATTTCAACTGGGTCGTTTCCTGCATTTCCTGCAAACAGGACTGTCTATGGGCCTAAAATTAGGGTCCATTAAGGTTCAAATTTCGGCCCTGTCAATATTCTTCCAAAAAGAACTAGCTTCAGTTCCTGAAGTTCAGACGTTTGTCAAGGGGGTACTGCATATACAGCCTCCTTTTGTGCCTCCAGTGGCACCTTGGGATCTCAATGTAGTTTTGGGATTCCTAAAATCACATTGGTTTGAACCACTCACCACTGTGGACTTAAAATATCTCACATGGAAAGTGGTAATGCTGTTAGCCCTGGCTTCAGCCAGGCGTGTATCAGAATTGGCGGCTTTATCCTATAAAAGCCCTTACCTAATTTTTCATACGGATAGGGCAGAATTGAGGACTCGTCCTCAATTTCTCCCTAAGGTGGTTTCAGCATTTCACTTAAACCAGCCTATTGTGGTGCCTGCGGCTACTAGGGACTTGGAGGATTCCAAGTTGCTGGACGTAGTCAGGGCCCTGAAAATATATGTTTCCAGGACGGCTGGAGTCAGAAAATCTGACTCGCTGTTTATTCTGTATGCACCCAACAAGCTGGGTGCTCCTGCTTCTAAGCAGACGATTGCTCGTTGGATTTGTAGTACAATTCAGCTTGCACATTCTGTGGCAGGCCTGCCACAGCCAAAATCTGTAAAAGCCCATTCCACACGGAAAGTGGGCTCATCTTGGGCGGCTGCCCGAGGGGTCTTGGCTTTACAACTTTGCCGAGCAGCTACTTGGTCAGGGGCAAACACCTTTGCTAAATTCTACAAATTTGATACCCTGGCTGAGGAGGACCTGGAGTTCTCTCATTCGGTGCTGCAGTCATCCGCACTCTCCCGCCCGTTTGGGAGCTTTGGTATAATCCCCATGGTCCTTTCGGAGTCCCCAGCATCCACTAGGACGTCAGAGAAAATAGGAATTTACTTGCCGATAATTCTATTTCTCATAGTCCGTAGTGGATGCTGGGCGCCCATCCCAAGTGCGGATTGTCTGCAATACTTGTACATAGTTATTGTTACAAAAATCGGGTTATTATTGTTGTGAGCCATCTTTTCAGAGGCTCCTCTGTTATCATGCTGTTAACTGGGTTCAAATCACAAGTTGTACGGTGTGATTGGTGTGGCTGGTATGAATCTTACCCGGGATTCAAAATCCTTCCTTATTGTGTACGCTCGTCCGGGCACAGTATCCTAACTGAGGCTTGGAGGAGGGTCATAGGGGGAGGAGCCAGTGCACACCAGGTAGTCCTAAAGCTTTTACTTTTGTGCCCAGTCTCCTGCGGAGCCGCTATTCCCCATGGTCCTTTCGGAGTCCCCAGCATCCACTACGGACTATGAGAAATAGAATTATCGGCAAGTAAATTCCTATTATATATATATATATATATATATATATATATATATATATATATATATATATATATATATATATATATATATATATATATATAATATTGCAGTAAATAAAAAACGCAGACACAGCCACTTGTTCAGATTGGAACAAGTGGCTGTGTCTGCGTTTTTTATTTCCTGAGTGCCGCCGTCCATCTCTCTCTCTCTCTCTCTCTCTCTCTCTCTCTCTCTCTCTCTCTCTCTCTCTCTCTCTCTCTCTCTCTCTCTCTCTCTCTATATCTATATATATATATATATTAACCAATATAACTGTTCTAAGACATCAATGAGTAGCCTTGCTGTATTCATTGTTAACGTCGCAATGGGAGGAGCCCGAGCATCCACTACTAGGCTGACCAGATTGGATTGCCACCTATCTTTCTGCCTTTAGACAATCAGTCTGGCCAGTTTTGGGGTAAAATATAACTACATCAGGGCTGTTCATTAAAGCCCTTCACAACAGCAGAGATTGACAAAGATCCAGGTCAGAAAAAATTATAACTTAAAGTTAGGTGAATGTATATAATATATATTTTCTCCAGCATAAGGGATGTAATACAGAAAGGGGAGAGGGCAAGATTTTGAGTCATTTTGGCATCAGGATAGAAAGTTTAAAAACATTTTATGCTGAAAAATAACTCTTCTTCCCTCAGTGGCTAAAAGAAAGTCTCTTTTCAATGACAAAGCTGTGGAAATTGAGGAACTGACATACATTATCAAGCAAGTAAGTCTGTATTTATAATATACATATCTTATGTGTGTCATAGATAAGGCACATATTACATTTTTATTTCTGATTGTTCCTAACGTGTACTTGCCTTCTCTTGTACAGGACATTGGTAGCCTGAATCAGCAGATTGCTCAGTTACAGTCATTTGTTAGAGCTCGTGGCAGTCAGAGTGGAAAGCATCTTCAGACTCACTCTAATACTGTGGTGGTCTCTCTTCAGGTGAGGTGATAAGTATGTAGTGTACTGACACTGACCGACTTTTGTGGGGCTACAACCTCCATGGCCGCTTACTTAAAGTATCTGCTATTTATAACCAGGTTACAATAAGTCATCTCATGGTTAGACTATTGCAACACTCTCTTCACTGGCCTCCCATGCTGCCATCTTGCTTCCCTCTGAACTGTTCTCAACTCAGCAGCTAGACTTCTCTTCCTATCCTGCTGCTACGTGCAAATTGCTTCTTAGCTTGATGGCAGGCATAGTCAGTGAACTAACTGGAGAGCCACATCTGCCACTCTTATTCGACAAAACTTGCACTGGTTCCACTTCCCCTACAGAATCCTCTTCAAACTCGTCACCCTTCCATGCAAGGCCCTCTCTAACTCCACTGCTACCTACATCTCCCAGCTCATCACCCTACATATTGGATCCTGCCATCTCCAATCGGCCAATGTCCATAGCCTCTCCCCTACCCTGGTCACTGCATCCCATGCCCGAATTCTAGATTTTGTCCACGAAAACCCATAATTGAACCCATCAATGCAAGATATAGACCCCTGGATTCTATTGTGTAGATTCACTAAGTATATGGTGGGCTCCAATCATAAATTCCTGCACTACATATAGTACTATACTGCATTAAAGTGACCTAGGCTAGTCTATAACAACTGGTATCATTACTAAATATTCATAGAATGAAGATGTTCCTTACGTTTAGAATTGTGAGTAAATACATGTAAATAGACTCTAAGCTCGGTGGCAGGCAAAGTCAATGAACTAACTGGAGAGCCAGAAATTGGTCACTTGTGGAGTATAAACGAACCATGAATCATTTTGTATCCATCCTCTTTCCCAGTGAATACCCAAACTGTGTCATCCATAGATAAGTGTAACCCGTATTCCATTCATGTTTTCTTTTCAAATGTTCTTAAACTCAAAAATGTATTTAGAT
Source organism: Pseudophryne corroboree (assembly GCF_028390025.1). NCBI lineage: Eukaryota > Metazoa > Chordata > Amphibia > Anura > Myobatrachidae > Pseudophryne > Pseudophryne corroboree. The sequence continues at coordinate 156,455,291 of NC_086454.1, read as the reverse complement.
ATATTTGTTTAATCTTTCTAGTCAAAACTGGCATCAATGTCTAACGATTTCAAGTCTGTTTTGGAAGTAAGGACCGAGGTAAGATTTGGGGATTTAGTGCACCAGATTTAAGGGAGGGGAAGAGTCTCTCTTATTCTGCAGTCATCTAAATCCGTGTTTGTTTTTAACCCCAGAATCTAAAGCAGCAGCGGAGTCGCAGGGAGCAGTTCTCTCAGCACCAGGTCCCTGCTCTCCCCCTCCATCACAATAGCATGGGTAATATGTCATATTGTCTGTATTCTTGTCTGTCACAGCCCTATTGTATGAAACAGTGATCTGTTACATACCTATTTATCATCCTCTGTCTGTGTCTGTAATGGTCAGTCTGCTCTAGCACCATCTTTTCTCTAGCATCCATAAGGGATACTGGGGTCTTAGTACGATGGGGTATTGCTGCAGTCCAAAGGAGCCGGTGCGCTTTAAATTTCTTCAGCTGGGTGTGCAGGCTCCTCCCCTTTATGGCTCATCCCCTCTGTCCCCTCCTACAGCCAGTTTAGAAAATTGTGCCCTCGGGAGAGGATGCACACTCTGGAGCTCCACATTAGTACCATGGGGTATAGATGGGTCCACTAGGAGCCTTGGGCACTTTAAGAAATTAATAGTATGCGCTGGCTCCTGCCTCTATGCCCCTCCTATCGGACTCAGTTTAGAAAATGGAAGCTCCTGAAGAGTTTTCTTTATTTATAGCTCTGTTTGTTATTTTCAGACAGGGCTGGTTGGCACCAGCCGGTCTGCTTCGTGGGACTTATGGGAGGGGAGGGGAGGTTGGGGAGGCGGGGAAGGCCCAACCTCCCATAGGGTTAATGGTCCCGTTCCCCACTGACAGGTCACTGAGCTCCTGGGGGAACTATTCGCAAGCCCCACCATGGCGAGCGTACATTCCCGCAGCACGCCTCCACCCCTAACAGAGCCATGAGTATGAAGAGTGGTGAGTAGGAGGCCGGCGTCCCGATTAGCGGGTCGCCTGCTGTAATGGAGGCATAAGGGTATGGAGCACAGCACTGACATGCAGGTTGCGTCTCCTGGCTCAGGCAACATGCTGTGTGTGTGTGTGTGTGTGTGTGTGTGTGTGTGTGTGTGTATGTTAAACCGCTGTGAGGGGCGAGCTGAGTCACTATAAATATTACCCACACTGGCAGCACTGCTTACAGGGGTTCTAACCTGCTGTTTAGCATCATAAATCCTCAGCCAGTATAAAAAAAAACGGGAAGACTGCGGTGCTTCGCTATGAGCGGATCCAGCGGCTCACCAGCGCCATTTTCCCTCTGCAGCTTACACAGATCAGACTGGCAGAGACGCGCAGCTCCTCCACAAGGACTCCAAGCTACCTCAGCGGTACCAGAGGGTCATAGCAAGGTGGGGAGCAATATTGGGATACTAAGACCCTACTAAGGGTACTTAGTTTGAGACCCAGCTAACTTTGCAATTGGCTATAAGAGTGTGGCTGGCTCCAACATACTGTGTCTCCCTAGAGGGCTCCGTGTGGGTTAACTGTGTTTTCCCTTTCTTCTGTGTGTGTGTTCTTTTACATTGTACAATGTCTAAGGAATGTGTCTCATGCACGGCAGTGTTTTTCTTCCCCAGGGAAATCGCTACAGTGTACTCGGGACAGTACACATTCTCAGGCTGGTGGTTCCGAACCTGCATGGTTGGATTCATTAAAGGGGATGATCTCAAATAATTCAAACAAATTGTCCCATAATGAGAAAGAGACGCAATACTTAAGACTGTCTGTGGATGACCTGATGAATAGAGATTCAGGTCTCAAACCTCTGCCATTTGTCCACAGAAGCGTACACTGGCACAGATATTGCAGGCTGACACTGATGATGATGTGTCAGATGCAGAGGAGGGTGAGGTGGGCTCAGGAGGGGGTGGAGGATGCAGCCCTGTCGCAAGGAATAAAAGCCCTGATAAAAGCTATTAGAGATGTCCTGCAAATTCCTGAAAAAGTGACAGAGGAGGATGAGGAATCTTATTTTAATGTAAAAAAGAAATCCTCTGCTGCTTTCCCTGCATCAAAGGAATTAAATTCCCTATTTGAAGAAACGTGGGTTAATCCTGACAAAAAGTTTCAGATCCCTAAGAGGTTAATTACATCCTTCCCTTTTCCTCAGGATGATAGGAAAAAATGGGAAAACCCACCGATTGTTGATGCATCGGTATCTAGGTTGTCACGCAAGATTGTCTTGCCTGTACCGGGGGCAGCCTCCTTAAAAGACACAGCTGACTGCAAGATTGAAACCACTCTCAAATCTCTGTACACAGCTGTGGGGGTGGCCAAAAAGACCTACTATAGCTTGTGCATGGATAGCGAGAGCTATTGCAAAATGGTCCGGTAACTTAATTGAGGGATTAGATTCCTTACCCAGAGGGGATATTGTTTTACTCCTACAGCATATACAGGACTCTGCAAGTTTTATGGTGGAGGCCATAAAAGAGATAGGCTTGCTAAATACAGGCACCACGGCCATGGCAGTGTCAGCACGCAGGGGCCTATTGCTACGTCAGTGGACTGCGGATGCGGATTCCAGAAAGGGTGTGGAAAGCCTTCCATTCACAGGTGAGGCCCTGTTTGGAGATGAACTGGATACGTGGATATCCAAGGCTACGGCAGGTAAGTCTACATACCTTCCTTCCACAGCTTCCCCAGCTAGGAAGACCTACTCGGCTCCGACTCTGCAGTACTTTCGGACAGCAAAATTTAAAAATAAGACCAAAGGTTCTTCTACAGCCTTCAAAGGTTATAGCGGTAAACCCAAAAAAACAGCTACTGCTGGTTCCCCATAACTGCACTCAGGTTCTATTTCCTCTAAGCATTCAGCATAACAGTGGACCACACTGCCTAGAAGACAGGCAGGTGGGAGCCCGATTAAGAGATTTCAGTCACATGGGCGACATCATGCCAGGATCCCTGTCTCAAAGAGCTTGTCGCCCAGGGTTACAGACTGGAGTTTCAGGAACTTCCACCTCACAGATTCTTCAAATCACGCTTACCAGCTTCTCAAGAAGCAAGTATAATTTCTCTTGCGTCCTAGAGGATGCTGGGGCCCATATTAGTACCATGGAGTATAGACGGGTCCTCCAGGAGCCATTGGCACTTTAAGAGTTTAACAGTGTGGGCTGGCTCCTCCCTCTATGCCCCTCCTACCAGACTCCATTTAGAAAATGTGCCCGGAGGAGCCGGTCACAGCTAGGGGAGCTCTACAGAGCTTTCCTGGTAAAAGTTTATCTTAGAGTTTATTTTTTTTGCAGGAGGCTGCTGGCAACAGCCTGCCTGCAATGATGGACTGAGGGGGAAGAGCAGGGTCTGCCCTGCGGGGTCTGAGCCACTGTATCTGCTGACTGGACATTGAGCTCCAGAGGGGACAGATCGCGCCCCGCCACAAGGGAACGCTCACCCCGGCAGCCAGCCGCCACCCCCTTGCAGAGCTGAAGTGTGGAGAGTAAGTCACTGTCCCCCCTTACAAGTGCGGGGGCAATGTGAAGAGGGCGGCTTTAAGGGTAGGAGCGCGGTATTAACCTCGCTTCCGGGCGGCTCAGCGGTACTGTGGTGCGGCGCTGTGAGGGGCGCCCTGAGCCAGCACCTGACCCTACACTGACCAAATCCAACCTGGCGGTGTCTGCGGATCTCAGCCAGCAAAGAAATCCTCAGTCCAGTATAATCTCACAGAGCGGGAAGACCGCGCCATTAGGGGGGCGGAGCTTCTCAGAGTGGACTCAGCAGCACTCAGCGCCATTTTCCTGCCTGCAGCTCACTGCCAGTGGAAGAGCAGGTCCCTCCAGAGCACCTCCAGCTATATGTACGGTAGCAGGGGGTTTTAGAAGGGAGGGGAAGCTGTGTAAAGACTGGGTCACCTATTAAGGGACACAGTCAGCGCTGGTTAGGGTGCCCTATACCTATAATAGCGCTGTGTGTGGGTTGGCTCCAATCTCTGTGTCTCTCTGCCATTCTTGGGGGGGAAACTCTGTCAAGCCGAGTGCCCTGTGTGTTTGTGGGGTGATTGGTGTGTATGTGCAAACATGTCTAGGGACACTGTTTCATATGCTGCAGAGGATTTATCTTCCCAGGAAGACTCCATACCATGTAATCAGGATTGCACTGTTGTAGCTCAGATCCCAGCTAGAGAGCCAGAATGGTTAGTCTCTCTGAGGGGAACTATTTGTCAGATTTCTGATAGGGTTGCTAGGACTGAGCATGCCACTCAAGTTCTGCAATCCTCTATGGTTGTATGGTCTGATACTGCTTCCCCGGGGTCCCCTGCAGTACATTCTCACAAACGTGCACTTGCCAAACTTATGCAGGATGACACGGACACCGATTCTGACACTGCAGACAGTGACGGGGATGCGTTGAGGGGGACGGCTTCACTTGCTAAGGGGGTGCAGTTGATGATTGAAGCTGTAAGGGATGTGTTACATATTACTGACACAGCTCCTGAGCAGGTAGAGGAGGAGGCCTTTTTCACAGACCATAAAAAGCCCCCCTCACCTTCCCGGCATCCAAAGAATTAAATGCTATCTTTGAAAAAGCCTGAGAAAATCCGGAGAAGAAATTACAGATCCCTAAGAGGGTCTTGGTTGCTTTTCCCTTCCCAGAGGAAGATAGGAAAAAGTGGGAGTCCCCACCGTTAGTCGACGCCTCTGTCTCTAGGCTGTCCAAACAGGTGGTGCTGCCAGTCCCGGGATCTACCGCGTTGAAGGTCCCGGTGGATCGCAAGGTGGATGCTACGCTAAAATCCATTTACACGGCTTCAGGGGCTATATTGCGGCCTACTATAGCCTGTGCTTGGATTGCAAAAGCTATTGCCAGGTGGTCAATCACTCTGCAGGAGGAATTGACTACGCTGGATAGAGGTGACGTTGATTTATTCTTACGTAATCAGGATTCTGCAGGGTTCCTGGTAGATTCCACGAAGGACCTGGGTTCCATGGCTGCGGGGATCTCCTCCATGTCTGTCTCGGCTCACAGGGGTGTCTGGCTGCGCCAATGGTCCGCGGACGCGGAATCCAGCAAAAGTGTGAAGGGCCTACCATATACAGGTCAGGCTCTCTTTGGGGAGGCGCTGGATGCGTGGATTGCCATGGCTACTGCGGGTAAGTCTCCTTTTCTCCCCTCAGCGGCTCCGGCTATGAAGAAGCCCTTTACACCAGCCACATCAGTCCTTTCGGCCCGCAAGGTCTAGAGAGAACAAGCCTTCGAACACCTTCTTCAGAGGTGGTCGTGCCAAAGGAAAGAAACCTGCTCCAACAGGTTCCCAAATCCAGAGACCTGCTTCTGATAACCCTAAGTCTTCCGCATGACGGTGGACGACTAGGCCTGGAGGAAGGTCAGGTGGGGGCAAGACTCCGACATTTCAGCCACGTCTGGGTGTCGTCTGGCCTGGACCCCTGGGTCCTGGATATAGTGCCCAAGGGGGTACAGACTTGAGTTTCAAAATCTCCCACCTCACCGTTTCTTCAAGTCAGGCTTGCCAGCTCTGCTGGCAGACAGAACAATTCTTCTGGCGGCCATCCGAAAATTGGTGGTGTCCGAGGTCATTGTCCCTGTTCCGCCTCAGCGGAACAAAGGTTATTATTCGAACCTTTTTCATGGTACTGAAACCGTATGGTTCGGTACAGCCTATTCTGAACCTAAAGTCGTTGAACCCTTATCTCAGAGAGTTCAAATTCAAGATGGAATCTCTGAGAGCTGTCATCTCAGGATTGACGGAGGGGTAGTTCCTGGTGTCTCTGGACATCAAGGATGCCTACCTCCACATTCCCATTTGGTCGCCGCATCGGGCATATCTCAGGTTTGCACTGTTGGACAATCATTATCAGTTTCAGGCGCTGCCGTTTGGCCTCTCCACAGCACCAAGGATCTTCACCAAGGTGATGGCGGCGATGATGGTTCTCCGCAAGCAGGGGGTAAATATAATCCCGTATCTGGACGATCTCCTGATCAAGGCGTCGTCCAGGGAGAAGTTGTTGCGATCCATTGCTCTCACAACGCATCTGCTCAAGGAGCACGGTTGAATCCTGAACCTTCCAAAGTCTCATCTGGAGCCGACGAGGCAGCTGTCTTTCCTGGGGATGATCCTAGACACGGAAGTGCAGAGGGTGTTTCTGCCGGTGGAGAAAGCATTGGTGATTCAGTCAATGGTCCGGGATGTCTTAAAGCCTACCCGGGTCTCGGTTCATCAGTGCATCCGCCTTCTGGGGAAGATGGTTGCCTCCTACGAGGCTCTACAATACGGAAAGTTTCATGCTCGATCCTTTCAGCTGGATCTCTTGGACCAGTGGTCGGGCTCTCACCTACACATGCACCAGAGGATACGTCTGTCACCGAAAGCCAGGATTTCGCTCTTCTGGTGGCTACAACTACCACACCTTCTGGAAGGCCGAAGGTTCGGAGTTCAGGACTGGATCCTTCTAACCACAGATGCAAGTCTAAGAGGTTGGGGAGCAGTCGCTAAGGGGGAAACCTTCCAAGGATGGTGGTCGGATCAAGAATCCCTTCTCCCAATAAACATTCTGGAGCTAAGAGGGCCTACAAGGGCCTTCTGCAGGCAACTCACCTTCTACAGCATGGGTCTTCAACCTGTGGCCCTCCAGCTGCTGCGGAACTACACATCCCACCATGCCCTGCCACAGTTTTGCTATTAAGGCATGGTAAAACTGAGGCAGGGCATGCTGGGATGTGTAGTTCCGCAGCAGCTGGAGGGCCACAGGTTGAAGACCTATGTTCTACAGGATCGGGCTGTTCAGATGCAGTCGGACAACGTGACCACAGTGGCCTACATAAACCGACAAGGCGGAACGAAGAGCAGGGCTGCCATGTCAGAGGTGTCAAGAATCCTCCTCTGGGCAGAAAGGCACGCGGTGGCGATGTCAGCAATCTTCATTCCGGGAGTAGACAACTGGGAAGCGGACTTCCTCAGCAGACACGATCTCCATCCAGGAGAGTGGGGTCTCCACCCGGAGGTGTTCGAGGAGGTAACCGGTTGGTGGGGGTTCCACAAATAGACATGATGGCCTCCCGCCTCAACAAGAAGCTACGGAGGTACTGTTCCAGGTCGAGAGACCCTCAGGCAGTGGCGGTGGATGCACTGGTAACGCCGTGGGTGTTCACGTCAGTGTATGTGTTCCCTCCACTTCCTCTGATACCAAGGGTTCTTCAGCTGGTGAGAAGAACAAAGGTTCTGGCAATCCTCATTTCTCCGGACTGGCCAAGGAGGGCTTGGTACGCAGATCTGCTGGATCCTCCAACAGAAGATCCAAGGCCCATACCTCTTCGGGAGGATCTGCTACTGCAGGGGCCGTTCGCCTATCAAGACTTACCACAGCTACGTTTGACGGTAGGGCGGTTGAACGCCAGATCTTAGCTCGGAAGGGTATCCCGAGTAAGGTTATCCCTACCCTGATTCAGGCTAGGAAGGGGGTAACGTTTAAACATAACCACCGTATTTGGAAGAAATATGTTTCTTGGTGTGAATCCAGGAAGTTTCCTGCCGTGGAGTTTCAACTTGGACGTTTTCTCCTTTTCCTGCAAGCAGGTGTGGATATGGGCCTGAGATTGGGCTCCATCAAGGTCCAAATCTCTGCTTTGTCCATCTTCTTTCAAAAACAATTGGCTGTCCTCCCTGAGGTTCAGACCTTTTTGAAAGGGGTTCTGCACATCCAACCTCCCTTTGTGACACCAACGGCGCCCTGGGATCTTGATGTGGTATTGCAGTTCCTACAATAAGCTTGGTTTGAGCCTCTGCTGGAGGCTGACATCAAGTTTCTCACGTGGAAGGTGGTCACTTTGTTGGCCTTGGCTTCTGCCTGACGCCTGTCGGAATTGGGGGCTTTATCTTGTAAAAGTCCCTATCTGATCTTCCATGAGGACGGGGCGGAATTTAGGACTCGTCCACAGTTCCTGCCCAAGGTTGTATCTGCTTTCCATATCAACCAACCTATTGTAGTGCTTGTGGCTACTGACTCCTCAGTTGCTTCAGAGGCCTTGGATGTTGTGAGGGCTTTGAAGATCTATGTGAAGAGGACAGCTCGTCATAGAAAAACTGACTCTCTGTTTGTCCTCTATGATCCCAAGAAAATTGGGTTTCCTACTTCTAAGCAGTCGATTTCACGCTGGATCAGGTTCACTATCCAGCATGCATATTCTATGGCAGGATTGCCGTGTCCGAAATCGGTTAAGGCCCACTCTACTCGTAAAGTGGGTTCTTCCTGGGCGGCTGCCCGGGGTGTCTCGGCCTTACAGCTTTGCTGAGCAGCTACTTGGTCTGGTTCGAACACGTTTGCTAAGTTTTACAAGTTCGATACTTTGACCTCTGATGACCTCAGGTTTGGTCAAGCAGTCTTGCAGGAGCCTCCGCGCTCTCACCCCGGACTGGGAGCTTTGGTACATCCCCATGGTACTAATATGGACCCCAGCATCCTCTAGGACGTAAGAGAAAATTGGATTTTAGTTACCTACCGGTAAATCCTTTTCTCGTAGTCCGTAGAGTATGCTGGGTGCCAGCCCAGCGCTTTGTTTCCTGCATTGGTTTTAAAGTTCAGGTCTACCTTGTTCCTAGGTAGGTTCTGCCTTATTTACTATTACAGTACTGTTTCAGCTGTTGCTGAGATTTCCGGCATGTTAGCCGGATTTGTCTGTTGTGTGTGCTGGTATGAATCTCGCCACTATCTGTGTAATTCCTTTTCTCGAAGTATGTCGTCTCCTCGGGCACAGTTTCTGAACTGAGTCTGGTAGGAGGGGAATAGAGGGAGGAGCCAGCCCACACTGTTAAACTCTTAAAGCGCCAATGGCTCCTGGAGGACCCGTCTATACCCCATGGTACTAATATGGACCCCAGCATCCTCTACGTACTACGAGAAAAGAATCTACCGGTAGGTAACTAAAATCATATTTTTACAGGATGCAATTCAAAAACTGGTACAGACTCAGGTCATTCTTCTAGTTCCACCTCAGCAGCAGAACAAAGGTTATTATTCCAACCGGTTTGTGGTACCGAAGCCGGTTGCTTCCGTAAGACCCATTTTAAATCTCAAGTCATTGAACCCATATTTACGGGTGTTCAGATTCAATATGGAGTCTCTGAGAGCGGTGAGTTCAGGTCTGGAGGAAGGTGAATTCCTGGTGTCTCTGGATATCAAGGATGCGTACCTTTTATATTCCAATCTGACCGCCTCATCCGGCTTATCTAAGGTTTGCATTACAGGACTGTCACTACCAGTTCCAGGCCCTGCCATTTGGCCTCTCCACGGCACCGAGGGTATTCACCAAGGTAATGGCAGAGATGATGTTTCTCCTCCGCAAACAGGGAGTGAACATAATTCCTTACCTGGACAACCTGCTGATAAAGACAACATCTAGGGAGAGGTTGTTGGACACCATTGCCCCAAACTCGACTACTCCAGCATCACGGGAAATCTCACCTGGAACCAACACGAAGGCTTCCATTCCTGGGGATGATACTGATACAGAGGCACAGAAGGTATTCCTTCCATTAGAAAAGGCATTGGTAATCCAGTCAATGGTGCGGGATGTCTTGAAGCCAACCCGGATATCGGTGCACCTATGCATTCGCCTTCTGGGGAAGATGCCTACGAGGTGCTACAGTACGGAAGGTTTCACGCAAGCCCTTCCAGCTGACAAATGGTCCGGATCGCATCTCACATGTACCAGAGGGTACGTCTGTCACCAAAAGCCAGGATTTCTCTTCTGTGGTGGCTTCAGACTTCTCACCTGACCGAGGGTCGAAGGTTCGGGTTTAAAAATTGGATTCTGCTAACCACAGACGCAAGCCTCAGAGGTTGGGGAGCAGTTACCAAAGGGGAACAGTTCCAAGGAAAATGGTCAAGTCAGAAAACCATTCTTCCAATCAACATTCTGGAACTAAGGGCCATATGCAATGCCCTTTTACAGGCATCACGTCTTCTTCAAGATCAAGCCATTCAAGTTCAGTCGGACAGTGTGACGGCAGTAACGTACATAAATCGACAGGGTGGATCGAAAAGCAGAGCAGCAATGTTAGTGGTGTCAAGAATTGATGGCCTCTCATCTAAACAAGAAGCTCAAACGGTATTGTACCAGGTCGACGGGCCCACAGGCAGTGGCGGTGGACGCTCTGGTGACCCCATGGGCCTACCTGGTGTATGTGTTTCTGCCACTTCCATTGATCCCAAAAATTCTCAAGAGTAAAAAGGGAAAAGGTTCAAGCAATTCTCATTGCTCCGGACTGGCCAAGAAGGGCTTGGTGCGCGGATCTACTGGAAATGCTTCTGAAGGATCCGTGGCCTCTACCTCTTCGAGAGGATCTCCTGCAACAGGGGCCGTTCGTCTATCAAGACTTACCACGGCTACGTTTTATGGCATGGAAGCTGATCGTCAAATCCCAGCCTGGAAAGGGATTCCGGACAAGGTTATTCCGTCTTTGATCCAAGCCAGAAAGGGGGTAACGTCTAAGCATTACCACCGTATCTGGATAAAATACGTCTCTTGGTGTGAGAACAGGAAATTTCCTGCGTTGGAATTTCAGCTGGAATGTTTTCTGCTTTTTCTGCAGTCAGGTGTGGAAGTGGGCCTACGCCTGGGCTCCATAAAAGTCCAGATCTCGGCCTTATCCATTTTCTTCCAGAAACAATTGGCTTCCCTATCCGAGATTGGCATTGCTGCTTCACATCACTGCGGTCGGGGGGTTCTGTTCCGATCACGACCCTGGATGTGTGGAGTTTGTGTGTTCTCTGTGCTTTCCCACGAAATGGAAAACTGATGTCTAATACATAACCACAAGGTTAGAGACCCATCTCTGTAGGCTGCTGGATTACGCAGGCCATTCGTACATAGGGAGTCATTCCGAGTTGATCGTAGCTGTGCTAAATTTAGCACAGTTACGATCATGTTCCCAGACATGCGGGGGGGATGCCCAGCACAGGTTTAGCCCGCCCGCATGTCTGTCCAGCCCCCCCCCCGCACAAGTACAAAAGCATCGCACAGCGGAGATGCGTATTTGATGAGTAACTGCCGGCCAGCGCAGCTCCTGCGGCTGACTGGCAGTTGCTGGTCGATGCCCCTGGTCACAGCGGCTGCGTGTGAGGTCACGCAGCCGCTGCGGCCCGCTCCCTGCACGGTCCGGCCACGCCTGTATTGACACGAAGACCTGTGGGGTTGCCCACAGGTCGACCTGATGGCTTCTCGGCTCAACAAGAAGCTTTACCAATATTATTCAAGAATCAGGAACCCTCAGGCGATAGCCGTGGCCTTACCGCCAATTCCGTTGCTCCCAAGTGTGCTGAAGAGAATCAGGCATCAGAGTCTAGGCAATTCTGATTGCCCCAGACTGGCCTCGGAGGGTGTGGTATGCGGATCTTCTGAACATGTCCGTCGAAGACCCTTGGCCTCTGCCACTGAGAAGAGATCTTCAACAAGGACCGTTAGTCTACCCGGACTTACGGATGCTTCGTTTGACAGCATGGCGGTTGAGCGGAACATCCTAGCTCGAAAAGGCATTTCCAAAAAGGTTATTGCAACTATGGTTCAGGCCAGGAAGCTTGTGACGTCAAAGCATTACCATAATATCTGGAGGAGATATGTCTCTTGGGGGGTAATTCCAAGTTGATCGCAGCAGGAAATTTTTTAGCAGTTGGGCAAAACCATGTGCACTGCAGAGGAGGCAGATATAACATGTGCAGAGAGAGTTAGATTTGGGTGGGTTATTTTGTTTCTGTGCAGGGTAAATACTGGCTGCTTTATTTTTACACTGCAATTTAGATTGCAGATTGAACACACCACACCCAAATCTATCTCTCTCTGCACATGTTATATCTGCCCCCCTGCAGTGCACATGGTTTTGCCCAACTGCTAACAAAGTTCCTGCTGCGATCAACTCAGAATTACCCCCTTGGTGCGAGGTAAGCATTTATCCTTATGTGGATTTTCACCTGGGACGCTTATTGCGTTTCCTGCAGACTGGAATGGATATGGGCCTACGTCTAGGCTCCATTAAGGCCCAGATTTCAGCCCTCTATCTGCTTCCGGAAGAAGTTGGCAGTGCTGCCAGAAGTGCAGACCTTCTTGCAAGGGGTACTTCACATACAGCCTCCCTTTGTGCCACCAACGGCACCCTGGGATCTGAGTGTGGTACTGAATTTTCTACAGTCCTCCGGGTTTGAACTGTTAATGTTGGTAGAAGACAAGTACCTTACGTGGAAGACTGTAATGGTACTGGCCCTGGCTTCTGCTAGGCGTGTCTCAGAATTGGGGGCCTTATCGTGCAAAAGTCCATACTTGGTCTTTTACGAAGACAGAGCAGTGCTCAGTACTAGGCAGCAGTTCCTGCCGAGAGTTGTCTCTGCATTCCACTTAAACCAACCTATTGTGGTCCCGTCTAGTTCTGGCACTTCTGCTCCTCCAGAGGCATTGTATTCTGTGCAAGCCTTGTTGTGGTGTGCTGGTGTGTGAATCTCACCACTTGCTGTTATGTTCCTTCACTCAAGTATGTCCATTCTCCTTCGGGCACAGTTTTACCTAGACTGGCTGTAGGAGGGGGCATAGGGGGGAGGACCCAGTTGAAGAAATTGAAAGTGCACCGGTTCCCTTGGACCCCATCTATACCCCATCGTATTAAGACCCCAGTATCCCTTATGGACTACGAGAAAAGGATTTACCGGTAGGTAATTAAAATCCTATTTTTTCTGTCTGACCTGTTCTTTTATCCACATTTCCAATGTTCTATCCCAAACCTGCTTTTCTCATTTTCCACCTATATCTCTAGGTCCTTCAGTTCTCCTCCAGGATGACTCCCGTAGACATGGAGAAGTGACAATAGAGATGGATTCTAAAGTTAGCCAACAGCTGCAGCTCATAGATGAGCAGGTAGGTGCAAGGGAGTATGGCTTTGAATGAGAGGGTTAAAAGGATAAAGGAGATTCATAGATGGAGTAAACCTGTGAAATCTGCAGGCTTCACAAGTACAATTTTATTTTTTATTTCAGGATTCCTATATTCAAAGCCGAGCAGACACAATGCAGAATATAGAATCCACCATAGTTGAGCTGGGCTCCATTTTCCAACAGTTGGCTCACATGGTAAAGGAGCAGGAGGAAACTATACAAAGGTAATGACAAAGAACCCACCATTAGAACTGCATCTGAGTCCTAGCACAACAACTTACCTCTCTGTGTCTCCCTTTCCCTATATTCTGTAAGGTATCCGGACTATAGGTCGACATTCATTAGGTCGATCACTAATGGTCGACATGGTCAAGAGATCAATATATAAAAGGTCAACAGTTCTTAACGGTGACAGGGTCAAATGGTCAACATGTCAATGGCTGACACACATAAGGTCAACACAGCTTTTTGGGGTATTTTTTTTTTTTTTTTTTTTTTCATTTTATTCAATTTTTTTCATATTTTACCATCCACGTGGACTATGATTGGGAATAGTAAACTCTGCCGGGCGCAGCAGTAGCAGAACAAGGCACCAATCCCAAAGATGCGAGGGGACGGTACACTAATTGATGTTCAATGTGCTTTGATTGCGAAAATGACAAAAAATATATAAATGTTGTGTTGATCTTTTTGTGTCTACCTTTTTATCATGTTAATCTTTTCATATGTCGACCGTTTGACCATGTCGACATTTTCTACGGTCTATTTCATGTCGACCTTTTGACACGGTCTACTTTTTCCATGTCGACCATGTGGGGTCGACCTATTCACTGTAGACTTTTTTTCTTGTAGATCTAATTATCCACACCCAGTATTGTGCTCAACAACTGGATCCTCTTCCCTAATGTACAGTCCTTTTACTTTTGCCATTACTCCCCCACCCCTCCTAATGTTTACAGTGGCCCTGAGCTTGCCTGCTTGTATCCATCAACTCTACCCGTATCATCATCCTTATCATTGGCACTTATACCTACCCAATCCTGGGTGGAGGATGTCTGTCTGATTTTTGCGTAACAGAATAGAAAGTCACTGACTGCACGCCCACAACACACACCCAGTACACCTATGTAACAGTTATTTTACTTGCGTTTGCATTGTTGCCGCCCATTAAGCAGCCGCAGAATAAAGAACAAGATGCTTAAGACTCTGAATCGATCATCTGTTTTGCAGAAATGTGTATGCAGCCCACCACACAGTGTTTGCTGATATTCGCTATATATGTGGCCGCATTAGGTCTTGTGTGACTCCAAATCAGACCCTGTCATGATTCCCTCGTATCTGTACATACAGTCTTTATGAGACCCTATAAATAAAGGTTAAAAGTAATACAGCCTTTCATTCCCAGTAGCATTCTTATCTTGTATAAATGGTAATATAGTTTCCCTTTCAGCGCTCTCACCCTTTTTTCTCTCTCTGCTCAGAATTGATGGGAATGTAGAAGAGACGCACCTAAATGTGGAAGCCGCCCACTCGGAGATCCTGAAATACTTTCAATCCGTCACATCAAACCGCTGGCTGATGATAAAGATCTTTCTTATACTTATTGTTTTCTTCATCATCTTTGTGGTTTTCCTGGCTTGAAATAACCCCCCTAACAATCAAAACTGTCCACACACTCCGTACTACCTCCGGACATCCCAGTACGGCAACATGGAGGAAATATCACAAAGTGTCAGCATGTGAGTGTGTGGAGGTGTATGTGTGGACTGGGATGTGTGTGTGTGAGTGACAGATGACGTGTGATGATCAGGGGTGGACCTACTCTCTTACTACACCTGTAGAGTAGTGGGATGCCTTCCCTTGGACAATATGGTGCACATATATGATAGTGTCATGAGAGAATATACGGTTTGTGTGTGTGTGTGTGTGTGTGTGTGTGTGTGTGTATATGTATAAATAAATATATTATTATATATTGACAATTACATATAAATATAGTTTAGACCAGAGGTTCTCAAACTCGGTCCTCAGGACCCCACACAGTGCATGTTTTGCAGGTCTACTCACAGAATCGCAAGTGAAATAATTGGCTCCACCTGTGGACCTTTTAAAATGTGTCAGTGAGTAATTAATACACCTGTGCACCTGCTGGGTTACCTGCAAAACATGCACTGTGTGTGCCCCCGAGGACCGAGTTTGAGAACCTCTGGTTTAGACCATGTAATATATGTACACACAGACACACACTTTATCAGTGACTTGAGTGAAAGTGGCGAGTAGATTGGATGGAGTGAAAGTGCTGTGTATGTGTAGACATTGCCTGTGTGTGTGTGTGCACGTTTGGGTCATACATACACAGGCTGTGACATTTGCCAATGTTCATCAAGTGATTGGATAAGTATGTGTGACGGAAAGTTTAATCCAACTTATCTGAAGTGTCTTACTGGAACTCCCCTCAAATCAATGTGAGGCATGTGAAAGGATCGGCCAGGTTCCTCTGCCTCTGTATAAAGACTACACATTCTTGTTTTAATCACTTGTAGACTGTTTTTTGTTTTTAAATTATTAATAATAGTCTAACATTAAAAGAATTGATATCACATCGGGCAAAACTTTGCCCTCTCTTGCTGGGGAAGGTCTCGCAGGGATGGATGATATGACCAGGAGAGGAGGGTATTGTTTTTATTAACACATTCCATAAATCTACCCTGTTTTGTTTGAGGTGAAGACTGTGACCTTGAAACAATGTACAAATTGTATATAGCGCGGAATGCCGAAAAAAAATATACATTTCAGCTCAGTAACTCGTGTTTGTGTTGTTCATTGTTAGAATAACTATGATATTTGTTCCTGGAAGTTTGTAGGGGATAGAAGGCATGGGTTGCTTTTGGTTCAGGCATGTACATGAATGGGTTTGTTGTGCGTACAGTATACAGGGTTTGATTTATGTTTGCAAGTAAAGCAAAACAGTAGTCAGTTGGGCAAAAATGCAAGTGAGGCAGATGTGTGTCGGTACGGCTGTGTCGACATGTTTGATGAGGAGGGTTACGTGGAGGCGGAGCAAGAGCAGATAAGTGTGGTGTCGCCCCCGACGGGGCCGACACCGGATTGGATGGATATGTGGAAGGTTTTTTTTTTGTGTAAACTGTTTTTTATTAATTAAAGCAGCAGACAGAACATTACAGCAATACTTTTCCAAAAAAAGGGGACAAAATCATTGCATATCATATATATCAGATGTGGAAGGTTTTAACCGACAGTGTCAACTCCTTACATAAAAGGTTCGATGACGCAGCAGCCTTGGGACAGCCGGGATCTCAGCCCGCGCCTGCCCAGGCGTCTCAGAGGCCACCAGGGGCTCATAAACGCCCGCTAGCTCAGATGGTAGACACAGATGTCGACACGGAGTCTGACTTCAGTGTAGATGAGGATGAGACAAATGCACAGTCTACAAAAGCCATCCGATGCATGATTACTGCAATGAAAAATGTATTGCACATTTCTGATATTAACCCGGTTACTACCAAGAAGGGTATTATGTTTGGGGAGAAAAAGCAGCCAGTGACTTTTCCCCCATCTGATGAATTAAATGAATTGTGTGAGGAAGCGTTGAGTTCCCCCGATAAGAAACTAGTGATTTCTAAGAGGTTACTGATGGCGTACCCTTTCCCGCCAACGGACAGGTTACGTTGGGAAACATCCCCTAGGGTGGACAAGGCGCTCACACGCTTATCAAAAAAGGTGGCACTGCCGTCTCAGGATACGGCCGCCTTAAAGGAGCCTGCGGATAGAAAGCAGGAAGCTATCCTGAAGTCTGTGTATACACACTCAGGTACTATACTGAGACCTGCTATTGCTTCAGCATGGATGTGTAGTGCTGCAGCCACATGGTCTGATTCCCTGTCAGACAACATTGATTCCATCGACAGGGATACTATTTTGCTAACCATAGAACATATAAAAGACGTCGTCTTATATATGCAGGATGCACAGAGGGACATTTGCCTGCTGGCATCTAGAATTAATGCAATGTCCATTTCTGCCAGGAGAGTATTATGGTCTCGGCAGTGGACAGGTGATGCTGATTCTAAAAGACACATGGAGGTGTTGCCTTATAAGGGTGAGGAATTGTTTGGGGACGGTCTCTCGGACCTCGTATCCACGGCAACAGCCGGGAAGTCAACTTTTTTACCTCCGGTTCCCTCACAGCCTAAGAAAGCACCGTATTATCATGTACAGTCCTTACGGCCTCAGAAAGGCAAGCGGATCAGAGGCGCATCCTTTCTGCCCAGAGGCAGGGGTAGAGGAAAGAAGCTGCACCAGGCAGCCAGTTCCCAGGAACAAAAATCCTCCCCCGCTTCCTCTAAGTCCACCGCATGACGCTGGGGCTCCACAGGCGGAGCCAGGTGCGGTGGGGGCGCGTCTCCGAAACTTCAGCAACCAGTGGGTTCGCTCACAAGTGGATCTCTGGGCTGTACAAATTGTATCTCAGGGATACAAGCTGGAGTTCGAGGCGACTCCCCCTCGCCGTTACCTCAAATCGGCCTTACCAGCTGCTCCCAGGGAAAGGGAGGTAGTATTAGCGGCAATTCACAAGCTGTACCTCCAGCAGGTGATAATCAAGGTTCCCCTCCTTCAACAGGGACGGGGTTACTATTCCACAATGTTTGTGGTACCGAAACCAGACGGTTCGGTGAGGCCCATTCTGAATTTAAAATCCTTGAACACTTATATAAGGAAGTTCAAGTTCAAAATGGAATCGCTCAGGGCGGTTATTGCAAGCCTGGAAGAGGGGGATTTTATGGTGTCGCTGGACATCAAGGATGCTTACTTGCATGTCCCCGTTTACCCACCTCACCAGGAGTACCTCAGGTTTGTGGTACAGGATTGTCATTACCAATTCCAGACGTTGCCGTTTGGTCTGTCCACGGCACCGAGAGTATTTACCAAGGTAATGGCCGAAATGATGATACTCCTTCGGACGATCTCCTTATAAAGGCGAGGTCCAGAGAGCAGTTGTTTAGTCAGCGTAGCACTTTCTCGGGAAGTGTTGCAACAGCACGGCTGGATTCTGAATATCCCAAAGTCGCAGCTGATTCCTGCGACGCGTCTGCTCTTCCTGGGCATGATTCTGGACACAGAACAGAAGAAGGTGTTTCTCCCAGTGGAGAAGGCCCAGGAATTGTCATCTCTGGTCAGGGACCTCCTGAAACCAAAACAGGTGTCGGTGCATCACTGCACGCGAGTCCTGGGAAAGATGGTGGCTTCTTACGAAGCAATTCCCTTCGGCAGGTTCCATGCAAGGATCTTTCAGTGGGATCTGTTAGACAAATGGTCCGGATCGCATCTTCAGATGCATCGGTTGATCACCCTGTCCCCAAGGGCCAGGGTGTCTCTGCTGTGGTGGCTGCAGAGTGCTCATCTTCTCGAGGGCCGCAGATTCGGCATACAGGACTGGGTCCTGGTGACCACGGACGCAAGCCTCCGAGGATGGGGGGCAGTCACTCAGGGAAGGAACTTCCAAGGACAGTGGTCAAGTCAGGAGACTTCACTACACATAAATATACTGGAACTAAGGGCCATTTACAATGCCCTGAGTCAAGCAGAGCCCCTGCTTCAAAACCAACCAGTGCTGATTCAATCAGACAACATCACGGCGGTCGCCCATGTAAACCGACAGGGCGGCACAAGAAGCAGGATGGCGATGGCAGAAGCCACAGGGATTCTCCGATGGGCGGAAAATCACGTGCTAGCACTGTCAGCAGTATTCATTCCGGGAGTGGACAACTGGGAAGCAGACTTCCTCAGCAGGCACGACCTCCACCCGGGAGAGTGGGGACTTCATCCAGAAGTTTTCAAGCAGATTGTAAACCGTTGGGAACGGCCACAGGTGGACATGATGGCGTCCCGCCTCAACAAAAAGCTAAAAAAAATATTGCGCCAGGTCAAGGGACCCTCAGGCGATAGCTGTGGACGCACTAGTGACACTGTGGGTGTACCAGTCGGTTTATGTGTTCCCTCCTCTTCCTCTCATACCCAAGGTACTGAGGATAGTAAGAAAGAGAGGAGTAAGAACTGTACTCATCGTTCCGGATTGGCCAAGAAGAACTTGGTACCCAGAACTACAAGAAATGATCTCAGAGGACCCATGGCCTCTGCCTCTCAGACAGGACCTGTTGCAACAGGGGCCCTGTCTGTTCCAAGACTTACCGCGGCTGCGTTTGACGGCATGGCGGTTGAACGCCGGATCCTAACGGAAAAGGGCATTCCAGATGAAGTGATTCCTACGCTGATAAAGGCTAGGAAAGATGTGACAGCACAACATTATCACCATATATGGCGAAAATATGTTGCTTGGTGTGAGGCCAGAAAGGCCCCTACAGAGGAATTCCAGCTGGGTCGATTCCTGCACTTCCTACAGTCAGGAGTGACTATGGGCTTAAAATTAGGATCCATAAAGGTCCAGATTTCGGCCCTATCCATTTTCTTTCAAAAAGAACTGGCTTCACTGCCTGAAGTTCAGACGTTTGTTAAGGGAGTGCTGCATATTCAGCCCCCTTTTGTGCCTCCAGTGGCACCTTGGGATCTTAACGTTGTGTTGGATTTCCTGAAATCCTACTGGTTTGAGCCACTTAAGACCGTGGAACTAAAATATCTCACGTGGAAAGTGGTCATGCTATTGGCCTTAGCTTCGGCTAGGCGTGTGTCAGAATTGGCGGCTTTGTCGTGTAAAAGCCCTTATCTGATCTTCCATATGGACAGGGCAGAATTGAGGACTCGTCCCCAATTTCTCCCTAAGGTGGTATCAGCGTTTCATTTGAACCAACCTATTGTGGTGCCTGCGGCTACTCGGGACTTGGAGGACTCCAAGTTACTAGATGTAGTCAGGGCTTTGAAAATCTATGTAGCCGGGACGGCTGGAGTCAGGAAAACTGACTCGCTGTTTATCCTGCATGCACCCAACAAGCTGGGTGCTCCTGCTTCAAAGCAAACTATTGCGCGCTGGATCTGTAACACGATTCAGCAAGCTCATTCTGCGGCAGGATTGCCGCATCCTAAATCAGTAAAAGCCCTTTCCACAAGGAAGGTGGGCTCTTCTTGGGCGGCTGCCCGAGGGGTCTCGGCTTTACAGCTTTGCCGAGCTGCTACTTGGTCGGGTTCAAACACATTTGCTAAGTTCTACAAGTTTGATACCCCTGGCTGAGGAGGACCTTGCCTTTGCTCATTCGGTGCTGCAGAGTCATCCGCACTCTCCCGCCCGTTTGGGAGCTTTGGTATAATCCCCATGGTCCTTACGGAGTTCCCAGCATCCACTAGGACGTCAGAGAAAATAAGAATTTACTCACCGGTAATTCTATTTCTCGTAGTCCGTAGTGGATGCTGGGCGCCCGTCCCAAGTGCGGACTCTGCAATACATGTATATAGTTATTGCTTAACTAAAGGGTTATTGTTATGAGCCATCTGTTACTGAGGCTACGTTGTTGTTCATACTGTTAACTGGGTATAATTATCACAAGTTGTACGGTGTGATTGGTGTGGCTGGTATGAGTCTTACCCTGGATTCCAAATCCTTTCCTTGTTGTGTCAGCTTTTCCAGGCACAGTTTCCTTAACTGAGGTCTGGAGGAGGGGCATAGAGGGAGGAGCCAGTGCACACCATATAGTACCTAATCTTTTTTTAGAGTGCCCAGTCTCCTGCGGAGTCCGTCTATTCCCCATGGTCCTTACGGAGTTCCCAGCATTCATTACGGACTACGAGAAATAGAATTACCGGTGAGTAAATTCTTATTTTCAAACATTTTGAATCTACCCCAATGTGTTTTCAACCTGAAATCTAATTTGCAATGTAAAAATAAAGCTGTCTAACATTTGTAGGCTACATGCAAAAGCAGCCATTATTTACTCTGCTCAGAAACACACAAATGTATTTGCGCCTTTTGCATGGCAACATTGTTTTCTTCTTTGGATTCCATAGGGCTCCACAGGAAAACATCGGGGTTGTAGGTGGTGGGATCAGGTACGGGCACCAAACTTTCAGCAAACCCAGTGTACTCTTCCAACCCCCAATAACCTCGCCTCCATGCTCAGGCGGGTCAGTTTTTTGTTGGTGCCAGCAGGAAGCTGGATGCATCTCTAATAAAGCAGCCCCAAACTTTCATTTCTCTGACGTCCTAGTGGATGCTGGGAACTCCGTAAGGACCATGGGGAATAGCGGGCTCCGAAGGAGACTGGGCACTCTAAGAAAGAATTAGGACTATCTGGTGTGCACTGGCTCCTCCCTCTATGCCCCTCCTCCAGACCTCAGTTAGAATCTGTGCCCGGCTCGAGCTGGATGCACACTAGGGGCTCTCCTGAGCTTCTAGAAAAGAAAGTATATTTAGGTTTTTTATTTTCAGTGAGATCTGCTGGCAACAGACTCACTGCTACGAGGGACTTAGGGGAGAGAAGCGAACCTACCTGCTTGCAGCTAGCTTGGGCTTCTAGGCTACTGGACACCATTAGCTCCAGAGAGATCGAACACAGGCCCAGCCTCGGTCGTCCGGTCCCGGAGCCGCGCCGCCGTCCCCCTTGCAGAAGCAAGAAGAACGTCCAGGAAATCGGCGGCTGAAGACTCTGGACTTCATTAAGGTAGCGCACAGCACTGCAGCTGTGCGCCATTGCTCCTCATGCACATCTCACACTCCGGTCACTGATGGGTGCAGGGCGCTGGGGGGGGAAGGCGCCCTGGGCTGCAATAAGATTACCTTACATTGGCAAAAAATACACATAATATAGTCATTAAGACTATATATGTGTAAAATCCCCTGCCATATATCCATAAAAAAAGCGGGAGAAGTCCGCCGTGAAGGGGGTGGGGCTATCTCCCTCAGCACACTGGCGCCATTCCCTCACAGCTCCGCTGGAAGGAAGCTCCCCAGGCTCTCCCCTGCGGTTTCCAGGCTCAATAGGGTAAAAAAAGAGAGGGGGGGCACTAAATTTAGGCGCAAATATATATATATATATATATATATATATATATATATATATTAGTATGTGTATATATATATATATATATATATAGCTGCTATAGGGTAAAATCACTCATTATAGTGTACATCCCTGTGATTTATAGCGCTGTGGTGTGTGCTGGCATACTCTCTCTCTGTCTCCCCAAAGGACTTTGTGGGGTCCTGTCCTCAGAGCATTCCCTGTGTGTGTGCGGAGTGTCGGTACAGCTGTGTCGACATGTTTGATGAGGAGGCTTATGTGGAGGCGGAGCAGGTGCCGATAAATGTGATGTCACCCCCTGCGGGGTTGACACCTGAGTGGATGGATATGTGGAAGGAATTACGTGACAGTGTCAACTCCTTACATAAGAGGTTTGATGACATAGCAGATGTGGGATAGCCGGCTTCTCAGTCCGTGCCTGCCCAGGCGTCTCAAAAGCCATCAGGGGCTCAAAAACGCCCGCTACCTCAGATGGCAGAGACAGATGTCGACACGGATACTGACTCCAGTGTCGACGACGATGAGACTAGTGTACATTCCAATAGGGCCATCCATTCGTTACATGATTACGGCAATGAAAAATGTGTTGCACATTTCTGACATTAACCCTGGTACCACAAAAAAGGGTATTATGTTTGGGGAGAAAAAGCAACCTGTGGGTTTTTCCTCCTTCTGAAGAGTTAAATGAAGTGTGTGATGAAGCGTGGGTTTCCCCCGATAAGAAACTGGTAATTTCCAAAAAGTTACTAAGGGCGTACCCTTTCCCGCCAGAGGATAGGATACGCTGGGAGACATCCCCTAGGGTGGATAAAGCACTCACACGCTTGTCAAAGAAGGTGGCACTATCATCTCCGGATACGGCCGCCCTAAAGGAGCCTGCGGATAGAAAGCAGGAGGCTATCCTGAAGTCTGTATATACACACAGGTATTATACTGAGACCGGCTATTGCTTCAGCATGGATGTGCAGTGCTGCAGCTGCGTGGTCAGATTCCCTGTCTGATAACATTGATACCCTTGACAGGGACACTATATTGCTAACTGTAGAGCATATAAAAGACGTAGTCTTATACATGAGAGATGCACAGAGGGATATTTGCCAACTGGCATCTAGAATAAATGCAATGTCCATTTCTGCCAGGAGAGCATTATGGACTCTGCAGTGGACAGGTGATGCGGATTCTAAAAGGCACATGGAGGTTTTGCCTTACAAGGGTGAGGAATTGTTTGGGGATGGTCTCTCGGACCTCGTTTCCACAGCGACGGCTGGGAAGTCGACATTTTTACTCCATGTACCCTCACAGCCAAAGAAAGCACCGTATTATCAGGTACAGTCCTTTCGGCCCCAGAAAGGCAAGCGGGTTAAAGGCGCGTCCTTTCTGCCCAGAGGCAGAGGTAGGGGGGAAAAGCTGCACCAAACAGCAAGTTCCCAGGAACAAAAGTCCTCTCCCGCTTCCTCTAAGTCCACCGCATGACGCTGGGGCTCCACAGGTGGAGCCAGGTGCGGTGGGGGCCCGTCTCCGGAACTTCAGCGACCAGTGGGTTCGCTCACGGGGGGATCCCTGGATTCTACAAGTGGTATCTCAGGGGTACAAGCTGGAATTCGAGACGTCTCCCCCTCGCCGTTTCCTCAAATCAGCCTTGCCAACTACTCCCCCAGACAGGGAGGCGGTGCTGGAGGCGATTCACAAGCTGTACTCCCAGCAGGTGATAACCAAAGTACCCCTCCTTCAACAGGGACGGGGTTACTATTCCACAATGTTTGTGGTACCGAAACCGGACGGTTCGGTGAGACCCATTTTAAATTTGAAATCCTTGAACACTTATATAAGAAGGTTCAAGTTCAAAATGGAATCGCTCAGGGCGGTTATTGTAAGCCTGGACGAAGGGGATTACATGGTATCACTGGACATCAAGGATGCTTACCTGCATGTCTCCATTTACCCTCCTCACCAGGAGTACCTCAGATTTGTGGTACAGGACTGTCATTACCAATTCCAGACGTTGCCGTTTGGTCTGTCCACGGCACCGAGGGTATTTACCAAGGTAATGGCCGAAATGATGATACTCCTTCGAAAAAAGGGAGTTATAATTATCCCGTACTTGGACGATCTCCTTATAAAGGCGAGGTCCAGGGAACAGTTGTTGATCGGAGTAGCACTATCTCGGGAAGTGCTACAACAGCACGGCTGGATCCTGAATATTCCAAAGTTGCAGCTGGTTCCTACAACGCGTCTACTGTTCCTGGGGATGGTTCTGGACACAGAACAGAAGAAGGTGTTTCTCCCGGAGGAGAAGGCCAAGGAGTTGTCATCTCTAGTCAGAGACCTCCTAAAACCAAAACAGGTGTCGGTGCACCACTGCACGCGAGTCCTGGGAAAGATGGTAGCTTCTTACGAAGCAATTCCATTCGGAAGGTTCCATGCAAGGATCTTTCAGTAGGATCTGTTGGACAAGTGGTCCGGATCGCATCTTCAGTTGCATCGGCTGATAACCCTGTCTCCAAGGACCAGGGTGTCGCTGTTGTGGTGGCTGCAGAGTGCTCATCTTCTAGAGGGCCGCAGATTTGGCATACAGGACTGGGTCCTGGTGACCACAGATGCCAGCCTTCGAGGTTGGGGGGCAGTCACACAGGGAAGAAACTTCCAAGGACTATGGACGAGTCAGGAGACTTCCCTACACATAAATATTCTGGAACTAAGGGCCATTTACAATGCCCTAAGTCAGGCAAGACCCCTGCTTCAACACCAGCCGGTGCTGATCCAGTCAGACAACATCACAGCGGTCGCCCATGTAAACCGTCAGGGCGGCACAAGAAGCAGGATGGCGATGGCAGAAGCCACAAGGATTCTCCGATGGGCGGAAAATCATGTGATAGCACTGTCAGCAGTGTTCATTCCGGGAGTGGACAACTGGGAAGCAGACTTCCTCAGCAGGCACGACCTCCACCCGGGAGAGTGGGGACTTCATCCAGAAGTTTTCCACATGATTGTACACCGTTGGGAAAGGCCACAGGTGGACATGATGGCGTCCCGCCTCAACAAAAAGCTAAAAAGATATTGCGCCAGGTCAAGGGACCCTCAGGCGATAGCTGTGGACGCTCTAGTGACACCGTGGGTGTACCAGTCGGTTTATGTGTTCCCTCCTCTGCCTCTCATACCCAAGGTACTGAGAATAATAAGAAGGAGAGGAGTAAGAACTATACTTGTGGTTCCGGATTGGCCAAGAAGAGCTTGGTACCCAGAACTTCAAGAAATGATCTCAGAGGACCCATGGCCTCTGCCGCTCAGACAGGACCTGCTGCAGCAGGGGCCCTGTCTGTTCCAAGACTTACCGCGGCTGCGTTTGACGGCATGGCGGTTGAACACCGGATCCTAAAAGAAAAGGGCATTCCGGAGGAAGTCAGTCCTACGCTGATTAAAGCTAGGAAAGATGTGACCGTGCAACATTATCACCGCATATGGCGAAAATATGTTGCTTGGTGTGAGGCCAGGAAGGCCCCAACGGAGGAATTTCAGCTTGGTCGATTTCTGCACTTCCTACAGTCAGGAGTGACTATGGGCCTAAAATTGGGTTCCATTAAGGTCCAGATCTCGGCTCTGTCGATTTTCTTTCAAAAAGAACTGGCTTCACTGCCTGAAGTTCAGACTTTTGTTAAAGGAGTGCTGCATATTCAGCCCCCTTTTTGTGCCTCCAGTGGCACCGTGGGATCTCAACGTGGTGTTGGATTTCCTAAAGTCGCATTGGTTTGAGCCACTTAAAACCGTGGAGCTAAAATACCTCACGTGGAAAGTGGTCATGCTGTTGGCCTTGGCGTCGGCCAGGCGTGTATCAGAATTGGCGACTTTGTCATGTAAAAGCCCTTATCTGATTTTTCATATGGATAGGGCGGAATTGAGGACTCGTTCCCAATTCCTTCCTAAGGTGGTTTCAGCTTTTCATGTGAACCAACCTATTGTGGTGCCTGCGGCTACTCGGGACTTGGAGGATTCCAAGTTACTGGACGTAGTCAGGGCCCTGAAAATATATGTTTCCAGGACGGCTGGAGTCAGGAAAACTGACTCGCTATTTATCCTGTATGCACCCAACAAGCTGGGTGCTCCTGCTTCTAAGCAGACTATTGCTCGCTGGATCTGTAGCACGATTCAACTTGCACATTCTGCGGCTGGACTGCCGCATCCTAAATCTGTAAAAGCCCATTCCACGAGGAAAGTGGGCTCTTCTTGGGCGGCTGCCCGAGGGGTCTCGGCTTTACAACTTTGCCGAGCTGCTACTTGGTCGGGTTCAAACACATTTGCAAAATTCTGCAAGTTTGATACCCTGGCTGAGGAGGACCTTGAGTTTGCTCATTCGGTGCTGCAGAGTCATCCGCACTCTCCCGCCCGTTTGGGAGCTTTGGTATAATCCCCATGGTCCTTAAGGAGTTCCCAGCATCCACTAGGACGTCAGAGAAAATAAGAATTTACTCACCGGTAATTCTATTTCTCGTAGTCCGTAGTGGATGCTGGGCGCCCATCCCAAGTGCGGATTGTCTGCAATACTTGTATATAGTTAATGCCTAACTAAAGGGTTATTGTTATGAGCCATCTGTTCGTGAGGCTCAGTTGTTGTTAATACTGTTAACTGGATATAGTATCACGAGTTGTACGGTGTGATTGGTGTGGCTGGTATGAGTCTTACCCGGGATTCCAAATCCCTTCCTTATTGTGTCAGCTCTTCCGGGCACAGTTTCCCTAACTGAGGTCTGGAGGAGGGGCATAGAGGGAGGAGCCAGTGCACACCAGGTAGTCATAATTCTTTCTTAGAGTGCCCAGTCTCCTTCGGAGCCCGCTATTCCCCATGGTCCTTACGGAGTTCCCAGCATCCACTACGGACTACGAGAAATAGAATTACCGGTGAGTAAATTCTTATTTTCTCTTTCATCCACTAGGGGACACTGGAGAATTCTCAGACAGCTGGGGTGTGAAGGGATGCAGACCGGAGGTGGCACAATACAATAAACAAAATTATGCACAGCTCGCTCCTCCCCCTTCATGCCCCCTAATCCCTCCAGTTTGAAAAATTGTGCTAGGAGTAGGAAGCACAGAAAGGAGCTCTTGCTCCACTTACGTTTCTCTTACGTCCTAGAGGATGCTGGGGTTCCATTTAGTACCATGGGGTGTAGATGGGTCCTTTGGGAGCCGCTGGCACTTTAAGAGTTTAATAGTGTGGACTGGCTCCTCCCTCTATGCCCCTCCTACCAGACTCCGTTTAGAAAATGTGCCCGGAGGAGCCGGTCACAGCTAGGGGAGCTCCTAGGAGTTTTCTTCGTTTTATTTGAGGGTGATGATCGTTAGCCTCCCGAGGCGACCGCTTACTCCCGCAGCATGCCGCCACCCCCTAACAGAGCCAGAAGAAAGAAGAGTGGTGAATCTGACACCGGAGTCCCGGTAAGCGGGTCCCCAGCGGGAATGGCAGCACAAGGGTGGCTCTGACAGGCTGCGCTCCGGAAGGCTCAGCGGCACACTGTGTACGGCACTGTGAGGGGCGTCCTGGGCCAGTGCGATACCTTACACTGGTCAAACATAGCTTTCAAGGTCTAACCCACTGTTTGCTGCAAAAATTACCTCAGACCAGTATAATCTCTAAGTCCGGGAAGACATGCCATTACAGGGGGCCGAGCTTCTCCTCAGAGCAGATCCAGCACTAACCAGCATCATTTTCTCCCTGCAGACACTCGCTGACAGGGAACACTGTCCTCCACATAACTACACTGAGGTAAAAGGTGTTATAAAAGGGGGTAGTGATATGTACTAGCTACCCTGTTAAGGTTACGCTAGTCAGCAGGGTTTTTATCTTTATAAAAGCCTATAAGGGCGCGTTGTGGCTGGCTTCTTGTGATCTGTGACTCTCTGAAGATATTCTAGGGGGGGGGACTGTGTTGACATTTTCCTGTGTATGTGTAATCCACTTTACCATGTTTAAGGGACTTTGTCCTGTACTGCAGAATGTGTATCTTCTCCTGGGGAGTCTATACCATGCTCAAAACTGTACACATCTCAGGCTTTGGTGGCAGATCCCCCTGGGGTGGCCTCCATAAGGTGTACTTTAAGAATATATCGCTTCCAGTATATCCCATACTGTGTAGAAGCCGCAGTTTTGAGAGAAGAGGGGTTTCAAATGCCACTGCTGTGCCTCTCACCCAATCTCCGTACCCTAGAAAGCGTACACTTGCCCATATAATGCATATATATGAGGGGTCAAACATATGTTTGAGGCTATTAGGGATGAGGAATATTATTGTATATAATGAATGCCTTCCCACTGTGTAGGGCGTTTAACTCCTTATTTGGGACCCTTTTGGGACGCACGGGATACGTGATTATCCATGTCAACTGCGGGTAAGTCGTATGTCTTCCTTCCGCAGCTGCACAGACCAGGAAATTATATCCCACGGCTACACTGCAATTCCTTCGAACATAATTCCACATATTCCTCCACTTCCTTTAGAGGATGTTGGGGAAATCCAGAAAACCTGCACCGCCAGGTTCCCAGGGACTGATTTCAAATTTGGCCTTTTTCAAACCATTCGGTTTGTCGGTGGACCTCACTGCCTGGGGATCAGGCAGGTGGGAGTGAGACTAAAGAGATTCAGTAACACATCTGGGCGATATCCTGCCTAGACCCCTGGAAGCAGTTGGGCTACCCAGGGGGGCAGACTAGAATTTCTAGTACAGGTATTCCCGCCTCACAGATTATTCAAATCTGGTTTACTAGCTTCTCAGACAGAAAGTGCACTACTGCTGGAAGCTATCGTATCATTTGTCAAACTAATGTCATTATTCCAGTTCCACCTCATTTACGTAACAGGGGTTACTATTCAAACCTGGGGTCATTGATTCCCTACTGGTGGGTGTTCAATTCAGGATGGAGTCTGGGAGTGGTGACTTCTGCTCGAGATGTAGAGGAATTCCTGGTATCCCGGGATATCAGGAGTGCGTACTTCACATTCCAATCTGGCCGCCTATCTAGGGTTGCACTACAACTATGTCACTTATAGTTCCAAACACTGAGCTTGTCTTCTACGCAACACCGGGGGTGTTCATCAGGGCCATGGCAGCCTTTAGACTCCTGCTCCACAAACCAGGAGTGGACATAATTCCATATCTGGGCGACCTTAACATCCTACAGGGAGATGTTGTTACGGAATGTTGCTCTCTCAAATCAACTGTCTCGGGATCTCGGGTGGATCCTGAAGTTTCCACTTTCGCATTTGAAGCCGATAAGGAGGCGTTCCTTCCTGGGGATGATTCTCAACATGGAAGTGCAGAGGGTGTTTCTACCGGTGAAGAAAGCGTTGGTGATCCAATCAATGGTCCGGGATGTCCTGATGCCAGCCCGGGTATCTGTTCATCGGTGCATTCGCCTTCTGGGGAAGATGGTTGCCTACGGAGAGGCTCGACAGTACGGAAGATACCTTGCACGGTCTTTCCCACTGGATATCCTGGTCTTATGGACAGGATCTCATCTTCAATGCACCAGCGCATACGCCTGTTCCTGAAAGCCAGAATTTCACTCCTCTGGTGGTTGCAAACTTCTCACCTCGAGGGCCGCAGGTTCGGAATTCAGAATTGGATTCATCTACCCACAGATGCAAGTCTCAGGGGTTGGGGAGCAGTCGCTCAGGGGGAAAATTTCCAAGGAAAGCGGTCAGTTCAGGTATCTCTCCTTCCAATAAACATTCTGGATCTGAAGGCCATGTACAACGACCTTCTACAAGCGGCACATCTTCTGCGAGATCAAGCCATTCAGGTTCAGTCGGACAACGTCACAGCGGTGTCCTACATAAACAAGCAGGGCGGAACGAAGAGCAGAGCTGCAATATCAGAGGTGACCATAATCCTCCTCTGGGCAGAGAAGCATGTGCGGGCGCTGTCAGCGGTCTTCATTCCGGGAGTGGATAACTGGGAAGCAGACTTCCTCAGCAGACACTATCTCCATCCAGGAGAATGGGGCCTCCACCCGGTGGCTTTCGCAGAGGTAACAAGCTGATGGGGTGTACCTCAGATAGCCATGATGGCCTCTCGACTCAACGAGAAGCTTCGGAGATGCTGTTCCAGGTCACGAGACCCACAAGCACAAGGCCCTGGTAACTCCGTGGGTGTTCCAGTCAGTGTATGTGTTCCCTCCACTTCCACTCATCCCATGGATTCTCAAGCTAATAAAAAGAACAAGAGCTCAGGCGATCCTCATTGCTCCGGACTGGCCAAGAAGTGCTTGGTACGCGGATCTTCTGGAGTTACTGCTGGAAGATCTGAGGCATCTTCCTCTTCGCAAGGACCTTCTGCGACAGGGGCCGTTCGCTTATCAAGACTTACCACGGCTATGTTTGACGGCATGGAGGTTGAACGCCAGATCTTAGCTCGGAATGGCATTCCGAACAAAGTAATTCCTACCCATATACAGCCTAGGAAGGGGGTAACGTTTAAACATTACCGTCGCATTTGTACAACGTACATGTCTTGGTGTGAATCCAAGAAGTTTCCTACGGTGTAGTTTCAAGTAGGATGGTTTCTCCACTTACTGCAAGCAGGTGTGGTTGTGGGCATACGCTTGGGCTCCATAAAGGTCCAGATTGTCCATTTCTTCAAGAAACTATTGACTGCTGTCCCTAAGATTCAGACTTTCTTGATAGGGATTCTGCACATCCAGCCACCCTTTGTGCCTCCTATGGCACCTTGGGATCTAAATGTGGTGCTGCAGTTCCTGCAGTCGGATTGGTTCAAGCCTTTACAGGAGGTGGACATCAAGTTTCTAACTTGGAAGGTGGTCACACTGTTGGCATTGGTATTTGCTCGACGGATGTCGAAATTGGGGGCATTGTCATGCAAGGGCCCCTACTTGTTTTTCCATGACGATGGATCTGAGCTCAGAACGTGGCAGCAATTTCTTCCATGGGTTGTGTCGGTTTTTCATATCACCAACCTATTATGCTGCCAGTGGCTACTGACTCCTCAGTTACCTCACAGTCCTTGGATGTGTTGTGAGGGCTTTGAAAGTTTCTGTGATGAGGACTTCTCGTCACAGGTAGTCTGACCAGAGGCGGAACTACCGCCAGTGCAACCAGTGCGTTGCGCTGGGGCCCGCCACTGTCCAGGGGCCCAAAGCATGTAATGAGTCAAACTGACTCATTACATGCCGCTGTGTGCTGCGGGCAACCGCTGCCCGCAGCACACAGCCGCCCGGACAGGAGAGAAGAACAGCGCAGCGGCATGGGGGGAGAAGGGCAGGAGAGAAGGAGGAGGAGGGAGGTGGAGGAGGGAGCCGCAGCAGCGCTTTGTTACTGGTTGAGGCGCTGCTGCTGTCCCTCTGCTTCACTATAGGCTGTCTTCCGAGAACAGCCTATAGTGAAGCAGAGGGGCAGCAACAGCAGCGCCTCCACCAATAACACAGCGCTGCTGCGGCTCCCTCCTCCACCTCCCTCCTCCTCCTTCTCTCCTGCCCGGGAATCGTGACCAGAAGCTGCACCGAGGAGCCTGAGCCAGCGGAGAGGGTAAGTATAATTTCTTTCTTTTTTTCTTTTTTTCTTTCTTTCTTTCTTTTTTTCTTTCTTTTTTTCTTTCTTTCTTTCTTTCTTTCTTTTTTTCTTTCTTTTTTTCTTTCTTTCTTTTTTTCTTTCTTTCTTTTTTTCTTTCTTTTTTTCTTTTTTTCTTTCTTTCTTTCTTTCTTTCTTTCTTTCTTTCTTTCTTTTTTTCTTTCTTTCTTTCTTTCTTTCTTTCTTTTTTTCTTTCTTTCTTTCTTTCTTTCTTTCTTTCTTTCTTTCTTTCTTTCTTTTTTTCTTTTTTTCTTTCTTTTTTTCTTTTTTTCTTTCTTTCTTTTTTTCTTTTTTTCTTTTTTTCTTTTTTTCTTTCTTTCTTTTTTTCTTTTTTTCTTTTTTTCTTTTTTTCTTTCTTTCTTTCTTTTTTTCTTTCTTTTTTTCTTTCTTTCTTTCTTTCTTTCTTTCTTTCTTTTTTTCTTTCTTTCTTTCTTTTTTTCTTTCTTTCTTTTTTTCTTTCTTTTTTTCTTTTTTTCTTTCTTTCTTTCTTTCTTTCTTTCTTTCTTTCTTTCTTTTTTTCTTTCTTTCTTTCTTTCTTTCTTTCTTTCTTTCTTTCTTTCTTTCTTTTTTTCTTTTTTTCTTTCTTTCTTTCTTTCTTTTTTTCTTTCTTTCTTTCTTTCTTTCTTTCTTTCTTTCTTTCTTTCTTTCTTTCTTTCTTTCTTTTTTTCTTTCTTTCTTTCTTTCTTTCTTTCTTTCTTTCTGCCTGCCGCAATGTGTAAAATGGGGGAATCTGCTTGCCGCAATGTGTAAAATGGGGGAATCTGCCTGACGCAATGTGTAAAAAGGTGACGCTGTCTGCCGCTATGTTTAACAAGGACACGCTGTCTGCCGTTATTTGTAAAAAGGGCACGCTGTCTGCCGTAATGTGTAAAAAGGGGCACGCTGTCTGCCGTAATGTGTAAAAAGGGGCACGCTGTCTGCCGTAATGTGTAAAAAGGGCACGCTGTCTGCCGTAATGTGTAAAAAGGGCACGCTGTCTGCCGTAATGTGTAAAAAGGGCACGCTGTCTGCCGTAATGTGTAAAAAGGGGCACGCTGTCTGCCGTAATGTGTAAAAAGGGGCACGCTGTCTGCCGTAATGTGTAAAAAGGGGCACGCTGTCTGCCGTAATGTGTAAAAAGGGGGACGCTGTCTGCCGTAATGTGTAAAAAGAGGAATCTGTCCGCCGTAAGGTGTAAAAGGGTCTCTACCTGGTGTATTGGTGCTACTGTGTGGCGTAATTTTAATAATGGAGACTACTGTGCACCGTTTTATGAATTGGTATTATTTTGTGGCCACACCCCTTCCCCACGAAGCCACGCAACTATGTATTTTTGCACGCACCTACGGCGCGCACTGCCCCTGTTTTGCGTGCAGGGGTGGGGCTCCAATGCCGTTTCTTGCACACAGTGCTAAAATGTCTAGTTACGGCGCTGTTGCTAGGTATCCATTTCTCTGGCCCTGAGCAGGTCCCCCTCACCAGATCCTCTCCAGGGGTGAGGGGGTGGACTTGGAAGGGATGGGGGGCCCAAAGCATTTTGTCGCACCTGGGCCCACCGCTCGCTAGTTCCGCCACTGAGTCTGACGCTCTGTTTGTCCTTTATGGTCCCAACTCGGTTGGGTGTCCTGCTTCTAAGCAGACATTTGCTCGCTGGATCGGGTTTACAATCCAGCATGCTTATTCTACGGCGGGCCTGCCGTGTCCAAGATCTGTTAAGGCCCACTCTACTCGTACAGTGGGTTGTTCCTGGGCAGCTTCCTGGGGTGTCTCGGCTTTACAGCTTTGCCGACCAGCTGCTTGGTCGGGTCGAACACGTTTGCTGAACTTCTACAAGTTCGATACTTTGGCATCTGAAAACCTAAAGTTTGGTCACTCCGTTCTGCAGGATCCTCAGCACTCTCCCTCCCGTACTGGGAGCTTTGGTACATCCCCATGGTACTAAATGGAACCCCAGCATCCTCTAGGACGTAAGAGAAAATAGGATTTTAATTACCTACCGGTAAATCCTTTTTCTTGTGGTCTGTATAGGATGCTCGGCGCCCGCCCAGTGCTTTGTTTTCCTGCGTTGCTACTTGGTTAAGTGTTGGTTGAGCTGTTGCTGTTCCTCTTTCATGCATGGTTTCTTCAGGTTACATGCGGATTGGCATGGTTGCTTCCTGTTTCATGCTATATAACCTATTTTCTTCGTGTTGCATGATGGTTGGCATGATTTCTTCATGTTTCATCCTGGTTGGCATGATTTCTTTATGTTGCCTGCTGGTTAGCATGGTTTCTTCATGTTTCATGCGGTTTTGCATGATTTCTTCATGGTGTATGCTGGTTAGCATGGTTTCTCCATGTTGCATACTGGTCAGCATGGTTTTTTCGATTCGGTGTAAGCTGGTGTGAATCTCACCACTATCTGTATTTCCTTCTCTCGAAGTATGTCCATCTCCTCAGGCACAGTTTCTAGAATAAGTCTGGTAGGAGAGGCTTAGAGGGAGGAGCCAGCCCACACTGTTAAACTCTTAAAGTGCCAGTGGCTCCCAAAGGACCCGTCTATACCCCATGGTACTAAATGGAACCCCAGCATCCTCTACGGACTACGAGAAAAGGATTTACCGGTAGGTAATTAAAAATAAGATTTTACTTACCGATAAATCTATTTCTCGTAGTCCGTAGTGGATGCTGGGAACTCCGTAAGGACCATGGGGAATAGCGGCTCCGCAGGAGACTGGGCACATCTAAAGAAAGCTTTAGGACTAGCTGGTGTGCACTGGCTCCTCCCCCTATGACCCTCCTCCAAGCCTCAGTTAGGATACTGTGCCCGGACGAGCGTACATAATAAGGAAGGATATTGAATCCCGGGTAAGACTCATACCAGCCACACCAATCACACCGTACAACTTGTGATCTGAACCCAGTTAACAGTATGATAACAACGAAGGAGCCTCTGAAAAGATGGCTCACAACAACAATAACCCGATTTAGTTAACAATAACGATGTACAAGTATTGCAGACAATCCGCACTTGGGATGGGCGCCCAGCATCCACTACGGACTACGAGAAATAGATTTATCGGTAAGTAAAATCTTATTTTCTCTGACGTCCTAGTGGATGCTGGGAACTCCGTAAGGACCATGGGGATTATACCAAAGCTCCCAAACGGGCGGGAGAGTGCGGATGACTCTGCAGCACCGAATGAGAGAACTCCAGGTCCTCCTCAGCCAGGGTATCAAATTTGTAGAATTTAGCAAACGTGTTTGCCCCTGACCAAGTAGCTGCTCGGCAAAGTTGTAAAGCCGAGACCCCTCGGGCAGCCGCCCAAGATGAGCCCACTTTCCTTGTGGAATGGGCTTTTACAGATTTTGGCTGTGGCAGGCCTGCCACAGAATGTGCAAGCTGAATTGTACTACAAATCCAACGAGCAATAGTCTGCTTTAGAAGCAGGAGCACCCAGCTTGTTGGGTGCATACAGGATAAACAGCGAGTCAGACTTTCTGACTCCAGCCGTCCTGGAAACATATATTTTCAGGGCCCTGACCACGTCAAGTAACTTGGAGTCCTCCAAGTCCCTAGTAGCCGCAGGCACCACAATAGGTTGGTTCATGTGAAAAGCAGAAACCACCTTAGGGAGAAATTGAGGACGAGTCCTCAATTCTGCCCTGTCAGAATGAAACATTAAGTAAGGGCTTTTATATGATAAAAGCCGCCAATTCTGACACACGCCTGGTTGAAACCAGGGCTAACCGCATCGTCACCTTCCATGTGAGATATTTTAAGTCCATAGTGGTGAGTGGTTCAAACCAATGTGACTTAAGGAACCTCAAAACAACATTGAGATCCCAAGGTGCCACTGGAGGCACAAAAGGAGGTTGTATATGCAGTACCCCTTTTACAAATGTCTGAACTTCAGGTACTGAAGCCAGTTCTTTCTGGAAGAAAATCGACAGGGCCGAAATTTGAACCTTAATGGACCCTAATTTTAGGCCCATAGACAGTCCTGTCTGCAGGAAATGGAGGAAACGACCTAGTTGAAATTCTTCTGTAGGGGCCTTCTTGGCCTCACACCACGCAACATATTTTTGCCAAATGCGGTGATAATGTTTTGCGGTTACATCCTTCCTGGCTTTGACCAGGGTAGGGATGACTTCATCTGGAATGCCTTTTTCCTTCAGGATCCGGCGTTCAACCGCCATGCCGTCAAACGCAGCCGCGGTAAGTCTTGGAACAGACAAGGCCCCTGCTGGAGCAGGTCCTTTCTTAGAGGTAGAGGCCACGGGTCTTCCGTGAGCATCTCTTGAAGTTCCGGGTACCAAGTCCTTCTTGGCCAATCCGGAACTACGAGTATCGTTCTTACTCCTCTCCTTCTTATGATTCTCAGTACTTTTGGTATGAGAGGCAGAGGAGGGAACACATACACTGACTGGTACACCCACGGTGTCACCAGAGCGTCCACCGCTATTGCCTGAGGGTCCCTTGACCCTGCGCAATATCTGTCCAGTTTCTTGTTAAGACGGGACGCCATCATGTCCACCTTTGGTTTTTCCCAACGGTTTACAATCAGTTGGAAGACTTCTGGGTGAAGTCCCCACTCCCCCGGGTGGAGGTCATGCTGAGGAAGTCTGCTTCCCAGTTGTCCACTCCCTGAATGAACACTGCTGACAGTGCTATCACATGATTTTCCGCCCAGCAGAGAATCCTTGCAGCTTCTGCCATTGCCCTCCTGCTTCTTGTGCCGCCCTGTCTGTTTACGTGGGCGACAGCCGTGATGTTGTCCGACTGGATCAATACCGGTTGACCCTGAAGCAGAGGCTTTTCTTGACTTAGGGCATTGTAAATGGCCCTTAGTTCCAGGATATTTTTGTCTCCAGGCTTGACCATAAGCCCTGGATATTCCTTCCCTGTGTGACTGCTCCCCAGCCTCGCAGGCTGGCATCCGTGGTCACCAGGACCCAGTCCTGAATGCCGAATCTGCGGCCCTCTAGAAGATGAGCACTCTGCAACCACCACAGGAGGGACACCCTTGTCCTTGGTGACAGGGTTATCCGCTGATGCATCTGAAGATGCGACCCGGACCATTTGTCCAGTAGGTTCTACTGGAAAGTTCTTGTGTGGAATCTGCCGAATGGGATTGCTTCGTAGGAAGCCACCATTTTTACCCAGAACCCTTGTGCATTGATGCACTGAGACTTGGTTCGGTTTTAGGAGGTTCCTGACTAGCTCGGATAACTCCCTGGCTTTCTCCTCCGGGAGAAACACCTTCTTTCTGGACTGTGTCCAGGATCATCCCTAGGAACAGAAGACAAGTCGTCGGAACCAGCTGCGATTTTGGAATATTGAGAATCCACTCGTGCTGCCGCAACACTACCTGAGATAGTGCTACACCGACCTCCAACTGTTCTCTGGATCTTACCCTTATCAGGGAATCGTCCAAGTAAAGGATAACTAAAATTCCCTTCCTTCGAAGGAATATCATCATTTCGGTCATTACTTCAGTAAAGACCCGGGGTGCCGTGGACCATCCCTACGGCAGCGTCTGAACTGATAGTGACAGTTCTGTACCATAACCTGAGATACCTTTGGTGAGAAGGGTAAATTTTGACATGAAGGTAAGCATCCTTGATGTCCCGAGACATCATGTAGTCCCCTTCTTCCAGGTTTGCAATCACTGCTCTGAGTGACTCAATTTTGAATTTGAACCTCTGTATGTAAGTGTTCAAAGATTTTAGATTTTAAAATCGGTCTCACCGAGCCGTCTGGCTTCGGTACCACAATAGTGTGGAATAATACCCCGTTCCCTGTTGCAGGAGGGGTACCTTTATTATCACCTGCTGGGAATACAGCTTGTGAATGGCTTCCAAAACTGCCTCCCTGTCAGCGGGAGACGTCGGTAAAACAGACTTTTGGAAACGGCGAGGGGAATACGTCTCGAATTCCAATTTGTACCCCTGAAATATTACCTGAAGGATCCAGGGGTCTACTTGCGAGTGAGCCCACTGCGCACTGAAATTCACTGAGAACGGGCCCCCGCCGTGCCTGAACTTGTAAAGCCCTAGCGTCATACTGAGGGCTTGGCAGCGGTGGAAAAGGGTTTCTGTTCCTGGGAACTGGCTGATCTCTGCAGCCATTTTCCTCTCCCTCTGTCACGAGCAGAAAAGAGGAACCCTTTTGTCCGCTTGCCAACCAGGACTGCGCCTGATAATACGGCGTCTTATTTTGAGAGGCGACCTAGGGTACATCCCCTTTTTTAAGGCAATACTTCCAAATGCCGTTTGGAATCCCTGACCACTTTACTAGAATACAAAACACTTATACTTGATGCCAGTCGGCAAATATTCCGCTGTGCATCATGCATATATAGAAAAGCATCTTTTAATTGCTCTATAGGCAATAATATACTGTATCTAGGATATCAATATTTCCAGTCAGGGAAACCGACCACGCCACCCAGCACTGCACATCCAGGCTGAGGCGATTGCTGGTCGCAGTATAACACCAGTATGTGTGTAAATACATTTTAGGATACCCTCCTGCTTTTTATCAGCAGGATCCTTAAGGGCGGCCATCTCAAGAGAGGGTATAGCCCTTGTTCTTACAATCGTGTGAGCGCCTTATCCCCTGTAGGGGGTGTTTCCCAACGCACCCTAACCTCTGGCGGGAAAAGGTATACTGCCAATAACTTTTTAGAATTATCAATTGTTATCGGAGGAAAACCCACGCATCATCACACACCTCATTTTATTTTTCAGAGTCAGGAAAACTATTGGAAGTTTTTCCTCACCAAACATAATACCCCTTTTTTGGTGGTATTCATATTATCATAAAAGTGTAAACATTTACCATTGCCTCAATCATGCAATGTGTGGCCCTATTGGAAATCACGGTTGTCTCTTCACCGTCGACACAGGAGTCAGTATCCGTGTCGGCGTCTGTATCTGAGGTAACGGGCGCTTTAGAGCCCCTGTATGAGACGTCTGGACAGGCACAAGCTGAGTAGCCGGCTGTCCCATGTCAACCACTGTCTTTTATACAAAGCTGACACTGTCACGCAATTTCAACAGTACATCCACTCAGGTGTCGACCCCCTAGGGGGTGACAACACTATTACCGACACTCTACTCCGTCTCCACATCATTTTTCTCCTCATACATGTCGACACAAAAGTACCGACACACAGCACACACACAGGGAATGCTCTGATAGAGGACAGGACCCACTAGCCCTTTGGGGAGACAGAGGGAGAGTTTGCGAGCACACACCAGAGCGCTATATATATACAGGGATAACCTTATATAAGTGTTTTTCCCTTTATAGCTGCTGTATTGTTTATACTGCGCCTAATTTGTGCCCCCCTCTCTTTTTTAACCCCTTTCTGTAGTGTAGTGACTGCAGGGGAGAGCCAGGGAGCTTCCCTCCAACTGAGCTGTGAGGGAAAATGGCGCCAGTGTGCTGAGGAGATAGGCTCCGCCCCTTTCTCGGCGTCCTTATCATCCGTTTTTTTTAATATGTTTTGGCAGGGGTTAAATGCATCCATATAGCCCAGGAGTTATATGTGATGCATTTATTTTAGCCATATAAGGTTTTATCGTTTTATTGCGTCTCAGGGCGCTGCCCCCCCAGCGCCCTGCACCCTCAGTGACCGGAGTGTGAAGTGTGCTGAGAGCAATGGCGCACAGCTGCGGTGCTGTGCGCTACCTTATCTGAAGACAGTATCGTCTTCTGTCGCCGATTTCACCGGACCTCTTCGCTCTTCTGGCTCTGTAAGGGGGACGGCGGCACGGCTCCGGTGACCCATCCAGGCTGAACCTGTGATCGTCCCTCTGGAGCTAATGTCCAGTAGCCTAAGAAACCCGATCCACTCTGCACTCAGGTGAGTCCGTTTCTTCTCCCCTTAGTCCCACGATGCAGTGAGCCTGTTGCCAGCAGGTCTCACTGAAAATAATAAACCTAAACTAAAACTTTCACAAAGAGCTCAGGAGAGCCCCTAGTGTGCACCCTTCTCGTCGGGCACAGAAATCTAACTGAGGCTTGGAGGAGGGTCATAGGGGGAGGAGCCAGTGCACACCAGCTAGTCCTAAAGCTTTCTTTAGATGTGCCCAGTCTCCTGCGGAGCCGCTATTCCCCATGGTCCTTACGGAGTTCCCAGCATCCACTAGGACGTCAGAGAAATCCTATTTTTTTATTATTATTTTTTAATGATCTTTTTATAATTTCTTCTATAGAAACGGAAAGGAGGAATAGCCTGATCCCACCTGACAGGAGGGTGCAGGCTGAGTTCAGGTGTACTAAACAGTACACAGAGACTAAGATCCTGGTAGAAGGGATTGGCATCTCTTACAGGAGGTCTCTAACAGTGAGTAAGCAGCGCAGCGCATACATAGATTTCCACACTGTACTAACATTAACGTTGGCACAGGCAGCTGCAGCTGGACAGCGCGGCTCAGAACGCACCCCCGGCAGTAAGTAAAAGAACCAAGCCCGTAACCTGTTTTCCTCATAGTGGTGCACATAGACATCAGCAATACAAGGGTCGGACTAGCGGGACGCCGCAACAGTCTCATACCCCACGAACACTGATAAACTATTATACTCATACTAAATACATAGGTCAGGGGCGGCCAGACTTTTGGAGTCAGCATTCTACTTTGAAAGCTAAAAAGCTTTTGTGATCTACCTAGGAGGAATAATAGCGTGCTCCGCAGGCGCGCGTGCAAAAAAGGGGCGTGGCATAACAAAAAAAGGGACGTAGCCTTGCTGCACAGAGTGTAATGACTGTCTCGCACGAAATAACACATTGGCCCCCACAGGTAAAAACCTCAAACACATATGCCCCCACAGTGCCAGATACACATATGCCCCCACAGTGCCAGATATGCCCCCACAGTGCCAGATACAGATATGCCCCCACAGTGTCATGTGCCCACACTGCTAGATATGCCCCCACAGTGCCAGATTACAGATATGCCCCCACAGTGCCATGTGCCCGCAGTGCCAGATATGACCCCACAGTGCCAGATATGACCCCACAGTGCCAGATATGACCCCACAGTGCCACATATGCCCCACATTGCCACATATGCCATCACTGTGCCATGTGCCTGCAGTGCCAGATATGCCCCTACAGTGCCACATATGCCCTACATTACCAGATATGCACCCAAAGTGCTCACC
Organism: Pseudophryne corroboree; assembly: GCF_028390025.1. Taxonomy (NCBI): domain Eukaryota; kingdom Metazoa; phylum Chordata; class Amphibia; order Anura; family Myobatrachidae; genus Pseudophryne; species Pseudophryne corroboree. The sequence goes on along the minus strand of NC_086454.1, from coordinate 156,414,681 downwards.
GTGCTGTGTGGAGAGCGCAGCGCGCGCTTCTCCTGCCTGCCGTCCTGCCCCTCAGTCTGGTCTTCGGCTCAAATCAGGCGCCGGTTCGCGAGCTCTGATTGGCTAACGAACCGGCGCCTGATTTGAGCTATACACTCCGCTGTCACTGCCGGAGACCAGACTGAGGGGCAGGCAGGAGAGGCGCGGCTTCAGGTGGACGGGCAGCGGATCGCGAGCGACTGGTCGCATGTCCGCGATCGACCAGTCGATCGCGATCGACTGTTTGGCCACCCCTTTACCATAGGTGGATATGACCTAACAGGAACACCTGACATTTACCCATCAGGGGTCAATCCAGATCAGGGTATTCCATTTAGGAGGGTATACTGTACAAAGGGTGGTCTGCATGACACCCCTGATAGAGACTTTTTTACCCACAAATAAATATCAGATCTCAAATCAGTACAAACATAGTCCTAATTTCTTTAATCATTTCACACACAGTCATTGACTAAATTGATATTCCTCCCCCCCCCCTCCCCTCCTCCTCTCAGCCTTCAAATCTTCACACACATCCTCACATCTGAGTGCGCTGACCATATCCAATTCACAGCGCGGCTCAGGTGACTGACGGGTGGTGCGTGCAACAGGGCTGTTAGTAGAGAGTACAGGGTTCGTAGAACAGCCTGAAGCCGGGGGTGCAGCGGAGCCGCCTGGGGGCTTCCGTGTCTCGTCACCACAGTACAGCGAGATGCAGCAGGAGGACCAGGAACACTCGTAGCCCTTGGTGAGTGCATTTGGGCGCGAAATAGACCAGACAGCCTGTACCTCGATGCAGAGGTAGCCTAGCAGCGAGGTGAAGAAAATTTTTCAGTGGCGCCCCTTTTGGTATTATAAATTAGGCGCGCTGGCAGAGCGGGATGTCCACTGAGAGGGGAGGCACAAAAGAATGTGCATAAGCGCTGATTTACAACATTCCCCTCTTGTATATTCAGAGCAGCAGCCAAGTTATGGTTACACTGCAATACAGGTTGTGAAAGACACCTTAGGATTTTTTATTAGCGCTGACTTATAGTTAAGAGACTGTTAGAAGATCTGTATTTAATAAAAATAAGAGTTGATATATAATCTTCCAAAGGACACTGCTGACAGGTCCTACGGAGGAGGGAGCTTCAGAAACATCAACCCTCTCACGTATCAACCGGACTCAACAGTTGGTAATGTGGAGTGGGTAAATGTCTGGTTGATTTGTTAATATATATATATTTTTTAAACTAATTTATTCTATTCCAGCCTTGTGGCTAAAAGGGCTTAATTCATTGCTCCCTATATCTCTGCAGACTTTCTCCATCTATACCAATAGAGTGAAAGCACTGCATTTTGAAGTGTGTGAGGGGTGGAAATGGCGCCAAAACCACCAACCAAGACCACATAAAAATGTTAAGGCTCCGGGGTGTGCGACACATTTGGGAATGGACGCTCAGCCTAGGAGCAGTGGTTCGTCCGGGTCATGGGAAAATGCCCTGACTAGAGGGTGAGGATAGTTCTAAGGAAATTCCCACAAGCAGGCGGAATCCCGTAAGCAACATTTAGAATGGGCTACGTTTTTTTCCCCAAGACTATGGAGGAATTCCTAATTAGAATAACTCCGCCCACACAAGTACAAAAGAATGTGCGTAAAGCAGCGAAGAGACCCCTCCCTCTCCGGCAAGAAGAGTCGGAGTCTCTTAGATGATGAGGAGGAGGGAGTCAGTTGAGGCAATAATTGACGTCAGTCCTCAGGAGGACGACACGGAGATCACGGGATTAGAATCCCTTATTGAAGCTGTAAAACATGTCCTTAACTGCAAAGAAGAAGAGGTTAAGGAACCTGAGGTCTTTGATCTATTTGAGTCTCAGAAACCGCAGACAGCAGTTTTTTCAGATTCCTCAGACTCTCCAGGATTACCCACGGCCCAAGGGTGTCATGTCTAAGTGGGAGGTCCCACCGATTGTGAACGCCTCTTTGGCTAGACTGTCAAAGAAGACAATCTTACCTATACCAAATGTGACTACACTAAAGGATGTGTAAGATCGTAAGTTGGATACGGCACTAAAATCTTTCTGCTGCGGGGTACACTTTGCTCCACAAGGAATGGACAATGGGGTGTAGAGAAGCATCTTGATCCGAGGCACCAACAGCCTCAAAGCTTTGACTGTTCCCAGGATGCATAGCGCCGCCTCCTATATCACCCCGCCTCCCTGCACAGGATCTCAGTTTTGTAGTTGGTGCAACAGTAGCAGGCACTTAACAGAGGGGCTGCTCCAGGCAGCCCTAAGAAGAGCTTTTTTTCTGAGGAAAAAAGTGAAGACTTCAAGGGCAGCAGCAGTGTTACATGTCAGTGGACATTCACGGCTGCAGCTCCAGCTCTCCCCAGCGGCGCTGTACACTGCCGAGCCCTTGTTGCCGGGTAACTACAGCAGGAGGCTCCGGTTTTCTTCTCGTCAGGGACACACGACGGGGGCTCTCCGGGATCGCGTGGCCACGCTTCGGGAGGTGGTAAGTGGGTCCCGGTCTTTATCTCGATCCGGTGCGGTCAGTGGGAGGTGGGCCGCGCGCGCTGGCGGGGGACACTGGCAGTACAGGCGATCCCAATAGATCACCAGGGCATGGGACAAGTCAGGTTTTCTCTATAAACCGTTTTATTAGAGCCCGCAGTACCCGGTGGTTTTGCCAGCAGGGGGATAGAGCTTGGACCTGAAGCTCCTCCCCCAGCCCCAGGGCGCCATTTTCTGCAAATGTTCCCGCCCTGGAGCTGCATATCGGTCTCTCCCTCACTCCCTGGCAGTGTCTGCGGCGCCATTGTCCCTCAGCTCACTGTTCCTGGGAATGCTTGGACAAATACTCCTATCTAAGCCGCCTGGTTGTCAGTGCTGTGACTTTACAAGACACTTAAGTATTCTACCTGCCTTTTTTAGTCAGTGTTAGTTAAGAAAGAGTGCACGTAGTCAGGGTTTCCTAGTACAATTACCCTGTGATATTCATCCCGTTCTTACTGTGTACTGTTATATCTATTGTTATATAGCTGTGTAAGCTAGTCCAGTGCAGTATTATTGTTAGTAATAACCTCTGCATTGTACAGACTGTGACTATTTGTGTGTGCATTTGATAGCTGAGTGGTATCCATTTTGTGTCTTTCACTCAACGTGCTATCCCTATATTCTATAACCTGAGGGGGCTTGGTGCGTCCGGTTTTATCTAATATAGGATTTTCACAAAGATATACTGTACTACGTATTTTTCTCTGTGATTTAGTCACCATATCTCTCCTTTATCTCTGCTGGTGCTGACTACACTGCGCAGGGGTTTGGGCTAGAGGTATTGTGCTGCTGACAAATTGTACTGTGTTACCTGATACTGCAAGTTATATCATGTCTGCTTCTGAGGGTAACGGTTCTGGGGCTGAACACACTGCCGGTGTTGCTGAAGCCGCAGATACCTATGAGGAGAATATAGCAGCTTTGGTTCTGGGGGCTCCTTGCCCCCCAGTGGAACGGTGGCAACGGGGGCAAATAATGACCCGCCGTGGGCCGCTTTTTCCACGCTTCTGCATACGCTAGTTCATAAACTAACACTCCCTATGGGACCCCCAATGCTGGTGCAACCGTTTGTGGTCCCTGCAGCTAACCCGCCGTAGGCGGACGATTTATCTGCTCAAATAAAGAAGTTGAACCAGTCCCTGACTACTAAAAAGTCTGACCGTCGCTCGCCTACGTCCAAGGGGTCCTCTAAGCGAGCGCTTGTCTCCTCCCAATCCACTGCTGTCACTGACACCTCGTCGGATGAAGACGGCACTTACACTGACCCCACAGGTTCTGACTCAGATACGGCTGATGGGGAGGGTGGTTCACATGTGGATGTTCCTGATCTTTTGGAGGCTATTAAGTTAATTTTACAGATTACGAATGATCCCGAGCCATCCATTCCTCCTAAGAAACCAGATAGGTTCAAGCATCAGAAGGTGATTAAACAAGTTTTACCTCACTCTGACCACCTCATTGATATACGTCAGGAACCCTGGGAAAACCCGGGTATGAAGTTTGTGCCTCAAAAGAAGATGCTGGCTCGCTATCCCCTCGCGCCGGAGCTGTCTGAAAATTGGGAAACGCCTCCTCCAGTGGATTCACATGTGGCTAGGATGGTGGTTTCTTCAGCTCTACCGGTCACCACCGTCATGTCTCTAAAAGAGCCTACGGATAAACGTGTGGAGGGTTGTCTGAAAGCGATTTACACCCTCACGAGTGCTGCACAAAGGCCCACTATTGCAGCAACATGGGCTGCAGAGGCTATTGAAGCATGGGCCTTGGAGTTAGATGCTGAAATCTCCTCTGACCATGCTAGACAATGCTTGTCTTATATTGTCACAGCTTCTCGTTATATTAAAGAGGCGGCTTCTGATGACGGTATCCTGGCAGCCAAGGCCTCTACTACGTCAGTTCTGGCTCGCCGGATATTGTGGCTGAGATCCTGGTCTGTGGATCTGGATTCTAGAAAAACCCTGGAGGTACTCCCTTTTAAGGGAGATATTCTGTTTGGGGAGGATTTAAATAAGATTGTTGCTGACTTGGCTACTGCCAAAACTGCCTGTCTGCCAAGTACAGCTCCTTCTGTGTCGAAGGCTAAAGGTACTTCCTTTCACCCCTTTCGTCCTTCAGGTAAAGCAAAAGGGCAGGCGTACAACAAGCAGGCCCGCACTTCCAAACCTGGTAAGCCTAAGCCCAAAAGAGCCTGGGCGGCCCGTCAGCCAGCTTCCAAGACAGATAAGCCTGCCGCATGACGGGGCGGGCCTCCCTCTGGGGGATCCCAGGGTGGGGGGCCAGCTTCTAGGGTATACCCAGGAATGGTTGAAGACCACTTCAGATGCCTGGGTACAGGCAGTCGTCACTCGAGGTTACGCCATGGCCTTCAAAAACCGCCCCCCTCATCGATTTTGCCAGACAGATGTCCCGTTGGACAAGACAAAGGCAAACACTCTTCATTCGGTGGTACAGACCCTCCTGGATACAGGAGTCGTAGTACAGGTGCCTCTTGCGCAGAGGGGCCAGGGGTACTATTCTCCGCTGTTTCTAGTCCCGAAACCGAATGGGTCCTCCTGGCCCATTCTCAACCTCAAGGCATTGAACAGGTTTGTGAAGGTTTCCAAATTCCGGATGGAAACCCTTCGCTCTATAGTTCTGGTCTTGGAAACTGGGGACTTCATGGTCTCCCTGGATATACAGGATGTTTACCTGCATATTCCTATAGCAGTGCCTCATCAGCAATACCTGAGATTTGCGATTGGCAACTGCCATTACCAGTTTCGGGCATTACCTTTTGGTTTAACAACGGATCCGCAAGTCTTTACAAAAGTCATGGCGGTGGTGACGGTGGTACTCCGCCATCAAGGGGTCAGGATACTGCCGTATTTGGACGACTTTTTAATCCTGGCAAATTCCCCAGAACTTCTCCTGCGTCATCTAGATGTGACGGTCCGGTTTCTGCATGCCCACGGGTGGCTCATCAACTGGAAGAAGTCATCCCTGATCCCTGCTCAGAGCATGGTGCATCTGGGAGCACTATTGGACACTCACAACCAGCGGTTGTTCCTGTCTCAGGAGAAAGTCCTGAAACCTCAGACAGGATTCGTTGCTTCCTATCTCGTCCGCAAGTGTCGATACATTCGGCGATGCAAGTGCTGGGCCTCATGGTGTCAGCATTCGACATGGTGGAGTACGCTCAATTTCACTCTCGCCCTCTCCAGAGGCTGATTTTAGCCAAATGGGATGGCCTGCCTCACCGGATCTGGTCTCAAATGATCTCATTGACTCCGGAGGTCCGTCTGTCGCTGCTCTGGTGGCTCCGGGACCAACAACTGTGCAGAGGCCGTCCGTTCTGGATATCCGACTGGGTCCTGTTGACGACAGATGCCAGTCTAAGAGGTTGGGGCGCGGTGCTGGAGCAACACTCCCTTCAGGGGCGGTGGACCAAGGAGGAGTCCCTCCTCTCGATCAATATTCTGGAGTTGCGGGCGGTCTTCAATGCCTTGAACCTAGCCCAGCATTTAATTTAGAACCGTCCTGTTCAAGTACAGTCTGACAACGCCACCACAGTGGCTTACAATAATCATCAAGGCGGCACTCGAAGCCGCCTAGCAATGAAGGAAGTCTCACGGATTCTACAGTGGGCAGAACGCCATCTACCGGCCATATCGGCAATATTCATTCCGGGAGTCCTGAATTGGGAAGCAGACTTTCTCAGTCGTCAGGACGTGCATGCCGGCGAGTGGGGCCTCCATCCAGAAGTGTTTGAACTCCTACTGCAAAGGTGGGGCCTTCCAGACGTGGATCTGATGGCGTCTCGACACAATCACAAGGTTCCGGTCTGCGGAGCAAGGACAAGGGATCCTCAAGCAGCATTCGTGGATGCGCTGGCGGTACCGTGGAGGTTTCGGCTGCCGTACGTATTCCCTCCGGTGTCACTCCTGCCCAGGGTAATTCGGAAGTTCAAGCAAGAAAAAGGAATTCTGCTTCTCATAGCTCCAGCGTGGCCCAGACGGCACTGGTTCTCAGACCTGCAAGGCCTATCGTCAGAGCGTCCAATTCTACTTCCACAACGTCCAGACCTCCTCGTTCAGGGCCCCTGTGTCTACCAGGACCTACCCCGGCTGTCTTTGACGGCGTGGCTCTTGAAGCTTCCGTCTTAAGGGCTAAAGGGTTTTCTGAGGCTGTCATTCAAACTATGTTGCGGGCCCGGAAACCGGCTTCTGCTCGGATTTACTATAGGGTCTGGCATTCTTACTTTGTTTGGTGCGCATCTAACGATTATGACGCTTCCAAGTTTAGTATAACCAAGTTGTTGGCTTTTCTTCAGCAGGGCCTGGACTTAGGCCTGCGTCTGGCCTCCCTCAAGGTTCAAATATCTGCCTTGTCGGTGTGGTTTCAGAGAAAAATTGCGACTTTGCCTGATGTGCATACCTTTACTCAGGGCGTGTTGCGTATCCAACCTCCCTATGTCCTGCCTGTGGCTCCTTGGGACTTGTCGGTGGTTTTGGAGGCATTACAAGAGTCTCCGTTTGAATCTCTTGGTTCAGCTGACCTTAAGTGGCTTTCCCGTAAGGTGGTGTTTCTGCTGGCTATTGCTTCAGCTAGAAGGGTGTCGGATTTGGGTGCCTTGTCCTGTAGTTCCCCATATCTGATATTTCACCATGACCGGGCGGTTCTTAGGACTCGTCCCGGCTATCTACCTAAGGTGGTTTCTTCGTTCCACCTTAATCAGGAGATTGTAGTTCCGGCACTTGTTTCTCCTGATCTGTCTCCCAAAGAGCGGTCTTTGGCCCTCATTCCGAGTTGTTCGCTCGCTAGCTGCTTTTAGCAGCTTTGCACACGCTAAGCCGCCGCCTACTGGGAGTGAATCTTAGCTTTGCAGAATTGCGAACGAAAGATTTGCATAATTGCGAATAGAAATTTCTTTGCAGTTTCTGAGTAGCTCAGGACTTACTCTGCCACTGCGATCAGTTCAGGTCAGTTTCGTTCCTGGTTTGACGTCACAAACACACCCAGCGTTCGCCCAGACACTCCCCCGTTTCTCCAGCCACTGCCGCGTTTTTCCCAGAAACGGCAGCGTTTTTCCGCACACACCCATAAAACGGCCAGTTTCCGCCCAGAAACACCCACTTCCTGTCAATCACACTCCGATCACCAGAACGAAGAAATTTCTTCGTTAAGCCGTGAGTAAAATACCTAACTTTTTGGCAAATTTACTTGGCGCAGACGCACTGCGAACATTGCGCATGCGCAGTTTGCGACAAATCGCTCCGTTGCAAAAACCACTAACGAGCGAACAACTCGGAATGAGGGCCTTTGGATGTGGTACGGGCTCTCCGTATCTATGTGAAGAGAACTGCTCCTATTAGGAAATCTGATTCTCTTTTTGTTCTGTTTTGGGGTTTCACAAACGGGGCTGGCCTGCTCACAAGCAAACTCTGGCCAGATTAGAATGGTGATTGAACATGCTTATGTGAAGGCTGGTCTCTCTGCTCCTGATTACATGAAGGCCCATTCTACTCGGTCTGTTGGACCTTCTTGGGCGGCCCAACGTGGTGCGACCCTTGAACAATTGTGCAAGGCGGCTACGTGGTCCTCTGTGAACACGTTCATAAGGTTTTATGCCTTTGATACCTTCGCTTCCCAGGATGCTTGCTTTGGACGCCGGGTTCTTGTGCCCACTACAGTGCGTCCCCTTCCATAAGGAACTGCTTTAGGACATCCCCATTGTCCATTCCTTGTGGAGCCCAGTGTACCCCGCTGCAGAAAACGAGTTTTATGGTAAGAACTTACCTTTGTTAAAACTCTTTCTGCGAGGTACACTGGGCTCCACAAGGCGCCCACCCTGACGCACTTAGCTTCTTTGGGTTGGTATGGCATTAGCCGCTGACACGTCTCCTGTCATGAGAATGGGGTGTTGTGGCTACTAACCGATGTCGTCTCTTTTCCTGCTACTGCATTGAACTGGTTAACTAAAAACTGAGATCCTGTGCAGGGAGGCGGGGTGATATAGGAGGCGGCGCTATGCATTCTGGGAACAGTCAAAGCTTTGAGCCTGTTGGTGCCTTGGATCAAGATCCTTCTCTACACCCCATTGTCCATTCCTTGTGGAGCCCAGTGTACCTCGCAGAAAGAGTTTTAACAAAGGTAAGTTCTTACCATAAAACTCGTTTTGTGGCTGCAGGAGCATCACAAAGGCCTACGATTGTCAGTGCTTGGTTACTAAGGCTATTGCAGCATGGGCCGAACAGATTGTTCAGGTGGTGGAAGATAACAGCCAGGAAGAAATAGTCGACTAGCCAAGCTACAAAGGATGCTAGCAGGTTAGCATCTCAGCTTTGGCTATATCCAGGGCCGTTTCTAGCCAATTTGGCTCCCAGTGCGAGATTTAAAAATGTGTGGCCTCGTTAAAATGGGCGTGGTTTTGTTAAGATGGTCGTGGCCTCATCTGATCTCATCATCACGGCCACCACAGGATTAAAAAAAAAAAAGTCCTCATTTTACACATTACAGCAGGCACGTGACCCCATTTTACACAGCACGGCAGGCAAGTGTCCCCATTTTACACAGCACGGTAGGCAAGTGTCCCCATTTTACACATTGCGGCAGGAAAGTGTCCCCATTTTACACATTGCGGCAGGCACGTGCCACCCATTTTACACATTGCAGCAGGAAAGTGTCCCCATTTTACACATTGCGGCAGGCACGTGCCTCCATTTTACACAGTACGGCAGGCAAGTGTCCCCATTTTACACATTGTGGCAGGCACGTGCCCCGATTTTACACAGTACGGCAGGCACGTGCCCCGATTTTACACAGTACGGCAGGCACGTGCCCTCATTTTACACAGTACGGCAGGCACGTGCCCCCATTTTACACAGTACGGCAGGCAAGAGTCCCCATTTTACACAGTATGGCAGGCACGCGTCCCCAGTTTACACAGTACGCAGACAGGTGTCCCCATTTTACACAGTACGCAGACAGGTGTCCCCATTTTACACAGTACGCAGACAGGTGTCCCCATTTTACACAGTACGCAAACAGGTGTCCCCATTTTACACAGTACGCAGGCAGGTGTCCCCATTTTACACAGTACGCAGGCAGGTGTCCCCATTTAACACATTATGGCAGGCAAGTGTCCCCATTTAACATATTATGGCAGGCAAGTGTCCCCTTTGTATACATGATGGCAGGTGGCAGAGGGGGGGTAGAGAGAGGGAGAGGCTGACTTACAGTTGAAGCGGTTCTTCCTGCTCTTCGCCGCCTCTCCCTCCTCTTCGCGGTGCCGCCGTCTTGGCTCCCCCTCCTCCGTCCTCCCGAGTACCCAGCTCGGGGGGCGGAGTTTCGTGGAATGACGCGATTGCGTCGTAACGTCACGACGCACCGCATCATTCCACGAAACTCCGCCCCCCGAGCTGGGTACTCGGGAGGACGGAGGAGGTGGGAATGGATTTTAAAGTGTTCAAGAAGTGCCGTGGCAGGCGCCCCGTGCGGTTGCGCGGCTCGCCCGCTGCAAGAAACGGCACTATCTATATTGTCCAGAAGGATTCTGTGGCTCAGAGAATGGCAAGTGGATTCTGATTCCAAGAAGGCAGTGGAGGCGATCCCCTTTGTAGGGGAAGCCTTATTTGGTCCGGAATTAGACAAGTGGTTTTCACAAGCAAGAGCGGGAAAATCTACTTTTCTGCCTAACAGGTATCCTAGAACTGCGCCACCGGTCAGAAGATTCTTTCGTGCTAGAGGATGAGGTTTTGGTGGTCCAGCTCGTGGAAACAGAGGCAAAGGCCGTTCCCAGTCCACAGTCCAAAAGCAGGACTCTAAACCTGCTGACAGGACCGTGGCATGACGGTCTCCCACCTCACCTTGGGTCTCCTATGGCACATGGTTGGAAAGGTTTCGGGACACCTGGGCCGAAACCTCAACAGAAGTCTGGATAAACACTATATTGTTTCTGCAGCGGGGTACACTGGTATTCCACAGGCAATAACATCGGGGGTGTAGAGTTGGATCTTGATCCGAGGCACCAACAGGCTAAAGCTTTGACTGTTCCCAGGAAACACTGCACCGCCTCTATAGCCCTGCCTCCAGGCACTGGAGCTCAGTTTGTAAGTTGGTGCCTGCAGAGCAGGCAGCTAACAGGTGGGGCTGCGCTAAGCAGCCCTAAAAAGAGCTTTTTAAGGAGACTTCAAGGGCCGCAGCACTGTTTGTCATTCTGACATTCTGTGCTCCGGCTCCATCACCTCCCCAGCAGCGCTGCATACTGCCGCAGCCGGGTTCCCGGGTACTTGCAGCGGAGGCGCACCAGTCATCAGGCACACCACCACTGACGCTCTCCAGGATCACGTGGTTGCACATCAGGGAGGAGGTAAGAGGGTCCCCCAGGTGGGACCCGCCGTTAATCGCAATCCGGTCGTGGTCCCAGGAGACGGACCGCGCCGCTGGTGTGGACACTGTACTGCACAGGGACCCCACTATATCCACCAGGGCAAGGGAAAACATGTTGGATTTACTAAAATCCGTTTTATATAGGCTCCACAGTACCCAGTGGTGAGGACAGCATAGGGGATAAGGCGCTGACCTGTAGCCCATTCCCCAGCTCTGGACGCCATCTACTGCTGGTGTTACCGCCCTGGAGCTGCAGTACACTCTCCCTCACTCCCTGACAGAGATTTTGGCGCCATCTTCATTACTAGCTGGGCTGATCTCCGAGACTGCAGGGCTCTGTCTCCTCTGTAAAGCTGCCAGTCTCATCAGCGCTGTGCATTTACAGGCACTTAAGTATTCTACATGTCATTTTAGACAGTGTTAGTTAAGAACAAGTGTACTGTTACCTGAATATTTTGTGATATAGTATTCTGTGATATACATTCAGTATCTACTGTGCATTGTTATATCTTTACCCATATATATTTATATGTAGTTATACTAGTCCAGTGCAGTTTTATTGTTTATATGCAGAGGTGTAGCTAGATACCACGGTGCCCGGAGCAAGGGTATTGTTCGGCGCCCCCTCTATTGTACTGAATTGGATGCATGTTACATTTGAAAAGGAAAAAATATTCAAAAATACTAAATCGGTGACAGGGCTGGTTCTAGACCTTGTGGATTTCAGGGCAAAAGGTTCCTTTGGGCACCGCCATGTTTAAAATAGACAATGTGCACCAAAGGCGTGCAACAAAAATATAGGGGTGTGGCTTCATGGTGAAGGGCATGGCCACAGGATAGTACCTATTCAGATTACACCGCACATTATTGTCAGTTATTCACCAGTAGTATCAGTTATTCACATTACACCACACAGTAGTACCCCTTATACACTTTAAGCCACACAGTAGAGCCCCTTATACACGTTACATCACACAGTAGAGCCCCTTAAACACATTACATCACACAGTAGGGCTGCTTATACATTTTATGCCACCATAGAGTCATTTATATACGTTAATCCACAGTAGAGCCATGTATACATGTTACTCTGCAGTTTCTAATGCAGAGAGAGGTGCTTGGAGCAGCAGCTGTGGTAGAAAGAGGTGCTGCAGCAGCAGCTGTGGTAAAGAGAGGTGCTGTAGCAGCCGGGGAAGAGAGGGGTGCTGCAACAGCGGGCACAGCGAGTGGTGTATCAGGACAGAAGTTACCCTGCTGCACAGTTACAAGCAGACAGTGAGATTTTTAAAGATGACTGCAGAGCTTATGGCATGTACTGGCTGTCAGTGTTGGTGGCGCGCCCTCTAATTCTTTTGGTGCCTGTAGCTGTTGTGTGGGATTCCATTCTCCTGTATAACATATTGCTATCACTATATTCTGTACCCTGAGGGGCTAGGTGCGCCAGGGTCCTCTATATCTATCTATATATATATATATATATATATATATATATATATATATATATATATGTGTGTGTGTTACACAGAATATACTGTTTGGTATTTTTACTGTTACAGTCACCTCATACAGCTTAAATCCTCTGTTTTGTGTCCTGCGTTTACTGTCACATAACATAGGGAGTTATTTGCAAGTAATGTGTTTGTCTGGCTATATTGTACGGTTACGCCCTAAGGCTACATTCCTTATAATGAAATAGGTTACCCAGGGGTGCTCGGGCGCTTTAGGTAGGAGATAATTCACCAAGCGACAGTCTCTAAAAAGAGGGAAGTCACTCCCATTTACAATACAAAAAAAGGGGGGGTGAGACTGCGCTAAATTTGATCAATGCAACAATAGTAGTGTAATTAATAAAACACAATTTATTCCTAAAATCAATGCAATAGGTTTCAGTTAAAAACTAAGTACATGAAAGACAAATGCATGTCAGACACAGTTGGTATATAGTCTATGTTTCATAAAACAATTCTATGGGATTACCCAATACGCCAGGCTTGTAATGTTGAGACTTAGGAGTTTTGAGGTGACCGTTCCGGATTATTTTCCCCTATAGAGCTACAGTCCAGCATGAACAATAGTCTCAGAGATAAGCAATATCCAATGGATAGGCAATTTACCGTTAGAGGGTAGTATGCTCCAGAATCTTTTTGGTGGAGAGCTCCTCATGCATTACGGTTGATGCAGTCCTTTTGTGCGGTTATTGCTATTTGTAGTCTCAGAATTTGGATGGGTCGTCTGGACGAAGTTTAGGGGATGGTCCGGTCCTTCTTCAGAACAGTTCCTGGCGGGGGTCCCTGGCACACCTGACGCGTTTCGCTGCAGTCAGCTTGCAGCTTTATCAAAGGTATCCATAGTTGAGACATGTGGGGTTTATATACCCCTTCCAATATGGTGGCTAATTAGCCCCTGATAGCACCTGATTGCATAATTACATAATCACTTTAAAATATATACTTAAAATTAGAGCAAACTTACATGGTAGACAGACCTACTTTGGATGGGATGTAGTATACAAAAAATTAAACAAATTATTAAACAATTCATTGGTAAAAACTAATAAATTTAAAAACTTTCAGCTAATGGATATAGATAGGCAGGACACAATAGCCAATGGGTGGATTTGTTATGGCTAGTGTTGTCATGGATACAGCATTATGATCCTTTATTATTGGTGGGGGACACAATATAGAACAGTACTGTGATTTCGTATTTCCTGATAAAAGTTCCGATCACGTGACCCGCATATCACGTGATCGGAACTTTGATAGTATACTACCGCATTGCGGGGGAAGAGAAGAACGGTTGCTAGGCAACCTGATAAAGATAGCACCCTGTAAGAGATGTCAACTGTAGAGGCCGTAGATCGTGGCGGCTCTTCCGCCTTAGTCAGTGTAATGCGGGACACGTGACTGTGTCAGTACACGTGACCCATTTAGATCATCATGTGCAGCGCTTTCGCCCGCCAATGTGTAAGGGATGTGGCGCTTCCGCCAACCAGCCACTCGGATGATTAGATGTTTTAGATAAACGGAACAGTGTCCGCTTAGAGAATTAGGAGTTTTACATAAACGGAACAATGTCCAAACATAAATAGGAGGGATTCGGAATTTAAATGATAAACCACAAGTATAGTAACCACAGTAATATCACATTTATTATTATATATAAAATAAGGGATAGATTCCCTAAAGAGCAAGAGAAGTAATATTCTGCATATTCATTTAGTGTTCAATTCATTACCTTTATTTAAATATCATAGTGAGGAATATGGCAGTGGAGGAATTATATATAAGTCCCCATATCCAATTTATTCATAATAGGGTACAGGGGGATCGGTAGGACACTAGTAAAGTGATCCGCTCGTCCCACCGAAGTCTATTTACATACATATGAAGAAGTGATATATTTATAAAAGTTCTATATAGCCTGTATAGAGTCAGGATATAGAAGGAATAGGGGGATTGGTTGGTACTAGTATATTATATTATAGTATTTAATTCTACAGCCTCATTGAGGCCCCCTGGATAAATTGAGCCCATTCTAAATATCCAATAGGCTTCCTGTTGGCATAGTTTTTTATATCGGTCCTCACCCCTGTTGGTTAATGGAATGTGTTCTACTCCAACTAGTTTGAGGCAGTTGGGATTGCCATGATGGAACTCATGAAAGTGTTGGGAAACACTATGGGATGTCAGTCTCTTAATAATGTTCCTTCGATGTTCAAGAAACCTTATTTTTAACTTTCTAGTGGTACGTCCCACGTATTTAAGTCCACATTCACATAAAAGAATGTATATAGGGGGTAATTCCAAGTTGATCGCAGCAGGAATTCTGTTAGCAATTGGGGAAAACCATGTGCACTGCAGGGGAGGCAGATATAACATGTGCAGAGAGAGATAGATTTGGGTGTGGTGAGTTCAATCTGCAATCTAAATTGCAGTGTAAAAATAAAGCAGCCAGTATTTACCCTGCACAGAAACAATATAACCCACCCAAATCTAACTGTCTCTGCAAATGTTATATCTGCCCCCCCTGCAGTGCACATGGTTTTGCCCAACTGCTAAAAAATTTCCTGCTGCGATAAACTTGGAATTACCCCCATAACGTAGTAAGAGTTACAATTAATGAAGTGTTTGATTTCATATGGTACCTCACTATTTTCGATTTTAATGGATTTGGTTCTATTGTCTATATGGTTACAAGTAATACATCTCGTTGCTCCACACTTAAAAAAACCCTTTGGTTTTAGATGGAAGCCAGGAGTCTGATTGGGCCATAGGTTTCGAATCTGATTTAAAAAAGCTTGGCGCTAATGTATTTCGAAGAGATCTATTCTTCCGAAAAATAAAAACTGGGTCGACTGGTAATAGAGGTGCTATTAGATAGTCCTGTTTAAGAATATTATGATTTTTCCTTATAATCTGTTTGATTTTAGTACAATGATTGTTGTATGTGGAGATAAAAGCTACTGGTTTTTCTTCTCCTATTGTATTGGCTCTCTCCTCTTTTTGGGATAGTAGTGTGTTTTTATCTATTTTCCTGACCTCTTCAAGTGCCCTATTTAGAAGTGCTTCAGGATATCCTCTCTGTTCGAATGATTTTAGCATCTCTAGTGCTTGAGTTTCAAAGGATACTGTGTCAGAATAATTGCGTCTAAGACGTATGAGCTGTCCCCTGGGAATGCTCCTCTTCCAGGGGGGTAGTGGGCACTAGTATAATGCAAGTATGCATTAGTGCCCACTTCCTTGGCATAATTGGTGGTACATATTTTACCATCTTTGGCTTCTAAAGACACATCCAGAAAGTTAATACATTGTGAGTGATATTGGTGAGTAAAAACTAGATCATAAGTATTAGAATTAAGAGTGTCAACAAATAATTGTGCCGAATGTGAGTCCCCATCCCAAATGATGAATAAATCGTCAATGTATCTGCCATACAGGACCAGGCTCGCCCCCCAGGTGCCCCCCCAAATAAGATGTTCCTCCAATTCACCCACATAAAGGTTGGCATAACTGGGAGCGAACCTGGTCCCCATGGCAGTACCCTTGACTTGTAAATAGTAAGATTGTAAAAATAGAAAGTAGTTGTGACGTAAAATAAATGAAATAGAATCTATAATAAATTTCTTGTGAGTCTCACTCAGGTCCCCATCTTGATTAAGTCGTTTGGATATTGTAAATAAGCCTTTTTCATGTGGTATATTTGAATATAGGCTTTGGACATCCAAAGTAAGAAATGCATATGAATTTTGCCACTTCACATCTTTGATAAGAGATAGGAAATGAGTAGTGTCTTTGATGTGGGACCTGAGTGTGGGTACACGGGGTTGTAAATATGAATCTACATAAAGGGATAGATTAGAGGTGAGGGAGTGAATACCTGAAATGATGGGTCGCCCAGGGGGGTGAAGTGAGGGACTTGTGTATTTTTGCTAGGTGATAATAAACAGGAGTGACAGGATGTGCTGGATAAAGGAAGTGGTATTCCTCTCTGGATATGACTTCAGCGTCCAAGGCCCCCCCTTCCCCAGAAGAGTCGCAAGCTCCCGGAGAAAGTCCTGTGTGGGGTCGCTAGTCAATTTGGTATAAAACTCAGGATTTTCTAGCTGTCTCATGGCCTCCGATATATAGTCGTCCTTATTCTGTATGACTAGCCCACCCCCCTTATCTGCTTCCTTGATAATTATAGATTTATCCTTTGTTAGGATGTTTATAGCCCTCTTCTCTTGTCTAGACAAGTTGGATTTGCTTTTTTGGGGATAAAGATCAATATCTGTACACATTGTCTTAAAGTCATCTAAGGTGACTTTGTAGAAAGTTTCTATACTAGAACCCTTGGATTTTATTGGGAAAAATTCCGACTTCTGTTTGAAGTTCTTTCTAGATATGTCGAACAGTTTCTCTGTCTGTGTAGTTGTGGAATTATCCACACCACCTAGTTCTTCCAATATATCCAGAGCTAACTGATCCCCATGATCAAGCACTATAGGGAGGGCCTCTTCATTCTTACGTTTCATACATTGTTTAGCAAAATATCTTTTGCGACACAGTGTTCTGATGTATCTGTTGAGTTCCACAAATAGGGTAAAGATATTGGGGGGGGGGGGGGGGGGGGCAGATGGAGAAAACTTAAGGCCTTTATTTAGGAGGGCAATTTCTGAGTCTGTGAGTACTTTTGAGGATATATTGAAAATGGATGTAGTCTTTATCTTCTTATTTTTGATCCTATTTAATTTCTTATGTTTTTCCTTCTTGCCCCCTCTTCTCCCTCTGAATCTGTACTTCTTCTGCCTCTTTTCGATGTTGTCTGGTATTCGTTTGTGTGAGATATTTGATCCCAATGTAATTTGTTTGGACGTTTGTCTAAAAAAACTGCTGATGTATTTTCTGTCTGTCTGACTTTCAAATCTCTCTCTTTAGGTCTTGCCCCCCTATTCTGAGTATCATGAGATGATTTGTCTTGTGTCCTGGGTGATAATGAGTGGGAATATGTAGAATGTGATGTTTGTACTTATTCATTTTCTTTGGCTCTCCTAGGGGGAGGTGAGCTATTGGACCAATGGTGTCTGGTATTGCTTCCCTCTCTGTATTGGGTGCGGTTGGAGTTCCTATATGGAGATAGATATGTTTTTCTAGTGGAGATGTTTCTACGTCTAGTTGATGTTGATTTATTGTATGGTCGACCTCGGGGTTTTTCGTATGGTCTCCCTCTTTGCTCCATCTGTTCCTCCCTACTCTTTAATTTGTATGTTCTCACTGTTCCCCTCCTATAGTCATCGAAATCACGTCTAAATTTTTTACATTTAGTATCTAGGAGTGTCTGTTCAAATTTATCTATTTTTTCCGTAGTGATCCTGTCCCTTTCTTTAAATTCTGATGTATTAGCATGAGGTTCAAGTCTCTTCTTAACTTCCTCAATTTCTTGTTCTAGTTGTTTGGCTTTTTCTATTCTATATTTAATAACCAACTCCATTAGAGTAAAAGAACATTTGTCAAGAATGTTCTCCCATTGTTCCTGGAATATTTTATTCTCTTGGAAAATAGAGGGTTTGAAAAGTCTGAGTCCCCTTGGGATCATTTTTTTATCAATGTATTTTTGTAGGTTTACACCATCTAGCCATTGTTTCATCTCGGATTTTAATAGGTTTTCTAGTTTATAGAATTCCTCCGTTAATCTAAGGTGTGACTCAGACTTTTCACCTCTATCCTCATTCCCAGTATCCCATCTCGAAAAGTAGGTCTGTCTTCTATTTGCTCTTTCATCAAATTTGGTGAAGCAGCTCATAACTTAGCAGCCCGAGGGTGACTATGTGTACGTTTAGAGAAATAGGTTACCCAGGGGTGCTCGGGCGCTTTAGGTAGGAATAATTCACCAAGCGACAGTCTCTAAAAAGAGGGAAGTCACTCCCATTTACAATACAAAAAAAGGGGGGGTGAGACTGCGCTAAATTTGATCAATGCAACAATAGTAGTGTAATTAATAAAACACAATTTATTCCTAAAATCAATGCAATAGGTTTCAGTTAAAAACTAAGTACATGAAAGACAAATGCATGTCAGAAACAGTTGGTATATAGTCTATGTTTCATAAAACAATTCTATGGGATTACCCAATACGCCAGGCTTGTAATGTTGAGACTTAGGAGTTTTGAGGTGACCGTTCCGGATTATTTTCCCCTATAGAGCTACAGTCCAGCATGAACAACAGTCTCAGAGATAAGCAATATCCAATGGATAGGCAATTTACCGTTAGAGGGTAGTATGCTACAGAATCTTTTTGGTGGAGAGCTCCTCATGCATTACAGTTGATGCAGTCCTTTTGTGCGGTTATTGCTATTTGTATCTCAGAATTTGCTATATCTCAGAATTTGGATGGGTCGTCTGGACGAAGTTTAGGGGATGGTCCGGTCCTCCTTCAGAACAGTTCCTGGCGGGGGGTCCCTGGTACACCTGATGCGTTTTGCTGCAGTCAGCTTGCAGCTTTATCAAAGGTATCCATAGTTGAGACATGTGGGGTTTATATACCCCTTCCAATATGGTGGCTAATTAGCCCCTGATAGCACCTGATTGCATAATTACATAATCACTTTAAAATATATACTTAAAATTAGAGCAAACTTACATGGTAGACAGACCTACTTTTGATGGGATGTAGTATACAAAAAATTAAACAAATTATTAAACAATTCATTGGTAAAAACTAATAAATTTAAAAACTTTCAGCTAATGGATATAGATAGGCAGGACACAATAGCCAATGGGTGGATTTGTTATGGCTAGTGTTGTCATGGATACAGCATTATGATCCTTTATTATTGGTGGGGGACACAATATAGAACAGTACTGTGATTTCGTATTTCCTGATAAAAGTTCCGATCACGTGACCCGCATGTCACGTGATCGGAACTTTGACATCTCTTACAGGCTGCTATCTTTATCAGGTTGCCTAGCAACCGTTCTTCTCTTCCCCCGCAATGCGGTAGTATACTATCAAAGTTCCAATCACGTGATATGCGGGTCACGTGATCGGAACTTTTATCAGGAAATACGAAATCACAGTACTGTTCTATATTGTGTCCCCCACCAATAATAAAGGATCATAATGCTGTATCCATGACAACACTAGCCATAACAAATCCACCCATTGGCTATTGTGTCCTGCCTATCTATATCCATTAGCTGAAAGTTTTTAAATTTATTAGTTTTTACCAATGAATTGTTTAATAATTTGTTTAATTTTTTGTATACTACATCCCATCCAAAGTAGGTCTGTCTACCATGTAAGTTTGCTCTAATTTTAAGTATATATTTTAAAGTAATTATGCAATCAGGTGCTATCAGGGGCTAATTAGCCACCATATTGGAAGGGGTATATAAACCCCACATGTCTCAACTATGGATACCTTTGATAAAGCTGCAAGCTGACTGCAGCGAAACGCGTCAGGTGTACCAGGGACCCCCGCCAGGAACTGTTCTGAAGGAGGACCGGACTATCCCCTAAACTTCGTCCAGACGACCCATTCAAATTCTGAGACTACAAATAGCAATAACCGCACAAAAGGACTGCATCAACCGTAATGCATGAGGAGCTCTCCACCAAAAAGATTCTGGAGCATACTACCCTCTAACTGTAAATTGCCTATCCATTGGATATTGCTTATCTCTGAGACTGTTGTTCATTCTAGACTGTAGCTCTATAGGGGAAAATAATCCGGAACGGTCACCTCAAAACTCCTAAATCTCAACATTACAAGCCTGGCGTATTGGGTAATCCCATAGAATTGTTTTATGAAACATAGACTATATACCAACTGTTTCTGACATGCATTTGTCTTTCATGTACTTAGTTTTTAACTGAAACCTATTGCATTGATTTTAGGAATAAATTGTGTTTTATTAATTACACTACTATTGTTGCATTGATCAAATTTAGCGCAGTCTCACCCCCCCTTTTTTTGTACATTCCTTATAATGTCTGCCACACAGGGCGGTAAATCCGTGAACGCCTCTGTATCCTGCAGTACTGGCGCCATGGATTTACCTGAGGGAGGAGTTTTAGCTGCTGGTTCAGGCGCTGAGTGCCATACACCCAGTCAACCTGCAGTACCTGTGGCCAATCAGGACCCACCTTGGGCAACGTTCTCAAGTATGCTGACTACACTTGTGACACGTCTTACGCCCCCTGTGGGACCTCTTGTGCCATTGCAGCCACATATTGTCCCTGTAGTTAATCCACCTTGGGCGGGCACTCTGTCTTCCCAATTACAACATTTAAATCCATCTTTGGTTAGACAAAGGTCTACCCCACACCCCTCTGTGACCAAGGGGTCATCTAAACGGGCCGTTTCTTCCTCACAATCCACTAATATTTTAGATAATTCTTCCGATGAGGATGGGGAATATACTGATTCGTCAGACACTGATACAGTTGTTTCTGATGAGGAATCTACAACCCAGGTTGATGTTCCTAACTTAGTGTAGGCTGTTAAGCTAATTCTTCAAATAGATGATGACATTGAGCCTACTACTGCGTCTAAGAAACCTGATAAATTCAAACATCAGAAGGTTGCTAAATTAGTCTTACCACATTCTGACCGTTTAATTGACATATGTCAGGAATCCCGGTCGTCTCCAGAAAATAAATTTTCCCTGTCTAAAAAGATGCTAGCTCGTTATCCTATACCGACGGAGATGAGTAACAAGTGGGAAACTCCACCGCCGGTGGACTCTCATGTCGCCCGTCTTGTGGTGTCATTTACTCTGCCTGTCACCACCGTCACCTCACTGAAGCAACCGATGGATAAGCGGGTGGAGGGATGCCTGAAGTCTATTTACTCCCTTACAGGTGCTGTACATAGGCCAACTTAGGCAGCCTACTGGGCTGCAAAAGGAATTGAAGCATGGGTTCAGGCAATTGAGGATGTGCTTCCTCAGGATTTTTCTGACACTGCCAGACAATATCTGTCTCATATTACCACAGTCTCCCATTATATTCAGGAGGCGGCCTCTGATGCAGACGTAATGGCGGCCAAGGCATCTACTACGTCAATCCTGGCTCGTCTAATTATGTGTTGAGGTCCAGGAAGGTGGACCTGGACTCCAAAAAGACCTTGGAGGTACTCCCTTTTAAAGGAGACATTCTATTTGGGGAGGATCTGAACAAGATTGTAACTGACTTGGCTACTGCCAAGACTGCGTATCTCCCAAAGACTAATTCTGCTCCGAAGGCTAAGAGTACCACCTTCCGTTCCTTTCAACCTCCAGGGAAAGCAAAGGGTCAAGCGTATCAGCGACAGACTCATGCTTCCAAAACCACTAAGCCTAAATCTTAACAATCCTGGGCCGCCCGTCAGCCTGCTTCCAAACAAGACAAGCCTGCTGCATGACGGGGCGGGCCTTCCCCTGGTGGACCCCAGGGTGGGAGGCTGACTTCTGCAGTTCGTCCAGGCCTGGTTAAAGACCACTTCAGATGCCTGGATGCGGGAAGTTGTCTCTCACGGGTACGCAATCTCTTTCAAGAGACGTCCCCCTTGCCAGTTTTGCACAATGGCTATCCATGCAGATCCGTTAAAAGCTCAAGAACTACACTTGGATACAGGAGTGGTAGTGCTGGTACATCTGTCTCAGAGAGGCAGGGGATACTATTTGACCCTGTTTCTAGTTTCCAAGCCAAATGGGTCCTTCTGGCCTATACTCAGCCTCAAATCTTTGAACAAGTTTGTGAGAGTATCCAAATTCCGTATGGAAACTCTGCGCTCTATAGTGCTGGCCATGGAACCTGAAGACTATATGGTTTCCTGGACATACAGGATGCTTACCTGCACATACCTATTGCCATGTCGCATCAGCAATATCTGCGGTTTGCTATTGGCAACCTACATTATCAATTCCAGGCACTGCCTTTTGGATTGACCACGGCCCCTCGGCTCTTCACCAAGGTCATGGCTGTGATGACGGCTTTTTTCCACGAACAGGGAATCAGGATCCTGCTGTATCTGGATGACTTGCTGATCCTGGTGAACTCCCAAGAGGTTCTCCTCAGTCATCTGGATCTGACGGTCCAATTACTACAAGCCCACGGGTGGCTCATCAAGTGGGAAAAGTCCTCGCTGGTCCCTGCTCGGAGCATGGTGCACCTGGGGGCACTGCTGGACACACAGCCAACGATTATCTCTGTCTCCAGAGAAAGTCCTGAAACTTCAGGACAGGATCAGATATTTCCTCTCTCGCCCAATAGTGTCGATACACTCGGCGATGCAAGTACTAGGCCTTATGGTGTCTGCTTTCGACATGGTAGAGTATGCTCAATTTCACTCCCGTCCTCTGCAGAGGTTAATGCTTTCCAAGTGGGACGGCCTGCCTCATCGGATCAGGTCTCAAATGATCTCCTTGACTCTGGAGGTTCGTCTGTCACTAACCTGGTGGCTACAGGACCAACAGCTGAGCAGGGGCCATCCCTTCTGGATCTCCAACTGGGTCCTCCTGACAATGGATGCCAGTCTGCGGGGTTGGGATGCGGTGTTGGAGCAACACTCTCTCTCCAGGGTTGGTGGACCAGGGAGGAAACTCTCCTCCTAATAAACATTCTGGAATTGCGGGCAGTGTACTATGTGTTGACACTGGTCTTGCCCCTAGTACAGAACAGGCCTGTTCATGTACAATCAAACAACTCCACCATGGTAGCGTACATAAATCATCAAGGCAGCACTCGAAGCTGTATGGCAATGCTGGAAGTATCAAAAATCCTCCATTGGGCGGATCGCCATCTGCCAGCAGTATCGGCAGTGTTCATCCCCGGAGTTCTCAACTGGGAAGCAGATTTCCTCAGTCGTCAGGACGTTCACGCCGGAGAGTGGAGTCTTCATCCGGAAGTCTTTCAACTCCTAGTGGACAAGTGAGGGCCTACCAGACGTGGACCTGATACCGTCTCGACACAATCACAAGGTTCCGGTCTTCGGCTCAAGGACAAGGGTTTCTCAAGCAGCGTTCGTAGACGCACTGGCAATTCCGTGGAACTTTCGGCTGCCATACGTGTTCCCTCCAGTGTCACTCCTGCCCAGGCTTCTACGGAAGTTCAAGCAAGAAAGAGGAATACTACTTCTAGTCGCTCCAGCGTTGCCCAGATGGCATTAATTCTCAGACCTCCAGGGTCTATCGATCGAGTATCCTCTTCTACTTCCTCAACGCCCAGACCTCCTCGTTCAGGGCCCTTGTGTCTACCCGGACCTGGCCAAACTGGCTTTGACAGCGTGGCTCTTGAAGCATCCATCCTGAGAGCCAAAGGATTCTCTGAGGCGGTCATCCAAACTATGTTAAAAGCCCGTAAACCGGCTTCAGATCGAATTTATTACAGGGTCTGGAATTCTTACTTCACCTGGTGTGCTGGTAAGAATTATGATGCATACACATTCAGTACTTCCAGATTTTTTGCTTTCCTGCAACAAGGCCTGGACTTAGGTCTTCGTCTGGCCTCCTTCAAGGTTTATATATCTGCCTTTATGGTGTGGTTTCAGAGAAAAATTGCGTCTATTCCTGATGTTCATACTTTCACTCAGGGTGTTTTACGGATTCAGCCTCCCTATGTCTCTCCTGTGGCTCCATGGGATCTGTCTGTTGTTTTGAATGCCCTTCAAGAGTCTCCATTTGACTCTCTTGAGTCTGTGGATCTTAAATGTCTTACACTTAAGATCGTGTTTTTACTGGCTATTGCCTCTGCTAGGAGGGTGTCTGATTTAGGCGCATTGTCCTGTCATCCACCGTTTCTGATTTTTCACCGGGACCGGACAGTTCTTCGGACTTACCATGATTATCTACCTAAGGTGGTATCATCCTTCCATCTTAACCAAGAGATTGTGGTTCCAGCCTTTATCTCTTCTGGTTTGTCCTCCAAAGAGCGGTCTTTGAATGTGGTACAGGCTCTCTGTATTTACGTGGAGAAGACTGCCTCTATCAGGATGTCGGATACCCTTTTTGCACTTTTTGGTTTTCACAAACGTGGCTGGCCTGCGAATAGGCAAACCTTGGCCAGATGGATTAGAATGGTGATTGCACAAGTCTATACGCAGGCTGGACTCCCAGCTCCTGCTGCTATCAAAGCCCATTCTACTCAGTCTGTTGGACCTCCTTGGGTGGCCCGCTGTGGTGCATCCACTGAACAATTGTGCAAGGCGGCTATGTGGTCCTCAGTGAACACGTTCAATAGGTTCTATGCCTTTGATACTTCCGTCTCCCAGGATGCTTTTTTTGGATGCAGGGTTCTTGTACCCGCTACAGTGCATCCCCTCCCATGAGGAACTGCTTTAGGACATCCCCGATGTTATTCCCTGTGGAATACCAGTGTACCCCGCTGCAGAAAAGAAGATTTATGGTAGACTTACCATTGTTAAATCTCTTTCTCTTACGTCCTAGAGGATGCTGGGGTCCACATTAGTACCATGAGGTATAGACGGGTCCACCAGGAGCCATTGGCACTTTAAGAGTTTGAGTGTGTGGGCTCCCTCTATGCCCCTCCTACCAGACTCAGTTTAGAAAATGTGCCCGGAGGAGCCGGTCACAGCTAGGGGAGCTCTCCAGAGTTTCCTTAGTAAAAGTTTTTTTTTTAGAGTTTATTGTTTTACAGGGAGGCTGCTGGCAACAGCCTTCCTGCAGCGAGGGACTTAGGGGGGGAGCAGTGTCCGCCCTGTGGGGTCTGAGCCACTGTCTCCGCTGACTGGACACTGAGCTCCAGAGGGGATAGATCGTTCCCCGCCACAGGAAATCGCTCACCCCAGCAGCATGCCGCCACCCCCTTGCAGAGCTGAAGATTGTGACGAGTGAGACACCGACCCCCCTAGTAAGCGGGGGGCCGGTGTGAAGATGGCAGCAACAGGGTAGGAGCGCAGTATTAACTGCGCTTCAGGAGGCTCAGCGGTTCACTGTGTGGCGCTGGGAGGGGCGCCCTGAGCCAGCGCCTACACCCTACACTGGTCACACAGCCTGTCGGGGTCCCAGGATCTCAGCCAGCATCAAACCTCAGGCCAGTATAATCGTATGAAGAGCAGGAAAACAGCGCCACTATGGGGGCGGAGCTTCTCCTCAGAGCGGACCCAGCAGAGTTCAGCGCCATCTTCCTGCCTGCACAGCGCTGTCCAGGAAGAAACAAGTCCCTCCACAACAACTCCAGCTATCTCTCACGGTACCAGGGGGTTGTAGAAGGGGGGGGAGGCTGCAAAATGACTGTGTAACCTATTAAGGTGCACAGCCAGCGCTGATAAGGGGTCTCCCTTTGTGTTAAAAGCTCTGTGTGTGGGTTGGCTCCAATCTCTGTGTCTCTCTTGCCATTCTTGGGGTGGAAACTCTGTCTGCCCTAACCTGTGTGTGTGGTCTCCATTAAGCAATGTCCAGGGTCTCTGTGTCATATGCTGCAGAGGATATGTCCTCTCAGGATGATCCCATTCCATGTAATCAGGATAGCACTGGTTTAGCACAGATACCAGCAAGGGAGCCTGAGTGTTTTTCCTCTATCGAATCTGTGATTTCTCAGACTTCTAATTAGAGCTGCACAATCTGAATTTGCACCTCAGACTTTACAGGACTCTATGGCAGTCTGGCCCAGTTCTGTCGCTTCAGGGCCCTCCTCTGTATGTTCCCAAACGCATGTTCTTGCACAGATTAGGCAGGTTGACACGGGTACCGTTTCTGACACTGCGGACGGTGATGAGGATATGTTTGTGGGGACTGCATATCTTACACAAGTGCAGTTAATGATAGAGGCCATTACAGTTATGTTGAGTATTTCTGATACAACGCCTGAGCAGGTTGAGGAGGCTTCCTTCAATGATAAGGGAACCTCGCTAACCTTCCCTGCGTCAAAGGCTTTATATGCTATGTTTGAAACAGCATGGGTTAATCCTGCGAAAAATTCCAGGTCCCTAAGAGGATCCAGGTGGTTTTTCCTTTCCCTGTGGAGGATAGGACTGAGTGGGAAACCTGACCGGTATTGCAGCCGGCTGACCGTAAGATTGATAATATGCTCAGATCAGTGTGCACGGCTTCAGGGTATTGTCAAGTCCCACTATTGCCAGTACATGCATTGCCAAGTCCTTAGTAGAGTGGTCAGGCACGTTACTTGAGGATTTGGATAAAATGGACAAAAATTATGTTAAATTGTTTTTGCGTAACATTCAGGGTTCGGTAGGTTTTCTGGCTGAATCCATGAAGGACCTGGGTTCCATGTGTGCAGGAATTTCTTCCATGTCTGTCTCAGCTCGTCGTGGACTGTGGCTACGTCAGTGGTCTGCCAACGCAGAATCCAGGAGAAGTGTGGAGACCCTACCCTACACAGGTCAGGCTCTCTTTGGGGAAGCGCTAGATGCGTGGATCTCCACGGCTACAGCAGGTAAGTCACCTTTTCTTCCCTCAGCTACGCCTGCTCCGAAGAAACCATTTTCTTCAACTGCATCACAGCCCTGTGGGGCTACGAAACCAGAGAAGCCAGGCCATCCAACGCCTCCTTTCGGGGATGTAGGCCCAAGAAAACCTGCTGCTGCAGGTTCCCGGGAACAGAAGCCTGCTTCAGGTGCACTAAAGTCCTCCGCATGACGGTGGACTGCACGCCCTGGTGGTGGGGCCGGTGGGAGCGCAGCTCAGACGTTTCAGTCATGTCTGGGTGTCGTCCGGCCTGGATCCCTGGGTGCAATATATTGTGTCCCAGGGATACAGGCTGGTTTTTCATTTCTCTCCTCACCGTTTTTAAATTCAGGCCTGCCAGCTGTGCTGGCAGACAGGACTGTCCGGCAAGACGCCGTCCAGACGTTGGTGGAGGCACAGGTTCTTGTGACAGTACCACCTCATATGCAAAACAAAGGTTTCTATACGAACCTGTTCATATACCGAAACCGGATGGTTCGGTCAGACCCATTCTAAACCTAACAAAACCTTTTCTAAGGGAGTGCAAGTTGAAAATGGAGTCTCTAAGGGCGGTAATATAAGGAGAAAGGGTTTTCCTGGTATCCCTGGATATCGAGGATGCATAACCCCACACTCCATTTTGGCCACCGCGTCAAGCAATTCTCCAATTCGCTCTGTTGAACTGTCATTTCCAGTTCCAGGACCTGCTATTCGGCCTCTCCACAGCACCGAGGGTATTCACCAAGGTGATGGCAAGGATGTCGGTTCTCCTCCGCACACAAGGGGTGAACATGATTCCATATCTGGACGTTCTGCTGAGTCCGTGTTTGGATTCTGAACATTCCAAAATCACTTTGGAACCATCCAGGAGGTTTTTCTTTCTGGGATTGATCCACGACACAGAAGTGTTGAGGGTGTTTCTACCATGAGAAACAGCGTTGGTGATGCAAACATCGGTCTGGGATGTCCTGAAGACTGCCCGGGTGTCGGTTTGTCACTGCAATTGCCTTCTGGGGAAGATGGTGGCCTCTTACGAGGCCCTCCAGTACGGAAGGTTTCATGCTAGGTTTTTCCTGCTGGATCTCCTGGACAAGTGGTCAGGATCTCATCTGCATGCACCTGAGAATCCGTCTGTCACAAAAGCCAGGATTTCACTCCTCTGGTTGCTCCAATTAACTCACCTTCTGGAGGGCTGCAGGTTCGGGATTCAGGACTGGATCCTTCTAACCACGGATGTAAGCCTCCGGGGCTGGGGTGCAGTCACTCAAGGGGAGACCTTCCAAGGAAGGTGGTCAATTCTGGAGGTCAGCCTACCGATCAACATTGTGGAATTAAAAGCCGTTTACAACGGTCTTCTTCAGGCGGCCCATCTTCTAAAAAATCAGGCCATTCAAGTGCAGTCTGACAATGTAACAACAGTGGCTTACATAAACCGACAGGGCAGAACGAAGAGCAGAGCTGCAATGTTAGAGATGGCAAGAATCCTCCTCTGGGCAGAAAAACACACATTGGCGCTGTCAGCAATCTTCATTCCGGGAGAGAACAACTGGGAAGCAGACTTCCTCAGCAGACACAATCTCCATCCGGAGGTGTTCAAGAAATAGCAGACCTTTGGGGATTACCCCAAATAGACATGATGGCCTCTCGTCTCAACAAGAAGCTTCAGCGTTATTTTTCCAGGTTGAGGGACCCACAGACAGTGGCAGTAGACGCCCTGGTGTCTCCATGGGTGTTCCAGTCAGTGTACATGTTTCCACCGCTCCCACTCATCCCAAGAATCCTTAAGCTCATAAGGAGAACAAGGGTTCAAGCGATCCTCATTGTTACAGACTGGCCGAGAAGGGCTTGGTACGCGGACCTTCTGCATCTACTACGAGAACAGCCGAGGCCTCTTCCTCTTTGAGAGAACCTGCTGCAGCAGGGGCCGTTCGCCTATCAAGACTTACCAAGGCTACGTTTGATGGCATGGAGGTTGAACGCCTGATACTAGCTCGGAAGGGCATTCCGAACAAGGTTGTTCCTACCCTGATACAGGCTCGGAAAGGATTAACGTCTAAACATTACCATCGTATTTGGAAAAAATATGTGTCTTGGTGTGAATCCAAGAAGGTTTCAACTGGGACGATTTCTCTTCTTCCTGCTAGCAGATGTGGATATGGGCCTGAGGTTGGGATCCGTAAAGGTCCAGATTTCGGCCCTATCCATTTTCTTACAGAAACAATTGGCTGCCCTCCCTGAGGTTCAGACCTTTTTGAGAGGAGTCCTGCACATCCAACCTCCCTTTGTACCGCCTACGGTGCCATTGGATCTTAACATGGTGTTGCAGTTTCTCCAATGTGACTGGTTTGAGCCTCTACAAGAGGTAGAGGTCAAATTTCCTACGTGGAAGGCTGTCACTTTGTTGGCCTTAGCTTCTGCTAGACATGTGTCGGAGTTGGGGGCTTTGTCATGTAAAAGCCTATACTTGATCTTCCATGAAGATAGAGCTGAGCTTCGGACATGTCAGCAGTTTCTTCCAAAGGTTATGTCGGCATTTCATATCAACCAACCTATCGTGGTGCCAGTTGCTACTGACTCCTCAATTTCTTCAAAGTCCTTGGATGTTGTAAGGGCTCTGAAGATCTATGTGAAGAGGACTGCTCGTCACAGAAAATCGGACGCTCTGTTTGTCCTGTATAATCCCAAGAAAATTGGGGGTCATACTTCTAAGCAGACGATCTCTCGCTGGATAAGGTTCACTATCCTCTTATTCTACGGCTGGATTGCCGTGTCCAAAATCTGTTAAGGCCCACTCTACTCGTAAGGTGGGTTCTTCCTCTGTGGCTGCCCGGGGTGTCTCGGCCTTACAGCTTTGCCGAGCAGCTACTTGGTCAGGGTCGAACACGTTTGCTAAGTTCTACAAGTTCGATACTTTGGCCTCTGATGACCTCAAGTTTGGTCAAGCAGTTCTGCAGGAGCATCCGCGCTCTCCCTCCCGTTCTAGGAGCTAAGGTACATCCCCATGGTACTAATGTGGACCCCAGCATCCTCTAGGACAGGGGTGGCCAAACAATCAGAGGCAAAGAGCGAAAAATCTTATTAGGTACGTCAAAGAGCCGGCATCGAGCCGAAGGCATGCATACAAAAATGGGGTGTTTCCTTGTGCCTGCTAGGCCACTCCCCTGGTATAAAATACATTTAAAAAGCCAGATCCAACATAAAATACATTTTAAAAAGCCACTTCCACATAAAATAATTGAGGAAGAAAAATCCACATAAAGTATATTGAAAAAGCCAGATTCACATAATACACTTCAATTCCCCCATATGTTACTCCAGCCAGCTCCCTCAAGTGTCACTCCTGCTAGCACACTCCCATGTCACTCCATACAGCTCCCCCATGAGTCATTACTGCCTGCACTCTCCTGTGTCATTCCTGCCAGGTCCCTCATGTGTCACTACAGCTCCCCCCCACACACCATGTGCCATTGCAGCAGCCCTTTATGTGTCTTCTGTTTGCCAGTGGGTGTCTGACCTCTAGTATCTGGCTCCCTCAGTTCTCAGCCCCCGTAGTGCTGCTGCCTGTCTGGCTGGAGTGCAGCAGTTTCCGGATCTGTTGTGGTCATGTCAGGAGCCACATTTGAATAAAGAAAGAGCCGCATGCGGCTCAAGAGCCACAGGTTGGCCACAGCTGCTCTAGGACGTAAAAGAAAATAGGATTTTAATTACCTACCGATAAATCCTTTTCTCGTAGTCCGTAGAGGATGTTGGGCGTCCGCCCAGTGCTTCATTTTCCTGCAGTTGTTATCTAGTTCAGTACAACTTTGTTGTTAGTTACGTACTGCGTTATTACTGGGTAAGTAATGTTTCAGCGGTTGCTGAGTTTTTCAAGCTAGTTAGCTTGTTGTGCCTTGTATGTGTGAGCTGGTATGAATCTCTCCACTATCTGTGTTAAACTCTTCTCTCGAAGATGTCCGTCTCCTAGGGCACAGTTTCTAGACTGAGTCTAGCAGGAGGGGCATAGAGGGAGGAGCCAGCCCACACACTCAAACTCTTAAAGTGCCAATGGCTCCTGGTGGACCAGTCTATACCCCATGGCACTAATGTGGATCCCAGCATCCTCTACGTATTATGAGAAAAGTATCTACCGTTAGGTAATTAAAATCCTATTTTCTGTGGGGTACACTGGTTTCCACAGGCCGCCCACCCTGTCGCACTTAGCTTCTTTGGGTTTGTATGGCATTAGCCGCTAGTCCCTTCTCCTTTCGTGAGAACGTGGTTCTATGTGACTAACATCTGCCGTCTCTCTTACCTGCTACTGCATTGGACTGGTTAACGAAACTGAGCTCCAGTGCCTGGAGGCGGGGCTACAGATGAGGTGGTGCAGTGCATCCTGGGAACAGTCAAAGCTTTAGCCTGTTGGTGCCTCGGATCAAGATCCAACTCTACACACCCGATGTTATTCCCTGTGTACCAGTGTACCTCGCAGAAAGAGATTTAACATTGGTAAGTCTACAATAAATCTTCCTTTCCCAGGGATACAAAATAGATTTTCTGAACCGACCTCAGTCAGTTCTTTACGACGGACCTTCCTCGGTGTCCTCAAAAAGTGAGGTCATTAGACACAGCTGTTCAAGAGTTACTTCAGACAGAAGTAATTATGCCTGTCCCGACTCCTCAAAGAGGAACGGGATTTTATTAAAATCTTTTGTAGTGCTGAAACCGGATGGGTCTGTCAGACAAATCCTCAATTTAAAGGTGCTAAATCAATTCCTGAATGTTTACAGATTCAAGATGGAATCAATATTGGAGCATCAGGAGTACATGGTGTCCATGGACTTAAAGGATGCATACCTCAATGTCCAAATTTGGACCCCTCACCAAGCCTATTTACGGTTTGCAGTGGGCAAGTTTCATTACCAATTCAGATCTCTACCGTTCGGCCTATTATCAGCTCCGAGAGTCTTCACAAGAGATCTTCGCTGTCATGGTGGCGAAATGGAGATCGTTAGGAGTAACAATAATATCTGGACAACCTCCTGATCAAGGCTCCCTCTCAGGACCAGTTGATCCGGGATGCTCAGATCACTCATAATTTTCTGATTTGGCACGACTGGATCGTGAACTTCAAGAAATCCAATCTGCAACCAACGCAGAGGATTCAATTCCTGGGCCTCATTTTAGATACGATACAAATGAAGGTGTTTCTCCCAGAAGACAAGATTCGAGACATCAAAGAAATGGTACGTCAGGTTCTACAGAACTAGACGGTCTCCCTGCATCTTTGTGTACGACTTCTAGGGCAGATGGTAGCATTTTATGAAGTGATCCAATATGGCAGACTGCATTCCAGACCCTTTCAGCTAAATCTAATTGCTCAGGAGGCAAGCATGCATTTACTTCTTCACAGAAGAATTCGCTTGTTGCCCGCCGCCGGGACCTTGTTAATCTGGTAGTCAGTTCACAAGAATTTAACGGCGGGAAAGAGGTTTGGAGTCTGGGACTGGAAGGTCTTGACAACAGATGCCAGTCTGAGGATGGGGAGCAGTACTGGACAACCATCAGTTTCGGGACAGATAGGCGCCACAAGAGAGCAGTTTTCCAATAAATGTACTGGAACTAAGAGCCATTTACACTGCACTTATTCTAGCAGAAGACCTAGTATGGGCTCAACATGTGAGACAATGTGACTGCGACAGCATACATAAATCATCAGGGAGGAACAAGAAGCCACATGGCTTTAAGGGAGGCCACAGAGATTCTGTTTTGGACAGAATAGAGCAACAGAATCCTGTCGACGGTCTTCATTCCAGGAGTGGACAATTGGGAAGCAGACTACCTCAGTAGTCAGGATATGCACCCAGGGGAGTGGTGTCTACACCCCCTGGTATTTGAGGCAGTAGTACGATGGAGGGTTCTACCGCAGATAGATCTAATGGTCTCTCGGAATAAACATCAGCTGCCAAGATATGTGGCCAGGATGCAGGATCCAGCAGCAGAAGCTTTGGACGCACTGGCGATTCCCTGGACATACGAACTAGTGTACATCTTCCAGCCATTTCCACTTTTACCGAGAGTGTTAAAAAAGGTCAAGCGGGAAAGACCGTGGGTGATTTTAATGGCACCAGATTGGCCTCGCAGAAGTTGGTACTCAGACCTGAGGGGGCTCCTTGCGGAAGATCCTCGGAGACTGTCAGCGAGGAAGAATCTGTTGTCACAGGGACCATTCACCCAGATCTGAACCGTCTACGTTTGACTGCGTGGTTCTTGAGACCAGGAAACGAAGTGACAGAGGTATTCCGAAATCAGCTGTTCTTACCATGTTAGCTGCAAGGAAACCAGTCACTGCAGCACACTACTATAGAATTTGGAAGGAGTACATGGACTGGTGCCAGTCCAAGGGTTGGAATCCCAGACAGTTCCGCTTTCTAGGCTTTTGAGGTTTCTCAAAAATAGTCTGGATGGTGGTTTGAGATTGGGATCTTGAAGGTCCAAGTCTCAGCCCCATCGATCCTTTTTCAGCAGTAGGTATTAAATTCCTATTTTCGTCCCCCCACAGCCCCATGGGATTTAAATTTGGTGTTAGAATTTTTGAGATCGGCAGTTTTTGAGCCTTTGAATTAAGCAGACCTGAAATACTTTAGCTGGAAGGTAGTCCTGCTCCTAGTTTTTGCAGCAGGGAGGGTATCCGGGTTAGGGGCTCTGTCGTGTAGAAGTCCTTTCCTGGTTTTTCATGAAGACAGAGTGGAGCTCCGTACAAAATCTGAGTTTTTACCTAAGTTTCCACATAAACCAACCGATTGTGGTCCCTTCTTTCCAGGTTTTGGCAGACGGGGATTTGGCCTTGGATGTGGTCAGAGACTTACGGGTATACGTACATGCTACAAATTCCATTAGGAAGTTAGACGTTTTGTTTGTTTTGTTTGTTTTGTATGATGGTCCCAGGAAGGGCTGGCCAGCTTCGAAACAAACTTTGGCCAGATGGATATGACTAACCATAAAGCAGGCATATCTCTCTAGTGGTAAGATGGTTCCATTTTGGGTAGGGGCTCATACTACCAGATCGGTGTCAACGGGCTTCGGTTAAAGGAGCCTCCACTAACCAACTTTACGGAGCTGCAACGTGGTCATCTGCACACACTTGCTTCAACAAGTTTGATACGTTTGCATCTAGAGATGCAAGGTTTGGTCAGTTGGTTCTTCAGGCTTCAGACAGCACTCCCACCAGTGGGGAGTATCTTTGGGGCGTCCCCAGCTGTCTGAGAATTTTCCAGTGTCCCCTAGTGGATGCAGAGAAAAGAGGATTTTGGTACTTACCGATAAATCCATTTCTCTGAATCCACTCAGGGACACTGGACGCCAGCTTCCGTGTTGTCAACATGTGTGTTCTTGTTACAATTTGTTCAAACAGTTTGATTATTATGCTCATAGTTCAGGGTTGCTGTATGAAGTGTTGGTACAGTTGGTTCCTTCCCGTATGGCCTTGATTTTTCATGTTCCCTCTTCTCTCTGTCAGTTTTTCAAACCGGAGGGATTAGGGGACGTGAAGGGGGAGGAGCCAGCTGTGCATAATTTTGTTTATTATATTGTGCATCCCTTCACACCCCAGCTGTCTGAGAATTCTCCAGTGTCCCCGAGTGGATTCATAGAATGGATTTATAGTAAGTACTAAAATCCTTTTTTTAATTTTTAATTTACATTTTTCATTACATTCACTTTGAGTCTGCAACAGTAAGAGTCTGATAGGCTACAGCGCTGCGTAACCCCCCGCTGGCACCGAAACTCCTGCACAGTTTACAAGCTATGGACAGGTACTTCCAGCGGGGACCAGGCAGGGCTACTAGCATCACTAAGTTTGGAGACCCCAGGATTGCATGGCCAGCATCGAGGGCAGGTACGGTGGGTCTCTGCTTACAGGGACTTGCCTGTCTTAATCGCAGTCCGCTGCGCATCCCGGGAGACGGACCACGGCGCTGGTGTGGACACTGGCTTCGACCAGGGACTCCACTAAACCACCAGGTTTTGGCACAGGCTTTGGGTACATGTACACAATTTAGTGAGGACATATGTATCTGGGATGGAAAGGGGGGGGGTAATACCTGCATAGGAGAGACCAGCACTCAGCCTGTTGCCCCTTCCCCAGCTTTAGGGCTTCCTGCCTTTGCGCTGCTCCTCCTCACCCTCCTCCTCTTCAGAGACCTCAGGCAGCCATTTTCAACATGCAGCAAGCCAGGTCTCTGGGTACACGGGGTCAAGTCTCCCTGTAAACCTTCTCCACGGAGCCGGGTTTTACAAAACTTTTATAGCCTACCTGCTAACTAAATCTGATTAGTTTATTTCAGTGCTCATTGCAGTAAAAAAAAAAAAATATATATATATATTTCTGCATTGTATGTGACTTGTGCTAGATCTGCTGTCTGACTCTTTATGCTTAGCTGTCTTTAATATATCTATCTCTGCTTTTCCATTTCTATACCCTAAAGACCATGGGGGTCATTCCGAGTTGATCGCTCGCTAGCAGTTTTTAGCAGCCGTGCAAACGCTATGCCGCCGCCCACTGGGAGAAGTGCGAACGAATGGATCGCAGAGCGGCTACAAAAAAAAAAGTAGCTCCAGACCTACTCAGCGCTTGCGATCACTTCAGACTGTTCAGTTCCGGATTTGACGTCACAATCATGCCCTGCGTTCTCCCAGCCACGCCTGCGTTTTTCCTGGCATGCCTGCATTTTTCCTGGCATGCCTGCGTTTTTCCTGGCATGCCTACGTTTTTCCGAACACTCCCTGAAAACTGTCAGTTGACATCCAGAAACGCCCCCTTCATGTCAATCACTCTGCGGCGGACATTGCGAATGAAAAGCCTCGCTAGATCTTGTGTAAAACTACATCGGCTATTGTGAAAGTACGTTGTGCGTGCGCATTGCGCTGCATGCGCAGAAGTGTCGCTTTTTCACTTAATCGCTGCGCTGCGAACATTTTAATCTAGCGATCAACTCGGAATGACCCCCTATGTGTTCAAGGGTGCTTTTTTCTTCAGCTCACACTGCTGAAGTTAGTCACATACTACATTAGTTACACACTACCTGTTACCATAAGTGTCTGTGCGAGACCCTTTTTGCAGTTATTTCTAAGAAAGCAAAGGGTCACAAACAATCTGAAACCCCAGTGTTAACACTGCAAAGCAAAGTGTGCATGAAATTATCTTCACTAGACATTGTGCAAGCTGGGCTATGTGTTACTTGTTGTTACACATCCTCTAGCCAGTCAACACCTCCAGCCCCTGGACAGGAGGCCCACTGGGCTTCCTTTTCTCAGTTACTGGGTACATTAGTTGACCGTTTGGCAAATCCTGCACCCTCTATGGGCCCTCCTATCCTAGCCCCAGATAATATAGTCCTGGCTGTAAACCCACCATAGGCGCATACTGGATACCCTTTCAAATACAGCTCAAAGCCCTGGCACAAACCTTCATGGCTGTACAACAAATGTTACAGGGCAATAAACCCTTATCCTCTGGGACCACTAAGAGGACTAAACCTTCCTCTCAATCCACAGTTATTTCAAATTTAAATGAATCATATGCAGAGGAAGGAGAGGATACTAATCCCTCTATTACTGGATCATGCACAGCAGAGGAAGAAAGCCACACTGCTGTGCATGTGTCAGCATCAATAGATGCTATTAAGCATATCCTTCAGCTGGAGGAGGTAGAACCTACAGTACTCCTGTTTCTAAGAAAACTGATGTATTTAAGCGTCAAAAGATACCTAAATCTGTATTCCCACATTCTGATCATTTTATGGAAATTAGGCGTGAACCCTGGAATACACCAGGTTAAAAGTTTCCACTACCTAAGCGGTTAGCATCTCACTACCCTATTCCAGCAGAAGATTGTACAAAGTGGGAGACTCCCCCTCCTGTGTATTCTCATGTGACATGGCTGATTAAAACATCCACTTTGCCTATCACATCAGTTTCTTCACTAAAAGAAACCACAGATCGGAGAATTGAAACTTACCTCAAGTCTATCTATTCCCTAACAGATGCTCTCAACAGACCCACAGTGGCAGCTATGTGGGCAGCTAAAGCCATTGAACACTGGATAGAGGTAGTGAAAGAGGAAATTTCCTCAGATTTTCACAGCAAGGTATGTCATCCCTGTCTCATATCAGGGATGCTGCCTCTTACATAGGAGAGGCACTTTCCGATGCTGGGTTATTAGCATCCAAGGCGTCTGCTATTGTAGTGCTTGCACGCTGTATGGCTCTGCTCCTGGAAAGCTGACATGGATTCCAAGAAAACCTGGTAATTTCTGCCTTTTACGGGAGAGATTTTGTTTGAAACAGAATTAGACAAAATTGTTGCTTCACTAGTAGCCTTCCTACCCTCAGCTCATAGAAACATAGAATTTGACTGCAGATAAGAACCACTTGGCCCATCTAGTCTGCCCTTTTTTTAACCATATTTTTACCTCAAAACTTATTTGATTCTTATTTCTTTGTAAGGATATCCTTATGTCTATACCATGCATATTTACATTGCTCTACTGCCTTAGCCTCTACCACCTCTGATGGGAGGCTATTCCAAGTGTCCACTACCCTTTCTGAGAAGTAATGTTATCCATTCAATAATCCTAGTATCCAATCCCAAACTTCCAATTTTTTTTAGCAGTCTGCGATGTGGAACAGTGTCAAAAGCCTTACTAAAGTCTAGATAAGCTATATCCACTTTAGTCACACAGTCAAAAAAGTCAATAAGAATTGTTTGACATGATCTCCCCCCAGTGAATCCATGCTGTTTGGGTTCCTGTAAATTGCTAGTTTTGAGATAATCTACAACTCTTTCTTTTAAGAGTGTTTCCATCAATTTCCCTACTACTGATGTAAGACTCACTAGTCTGTAGTTGTTTGCCTCTTCCTTGTTTCCACTTTTGTGCAGTGGGACTACCTTCGCTATTTTCCAGTCCTCTCGAATAACTTCTGTAGCTAATGACTGGTTGAATAATTCTGTCAATGGTGGTACCAGCACCTCTTTAAGTTCTTTTAGTATCCTTGGATGTATCCCATCTGGCCCCATAGACTTGTCCACTTTCAGCTTTGAGAGTTCTGTAAGGACCTGCTCCTCTGTAAATGTACCCGTTTCATTTTCTTGAATATCCCTGCAACTTAACTGTGACCCCTTCCCCTCTCTTTCAGTAGTGGATACTGAGCAAAAATAATTATTAAGATGATCTGCTATTACATAGGGATGTGCACTTGAAATTTTTCGGGTTTTGTGTTTTGGTTTTGGGTTCGGTTCCGCGGCCGTGTTTTGGGTTCGACCGCGTTTTGGCAAAACCTCACCGAATTTTTTTTGTCGGATTCGGGTGTGTTTTGGATTCGGGTGTTTTTTTTCAAAAAACTCTAAAAAACAGCTTAAATCATAGAATTTGGGGGTCATTTTGATCCCAAAGTATTATTAACCTCAAAAACCATAATTTCCACTCATTTTCAGTCTATTCTGAATACCTCACACCTCACAATATTATTTTTAGTCCTAAAATTTGCACCGAGGTCGCTGGATGACTAAGCTAAGCGACCCTAGTGGCCGACACAAACACCTGGCCCATCTAGGAGTGGCACTGCAGTGTCACGCAGGATGGCCCTTCCAAAAAACACTCCCCAAACAGCACATGACGCAAAGAAGAAAAAAAGAGGCGCAATGAGGTAGCTGTGTGAGTAAGCTAAGCGACCCTAGTGGCCGACACAAACACCTGGCCCATCTAGGAGTGGCACTGCAGTGTCACGCAGGATGGCCCTTCCAAAAAACACCCAAACAGCACATGACGCAAAGAAGAAAAAAAGAGGCGCAATGAGGTAGCTGTGTGAGTAAGCTAAGCGACCCTAGTGGCCGACACAAACACCTGGCCCATCTAGGAGTGGCACTGCAGTGTCACGCAGGATGGCCCTTCCAAAAAACACTCCCCAAACAGCACATGACGCAAAGAAGAAAAAAAGAGGCGCAATGAGGTAGCTGTGTGAGTAAGCTAAGCGACCCTAGTGGCCGACACAAACACCTGGCCCATCTAGGAGTGGCACTGCAGTGTCACGCAGGATGGCCCTTCCAAAAAACACTCCCCAAACAGCACATGACGCAAAGAAGAAAAAAAGAGGCGCAATGAGGTAGCTGTGTGAGTAAGATAAGCGACCCTAGTGGCCGACACAAACACCTGGCCCATCTAGGAGTGGCACTGCAGTGTCACGCAGGATGGCCCTTCCAAAAAACACTCCCCAAACAGCACATGACGCAAATAAAAATGAAAGAAAAAAGAGGTGCAAGATGGAATTGTCCTTGGGCCCTCCCACCCACCCTTATGTTGTATAAACAGGACATGCACACTTTAACCAACCCATCATTTGTGTGACAGGGTCTGCCACACGACTGTGACTGAAATGACGGGTTGGTTTGGACCCCCACCGAAAAAGAAGCAATTAATCTCTCCTTGCACAAACTGGCTCTACAGAGGCAAGATGTCCACCTCATCATCATCCTCCGATATATCACTGTGTACATCCCGCTCCTCACAGATTATCAATTCGTCCCCACTGGAATCCACCATCTCAGCTCCCTGTGTACTTTGTGGAGGCAATTGCTGCTGGTCAATGTCTCCACGGAGGAATTGATTATAATTCATTTTAATGAACATCATCTTCTCCACATTTTCTGGAAGTAACCTCGTACGCAGATTGCTGACAAGGTGAGCGGCGGCACTAAACACTCTTTCGGAGTGCACACTTGTGGGAGGGCAACTTAGGTAGAATAAAGCCAGTTTGTGCAAGGGCCTCCAAATTGCCTCTTTTTCCTGCCAGTATAAGTACGGACTGTCTGACGTGCCTACTTGGATGCGGTCACTCATATAATCCTCCACCATTCTTTCAATGGTGAGAGAATCATATGCAGTGACAGTAGACGACATGTCCGTAATCGTTGTCAGGTCCTTCAGTCCGGACCAGATGTCAGCATCAGCAGTCGCTCCAGACTGCCCTGCATCACCGCCAGCGGGTGGGCTCGGAATTCTGAGCCTTTTCCTCGCACCCCCAGTTGCGGGAGAATGTGAAGGAGGAGATGTTGACAGGTCGCGTTCCGCTTGACTTGACAATTTTGTCACCAGCAGGTCTTTGAACCCCAGCAGACTTGTGTCTGCCGGAAAGAGAGATCCAAGGTAGGTTTTAAATCTAGGATCGAGCACGGTGGCCAAAATGTAGTGCTCTGATTTCAACAGATTGACCACCCGTGAATCCTTGTTAAGCGAATTAAGGGCTCCATCCACAAGTCCCACATGCCTAGCGGAATCGCTCCCTTTTAGCTCCTCCTTCAATGCCTCCAGCTTCTTCTGCAAAAGCCTGATGAGGGGAATGACCTGACTCAGGCTGGCAGTGTCTGAACTGACTTCACGTGTGGCAAGTTCAAAAGGTTGCAGAACCTTGCACAACGTTGAAATCATTCTCCACTGCGCTTGAGACAGGTACATTCCACCTCCTATATCGTGCTCAATTGTATAGGCTTGAATGGCCTTTTGCTGCTCCTCCAACCTCTGAAGCATATAGAGGGTTGAATTCCACCTCGTT
The DNA here is from genome assembly GCF_028390025.1 of Pseudophryne corroboree. Taxonomy (NCBI): domain Eukaryota; kingdom Metazoa; phylum Chordata; class Amphibia; order Anura; family Myobatrachidae; genus Pseudophryne; species Pseudophryne corroboree. Next base: position 156,374,285 of record NC_086454.1, on the reverse strand, counting down.
ACCACTTCTTGCTTCAGATGATGGCAGGGCAGGTTCAGGCGTTTTTGGTGGTGCTCCAGTCTTCTGTACGTGGTGCCTGTACGCTGAAAGTGTCCCGCAATTCTTCTGGCCACCGACAGCATCTCTTGCACGCCCCTGTCGTTTTAAAAAAAATTCTGCACCACCAAATTCAAGGTATGTGCAAAACATGGGACGTGCTGGAATTTGCCCATATTTAATGCACACACAATATTGCTGGCGTTGTCCGATGCCACAAATCCACAGGAGAGTCCAATTGGGGTAAGCCATTCCGCGATGATCTTCCTCAGTTGCCGTAAGAGGTTTTCAGCTGTGTGCGTATTCTGGAAACCGGTGATACAAAGCGTAGCCTGCCTAGGAAAGAGTTGGCGTTTGCGAGATGCTGCTACTGGTGCCGCCGCTGCTGTTCTTGCGGCGGGAGTCCATACATCTACACAGTGGGCTGTCACAGTCATATAGTCCTGACCCTGCCCTGCTCCACTTGTCCACATGTCCGTGGTTAAGTGGACATTGGGTACAACTGCATTTTTTAGGACACTGGTGAGTCTTTTTCTGACGTCCGTGTACATTCTCTGAATCGCCTGCCTAGAGAAGTGGAACCTAGATGGTATTTGGTAACGGGGGCACACTGCCTCAAGAAATTGTCTAGTTCCCTGTGAACTAACGGCGGATACCGGACGCACGTCTAACACCAACATAGTTGTCAAGGCCTCAGTTATCCGCTTTGCAACAGGATGACTGCTGTGATATTTCATCTTCCTCGCAAAGGACTGTTGGACAGTCAATTGCTTGGTGGAAGTAGTAAAAGTGGGCTTACGACTTCCCCTCTGGGATGACCATCGACTCCCAGCAGCAACAACAGCAGCGCCAGCAGCAGTAGGCGTTACACGCAAGGATGCATCGGAGGAATCCCAGGCAGGAGAGGACTCGTCAGAATTGCCAGTGACATGGCATGCAGGACTATTGGCATTCCTGGGGAAGGAGGAAATTGACACTGAGGGAGTTGGTGGGGTGGTTTGCGTGAGCTTGGTTACAAGAGGAAGGGATTTACTGGTCAGTGGACTGCTTCCGCTGTCGCCCAAAGTTTTTGAACTTGTCACTGACTTATTATGAATGCGCTGCAGGTGACGTATAAGGGAGGATGTTCCGAGGTGGTTAACGTCCTTACCCCTACTTATTACAGCTTGACGAAGGCAACACACAGCTTGACAAATGTCCGCATTTCTGGTGAAATACTTCCACACCGAAGAGCTGATTTTTTTGGTATTTTCACCAGGCATGTCAACGGCCCTATTCCTCCCACGGACAACAGGTGTCTCCCCGGGTGCCTGACTTAAACAAACCACCTCACCATCAGAATCCTCCTTGTCAATTTCCTCCCCAGCGCCAGCAACACCCATATCCTCCTCATCCTGGTGTACTTCAACACTGACATCTTCAATCTGACTATCAGGAACTGGACTGCGGGTGCTCCTTCCAGCACTTGCAGGGGGCGTGCAAATGGTGGAAGGCGCATGCTCTTCACGTCCAGTGTTGGGAAGGTCAGGCATCGCAACCGACACAATTGGACTCTCCTTGTGGATTTGGGATTTCGAAGAACGCACAGTTCTTTGCGGTGCTTTTGCCAGCTTGAGTCTTTTCAGTTTTCTAGCGAGAGGCTGAGTGCTTCCATCCTCATGTGAAGCTGAACCACTAGCCATGAACATAGGCCAGGGCCTCAGCCGTTCCTTGCCACTCCGTGTGGTAAATGGCATATTGGCAAGTTTACGCTTCTCCTCCGACAATTTTATTTTAGATTTTGGAGTCCTTTTTTTACTGATATTTGGTGTTTTGGATTTTACATGCTCTGTACTATGACATTGGGCATCGGCCTTGGCAGACGACGTTGCTGGCATTTCATCGTCTCGGCCATGACTAGTGGCAGCAGCTTCAGCACGAGGTGGAAGTGGATCTTGATCTTTCCCTAATTTTGGAACCTCAACATTTTTGTTCTCCATATTTTAATAGGCACAACTAAAAGGCACCTCAGGTAAACAATGGAGATGGATGGATACTAGTATACTTATGGATGGACCAGCGACTGCCGACACAGAGGTAGCTACAGCCGTGGACTACCGTACTGTGTCTGCTGCTAATAAAGACTGGATGATAATGAGATGAAATTAATATATATATATATATATATATATATATATATATATATATAATATCACTAGTACTGCAGCCGGACAGGTATATATATTTATTATGTAATGACTGATGACGGACCTGCTGGACACTGTCAGCTCAGCAGCACCGCAGACTGCTACAGTAAGCTACTATAGTAGTATGTATCAAGAAGAAAGAGAAAAAAAAAAACCACGGGTAGGTGGTATACAATTATGGATGGACCAGCGACTGCCGACACAGAGGTAGCTACAGCCGTGGACTACCGTACTGTGTCTGCTGCTAATATAGACTGGATGATAATGAGATGAAATTAATATATATATATATATATATATATATATATATATATATCACTAGTACTGCAGCCGGACAGGTATATATATTTATTATGTAATGACTGATGACGGACCTGCTGGACACTGTCAGCTCAGCAGCACCGCAGACTGCTACAGTAAGCTACTATAGTAGTATGTATCAAGAAGAAAGAGAAAAAAAAAAACCACGGGTAGGTGGTATACAATTATGGATGGACCAGCGACTGCCGACACAGAGGTAGCTACAGCCGTGGACTACCGTACTGTGTCTGCTGCTAATATAGACTGGATGATAATGAGATGAAATTAATATATATATATATATAATATCACTAGTACTGCAGCCGGACAGGTATATATATTTATTATGTAATGACTGATGACGGACCTGCTGGACACTGTCAGCTCAGCAGCACCGCAGACTGCTACAGTAAGCTACTATAGTAGTATGTATCAAGAAGAAAGAGAAAAAAAAAAAACCACGGGTAGGTGGTATACAATTATGGATGGACGAGCGACTGCCGACACAGAGGTAGCTACAGCCGTGGACTACCGTACTGTGTCTGCTGCTAATATAGACTGGATGATAATGAGATGAAATCAATATATATATATATATAATATCACTAGTACTGCAGCCGGACAGGTATATATATTTATTATGTAATGACTGATGACGGACCTGCTGGACACTGTCAGCTCAGCAGCACCGCAGACTGCTACAGTAAGCTACTATAGTAGTATGTATAAAGAAGAAAGAAAAAAAAAACTACGGGTAGGTGGTATACAATATTATATATATATTATATACAATTATATATATATATATATATATTATATATATATATATATATATATATATATATATATATTAAACTGGTGGTGACTGGTGGTCAGGTCACTGGTCACACTATCAGAAACTTGCAAGTAGTACTCCTAAGCAGACAATCACAATATATATTATACTGGTGGTCAGTGTGGTCACAATGGCAGTGTGGCACTCTGGCAGCAAAAGTGTGCACTGTACGTTATATGTACTCCTGAGTCCTGCTCTCAGACTCTAACTGCTCCCCACTGTCAGTGTCTCCCCCACAAGTCAGATAATATACAGTCACACTATCTATCACTTCAGCAAGTAACTAGTACTCCTCCTAATGCTCCCCAAAATTACTACTGTGTCTCTCTCTACTGTCTCACTCTCTTCTCTATAAACGGAGAGGACGCCAGCCACGTCCTCTCCCTATGAATCTCAATGCACGTGTGAAAATGGCGGCGACGCGCGGCTCCTTATATAGAATCCGAGTCTCGCGATAGAATCCGAGCCTCGCGAGAATCCGACAGCGGGATGATGACGTTCGGGCGCGCTCGGGTTAACCGAGCAAGGCGGGAATATCCGAGTCGCTCGGCCCCGTGTAAAAAAACATGAAGTTCGGGCAGGTTCGGATCCCGAGGAACCGAACCCGCTCATCCCTACTATTACATTGTCTCCCTCAACAAGACTCCCAGTCTCTGTCTTTAGTTTTATAATTCCGCCTTTTTGTTTTTCTCCTTTCGCTTATATACCTAAAAAAAGTTTTGCCTCCTTTACCCACTGACTGGGCCATTTTCTCCTCAGCTTGTGCCTTTGCTCATCTGATTACCTTCTTAGTCTCTTTCTAACAAGATATATTTCTTTGTCTTCATTATTTTGTGTCTGCTTATATTTCCTAAAAGCCATCTTTTTTTTCTTTCACAATATTTGCTACTTCTTTCGCAAACCACACTGGCTTCCTTTTCCTTGTGTTTTTCCTAACACTTTTGATACAAAGGTCTGTTGCCTTTAATATTGCACTTTTTAATGTTTCCCACCTCTCCTGCAGTGCTTCCAAGTTACTCCACTCTGCCAAAGAATTTCTTACACATTTTCCCATCCCTACAAAATCAGCCTTCCTAAAATCCAACACCTTTGTTTTTGTATGGGATGAGTCAGTCTCTGTCTTTATGCTGAACCATACTGCTTGATGATCACTGGATCCCAGGTTTTCACCCACTTTTACATCCGATATTCTGTCTCCATTTGTAAGTATTAAGTCTAATATTGCGTCTTTCCGAGTGGGCTCCCTCATCAATTGGTGGAGGGATGCTCCCTGAAGGGAATTTAAAATGTCTCTACTTCTAGTGGAACTAGCAACAGACACCTTCCAGATTACATCAGGAAGATTAAAGCTCCTACTCCTCGTCAGGACTTCCAATTTTCGTTCCTTTCACCCACAAGTAAAAGCAAAAGGACAGGTGTTTCCAAGACAAATGACCACCACAAAGGCTACTAGGCCTAAGGGCCTAATTTAGATCTGATAGCCAGGGTGCATTTCTTACTGCCCTGCGATCAGATAGTTACAGCTTACAGGGGGAGTGGGTTTTCACTGTGCAGGTGTGCGATGGCATGTGTAGCAGAGCTGTACAAACTGATTTTGTGCAGTCTCTGCGCAGCCCAGGACTTACTCATCCACTGGGATCACATCAGGATTAGTGATGAGCGAGGTTCGGTTTTACTCGGTTCTCAAAACGGCATCTTATTGGCTATCCAAAACACGTGACATCCGTGAGCCAATAAGATGCCGTTTTGAGAACCGAGTAAAACAGAGTAAAACTGAGTAAAACCGAATCCGCTCATCACTAATCAGGATGATCGGGACCGGATTTGATGTCAGACAATCTTCCTGAAAATGCTTGAGCCCGTCTGTATTTTTTTTAGACACTCCCTGAAAACGGTAAGTTGCCACCCACAAACGGCCTCTTCCTGTCAATCTCCTTGCAAACGCCCGTGCAAATGGATCCTTCGCACAATCCTGTCGTGGGGCGCAGATGCCTGTTGCAGCCGTGCAATGCGCTGGCGCAGTGTGGTGCATTCGCATGCGCAGTTTGGATCTGATTGCCTGCTGTGTGAAAACGCACAGCAGTGATCAGATCTGAATTACCCCCTAAGGCAAAGCAAGCCAGGACTGAAAGACAGCCCCCATCCAAACCTGACAAAACCACAGCCTGATGTGGCGGGCCTCCCCCTGGGGGACCCTAGGTGGAAGCCAATCTATTTCACTTCACGTGAGTCTGGAACCTGACCACTTCAGATGCCTGGGTGCAAGAAGTGGTCTCTCACGGGTATGCCGTCTCATTCAAAAGACGACCCCCTCGACAATTCTTTTGCATAGGCCTTCCATCAGATCCAGAAAAGATTCTGATCCTACAAAAAGGTTGTTCAATCCCTCCTGAAATCAGGTATGATAGTACCTGTTCCGCCGTCACAATGCGGAAATGGCTATTATTCCTCCCTGTTCCTTGTACCAGAGCCCAATCGGTCTCACCGACCCATCTTCAACCTCAAATCTCTTATCAGATTTGTGAAGGTGTCCAGGTTTCGAATGGAAACCCTCCACTCCATTGTTCTAGCAATGAAGCCTGGGGACTTTATGGTGTCCCTGGACATACAGGATGCATATCCCTATAATTCAGTTGCATCAATTATATGTACATTTTGCTATATTCAACCAACATTATTACTTCCAGGCACTGCCTTTTGGGCTGATTATGGAGCCCAGAATATTTACCAAAGTTATGGCAGTCATGGCAGCACAGCTACATCATCAGGGAGTTGGAATACTTCCTTACCTGGATGACTTACTTCTCCTAGCAAACTCACAGGTGGTCTTGCAATGCCATCTACAACTAACGATGGCCTTTGTACAACATCATGGATGGCTCATCAATTGGAAAAAGTCGTCTCTCATGCCATCACAAAATATGTTACACCTGGGAGCTCTCTTGGATTCTCAGAGTCAGCGGCTCTTCTTGCCAGCGAACAAAATTAAGAAACTGCAGGACTGAATCCGCAAGTTGCTTCACCCTCGCTGAGTGTCCATTCACTCTGCCATGAAAGTCCTAAGATTGGTGGTCTCTGCCTTTGACATAATAGCGGATGCTCAGTTTCTATCTCGCACTCTACAGCATCTGATCCTATCCAAATGGAATAGACAGCCACATCCGATCAGATCACAACTGATAACTTTCCCTCCGGAAGTTCGACTATTCCTAATATGGTGGCTCCATGTGACTCACCTAGACAAGGGACACCCCTTCTGGATTCCGGACTGGGTTCTCCTCACTATAGATGGCAGCCTACGCAGCTAGGGGCTGTGACCGAGCAGCACTATTTTCAGGGATGTTGGACCTGAGTATAGTCTTATCAGTGCCCTAGAACTGCAAGCAGTATACAATGCATTAACTCTGGCACACAGTGTCCTTCATGGCAGACCAGTCCAAATTCAATCTGACAATGCCATGGCAAAAGCATATATCAATCACCAGGGCAGCACTCACAGTCAGATGGCAATGCAGGTAGTATACCGAATTATCAAGTGGGCCGAACGTCATCTTCCAGCCATCTCAGCTATATTCATTCCAGGGACTCTCAACTGGGAAGCAGACTTCCTCAGTCACCAATATGTTCATGCGGGCAAATGGTCCCTACACCCAGAAGTGTTTCAGCTTCTAGTGGACAAATGGGGTCTGCCAGACGTGGACCTCATGGCCTCACGGCACAACCACAAAGTTCCAGTATACGTATCCAGGTCAAGGGATTCAATTGCAGCATTTGTGGACACTCTATAATCAAATGGACCTTCCATCTACTGTACATCTTCCCTCCAGTATCCCCAGTGGCGTCACAAGGCGGGTGCGGGGGGTGCGGCCCGCACCCGGGTGTGACACCTGGAGGGGGTGACACCAAATGTCAGCTCCTCCGCAGTGACAGGAGCCAGGTGCTGCAGTGTGAAATTCCGTTACAGCACCCGGCTCCTGTCATAGCAGAGGAGCCGACAGCACACTGAGACCGTCTCTGGGGGAAGCCCAGCATCTCCGGAGATGCTGGGCACGCCCCCAGAGTGACGATCCCGGTATCCCCGCGAAGCCACGCCCCCTATCTGTAAGGCCACGCCCCCTTTTTTGCCGCGATCGCGGCAGTACATCAGGGGTGCGCACCGGGTGTCACCACACCTGGTGACGCCTCTGAGTATCCCTTCTGCCAAGGGTCCTGTGGAAATTCAAACAAGAGGGAGGCAACCTCATCTTAGAAGCCCCAGCGTGCCCCAGATGTCATTGGTTCTCCAATTTACAGAGTCACTCAAATAGGAGTTCCCTTCCAACTTTCACTGTGACAGGACCGGATATCTCAGGGAGTATGTCTACACCTGGCCTTAGTATGACTGTCTTTGACGGCGTTGTTCTTGAATCATCAATATTGAGGGCAAAAGGTTTTCTTGGTCTGTTGCACAGACCATGTAAAAAGCAAGAAAACCAGCCTCAGCTCTTATTTACTATAGAGTGTGGCATACTTACTTCCAGTGGTGCGCTACCAAGCGCTATGACCCAACAGTCTTCAAGTTATCAAGAGTACTTGCCTCCTCCAGAATGGATTGTCTCAGACTTCACCTAGCTTCTCTTAAAGGACATGCAGGATTGTTCCATTACCGGATGTTCGCACTTTTCTTCAGGGCGTTATCCATGTCCATCCTCCCTACATCCCTCCTGTAGCTCCTTGGGATTTGTCGTGGTTCTAGACGATCTTCAAAAGCCTCCATTTGAACCTCTGGAGTCAGTAGATCTTAAGTGGTTAACTGCAAAGACATTATTCCTTCTAGCCATTGCATCTGCCAGAAGAGTGTCAGACTTGGGAGCGCTCTCCTGTCGTCCTCCTTTTCTGATCTTTCATCAGGACAGGGCTGTTCTACGTACTCGGCCTGGTTACCTTCCTAAAGTGGTATCTCGCTTCCACCTTAATGAAGACATTGTGGTTCCGGCCTTTGTAAAAAGAAAAAAAAAGTACCAAGTTGCGCTCAACAATCAAAAGTAAGAAACATTTATTTTAGTACATATAATGTAATAATGGTTACAACAAATCTCCCGGGAGTATAATTATAACAATACGACATACGAATACCTTATCTCTATGCCTAAATGATTGATGCTACTCTTTTGACTAGAATGAGTATTCCTGTTATTCCAAAACATATACCCCAGAGGTGTCGTTTTATATATAACAGCAGCAGTGATTAGTAACTGTTAAAAATGGATTAAAAGTCTGTATTTACATACATGTAACTCACTTGGTCCATGAAAGTCCCGAACAGTCCTGAGTGTATATCACTGAGTATTAATTCCAATGGTCCTAGAATGAAAGGGACCCTTGTAACAATAGAATGATGCTCAAATGAATGATGATATGAGCAGATGCACTGTATCGGAAACCTCAGGCCGCTGTCTTGGTGACGGGAGGGAGAGCCCGGAGCGATGTTGCTGCGGTCAGCCGCTGACCCCTGCACGGGAGATGGAGAGCAGTGCCTGGTGTAGCCGCCGGGCTGGATGGAATATGGCTGTGCAAGGCTTGCAAGCGGCTGCAGTATCCGAACGGCTGGATGTTACCTTGCGTGGCACGATGTAGACGAGCTCTCAACAAAAGGCGGCTGACCTATGCTCCCACGGGCAGCTCTGATTGAGCCTCCCTGCGGTCACCGGTGTATATAAAAGACGAATCAACACTCTAACAGCGGCTGGTCGGTGGTATGCCGTATTAGCAGCAATGATGGAAGAGTTGGTATCCTACACGGGCTCAGGCTGAGCCAAACTCCAAGTGGTGTTGACAATGATAAACACCTGTATCCTTTGTCTCATCAAATCTCTCGACAGGGGACGTTTCTCTGGATGTAGTCCGAGCTCTCCGTATCTATGCTTCATTTGGACACAGGATTCTGTTATCCACTCAGGAGTATCCCCTCCCTTAAATACTGCTTTAGGGCAGCCGCAATATTTTCCTGTGACGCTCAATGGAACCCGAAGAAGAAACGAGAGTTATGGTAGACTTACCTTTGTTAACTCTCTTTCTTCAAGGTCCATAGAGTCCACGGGGCACCCATCCTGATGCTCCTGGCCTATTTGGGTTTATGGCATTGGTCACTGGTTCCCTACTATCTGTGAGATTGTGTTCTTATGTGTTCCATTTCTTTCTTCTCGCCTATACTCTTCCTGCTTTGGGCTTGTTAACAAAACTGACCTGCCTGAGCATGGAGGCATGGTTCTAGGGGGGAAGGAATGAGCATCCTGGGATTGCTGAAAGCTTAACTGTTTGGTGCCTGGACCTGATCCCACCACCTACAACCCTGATAATTCCCTGTGGACCCTATGGACCTTGGAGAAAAAGAGTTAACAAAGGTAAGTCTACCATAACTCTCAATTTTTTCCAGACACAAAGATACTTGCATTTTTTGCTATACCTACAGACATGAATCAGGCCCACAGTGTGAACACATTGAATATAATTATAGTCTAGGAAGAGAACCATGAGGGGTGGAGAGCACTGCTTGTATGACCTTCAAGTCCAGGAGCATCATTCCAAAAATGTACAAAATTATAAATTTAATAAAATTATTTTTATTGCAGATCAGTACAGTACACATTGAAGTGTATACAGTATTGGAAATAGAAAGTGTCACATGAAAGTGACAACAGAATTAAAAAAAATTAAGCAACGGTCCTCTGCAATATGTCTCTGATCAAATAAAGTCCTGAGGTTGGTAGCGAAGAGACAGATGGCCTAATTCAGACGTGATCGCAGCAGCTAATTTGTTAGCAAATGGGCAAAACCATGGGGGTAATTCCAAGTTGATCGCAGCAGGAAATATTTTAGCAGTTGGGCAAAACCATGTGCACTGCAGGGGGGGTAGATATAATATTTGCAGAGAGAGTTAGATTTGGGTGGGTTATTTTGTTTCTGTGCACGGTAAATACTGGCTGCTATATTTTTACACTGCAATTTAGATTGCAGATTGAACTCACCACACCCAAATCTATCTCTCTCTGCACATGTTATATCTGCCTCCCCTGCAGTGCACATGGTTTTGCCCAATTGCTATCAAAAATCCTGCTGCGATCAACTTGGAATTACCCCCCATGTGCACTGCAGAGGCGGCAGATATAACGTGCAGGGAGAGTTAGATTTGGGTGGAATGTGTTCAAACTGAAATCTAAATTGCAGTGTAAAAATAAAGCAGCCAGAATTTACCCTTCACAGAAACAATATAACCCACCCAAATCTAACTCTCTCTGCACATGTTACAGTGCATCCGGAAAGTATTCACAGTGCTTCACTTTTTCCACATTTTGTTATGTTACAGCCTTAGTCCAAAATGTAATAAATTATTTTTTCCCCTCAAAATTCTACACACAATACCCCATAATGACAACGTGAAAAAAGTTTTTGGAGATTTTTTCAAATTTATTAAAAATATAAAACTAAGAAATCACATGTACATAAGTATTCATAGCCTTTGCCATGAAGCTCAAAATTGAGCTCAGGTGCATCCTGTTTCCACTGATCATCCTTGAGATGTTCCTACAGCTTAATTGGAGTCCACCTGTGGTAAATTCAATTGATTGTACATGATTTGGAAAGGCACATCCCCTGTCTATATAAGGTCCCACACTTGACAGTGCATGTCTGGGCAAAAACCAAGCATGAAGTCAAAGGAATTGTCTGTAGACCTCTGAGACAGGATTTGCTCGAGGCACAAATCTGGGGAAGGGTACAGAAAAATATCTGCTGCTTTAAAGGTCCCAATGAGCACAGTGGCCTCCATCATCTGTAAATGGAAGAATTTCAGAACCACCAGGACTCTTCCTAGACCTGGCTGGCCATCTAAACTGAGTGATCTGGGGAGAAGGGCCCTAGTCAGGGAGGTGACCAAGAACCAAATGGTCAATTTGTCAGAGCTACATCATTCCTCTGTGGAGAGACGTGAACCTTCCAGAAGGATAACCATCTCTGCAGCAATCCACCAATCAGGCCTATATGGTAGAGTGGCCAGACGGAAGCCACTCCTTAGTAAAAAGCACATGGCAGCCCACCTGGAGTTTTCCAAAATGCACCTGAAGGACTCTCAAACCATGACGAACAAAAAAATTTTGTCCAATGAGATAAAGATTGAACTCTTTGGCGTGAATGCCAGGTGTCATGTTTGGAGGAAACCAGGCACCGCTTATCACCAGGCCAATACCATCCCTACAGTGAAGCATGGTGGTGGCAGCATCATGCTGTGGGGATGTTTTTCAGCGGCAGGAACTGAGAGACTAGTCAGGATAGAGGGAAAGCTGAATGCAGCAATGTACAGAGATATCCTCAGTGGCAAACGCAGGATTTAGCGAGGGGGGTTTCCGTGGGTAGGTGGGTGTGTATGTATATGTGCAGGTATGTGTAATAAATATATATATAGATATATATACACACACACACAAACATACATACATATGTATGTACGGAGGCAGGACGGCACTCATTGAGACTGGTAAACCATAGAAAATCAGCACAGGACGCTGAAGCTGTTTGTCAACGTTTCAGAGTTAGACTCCTTTAAAAGAGTCTAACTCTGAAACGTTGACATACAGCTGCAGCGTCCTGTGCTGATTTTCTATGGTTTACCAGTCTCAATGAGTGCCGTCCTGCTTCCATACATATTATCTGATTCTGACGGGCTCCGGAGCATGTTGTGCGGTACTAGTAAGGAGTGCCATTCATCATTTGCAGATATATATATATATTTGTGTGGTCGTCTGGCACTCTGGATGATAAAAAGCAAAGATGCCAGGGTGCCCTCCTGAAATTAATATAACCGGTAATCCTCCTTGGGTCCTGTGATAGAACCTCTATTGAAGAAAAATAGGCGGCACTCCAGGGACTTAAAGTCAAACTGTATTAAAAAAAAAAAAAAATTAATGGTGCAAAAAACAACGTTTCAAGGCTCGACAGCCTTTCCATCAGGTTATGCATTATAGGTGAGGTAAAAAAAAGAGGTATTTTGTTTATTGTTTTTGACCTCACCTATAATGCATAACCAGATGAAAAGGCCGTAGAGCCTTGAAACTTTGTTTTTTTGCGCCATTAAATATTTTTTTTAATACAGTTTGACTTTATATAAGTCCCTGGAGTGCCGCCTATTTTTCTTCAATAGAGGTCCTATCACAGGACCCAAGGAAGATTACCGGTTCTATATATATATATATATATATATATACAGTGCCAGATTAAGGTCCACATGGGCCTGGAGCTGAAATTTCTGAAGGGCCTATTGTTTGCCGCCGCAGGGTGTGTGACTAGTGATGTGGTCTGAAAAGGGGCTGTGGTCTGAGTTATGGACTGTGGCTAGTACCGTTCTACAATCACCTCAATTGCCTTCCCCACTATGCTTAAATTAACAGTGTAATGTGAAAGTCTACAAATTAACAAAAGGAAATGCCGCTTGTTAATGTGACAAAAAAAGTAAAATGTCTGATACAGTAATATGAGTAAAACTCAAGATATGTATGTTTATAAAATGTTACAATTATGTAAACGGTAATATAACAAATATATGACAGTGCATTAAACAAATAAAATAAAATTTGGTCATAAAAGTGGTAATGAATTTATCTTTTAACCTAAAAAAATGTCAGCCATCTTAAGCAATGAATATAGGGTCCTGGTATGGTTAATTGCATACAAAAGCACCTACAGTAAGCTGCACTTTTAATTTGTATCCCAAGGTGTTCAAATGGACTATTCTAGGGTTGAGCCATTCACCCGAAATAGATCGCAGCAGTTTCCTGAAGCAAATTGCAGTAGTGCAGTAATCAGGACAGCAGTCATGTGTAGTTGGACTACAGAGCATGTGGGCTGGGCATTGCAGCAGTTCCATGTAGTTGGTGCACACTGATGCTCTCTATATGGCTAGATCCCATATAGAGCAACAGTGTCACCATATAATACAGAGAGCGTCTGAGATGCCATATAATACAGAGCATCAGTGACACCATATAATACAGAGAACTCTGTGACGCCATATATCACAGAGAGCATCAGCGACGCCATATAATACAGAGAATGTCTGTGACGCCATATAACACAGAGAGCATCAGTGACGCCATATAATACAGAGAGCATCAGTGACCCATATAATACAGAGAGCCTCAGTGACGCCATATAATACAGAGAGCATCAGTCAGTGACCCATATAATACAGAGAGCACCAATGACGCCATATAATAGAGAGAGCATCAGTGACGCCATATAATACAGAGAGCATCAGTGACGCCATATAATACAGAGAGCATCTGAGATGCCATATAATACAGAGAGCATCAGTGACGCCATATAATACAGAGAGCATCTGAGATGCCATATAATACAGAGAGCGTCAGTGACGCCATATAATACAGAAGGCATCAGTGACGCCATATAATACAGAGAGCGTCAGTGGCGCCATATAATACAGAGAGCCTCAGTGACGCCATATAACACAGAGAGCGTCAGTGACGCCATATAACACAGAGAGCGTCTGTGACGCCATATAACGCAGAGAGCGTCTGTGACGCCATATAACGCAGAGAGAGTCAGTGACGCCATATAACGCAGAGAGCGTCTGTGACGCCATATAACGCAGAGAGCGTCAGTGACGCCATATAACGCAGAGAGCGTCAGTGACGCCATATAACGCAGAGAGCGTCAGTGACGCCATATAACGCAGAGAGCGTCAGTGACGCCATATAACACAGAGAGCGTCAGTGACGCCATATAACACAGAGAGCATCTGTGACACCATATAACACAGATAGCGTCAGTGACGCCATATAACACAGAGCGTCTGTGACGCCATATAACACAAAGAGCATCAGTGACTCCATATAACACAGAGTGCGTCTGTGACGCCATATAACACAGAGAGCGTCTGTGACGCCATATAACACAGAGAGCGTCTGTGACGCCATATAACACAGAGAGCGTCAGTGACGCCATATAACACAGAGAGCGTCAGTGACGCGATATAACAGAGAGCATCTGTGACGCCATATAACACAGATAGCATCAGTGACGCCATATAACACAGAGCGTCTGTGACGCCATATAACACAAAGAGCGTCAGTGACGCCATATAACACAAAGAGCGTCAGTGACGCCATATAATACAGAGAGCGTCTAACCATAATTAGCTAACCCAATTATTCCAAATAGCATTTTCCTCATTATACTTCTCCCTCCATCCCCACTAAGGCAATCACAAACTGCTGTTTATTTCTATTACTTTCCTTTCACCTGTTGAAGATCAATGTTAATCCTATTAGGGGGGCCACCATGAGGATGTAGGAACTCTGTGGGCAGTGCTGCAACATAGCCTCTGCAAGTCCCCAGCGGCGCACACATCGCATAGCATTTTTTTTATAACAATGAAATAAAACTTTTTTATTAAATCAGCTGCGGGACACTACAAAGTATGACAGTCATCCTGCTTTCTCCTCAGTCCAGTGTCCTCTCTGCAGCGAAGGTTGATGCGCTCACAGTACACTGTTGAAACAACCAAATGCTGCTGCCAAGCCGAGCTGTAAATGAGACTCGCTGAGCAGGAAAATCAGCGCCAGCCGCGAGCCGCCTTACCTAACCCGTTCATGGAGATGTAGTTTCAGATCATCCTCACATCTACCATGGCTCCGCCCCCTAGCTCCGCCCCTGGGGTGGAACCTATGTGATGTCATGCGGTGCAGGAAGGGCTGGGGAGCTCCTCACTGCACCGCTGTTTTTAATGCTGGGGACCCGGCTACAAGAGACATTCTCCCGGGCAGGTAGGGGAGGCGGCGGCTCAGCAGGGTTTTCATAGGGGCCTGGGAGGACGGACGCTGGCAGCATGTGATAGGAAAACATTTTTCCTGTCAATGCTGCCAATCTCCTGTGGGCCTATTTTCATGGGGAGGCCTGGAGCTGCAGCTCCATCCGCCCCATTGTTAATCCGGCCCTGTATATATATATATATATATATATATATATATATATACCCACACATGTAAACACACATACATACACTCACACATGTAAACACACATACATACATACTGTACATACACAAGCACACACACAAACCACATACATACATACATACATACATACATACATACATGCATTCATATCATACAAAAACACACTTAAACAATTATTTAAAACTTACATACAGAGGGGCGGCAGCGTGAGGACAGAGGGAGCTGCTGTGGCTGAGCATGCGCAGTCAGCAGCTCCCCCGGCACCCGGGACATTCTCTAAGCAGAGAGCTGCATAGCTCTCTGCTCTTGCTACAGCTCCATCCGCGATCGCGGCTTTTGCTTTTGTTGAGATGGAGACAGCTGTGTCTCCATCTCAAAACATTTTTAGGGGTCATCAGGGGGGGTTTCCAGGTACTCGGAACCCCCCCCCTGCGTGCGCCACTGATCCTGGATGAAAACCTGCTCCAGAGCACTCTTGACCTCAGACTGGGGCGAGGGTTTATCTTTCAGCAGGACAACGACCCTAAACACACAGCCAAGATATCAAAGGAGTGGCTTCAGGACAACTCTGTGAATGTCCTTGAGTGGCTCAGCCATAGCCCAGACTTGAATCCGATTGAACTTCTCTGGAGAGATCTAAAAATGGCTGTGCACCGAAGTTTCCCATCCAAGCTGATGGAGCTTGAGAGGTGCTGCAAAGAGGAATGGGTGAAACTGCCCAAAGGTAGGTGTGCCAAGCTTGTGGCATCATATTCAAAAAGTCTTGAGGCTGTAATTGCTGCCAAAGGTGCATCAACAAAGTATAAGTACATGTGATTTCTTAGTTTTTTATTTTTAATAAATTTGCAAAAATCTTTAAAAAAAAAATAGTTTTTTCACGTTGTCATTATGGAGTATTGTGTGTAGAATTTTGAGCGAAAAAATGAATTTATTCCATTTTGGAATAAGGCTGTAACATAACAGAATGTGGAAAAAGTGAAGCGCCGTGAATACTTTCCGGATGCACTGTATATCTGCCCCCCCTCCCTCTCTGCAGTGCACATGGTTTTGCCCATTAGCTAACAAATTTGCTGCTGCAATCAGCTCTGAATTAGGACAAGATTTTCTTATAAAGTTACAACTTTCAAGTTTACTTTTGCATTGTTATGTAAAGATAGAAATACTAAATTACTTCTAAACATGCCCTCACACTTCATAGTTATTATATATGTGTACAACATTTTCACTGAGCAGCTACAATTATTAATTATTTTTCTCACTTTATTACCTGTTTATAGTATACCAGATAAAAGCTAAAGTTTATGCTTTAACTTTGAATATCGTAAAATATGAATTGTCAGAAAGACATTAAATTGTCTTGTGTTGTGTAGAGCTGAAGTGTTTATAGCATCAGCCTTACACAGTCCATCAAATAAAATATGAAGATTACAAAAATATGTGCTAAGCCCTGGCCTAGAGGCAGTGAGTAGTAATATTACTGAGTTAATAATATACATATGTGTGATTCTGCTTCAAGTGTTATAATTATGGGGTACAGCCAGGGCCGGATTAACAATGGGGCTGATGGAGCTGCAGCTCCAGGCCCCCCATTGAAAATAGGCCCACAGGATCTCCTGCAATGCAGCCAGTGTTAACAGTAAAAAAAAAACACTGGATGCATAGCGTTGTCCCCACAGAGGCCTGCACTTACCCCTCCACTGGTCCGGCTGCCGTGATCGGAGCTCAACCCCGATCAGGCAGCGTATGGTAACAGCACCCCGTGCAGCCAGTATCCCTGATGCTGCAGCCTGTGCTGGTGCTCGGTGGCTGGGCTCAGTGGGCTGTGCAGCACTTCCTGATACTGCAAGCTCCGCCCACTACATGACATCGTGCAGGGGGCGGGACCAGGACTCGACACTGATGCCATCCATGTCACACACTACTATACTGAGCAGAGGCAGGAAAAGGTAAGAGAGAGAGAGAGAAGTAACATGGGAGGGAAAGTGAGAGGTGGAATGTAAGGAAGGAGTGCAGCTGAGGAACAGTAATGCACCTGAGATAGACAGGTAGGTGATTAAGGTATGTTAGAAAAGTAAAGAAAGATACTGTGAGAGATTAGAAGACAAGCGTGTGATATCAGAGATTCAGAGATAGGCAGTTTTTGACCCTGTTTTTAAAAATGAGTGGGCCCTGCAGGACGTGCTGTGCAGTCAGTCTCTCACCGCTGGCAGCGATCTTATCCAATCGCTGCCTGAGACCAACGTCCTCCCCTCTCTGCCCACCAACACACAGCATAACGCTCTACAATTTAAATCAGGTGTGAATATGTGTGCGTCGGGGGAGAGCTTGTTGGTGTGACCTGAGCACATATTGCTTCACTTTGTCCCACACAGCATCTGTGTCCCATCCGCACTGTCTTAGTGATGTGCGTTTAAGCTCTGCCTGCCGGTATTGTCATCTGTCAGTCACTGGGAGGGCAGAGGGAAGCGGACTATGACAAGGGGGCGTGGCCTAGCGGCACATGCTGTCCGCGGATGCAGCCCATGATGTCGGGACCTATTCAGGTACCCGGCGTCCAAGGGTAAGGATGTTGCTTTATTTCCGTAGCTGGGACGGTAGAAGAAATGTCCGGAGGTACACTTGGTCTGGAAGTGAGGGGGCGGGGGAGGAGGTGCGTGCGTGGCATTGCCATGAGAGCACTAGCAGATTAAAGGGGAAAAGCCCTATAAGTCCAGGGCTCCCCTACAAATTGCCCTTATGTATATACAAGAGGGGTGTCCCACCACCCATCGCATCACACTGTAAAGAACCCCTGTTTGTATACAAGAGGGCAAGTTGTTGGACCCTCTCACAGCAAAATGTCCATGCTGTCAACCCATTTATGAAGCTGGGTCCTGGCACAGTCACAAAAAGATGGAGTGGGCAGTGGGGTGAGCCGAACCCACTGCCAGGAAACAGATCCCAGAGGTAATCGAGGATGGCAGATGATGCAGGAAGAGCTGCTCAAGAGGCTGTTGTAAACGTGAATGCGCAGGTGCAGCAGGTCAGTGTACCCATCCAGTGTCTGCCCCTTCTCCAGCTCAGTGTCCCCACCATTACTAATCCCCATTTGCGTGGCGGCAGCCATGTGGGCTCTCTTACTGTGTGTCCTGCAGGGCTACGGAAGCCCTGTAGGACACAATTAAAAGATACGCAATCTGTGATACGGCTGTGTGCTGCTGCTCATAGGCGGCCATATCACACGAGGGGACTGTTTGCTATGGCTCTGTGTACTGAACAGCAAGCAGTGGGGGGCGGTGGCAGCAGGAGTGAGGTACTGACTGTGCTCAGTATATTAGTGACACAGCCACCATCCTGCTAGTGGCCTTGTCACCCTGACCCACCCTTCACAGATTACATAGGTGACCATGCCCCCATTGCTCATTAATACGCCCCCAGCAGGGTTAGGGGTAGTGTGTGCGGGGAGCGGGTGCAGGATTAGGGGTAGTGTAGTGTGTCCGGGGAGCGGATGCAAGGTTGGGGTAGTGTAGTTTGTACGGGGAGCGGGAGCAGGATTATGGGTAGTGTAATGTGTACGGGGAGCGGATGCAGGGTTAGGGGTAGTGTAATGTGTACGGGGAGCGGGTGCTGGGTTAGCGGTAGTATAGTGTGTGTGGGGAGCGGGTGTAGGGTTAGCAGTAGTGTAGTGTGTACGGGGAGTGGGTGCAGGTTTAGCGGTAGTGAGGTGTGTACGGGGAGCGGGTGCAGGGTTAGCTGTAGTGTAGTGTGTACGAGGAGCGGGTGCTGGGTTAGTGGTAATATAGTGTGCGCTAGGTGCAGGGGTAGGGTTAGCGGTAGTGTAGTGTGTACGGGGAGCAGGTGCAGGGTTAGAGGTAGTGTAGTGTGTGTGGTGAGCAGGTGCAGGGTTAGTGGTAGTGTGTACGGGGAGCGGGTGCTGGGTTAGCGGTAGTATAGTGTGCGCGGGGTGCAGGGGTGGGGTTAGTGGTAGTGTAGTGTGTATGGGGAGCGGGTGCAGGATTAGGGGTAGTGTAGTGTGTCCGGGGAGCGGATGCAAGGTTAGGGTAGTGTAGTGTGTAGGGGAGCGGGAGCAGGATTATGGGTAGTGTAATGTGTACGGGGAGCGGATGCAGGGTTAGGGGTAGTGTAATGTGTACGGGGAGCGGGTGCAGGTTTAGCGGTAGTATAGTGTGTGTGGGGAGCGGGTGTAGGGTTAGCAGTAGTGTAGTGTGTACGGGGAGCGGGTGCAGGTTTAGCGGTAGTGTAGTGTGTACGGGAAGCAGGGTTAGGGGTAGTGTAGTGTGTGCGGGGAGCGGGTGCAGGGTTAGCTGTAGTGTAGTGTGTACGGGGAGCGGGTGCTGGGTTAGTGGTAATATAGTGTGCGCTAGGTGCAGGGGTAGGGTTAGCGGTAGTGTAGTGTGTACGGGGAGCAGGTGCAGTGTTAGAGGTAGTGTAGTGTGTGTGGTGAGCAGGTGCAGTGTTAGTAGTAGTGTGTACGGGGAGCGGGTGCTGGGTTAGCGGTAGTATAGTGTGCGCGGGGTGCAGGGGTAGGGTTAGCGGTAGTGTAGTGTGTACGGGGAGCGGGTGCAGGATTAGGGGTAGTGCAGTGTGTACGGAGAGCGGGTGCAGGATTAGGGGTAGTGTAGTGTGTACGGGGAGCGGGTGCAGGATTAGGGGTAGTGTACGGATGGTCTACGGATGGTGTGATGGTTAGCTTTACTGCCTTACAACACTAAGGTCATGGGTTTGATTCCCACCATATCCCTAACTGCGTGGAATTTGTATATTCTCCCCATACTGGCGTGGGTTTCCTCCCACAATCCAAATACCGTATATACCGGTACGTTAGCTCCCAGCACAAAAATAAACCATAATTAGGTAGGTGGGTAGCTATGCCCTCCATGGTGCTAGCCACACCACACCCCCATATTGGTAGTCACCCCCCCACCACGCTAGTCACACCTCCTGCAGCGGCGCACAATAGGCCCTTCATAAATTACAGCTCCAGGCCCATGAGGACCTTAATCTGGCACTGGGTACAGCTATAATTATTATTTATTGTTATTTATGTCTGCATTTGTGTTCTAGTTATGTGTAAGGTCTGGTAGTTTCTTCTACCTCCAAGATGATAATAGAGAGAGAGAGAGAGCAAGTAAGCCACTGTTCAACTTTAATATACTCTCTGAAAAGTGCTATATAACATGGTGGTATACAAAAATAATTATCAAAGGCTATGTATTACTGAATAATAATAATAATAATAATAATAATAATAATACTACAGGTTGAGTATCCCTTATTCAAAATGCTTGGGGCCAGAGGTATTTTGGATATCGGATTTTTCCGTATTTCGGAATAATTGCATACCATAATGAGATATCATGGTGATGGAACCCAAGTCTAAGCACAGAATGCATTTATGTTTCATATACACCTTATACACACAGCCTGAAGGTCATTTTAGCCAATATTTTTTGTAACTTTATGCATTAAACAAAGTGTATCTACATTCACACAATTAATTTATGTTTCATATACACCTTATACACACAGCCTGAAGGTCATTTAATACAATATTTTTAATAACTTTGTGTATTAAACAAAGTTTGTGTACATTGAGCCATCAAAAACAAGGGTTTCACTATCTCACTCTCAGTCAAAAAAGTCTGTATTTCGGAATATTCCGTATTTCGGAATATTTGGATATGGGATACTCAACCTGTAGTAATAATAATAATAATAATATATTAAGAAACTGGAGATTCATATATGGCTTTCTCTAACATCCATAATGGATACTGGGAACACTCAGTACGATGGTGTATAGATGGGGTCCAAAAAAGCCAGTGCACTTTAAATTTCTTCAAACAGGGTGTGCTGGCTCCTCCCCTCTATGCCCTTCCCCACAGCCCAGTTTAGAATAATGTGCCCTCAGGAGAGGATGCACACTCTGGAGCTCCAGAGATTTTTTTCTTCAGTTTCTTTTAAATGTTTATTATTTTCAGGTAGGCTTTTGGGCAACAGACTACCTGCACCGAGGGACGCTGGGTGGGGACCGACACTGGCCTCCTGGAGGTGCTGAGTCAGATCCCATTGACAGGACACCAGTTCTTAGGGTCATTGTACTGCAGGCATGTCGCTCTCGCGCACACACCCGCAGCATGTCGCACTCCCCCAGTACAGAGAATGAAGACAGAAGAGTGGTGAGTGTTACCCTGGTTCTTGGCGCGGCGAGGATGCAGGGCGGGCATACGGACTCCATCTGGGGTGATCCCATAGTCCCCCCAGGGGCCACGAGAAAAGGATACTGGGAATCCATTTAGTACTGTGGGGTATAGACGGGTCCACTAGGAGCCATGGACACTTTAAGAATATGATTGTGTGCGCAGGCTCCTCCCTCTATGCCCCTCCTACCAGACTCAGTTTTGAAAATGTGCCCAGAGGAGCCTGTCACGCTTATGGAAGCTCCTGAGGAGTTTTCTGCAATTTGTTTTCTCTGTTTGTTATTTTCAGGCAGGAATGGATGGCACCAGCCTGCCTGCTTCGTGGGACTTAGATGGGGAACGGCCCAACCTCTTGAAGGGTTAATGGTCCCGTTCCCCGCTGACAGGACACTAGCTCCTGAGGGAACTATTTGCAAGCTCCACTATGGCGAGTGTACAGTCCCGCAGCACGCCGCCACACCTAACAGAGCCAGAAGAGTGAAGAGTGGTGAGTACTAAGCCGGCGTCCCGTTTAGCGGGTCGCCAGCCATTATGGTGGCATGAGGGTACGGAGACGCATGGCTTTCACATGGGGCAGCTCGGTCTCTAGACTCAGTACACAGTGCAGACGCACAGCCTCTGAGGGGGTGAACTGAGTCTAAGGGGGTCATTCCGAGTTGATCGTAGCTGTGCTAAATTTAACACAGCTACGATCAAGAACTCAGACACGTGGGGGAACAGGGCTAGTCCGCCCCGCATGTCAGTGCTGCCCCCCCCCCGCAGAAGTGCAAAGGCATCACACAGCGACAATGCCTTTGCACTTCAAGAGTAGCTCCCGGCCAGCGCAGCTTTAGCATGCTGGCCGGGAGCTACTCATCGCTCCCCGGCCTACAGTGGCTGCGTGTGACATCACGCAGCCGCTGCGGGCCACTCCCCGCATGGTCTGACCACGCCTGCATTGGCCGGACCACGTCCACAAAAAATTGCGGCCAAACGCCGCCACTTCGCCCCCTCCCGCCCATCGACCGCCTCTGCCTATCAATCAGGCAGAGGCGAACGTACCGCAGCGGCAGGTGGCCATGCACCGGCGCACTGTGGCGCCGGCGTATGCGCAGTTCTGACCCGATCGCTACACTGTGAAAAACTGCAGCGTGCCATCGGGTCAGAATGACCCCCTAAGTACACTATATGTATACACAGTACCCACACTGGCATCACAGATTTAAAAGATTTATGAGCGGATCCAGCATCTCACCAGCGCCATTTTCGCTCTGCAGTAGACACAGATGCTGACTGACAGAGACGCGCAGCTCCTCCGCAGTGACTCCAGATTACCTCAGCGGTACCAGGGGGTCATAGCAGGAGGGGAGCGATTATTAGTCTACTAAGTCCCCAATCTGGGTACTTAGTCTGCAACAAGGCTAAGCTTGGCATTAGCGGTAAGGGCACTGTGTGTTCTGACTCCATAATTTCTCTGTGTCTCCCTGGAAGGGCTCTTTGTGGGTTAATTGTGCATTTAACCTTTTCCTCTGTGTGTGTGTGTGTGTGTGTGTGTGTGTGTGTGTGTGTGTGCTGTCACAATTACAATATGTCAGTCAAAGAGTGTTTCATCATGTAAGGCAGAGTGTTCCTCTTCTCCAGGGGGTTCACTACTGTGTACTCAGTGTAGTGCACCTTCCCAGGCTCCATTAAGGGAATGATTTCCAATATTTCTACTAAATTGTCCTGCAATAAGAAAGAGACGCAGTACTTAAGACAGTCTATGGATGAGTTTATGAACAGAGACTCAGTCCCCAAACAAGCATCTCAGACCCCTGCCATTTGTCCGCAAAAACATACTTTGGCCCATATCCTGCAGTCTGACTCTGATGATGAAGGGTCAGACATGGAGGAGGGTGAGGTAGACTCACAGGTGGGGGAGGATACTCTGTCACAGGGAAGATAGGCTCTCATAGAAGCTGTCAGATGTCCTACAAATCCCTGATAAGGTAACAGAGGAGTGTGAGGAATCTTATTTTAATGTAAAAAAGAAATCCTCAGTCACTTTTCCTGTGTCAAAGGAACTGAATACCCTGTCTGAAGAACTGTGGTTTAATCCTGATAGGAAATTTCAAATCCCTAAGAGGTTACTCTCATCCTTTTCTTTTCCTCCTGAGGATAGGAAAAAATGGAAAAATCCACCGATAGTGGATGCATCAGTATCCAGGCTGTCACGAAAAATAGTACTGCCTGTCCCCGGTGCAGCCTCCCTGAAAGACACAGCTGATCGTAGAATTGAGACCACACTCAAATCCTTGTATACAGCTGCAGGGGTGGCCCAGAGACCCACTATAGCATGTGGGTGGATTACTAAAGCCATTGCTAAATGGTCGGGTAACCTAATTGTAGTGTTAGATTCCTTATCTTGGGGGGAGATTGTTTTATTCCTGCAACATATACAGGACTCTGAGAACTTTATGGTGGAAGCCCTAAAAGAAATAGACTTGCTTAATGCACGCACCACTGCTATGGCAGTGTCCTCGCGCAGGGGCTTATGGCTATGCCAGTCGGCTGCAGATGCGGACTCCACAAAAGGTGTGGAAGGCCTACCATTCACAGGAGAGGCCTTATTTGGAGATGAACTAGACAAATGTATCTCCAAAGCTACTGCGGGTAAGTCTACATATCTTCCTTCCGCAGCTCCACCAGCCAGGAAGGCTTACTGAGTTTCCAATTTACAGTCCTTTTAGACGGCCAAGTTTAAGGGAAAAAACAGAGGTTCTTCTACAGCCACCAGATGCGCTAGAGGTAAACCACTCAAACCAGCAACTGACGGTTCTCAGGAACAGAGCTCAAGCTCTGATTCCTCAAAGCCTTCCGCATGATGGTGGACCGAGATGCCTGGAAGACTGGCGGGTGGGAGCCCGGCTAAAATTCTTCAGTCACATCTGGACAAGTTCATGCCAGGATCACTGGGTCGTGGATCTTATTTCCCAGGGCTACAGACTGGAGTTCCAGGAGCTCCCACCTCACAGATTCTTCAAGTTGGGCTTACCAGTTTCTCAAGAGGCAAGAAATACTTTACAAAACGCCGTTCAAAAACTGGTACAGACTCATGTCAGTGTTCCAGCTCCACCTCATCTGCAAACAAGGGGTATTATTCCAACTTGTTTGTAGTACTGAAACCGGACGGTTCGGTAAGACCGATTTTGAACCTCAAGTCGTTGAACCCATACTTACAAGTGTTCAAATTCAAGATGGAGTCTCTGAGAGCGGTGATCTCAGGTCTGGAGGTGGAATTCCTAGTGTCCTATATGTGTGTGTGTATATATATATATATATATATATATATCAAACACTGAGCAACATCCCCAAACAGGTAATTTCAACTTTAAACTTGTCATTTATTTTGTACAGTCTGGACATGGCTACTAATAACAAATGCACAGACAAAATTCTTAAAGCTATGTGTGCAAATGCTAGGAGCTTAGGAGACAAAATTCCAGAGCTAATTGCGATAATGACAAGGGATAACCTGGATTTTGTGGCAATTACAGAGTAATGGTGCAATGAAAATCGTGACTGGGACATAGCTATACCAGGATACAATTTATTTAGGAAGGCTAGAATAGGGAGAATAGGAGAAGGGGTAGCAATGTATGTGAAAAAAAGCATAAATGCTACTTTAATACAGAATATTGAAGATAAAACTGAGGCCCTTTGGGTCACCATAGAAACCGGGGAGAAGGATGTTATTCGCATTGGGGTGATCTATAGACCACCAGGCCAGGGGCAGGATTTGGACAGGAACCTATTGTTGGACATCACTAAAATGGCTTTAAAGGGAGAAGTCATAATCATGGGAGACTTTAATTTACCTGATGTAAATTGGGACGGGTCTTTTGCAAGTTCAGCTACAAGTGGCAAATTTCTACATTCCTTACGGGGAGCATCTCTCAAGCAATTGGTGACGGAGCCCACTCGCAAAGATTCAATATTAGATTTAATTCTTACAAATGGTGATAGGATATCCAACATATATGTGGGTGAGCACCTGGGATCCAGTGATCATCAAGCAGTATGGTTTAGTATAAAGACAGGATCCAACTCCTGTCACACAAAAACAAAGGTGTTGGATTTTAGAAATACTGACTTTGCAAAAATGGGGAGATGTTTAAGTGATTTATTGGCGGACTGGTGGAACTTTGAAGGAGTGCAGGAGAGGTGGGAAAAACTGAAAAGTGCAATACTAAGTGCAACTGATCTTTGTATCAAAAGGGTTAGGAAAAGCACCAGGAAAAAGAAGCCAATGTGGTTCACAAAAGAAGTATCAACTAGTGTGAAAGCAAAAAAGATGGCTTTTAGGAAATAAAAACAGACTCAAAATAATAATGACAAAGAGGTGTATCTTGACAGACGGAAGGATGCTAAGAAAGTGATCAGACGTGCAAAGGCAGAAGCTGAGGAGAAAATGGCCCAGTCAGTAGATAAAGGGGGCAAAACTTTTTTTAAGTATATAAGTGAAAGGAGAAAATCAAATGGAGGAATAATAAGACCTAAGACAGAGACTGAGCATTTGGTGGAGGGTGACAAGGCAATAGCAGATAACCTAAATATTTATTTTTGCTCAGTATTTACTACAGAAGAAGGGATGGGGCCACAGTTAAGTTGCAAGGACATTCATAAAAATAAGGTAGATGAAAGTACATTTACAGAGGAGAAGGTCCTAACAGAACTTTCACATCTAAAAGTGGATAAATCAATGGGACCAGATGGGATACACCCAAGGATACTCAAAGAGCTAAAAGATGTGCTGGTTACACCTTTAACAGAATTATTTAACCAGTCACTAAATACTGGTGCTATTCCAGAGGACTGGAAAAGAGCAAATGTAGTTCCACTGCACAAAAGTGGAAGCAAGTAACTACAGACCAGTAAGCCTTACATCAGTAGTAGGGAAAGTAATGGAAAAACTATTAAAAGAAAGAGTTGTGGAATATCTTAAATCAAACCACTTACAGGATCCAAAACAGCATGGATTTACTGGTGGGAGATCATGCCAAACAAATCTTATTGACTTTTTTGACTCTGTGACGAAAATAATAGATCAAGGGGGAGCTGTAGATGTAGCATATCTAGACTTTAGAAAGGCATTTGACACTGTCCCACATCGCAGACTGCTAAATAAACTTGAAAGTGTGGGGGTGGATTATAAAACAGTTAAATGTATAAGAACCTGGTTGCAGGATAGGAAACAGACAGTTGTAGTTAATGGAGTGCAATCTGTGGAGGGAAATGTTACCAGTGGAGTACCCCAGGGATTTGTACTTGGTCCTTTTCTCTTTAATATCTTTGTTGGTGACATTGCAGATGGTATTAAAGGGAAGGTATGCCTTTTTGCAGATGATACAAAGATATGCAACAGGGTAGACACACCGGGAGGGGTAAAACAAATGATTGATGACCTAGGCAGGCTTGAGAAATGGTCAAGAACGTGGCAACTACAGTTTAATGCTAAAAAATGCAAAATCATGCACTTGGGTCTCAAAAACCCAAAGGCTAAATATAGTATCAAGGGTACTATAATGGAAACTACTGTAAATGTTGATTTACTTACAGGACTAAAAGCTATACTTTAAACACACTTAATACACTTTTTAATATTGAGCCGCTGCGGCCGCTGTATTTAACCTTTCACCGTTATATTGTTCACAAACCTTACGTACACAAGATCGTACCGTGTACGCACTCTGCATACCTACGCCGAAAGGGCGTAGTGACTACACAGTTTGCGTACACAGGCCTAGACGCTGTTAGCACACTGCAGCAGCCCGAGTGGCTGCAAATACACTTTAAACCTTAGCAAGGAAATGGGACACGACACCAATTGTAATTCAAAACTATGTTGAGGTCCAACCCACAATGGTTATCTTTACAAGCAGGGGGTTACAATGATAATACAATACAATCAGAGAAAAGGCTACAGTCAATGGTACATACGTTTGTTCGCCTGCGCTTCCCGGTCCGGTCCTCAATCACGATTCCATATGTCTGTGGCAACTACCGTCAGTGTAGAAGGTAAAGTCTACTCCCTCCAGTGGGTTGTCACTGATATCATGTCTCGCAGTGAAAGTTTGGTTCAGGTATTCCATACAATCATGAGTATCAGTATCTGCACTAAATCCTCCTTCACCATCATTCTCATCCTCCACCCTTTGTGCATGACCAGGCACACTTGGCAAGTAAGTTGCAGGATTTCGTGAGCTGCATCTCTTAATGGTGATGTTTACAGGGGCCATCAGTGATAATTCCCATTTTGTAAACTGAGCAGATGAGGCATGTCTGGTTTGGGCGGAGTTTAGTAAGGCTGATACTGCATGAGGTGTATGGATGGTCAGGTCGTGTCCTAACACTACATCCTTGCTTTTACTTACCAGCAAAGCTATCGCTGCAACACTTCGCAAGCAAGTGGGGAAAGACCGTGCGACAGTGTCCAACTGTGCACTGTAGTAGGCTACCGGTCTGCTGGCATCACCATGTCTCCGTGTTAAGACTGTGTAGGAAAAAACTATGTGTTCCCTAATGCACACCGAGTGAAAAATATTACTACATAATAGTCAGATAATACGGAGATCTTAGTTGCGTATATCTGCAGATATAGGGTTAAGCCCCCAGGCCGATCGACAAGGCTTCTCCGTCACTGGGGGTCCCTAATACTAGGTATGGGTCCGGGGTGCAGGACCCCACGATGTCGGCACAGGTCGGCCACCCCAGGTCAGCACACAGGTGAGAATTAATAGGGGTTAATAAGAAGCACAGAAGTGCTATGTAAGTGGTGTGATTAAAATAATATATACAAAGTGATAGGGAAAATCATAAGTGTTAATAAAGTGTTAGGGTGTGCCGACCTGAAGCAGCCCAGCCATACCGACACAGGGGCCACCGCACCCCACACCCACCCCATAAATAATTACAAATATGTCTGGGTTAAATTCCCAGTGTAAGGCCACATGGTAATGGCTCCTACGGCATCTGAGAGCCAGCTTACCTGGGGATACCCCTGGCTTCCCCTGTGGCACTCTGTAGTCAGCAATCCCTCCTAATGCTGACCCATCCATGCCTCTCTAAATACAATGCACAAAATGGAAAGCTGCTCAATCAGATTGTAATGTCACTCAGGTGCTAAAAGGGAGGGGTAATTCTGTGTAGGAAAAAACTATGTGTTCCCTAATGCACACCGAGTGAAAAATATTACTACATAATAGTCAGATAATACGGAGATCTTAGTTGCGTATATCTGCAGATATAGGGTTAAGCCCCCAGGCCGATCGACAAGGCTTCTCCGTCACTGGGGGTCCCTAATACTAGGTATGGGTCCGGGGTGCAGGACCCCACGATGTCGGCACAGGTCGGCCACCCCAGGTCAGCACACAGGTGAGAATTAATAGGGGTTAATAAGAAGCACAGAAGTGCTATGTAAGTGGTGTGATTAAAATAATATATACAAAGTGATAGGGAAAATCATAAGTGTTAATAAAGTGTTAGGGTGTGCCGACCTGAAGCAGCCCAGCCATACCGACACAGGGGCCACCGCACCCCACACCCAACCCATAAATAATTACAAATATGTCTGGGTTAAATTCCCAGTGTAAGGCCACATGGTAATGGCTCCTACAGCATCTGAGAGCCAGCTTACCTGGGGATACCCCTGGCTTCCCCTGTGGCACTCTGGAGTCCGCAATCCCTCCTAATGCTGACCCATCCATACCTCTCTAAATACAATGCACAAAATGGAAAGCTGCTCAATCAGATTGTAATGTCACTCAGGTGCTAAAAGGGAGGGGTAATTCTGTGTAGGAAAAAACTATGTGCTCCCTAATGCACACCGAGTGAAAAATATTACTACATAATAGTCAGATAATACGGAGATCTTAGTTGCGTATATCTGCAGATATAGGGTTAAGCCCCCAGGCCGATCGACAAGGCTTCTCCGTCACTGGGGGTCCCTAATACTAGGTATGGGTCCGGGGTGCAGGACCCCACGATGTCGTCACAGGTCGGCCACCCCATGTCAGCACACAGGTGAGAATTAATAGGGGTTAATAAGAAGCACAGAAGTGCTATGTAAGTGGTGTGATTAAAGTAATATATACAAAGTGATAGGGAAAATCATAAGTGTTAATAAAGTGTTAGGGTGTGCCGACCTGAAGCAGCCCAGCCATACCGACACAGGGGCCACCGCACCCCACACCCACCCCATAAATAATTACAAATATGTCTTGGTTAAATTCCCAGTGTAAGGCCACATGGTAATGGCTCCTACAGCATCTGAGAGCCAGCTTACCTGGGGATACCCCTGGCTTCCCCTGTGGCACTCTGGAGTCAGCAATCCCTCCTAATGCTGACCCATCCATGCCTCTCTAAATACAATGCACAAAATGGAAAGCTGCTCAATCAGATTGTAATGTCACTCAGGTGCTAAAAGGGAGGGGTAATTCTGTGTAGGAAAAAACTATGTGTTCCCTAATGCACACCGAGTGAAAAATATTACTACATAATAGTCAGATAATACGGAGATCTTAGTTGCGTATATCTGCAGATATAGGGTTAAGCCCCCAGGCCGATCGACAAGGCTTCTCCGTCACTGGGGGTCCCTAATACTAGGTATGGGTCCGGGGTGCAGGACCCCACGATGTCGGCACAGGTCGGCCACCCCGGGTCAGCACACAGGTGAGAATTAATAGGGGTTAGGGACCCCCAGTGACGGAGAAGCCTTGTCGATCGGCCTGGGGTCTTAAACCTATATCTGCAGATATACGCAACTAAGATCTCCGTATTATCTGACTATTATGTAGTAATATTTTTCACTCGGTGTGCATTAGGAAACACATAGTTTTTTCCTACACAGAATTACCCCTCCCTTTTAGCACCTGAGTGACATTACAATCTGATTGAGCAGCTTTCCATTTGTGCTCTGTGTTAAGACTCCTGCCGCACACCCAGCACTTTCAGTACCGTACAATTCGAAGGGCTTCTCATAATCCGGCATATCTAATGCAGGTGCTTGTGATAGACACTGTTTGAGTCTCTTAAATGCCAGTTCGGACTCATCTGTGTGTGAGATCCGTTCCGGTTTGTTCGAAGAGACCATTTCTTGCAAAGGTAAAGCCAGTATAGAGAACCCTGAAATCCAGTTTCGACAGTACCCACACATTCCAAGGAAAGTGCAGATCTGTTGCTGAGTTTGTGGCAGAGTGATGTCGCGAATCGCCTGTATTCTATCAGCGGTGAGGTGTCTAAGTCCTTGTGTCAAGCAGTGTCCCAAATATTTTACCCTGGTCCGACACAACTGCAACTTATCTTTTGAAACCTTGTGTCCTGTATGGGAAAGATGAAACAGAAGCTGTTTCGTATCTTTCAAGGACGATCAGAGTGAGTCAGAACACAACAATAAGTAATCGACATACTGTATTAGTACTGATCAACTCTCAGGTTGAAAGGATTGTAAACAGTCATGCAAGGCCTAGGAGAAAATACCTGGGCTGTCAATGAAACCTTGGGGAAGCCGAGTCCAGGTGTACTGTACTCCCCTGTATGTAAAAGCAAAGAGGTATTAGCTGTCAGGGTGAAGAGGGACAGAAAAGAAAGCGGAGCAGAGATCAATGACAGTGAAAAATTTTGCGGTAGGGGGAATTTGCATGAGGATGACAGCTGGATTGGGCACTACGGGGAATTGGCTCTCAACTATTTTTTTTTTAATTGTTTATTTAATTTTCAAGTTATACAGGGTTACAGTAGCCCCCCACAACGGGTGGGGAGGGTATATCCGTAAAACAACATTATACTTAGAGCAGAGATATAATCTAAAAACAGAGATCAAGGGGTTCAAATATTGAAAAAACATCATGTTGATAATAAAGGAAATAGAGATAAAGTATACACCGAGAGCGACCAAAGCACTTCGATTAATTAGGAACCAAAAGAAAAACAATCTCGTGGCTGTAACAGTAGAGAGAAGAAAGATAAAGAGAAAGCAAGAAAAGAGAAAAGAAGAGAGGGGAAAGACGAGGAAAGTATAGAGTGGAGAGAAAAAAGACAGAGTCGGAGGGTCCACCGGAGCGCCTCATTATACAGCAAATACCGCTCGGAGCGCTAGTGTAAAATAGGAGGTAATACTTAAGGTACACGAAAAGGTCGTATTAAGGACGGTCACACACCTACTCCATAGGGGGCGAGACTACTAAAATCACAGTAGAAGTGCAGTGGAGCCCTCAGGGGAGCGCGTTCTACGTGCTGGAGCTTGAGAGTTGAACCATAATTCCCAAATCTCAAGAAACTGGAAAGATCTGTTATGGAGGTATGCAGTGATTTTTTCCATGCTTGCGAAGTACCATACTTTATCAATGACCCGCTTAATAGGGGTGGCCTCCTTCTGTTTCCAATGGAGAGCAATTGAGCAGCGAGCCCCATTTAAAATCTGTGTCAGTAATTTACCGGTACTTGGAGGTGTGTTAATAACGGGGAGGCCCAGCAGAAAAGTCCAAGGGTCTTTAGATATCTGGGATTGGAGCACTGTACTTATCTAGTGTGCGACTGAGTCCCAAAATAACATGATCTTGGGGCACATCCACCAGATGTGGAGGAAAGAGCCATGGCCGCCGCAGCCTCTTCAGCACGTGGGCGAAGAGGAAGGGAACATCTTGTGGAGTCTAGAGGGGACAAAGTACCACCTATATAATATTTTGTAAGCATTTTCCTTTACTAGCGTTGAGATGGAGGATTGTGCGGCAGCAGTGAAGACATCCAACCAATCATGGTCAGTTGGCGGTGGACCTAGGTCCCGCTCCCACTGGAGAACAAAAGCCGGGGTCGTCGACTGACCTCCAACCTGGAGAAGGGAGTATAGTAGGGAGATGATTCCTCGAGCAAGCGGTTTATGATAGCTATATGACTCCAGAGTGGATAAAGGTTGGAACGGGGAAGAATTCGATATAGAAGAGACAAAGTGTCTTATCTGGAAATAGGTAAAAGGGTTCGCTTCCGGGAAATTATATTTTGTTATGATATCCGATAGAGGCGCGCATGTACCCTCAGACAGTACATCCAGTACAAAGCGGATATTCCTTTCCGACCATGGGCGAGAACGAGTCAGAGACTTACCCGGGGTGAAAGAAGGGTTATCCCATAAAGGGGTAAGCGGAGAGGGGGATGACTGTAGGTGAAAGCGCCGAGTGCAGTAGTCCCAGATCTGGCAGGAGAATTCCAGCACAGGGTGCAGTTGCAAAGGAGGGGATCTAGCCTTGGGGGAAGATAGGAGTAAAGACGACAAAGACGTAGTGTGGCCCAGTGCAGATTCCAGCTGTAGCCATCGAGTGTTCTGAGCAGGGGCGAACCAAGCGACAGCTTGGCTGAGATGTGTGGCCAGTTAGTAAAGGCGGATATCTGGGAAGCCTCTTCCACCCTCCTGTACAGGTTTGCGTAAGGTGGAGAAACCTGTCCTAGGGATCTTATTTCTCCAAACAAAGCGAAGAAACCAAGAGTGAACTTGCGCCAGGACAGAGTCCGGGACTTTCACAGGCAGCGTCTGAAACAGATAAAGTAGGCAGGGGATTATATTCATTTTCAGAGCTATGATTCGTCCCAGCCAAGATATAATCAGGGATTGCCATTTATGGAGATCGGCCTAAATATTGACAAGCAAGGGGGCGAAGTTTGCCTTATATAGGTCACCATAGCGGCGCGTAATAAAGATCCCCAGGTATCGGATTTTAGAAACACACCAAGAAAATTTAAAGTTGGATTGCATGCAGGCTAGGTGGGTAGAAGAAATGTGGAAGGGGAGAGCTTCCGTTTTGGACCAATTAACCTTATAACCCGATACATGCCTGTACTCCGACAGAAGATGGAGAAGGTTCGGTAAAGAAGTGTGCAATGAGGAAAGCGAAAGGAGAACATCATCTACAAACAGGGAGATCTTGTAGACTGAGTTCCCACCTCTAACCCCCCAATGTCGGTCGGTATACGTGCAGCCAACGGTTCTATTACTAGAGCAAATATCAGGGGCGAGAGTGGGCAGCCCTGTCTGGTGCCATTGGAGATACCCAGAGGGTCCGACAGCACTCCATTTACGGAGACCCGTGCAGACGGATCCGAGTACAGAGCCTGAATCCCCGTGAGAAATTCCCCCTGAAAGCCAAAGTGAGCAAGAGTTTCGAACATAAAGGGCCAACCTATCCTGTCAAACGCTTTCTCCGCGTCCAGAGAAAGCAAAAGAGCAGGGGTACGTGTAAGGTTGATATGGTGAGCAAGGCTGATGACCCGTCTCGTATTGTCGCGGGCTTGGCGACCAGGGATAAATCCCACCTGGTCATTATGGACAAGGTGGGGCAATACGCTGTTCAAACGGAGGGCCAAGATTTTCGCATATATCTTTATATCAGAGTTAAGTAGCGATATAGGTCTATAGTTAACGCAGTTGGATGCATCTTTGCCTTTCTTGGGAATAACGATGATCTTGGCCTCCAGAGCCGATTTGGAAAAAGAAGCACCCTGTAGGACAGCATTAAAAAGGGTTGAAAGGTGGGGCATGAGCTGGGGTAGAAAAGTCTTATAGTAGGCAGCTGAGAAGCCAGCTGGGCCAGGAGCCTTGTTAGTTTTTAAACCTTTAACGACGGTGGCGATTTCTTCATCGGAGATCCTGGCGTTTAGTTCCGCGGAGACCGTTGGGGACAGACAAGGTAGATGGCACTGGGACAGAAAGGCACGCACGTCTGCAAGAAAATCCGGGTTGGAATGTGAGGGCCCGTAAGCATTATATAGCTTCTTGTAGAATCGAGAGAAAGTCTCGGTGATACGTTTAGGATCACAAGTTTTCTTACCGGGGGAAGACTGAATAGACAGAACGTTGTTCCTTGCCAGCTTAGTCCGAAGCCTAGAAGCTAGCAGCTAATCAGCCTTATCATCCTTTTCGTAAAAAGACTGGTTGAGCCATTTTAAGCTAGTTTCCACCTTGGCCGTCAAGAGCATGTTCAATGCGCCCTTGGCAGAGGACAAAGCAGAAAGATCCGCTTCTGACCCTGACGTTTTGTGTTTCAGCGAAAGGGGGCTCTCAACTGTTTTGTTTATCCCCCTTAGATCCTGCACTAGCCTGTAATCCCTCCCCCCGCTCTTTTTCACAGGGAAGATGGGACTATTGGTGGTGCTGGACGTCCTGACTAGGATGCCCTGCTGTAGCAGCCGCTCTATGACGGGGTACACTCCTAATTCTACCTCTGGCTTCAGAGGATACTGAGGGATTTTTGGAGCTATCCTACCATCTTTTACTTGTACTACTACTGGAGCTACATTCGCCATCAATCCAGTGTCCTGTCCATCTTTGGTCCAAAGGGAACCCGGTATTTGCGAGATCATTTCCTCTACCTTTGATGGACACGTGTCTATAACAGTAGAATGCAACATTAGCCTTTGAGGGGTGTCTAGTATATCTTGTACTTCTTGAGCATGGTTCTCAGGTATATCCAAGAAGACACCCTCAGGAATACAATATATGACACACCGCATTTTACACAATAGGTCTCTGCCGAGTAGATTAGTCGGAGCCGATGCAGCCAACAGAAAAGAATGTTTGGTTTGCAGGGGCCCTATCGTAATCTCTGTAGGTCTACTCAAAGGGTATTGTTGCACCGTTCCTGTTACTCCCATTGCCGAAATTGTTTTACCCGTGGTTTTTACACCTGATGTGGAATTCAACACTGACCTGGCCACCCCTGTATCTACAAGAAAAGGTAATGGTACACCAGCTACATCAACCATGACCTCAGGTTCACTACCAAGGCTAGCAATCAACTTCACTGGCTGTAGACTACAGGTATGGCCTGACCTCTATTGTGTAGTGGGACCTTCCCGCAGCGTGCTGGCAGCTACGATATGTGAGGGGGATAACTGAGAGTTTTCGGAGGTCTGCCAGACCATCCTAGGTGGGTACCTCCATGTTTCCCCTCTGTGTGGTCCCTGTTCCCAATTATGTGTGTTATAGTGTGGTTCGTATCCTGGTCTACGGGGTCTGTATACATTATGTGTCCCTTTATTCCTACATTCCCTTGAGTAATGTCCTTCCTTCTGGCAATTATAGCATATTATTACACGTGACTTACCATCAGGGGTCTGGGGCCTTGGCTGATGTGGTTTTGTTGAAAGAGCCTGTATACTTACCGTCATCAGCCTATCCCTTTGCGACTCCCTGTGTTAAATGATATTCCGATCGTGCTCGATAGCGGACTCTCTCAATGTAGCCACCGAGATACCTCTCCAGTTAGGTAGAGAGGTTTGCACCCTTGTCCTTAGTGCCTCCTTTAAACCATCCATTAACACAGGAACAGCTACCTCCCTGTGATGTGCATTATCCTTAATGTCCTCAATCCCAGTGTGTCTAGATATTTCCTGCAGTGCTCGATGGAAATATTCAGATGTCATTTCACCTTCCTTTTGTCTTATGGAGAAGATTTTATTCCATTTAACAATAGTAGGGAAATACACTCCTAATTGCAGGTGGATTTGCCGTACATTCTCCTGATTGTATGCATCAGTGAGAGGTACCTCTGCATCTAACTTACAATCCGTTATAAATTTCGGGATGTCAATATTTGAGGGTAAACACACTCGTAGCACTGTTTGCCAATCTTTATTTGTGGGCTCGTGAGCGTTACCTAACTCTTTAATGAATCTCTGGCATCCGACTAGATCTTTCCTGGGATCGGGAAATTCTGACATAATTGACCTTAACTCTGCCCGGGACCAAGGACAATGCATGGCAATGTTCCTGATGGGAGTTACTCCCTGAGT
The DNA here is from genome assembly GCF_028390025.1 of Pseudophryne corroboree. Taxonomy (NCBI): domain Eukaryota; kingdom Metazoa; phylum Chordata; class Amphibia; order Anura; family Myobatrachidae; genus Pseudophryne; species Pseudophryne corroboree. The sequence goes on along the minus strand of NC_086454.1, from coordinate 156,337,921 downwards.
GTCAGTCTTTCCATTGGGGACTGCAATCACCCTGACAGGATTTAATTCAACGACATCATTCTGGCTTGACTCTAATGCGGGGAGCTATTGTCTCTGCATAGTGTTTGGTGCCATACTTACCTGTGGACACAACCTCACTTATCCCTCCGCTAGGGGGCCTTGCTACAACACTTGGTGGTTGGGCTGTGCCCACCTGAGTATCCTGTATGGTGGCTGCTAGAGAGAGTGCTGATATCGTGCTGGGCTCATCTTCCTGCTCACAGTCCTGGGGAAAATTTAAAACGGGATACAGCTGGCAAGGGTTAGCGTTAGTACATTTATCAATTACTTTCCTATCCTGTACCAATGCATCATTGCTTGTAGCCAATTTCTCTCCATCAACATATGGTGATGGTGGTGCGGTCGCTATTGTTTTCCCGCTAGGTTTAGAACCTGCTGTGCGAGCCAGTTCCCTCTGCGCATCCCCCTCTTGCTGCCACAAGTTTAAACAATCTGTATGTCTAATCCTTTGTTTTCTGGATTTTATCAGACATATCCTAATCCTTATGTTCTGTGATACCTCCGGCTCAAAGCTGCCCACCCTAGGGAATGATACCCTATCTTCTGCAGTCATACGTACCCATTCAGAACAAAAAGTCTCTGCGTGTGGACCATATTTCCCACACATAATAAATCTCGCTGACCCCTTAGGCCGCGGCTCTTCAGCCTGAACCCTGGCTACCATACGTCCACCGCTTGTGCAATTGGATCCCATCGAGGACTTTTTCCTTTTACGCAATCCCCAATGCATGACACGAATAGACATTGAAAGTTCTTAGAGCGCTTTCACCCACTCCTCCGCTGATGTACCACGACTCACTCCAGTAGTGACCACCGCGTACCCAGTGAGGTCCCTAACTGGTTTCTATTTCACTGGAAGTGTTAGGAGTGACTTACCTTTTCCAGTTAATATCCACCGTTGGAGATTTTCCTGAGAAAGACCAGTGAAAACTCCCTATGCACTTATACACAAATCACGCTTGCGTGTGCTCTACACGGCGCTAATGATACCGCGGTTTTGTGCAAAAAAAAAAGTTTGCACAAGGGTATCAAGTTGCGTCACGTATTACACCCACAAATGCGCGGTCCAATTGCACAGCGTATAGGTACTTGTTACCTATCCGCTCTACAATCACGAGTCGCATATACAAACTGCGACTCTCAGCCGGAGCGTAACAAAAAACCCTTTTAAACTACACAATGCACAATTCCCTATTACGCTCCTCTGCAAATCTCACGATTTGCGTACTTTACTATCTATACTAACGTGAGTCAGCCACCTCACGCCGCCAAGCCTCCACTCACTTGGTGTACCAAACGACGGGATCCCGAATTCTGGGGTTCAAACCCACTCACTCCTGTTTCAGCTCACACAAATACACAGTGTTTTTCTGTACAGAAAATTTCCACTCTTTCTGATCAGCAGCTTTACCCCAGAGGCAGTACAGGTTAAACAAAAGTCTTATACTAATCTGCTTTTGAAATTGGATAGTTATGTGCTATTGTATTTAAAGTATACTATCCCACATTAATTGAACAACTATCGTGTGGTTTTATTATGCGCACACAACCCTACGCAAGCTTGCGTAATTACGCAACCGTGCGTACCTCTATGCCACGTTTGCGGCCTTGTGCCACGTGCACGTTTTTGTACGCTGTCCTCACGCTCTGTACCACGTGTACCGATGTGCGTACGCAATAAAACAAATCACACAACTTCGATAAATGTGAGCAATAAAAACTACTATTGCCCACTAGACATAACCCACACTTGTTCTGTGTAACCCTTTATGACAGGGCCAGACCTGCGTTTTGTGTCTTTATAATTACTCCCTTAACACACAATTCAAATTTATCTATATAGCAACAAATATATCCGATTTCACACAGATCTAACCTGGCCTAGCAAATCTATACCTTGCGGCAACAAGGGCCCTCATTCCGAGTTGTTCGCTCGCTAGATGCTTATAGCAGCATTGCACACGCTAAGCTGCCGCCCTCTGGGAGTGTATCTTAGCTTAGCAGAATTGCGAACGAAAGATTAGCAGAATTGCGAATAGAAATTTCTTAGCAGTTTCTGAGTAGCTCCAGACTTACTCCTACACTGCGAACAGTTCAGTCAGTTTCGTTCCTGGTTTGACATCACAAACACACCCTGCGTTCGCCCAGACACTCCCCCGTTTCTTCAGACACTCCCACGTTTTTCCCAGAAACGCCAGCGTTTTTCCGCACACTACCATAAAACGGCAAGTATCCGCCCAGAAACACCCACTTCCTGTCAATCACACTTCGAACACCAGAACGATGAAAAATCCTCGTTAGGCCATGAGTAAAATACCAAACTTTTGTGCTAATTTACTTGACGCAGGCGCACTGCGAACATTGCGCATGCGCAGTTTGCAACTAATCGCTCCATAGCGTAAAAAAATAACTAGCGAACAACTCGGAATGACGCCTATTATGTGAGAGGGTATGCGAAGTATCGGTACCCTTTGTGTACGCTTTTGGCACCAAAACAAATTACACAGATTTCTAAATAGCTTTTTCCTGTTTACCTACGGGTTCTATCAGCACCTCTGCAGACCAGACAGAGCAGACGCAATCTTAAAGCACACAAATAGGGTTTTTAGAACATCCAACAACCAGAAAAAGGTTTAACGTAGATATCTTTCCACCCTTTGCTGATAGATTAACGTCTGCTATGACCTGCTAGCCTGTGAGCATGTGAAAACCGGATTGAGCCCCCAATTGTAAATGTTGATTTACTTACAGGACTAAAAGCTATACTTTAAACACACTTAATACACTTTAATATTGAGCCGCTGCGGCCGCTGTATTTAACCTTTCACCCTTATATTGTTCACAAACCTTACGTACACAAGATCGTACCGGGTACGCACTCTGCGTACGTACGCTGAAAGGGCGTAGTGACTACACAGTTTGCGTACACAGGCCTATACGCTGTTAGCACACTGCAGCAGCCCGAGTGGCTGCAAATACACTTTAAACCTTAGCAAGGAAATGGGACACGACACCAATTGTAATTCAAAACTATGTTGAGGTCCAACCCACAACGGTTATCTTTACTAGCAGCGGGTTACAATGATAATACAATACAATCAGAGAAAAGGCTACAGTCAATGGTATATACGTTTGTTCGCCTGCGCTTCTTGGTCCGGTCCTCAATCATCAAGGTTGATGATCTTCAGAGATTGAGAGAGTGACCTGGCCTGCAGCTGGCTATTTATACATTTGTCCAAAACCTAACACAATGGAAACTGTAATCTCTTTGTCCATTGGACACAAGGATGGTCATTTACAGTACAGGAGAGGTCATAGGTCAGTTTGAATAGGTGGGTGATGTCTGTTTCAGGTGCACTTGCAGATGGTCTCCTCTGGGTTCCCGCCGCATATCAAGTGTACAGTAAATACAGTTAATATTTATATTCTGCTCCTGCGTATAACTATTCACAGGAGCGTGCGATCTTCTGCAAACTAACACCGGAATATTGCTCTTAAAATACCCTACAGCTGGATACCAAACACCTCCTTATAACCTAGTTCTGTCCCCTCCTGTCCTGTAAAGGTGAATCCCTTTGTTCTTATACCATTTAAACATGTGTAACTCGTTGGTGTGGTGCGGGGATACTATCTGTACATTGTGCACTATTTGGATTAAATATGTAATGTGTTTTTATGGCTTTTCCATGTGATTACAAACACTGCCGTAATTACTCATACCTCGCGCTAATACGCAGGACCGCAGGAGCGACTATACGCAAATTGCTAATATGCGCACGCACGGCAGGACAAGTACGCGCACGGAGGCCATCTGTGTGTAGTTTGTACATGATGTGTGTACTGAAATATTTTTGACTTCGACACTACTGAGGAGGAAAGGGATTTAGGAGTCACTATTTCAAGTTACTTGAAGGCAGGAAAGCAATGCAACAAAGCAATGAGAAAGACAAGTCAGATGCTTGGTTGCATAGGGAGAGGAATCAGTAGTAGGAAAAAAGAAGTGATAATGCCAATGTATAGGTCATTGGTGCCGCCCCGTCTGGAATACTGTGTCCAGTTATGGAGACCATATCTCCAGAAGGATATAAATACATTAGAGAGTGTACAAAGAAGGGCAACTAAAATGGTGCATGGCCTACATCACAAAACGTACCCGGAAAGGCTAAAAGATCTTAACATGTATAGTTTGGAGGAGAGAAGGGAAAGGGGGGACATGATAGAAACTTTCAAATATATCAAGGGTCTTAACAAAGTTCAGGAGGGAAACATTCTTCAAAGGAAGAGAAATATTAGAACTCAAGGACATACACTGAGACTGGAGCGGGGGAGGTTCAGGGGAAATTTAAGGAAAAATTACTTCACAGAAAGGGTAGTGGATAAGTGGAACAGTCTCCCATCAGAGGTGGTAGAGGCTAAGACTGTAGAGCAATTTAAACATGCTTGGGATAGGCATATGAAAATCCTTACAAAGAATTAAGGTTCAAAAAGGGTTAAGATTGCCTAAAAGATAAATAAAAAAAAGGGGGCAGACTAGATGGGCCAAGTGGTTCTTATCTGCCGTCAAATTCTAGGTTTCTATGTCTCTGGATATCAAGGATAAGTACCTTCACATTCCAATCTGGCCACCTCATGAGGCTTATCTATGGTTTGCACTGCAGGACTGTCACTACCAGTTCCAGGTCCTGCCATTTGGTCTCCCCACGGCACCGAGGGTGTTCGCCAAGGTGATGGCAGAGATGATGTTTCTACTCCGCAAACAGGGTGTGTACTTGGACGATCTTCTGATAAAGGCACCGTCCTGTGAGCAGTTGTTGGACAGCATTCGCCTCTCAACCAGTATACTTCTGGATCACGAGTCGATTCTTAACTTACCAAAAACTCACCTGGAACAAACGCAGAGGCTTCCTTTACTGGGAATGATACTTGACACGGAGTCTCAGAAAGTGTTCCTTCCCTTAGAAAAGGCAATGGTAATCCAGTCAATGGTTCGGGCTGTCCTGAAGCCAACCCGGATATCGGTGCATCTGTGCATTCGCCTTCTGGGGAAAATGGTGGCCTCTTATGAGGCAATTCAGTACAGAAGGTCTCATGCAAGGCCCTTCCAGCCCGATCTGTTGGACAAATGGTCCGGATCGCATCTTCACATGCGCATGAGGATCCGTCTGTCGCCAAAAGCCAGGATCTCCCTTTTGTGTTGGCTACAGATTTCTCACCTAGTCGAGGGTTGACGGTTTGGGATTCTGAATTGGATTCTGCTAACCACAGACGCAAGCCTCAGAGGTTGGGGAGCAGTCACCCAGGGGGTGCAGCTTCAAGGATGATGGTCAAGTCAGGAGTTTGTCCTTCCAATCAACATCCTGGAACTCAGGGCTATATACTGTCAAAGTCAAAAATATTACATAAAGAGAACATACAAACTACACACATATAGGTCGCTATACTTGCAAATATGCGCAGCGAGCACAGCAATATATGGTAACTCACGCATTTACACGGACATGCCACAGAGATGGATTCGACACTTATTTCATACAGTACATAATTATAATATTATCAAGCACCAGACATCATGGTGATTTAAGATTACCTAATGAATTAATGTCATGAATGTGTATTATTTGAACGGAACCAGATACACCTGTCATGTTTACTATTAAAACAAGCAGATTGGTGTGTAGATTAATTTGATACTTGTTGTGAAGTTGTGGGACATTGCAGCAGATAGTTATGATTATATGTATAAAAGCTAAAATCACTTTGTTAGAACAATGAATGATACAGTGAACAGGGAACTCAAGCCAACCCTTTTGGCAGTTTTCATAGACAACCTGATCAGCATATACAAAGAAAATAGTGACTCAATCGTGAAGGAGAGAGAGACCCCTCCCCCAGGAACTAGTCACACAGGAAAGTAGTTCCTGGCTAGGGGGGGCTCAGAGTTCAGTTGCTTGTGGTCTCAGAGGGAGATGGAGGTCTTGCATGATTTTACAGAGGAAAGAGAGAAAGACAGAGTCATATGGAGGGACAAACTAATAATAAGAAAGATCTGGTAATTGTATCGCTGGCATTTAACTATAACTATATGTAACTGTGTTTTAACTATGTTCTAACTGTTTTCTGTGTGAGTGTAACCATGTAACTATAGGTATACTGTACTTTGTAATATATATTGTATCCATATCCTTTTAACAAGAAATATATACTTCATTGAGCTTTGGAACTCAGATAATGTGTGGGTGTATCGTTTTCTCTTATGGGATGCTGTGGTATGCTTATGAGGTGTTGTGCGATGTAAGCGCACATTTATGGGATTTGGTAATAAGATGTACAGGCATTTACAATATATATATATTAGAGCGGGCATCTTAAATATTTGTGAGAAATCTAAAAAAATGGCATTCATAGATGGGGGCTCTGGTCCGCGATATCACGTTCTTAATAATGCACTGTACATTACAAACGCGGCTGAAATTGACCGGCTCCAATGGACGCATTGAGAAGCTGATAAAAATAACATATCCGTGTGTGTTGTGTTGTGTTATTAGTAAGATGCTGGTATGAAATTTAAGGGACAATTCGTTTCTCATAATATTTAAGATGCTAAAATGTATTTTTATTGTTGCAAAACAAGGTTCAAATGGGTCATATTGTGTTTGATTCAGATTGGATTGTTTATCTGTTTAAGTAGGTTTAAAAGTATTTTTTAAAAGTTTGCATAGCTTGATAGTTTTATTTTTAACCCAGGCCTAAAATAACTTCAGGGGCTTACATGATGATTTTCTTTGTGACAAAAGAAGCCGCATGGTCTGTCCTCCATTTTGTGTAACCCTCATGGATGTGGAAGGGGGAGGAGCAGCGGCCATTTTGGGAAGGTCCAAAAAAATGTTTTTTTCTGAATGGCTGATTTTCAGTTGACTCAGGAATAATCAGCCGTCCTTCGTCAAAAAGAAATCACCATTTATGAGTTTCCAATGCATTTATTTAATCCATATCATAATCAATTATAAATAGTTTAGATGGGGTTTAATGTAAGTTAATAGTAAAATGAATATTTGATTTAAGAACGATACACAGATAAAACAAAGTTTTTTTTTTTGTTTTTTTTGTTTCTTTACCTCCAAGCTTCTAGGATTCTCTGCTTGTTGTAGGATAGCCATTGAAATGCAAATTAACCTGTGTAATTGTTTTTTTTTCCCCAGCAGTGAAGAGACTCACCCTCACACACAGTCAAGGGCACATTCATATGTAAATTAGAGAAGTGAATGGGTCTCATAGATGTAATAGTGATTAGTACATAGATGTAATACTATATATGTGTGCTTACATCAATGTATGTTATTAGATTCATTTAGAATTGTATTGTATCTGAGGATTTTCACCTATCTACCTTCCTGTTTGCCATTTGCATTGATAACGTACTGAGAAAATTTGCTGCTATTTTAGTTAAAAGTAAAACAGTAATATTTAAAGGAGTAATTATAAGAGGCACGCACACAGCATAGCGGATACTGGGGGTAATTCCAAGTTGATCGCAGCAGGAAAATTTTTAGCAATTGGGCAAAACCATGTGCACTGCAGGGGAGGCAGATGTAACATGTGCAGAGAGAGATAGATTTGGGTGGGTTATATTGTTTCTGTGCAGGGTAAATACTGGCTGCTTTATTTTTACACTGCAATTTAGATTGCAGATTGAACTCACCCCACCCAAATCGAACTCTCTCTGCACATGTTACATCTGCCCCCCTGCAGTGCACATGGTTTTGCCCAACTGCTAAAAAATTTCCTGCTGCGATCAACTTGGAATTACCCCCACTGTGTGGTGTTCGATAAGCGATTATAGTTGAACATCGTTTACATTTATAGAAGCATGTTATTTGCGTTACTGTGAGCGTATCTGGCCTTTTGCATACGTGTCTCGGGCAACGTGCGAGATTACGTACGGAAACGCAAAGGCCTTCACACGTGGCGTGTTACGCAACAAGCGTACAAATATGCCCACTAAATACAAATCACACGATAGTATTGTTTTAGTAAGGCGACACGGAAGCCACGAAGATAATAGCACACATTTGTTCAGTTTCCAAAATTTAGTTTAAATACCTTACTTTACTGTAGTACCTCTGGGGAGAGCTATCAGTCTACGGGAAATGATTTTTCTGATCAGAAAACTATAGAATGATAGTGTGGGCTGAAAACGGTATGAGTGTATTGAACTCCTCTTGGTAGCCTTGGTGAAATCTTGGTGAAGTCTTGGTGAAATCTTGGTGAAGTCTTGGTGAAACTTGGTGAATCACGGTCTAGGTGAATACGTGATGAGCACGATCTAGGTGAAAATGTGCGACGGAGTGTGATAAAGTTTTCGTGGTATTACGCTCCGGCTGTTGTGGAGCACAGTAGGAAGACTCCAGTGATCCTACCATTTATAGATAACAAGTATCTATAAGTGGTACGATTGGACCGCACGGTTGTATGTGTGACCAATAACGCAACGTGATATGAGGTCGTATATTTAAATTGCCCTCATGCGTGTTGTAGGGAGCACATGCAAGCGTGATTTGTGTAAAATATAAAGGTAAGGAATTTTCGCTGGTAGGGCCTGCAACGATTACGTGGGTCTGCTAAAAGGGGCGGATTCGTTGTACTCGGAGCAGAAGAAGCTGGTGGAAGAGCTTGGATAACTTCCACCGTAGACTACTGTGTTTGGTGCATTTTAGGAAGTTTTTCTGTGTTAAAGAGGTCCACAATGGAAGCCAAGTGCACAACACAGGGACGTTTAGCAGTCAGAGTTCAGGCTGCAGAGATTTTCAGACCCCGAGGGTCTGCTCGGTTAGTAATGTGGGGGAAGTATGGTCCCCACACTGAGACCTTTTGTGATGAATGGACACGAATGACTGTGGGGGATAAAGCACCATTTCCTGGGATAGGTGGTTTTGACTCAGAGGTATTGCATAATTTAAGGAGAAGGATCTGTCTCATAAAATCCGGGAAGCAACGGATTAGACATTATGATTGTTTACAGATATGGCAACAGGAAGGTGAGATACAAAGGGAATTAGCTTACACAGCTGGTTCTCCCCTTAGCAGGAAACATATGGCAACTGGAGAACAAATGGCTGCAGAGAATGACATACTGGGATATGATGATAATTGTGCACTTAGTAACTGTATTATTAATGATAAGAGTAAATGTGATAAATGTAATAATTGTAATAAATGTAATAATGATAGAAGGAAAACTGATAAACGTACAAATTCTAACCCGTGCAAGTTGCACTCCATGTTAAACTTCCCTCAGGATTACAAGCAAGAAAGTGAGCCCAGTACGATGTCGGCACCTTTTCCAGCAGCCACCATACGAGACACCCAGGTGGGCTCGACCCAATCGGTAAAAGCAGTAGTCAAACCCCCTAACGGAGGGTCAGGTGAGGTCGTGTCCACAGGCAAGTATGGTATTGTATATCATGCACAGACAAATGTACCTCACATTGTAGAGTCAACACAAGATGGTGTAATTGAACTAAATCCTGTCAGGGTGATCACAGTCCCCAATGGGAGGACTGACGCTCAGGGAGTCACTCCCGTCAGAGACATTGCTATGCATTGTCCCTGGTCCCGGATGGAATTGAGGACAATTATGTCTGAATTTCCTGATCCCAGGAGAGATCTAGCCGCATGTCAGAGGTTTATTAAAGAACTGGGTAACTCCTCAGAACCCACAAACAAAGATTGGCGAACAGTGCTACGAGTATGTTTACCTTCCAACATTGATCCTGCAAAATTCATCACTGATTGTAGATTAGACGCAGACGTACCCCTCACTGAGGAATACACCCAGGAGAATGTACAACAAATCAATCTGCAATTAGGAGTATATTTCCCAACTATTGTCGAGTGGAACAAAATTTTCTCCATTAGACAAAAAGAAGGTGAAATGGCAGCGGAATATTTCCATCGAGCACTGCAGGAAATATCTAGATACACTGGGATCACGGACATTGAGGATAATGTACATCATAGGGAGGTAGCTGTGTCCGTATTAATGGACGGCTTAAAAGACACACTAAGAATCAGGGTACAAACCTCTCTACCTCACTGGAGAGGTATCTCGGTGGCTTCATTAAGAGAGTCCGCTATCGAGCATGACCGTAATATCCAAAGAACCAGGGAAGCACAGGTAGAGCGGTTGATGGTGATGAGCATCCAGACACTAGAGGAGGCATCAAATCGACCAAAACCCCTGGCCACTGGCACATGGAGGAAGCCAAGGGTTTGTTATCTTTGTAAAAGAGAAGGGCATTATGCCAGCAACTGTAACAGCCCACATAAAGTCAGACCCCCTAGACAAGAACACGAGCAAAGTTATGACACACGAAATTGTAATCAGGGATCATATATGAAGAATTTTGGGCCGCACCTGTAATGTGCAGCCAGTAAAGCTGATCAGTAGCCTTGATAGTAAGCCTGAGGTTACAGTCAATGTAATTGGGAGGTCAGTTCCTCGTAGACACAGGGACAGCCGGGTAAACTTTGTAATTTATCTTTAAATGTTTTCTTCTCATCTCCAACGTTCACCAGCAAAACTCAAACGTCACATGACCCCTTGGCCTTTTCAGAGGTCTACCCAAACCCAGTATTTCTTACCAGCATCTCTGTGCGTGGCCACGCACAAAGGGTGGAAAGGGGAAATACTGGGGAAAGGAGACTGTGCATGAGTACCAATAGGCATGTTGGTGTGACGGCCTGATGGTGAATGGAAATCTGACAATGTTTTTTTTTTCTATTGTTCTCTCTTTCTTTTTTGTTCTTTCATGTTTTATGGATGGTATGTCACACATCAGTTAGACAAATGGTAATGCAAGATTTTTGCTCCTTACAGAAAGATCGCTGATTTGGAAAGAATATTGTATCACCGGAGTGTTCGTTTTGGGAAGACTGAGAGACAGCACCTTTGAGATGACAACTGAGCAAGAAGAACAACAAGACCAGAGGACAAATCATTGTAACAAGTTTTTTTTCTCCTTCAATTATTTTCTGTACCACCATTACAACTATCTCTTTCTCCTCCTGCAAGATGGACTCGCCCCAAGAGACTGCAGTCCGTGTTTTCCTGTTGACCCTGTTGTTGACCAGAGCAGTCTGTTTCGGTGAGAGTACCAGTGAGGTCGAGAAAGGATCTGGAATGGATTCTGATGATCAGGATGGAGGCGTAGAATTCCAAGAGCAACACAGTCACCGGGAAAAGGCGAGTATCAGAAAACGATCTGGTAGCCATGTTATTAATAGACATTGTGAAGGATTGTTAGCTGAAGAGAATTGTATCTGTAGGAATTGTGACAACATAGTTGAGGACGGTTGCATCAAGGAATGTCAGTCCAGTTTCAATATCAATATGGACCGGCATCCATTGAGTGACTATCACTCATTGGTGGGTAAAGTGTTAAATCAGACAGACTGTTGGGTGTGCTCACAAGTACCTCAAGGTCATAGTAAGTCAGGACTAGTGCCATATCCTTTAACGGTAGATGAGGTACTTGAGTTAAAGGATGGGAGACCGGTGGACAAGAGATTGAATATTTCTAGTCCTCCTAGTTTGAAGCTCCACCAATACCATGTAGATAGGTCCCTAATATGTTTTAACATTTCCAATCCCCGAAAGCCGGGAAATTGGAAAGTGTCATGGAACAACCAAACCATGACATTCTTACACAGAGCCGACAGAATGCCCCTAGACTCAGAACTTATACGCCAAATAGCCAACAGTGGAAAATATTTCCAGTATAGGTACACCCTAGGAAGTATGATCATGCGAGTTGGAGAAGTATCACCAGGATACTGTGCACATGTCATACAGCCTGATACGTGTACTAGACAGATGAGAGAGTTAGGGATAGGACTGTTTTCATGGAAGGTTTGTAATATGGTTATGTCATTTTCCATCCCATATGTTCTCCCCGATGACGCATATTTCATATGTGGGAGAAAGGCGTATAGGTTCCTTGCCCCAAACTCAGAGGGATTGTGTTACATTGGAAAAGTGTTGCCTGAAGTGAATTTATGACCCGTCAATCGAGACAATGTTGTGATAAAATGTGATTCCACGGTCCGTTTCTTTCACCCGTTTCTCCTTTGATTTTCTCCGAGGTACCAAGAGATCCACCTGGAAGAAGAATTTGATGACCATTTATACAAGACCAATGATGAACGGTGTCACAAACACCTGATGAGCTTTCTAGAGACTGAAATTTCTTTTTGACACCTGATGAGCTTTTAGAGACTGTAATTCTTTTTATGGACACTTGAAGAAGCTTTTTGTTTGCCAATAAACCTCAAAGCTACAGTAAAGACACGACGATCCCGCCAAGACATCAGACAAAGACATCAACAAGACCCCAATCGGCGACTGTATACTAAATCTCACATAAAATTATACGAATGCATTTATAACGCATGTTTCTTATCTTCATCTCTACTATCTTCAGGTAATGACACACATAGGCGACAGGGAATATAGACCCATATATCAGCACTCACATATTCTCCCCCTTCATGTATCATCAACTAATGTGCACCCCATTTGTTGTAACCAAAAGCCGAAAAGAGCTCGGTAGAGTTTGACAGCCCATCCACAGACCCTTGATACGGGATAAGAAGGATTCAATGTATACTTCGCAATACCTCGAAGCTTGATTTAAAACACGTACGGCAAGATGATACATGACCCCTCAGACATGGATTCCATACACACATGCTTTTACTATCTCACTAGGTCATATATTTCCCACCTTCTCCTCTCCTCCCTACTCCCAATCATAATGAGGTATTTCATGATAACATATATTTTTCTGTTTGGATTATTTAGATAGTGGCAGTTATTGTTGACTGCCAAAGGGTGGACTGTCAAAGTCAAAAATATTACATAAAGAGAACATACAAACTACACACATATAGGTCGCTATACTTGCAAATATGCGCAGCGAGCACAGCAATATATGGTAACTCACGCATTTACACGGACATGCCACAGAGATGGATTCGACACTTATTTCATACAGTACATAATTATAATATTATCAAGCACCAGACATCATGGTGATTTAAGATTACCTAATGATTTAATGTCATGAATGTGTATTATTTGAACGGAACCAGATACACCTGTCATGTTTACTATTAAAACAAGCAGATTGGTGTGTAGATTAATTTGATACTTGTTGTGAAGTTGTGGGACATTGCAGCAGATAGTTATGATTATATGTATAAAAGCTAAAATCACTTTGTTAGAACAATGAATGATACAGTGAACAGGGAACTCAAGCCAACCCTTTTGGCAGTTTTCATAGACAACCTGATCAGCATATACAAAGAAAATAGTGACTCAATCGTGAAGGAGTGAGAGACCCCTCCCCCAGGAACTAGTCACACAGGAAAGTAGTTCCTGGCTAGGGGGGGCTCAGAGTTCAGTTGCTTGTGGTCTCAGAGGGAGATGGAGATCTTGCATGATTTTACAGAGGAAAGAGAGAAAGACAGAGTCATATGGAGGGACAAACTAATAATGAGAAAGATCTGGTAATTGTATCGCTGGCATTTAACTATAACTATATGTAACTGTGTTTTAACTTTTAACTATGTTCTAACTGTTTTCTGTGTGAGTGTAACCATGTAACTATAGGTATACTGTACTTTGTAATATATATTGTATCCATATCCTTTTAACAAGAAATATATACTTCATTGAGCTTTGGAACTCAGATAATGTGTGGGTGTATCGTTTTCTCTTATGGGATGCTGTGGTATGCTTATGAGGTGTTGTGCGATGTAAGCGCACATTCATGGGATTTGGTAATAAGATGTGCAGGCATTTACAATATATATATATATATTAGAGCGGGCATCTTAAATATTTGTGAGAAATCTAAAAAAATGGCATTCATAATACAACGCCCTTCTGCAAGCCTCATCTCTTTAGAATCATGCCATTCAGGTCCAGTCAGACAATGTAATGGCGGTGACGTACATAAACCGACAGGACGGAATGAAAAGCAGAGCCACAATGTCAGAGGTGTCAAGAATTCTCCTCTGGGGGGAAAAGCATGCAAAAACACACAAACCGTGATAGTACAAATGTATTAAAACATGGTCCCCTTCTGTCCTGAAGTAATCCACGGCTTTGAAAACAAAAAAAACAACAAAGCCCGATCCACGCTACTAAAGTGGTTCCACATGGAACCCCTTTCCCCGAATGTCGGGACCCCCCGTGACTCCTGTCACGGGAGATCCCAGCAGCCAATCAGGGAGCGCCACATCATGCCTGTCAATCAGCTAGAATGGGGGATCGCGCTCCTCCATTCTAGCCTATGATGGGAACTTTGCGGTCTGCGGTTAACCGCAAAATTAATTGGGGTCACCCACAAGAGGCGTGGATCGGGCTTTTGTTGTTTTTTTTTTTTACAAGGTCGTGGATTACTTCAGGACAGAAGAGGACCGATCAACACTGGATAATAGGTGAGTATATTGGAATTTTTGGATTTACAGGTAAACGTTTGGATTCTACATGGAGAAGGGGACGTGATTGCCTGGCGTGGGATGTAGGTAAGTATGTATGAGTGTGTAAGTGTTTTAATAAATTTGTACTATCACGGTTTGTGTGTATTGTCTTTATTTGGGTATTTCTTTTGTTGTAGAACTACAGGTACCAGCGGTCCCGTTATTTCCCTGCATGCTGATACTTGTGGTTCTCCAAGTACCAGCAAGTGGGGAGGCTTGCTGGGACTTGTAGTTCTAAAACAAAGGACAATATTCTTTTTTTTACACACAAAAAGGCTATCAGCCCCCCATCCACCGCCCAGGGAGGGGGGGCAGCCTCAGGCTTCACCCCTGGCCCTTGGGTGCCTGGAGGGGGGGACCTCTTGAATTAAGGGGTCCCCACTCCCCTAAGGTACCCCGGCCAGGGGTGACTAGTTGGGTAGCGTAATGCCACGGCCGCAAGGACCAGTATAAAAGTTTGCCCCGTCTGCGGCATTATCTTCTCGGATAGTGGAGCCCGGTGCTGGTTTTAAAAATACAGGGGACCCCTACGTCTTTTGTCCCCCATATTTTTGGAACCAGGTCCAGCCCAAGAGCCTGGTGCTGGTTGTCTAAATATGGGGGGGACCCCAGTCAATTTTTCCCCGGTATTTAAACAACCAGGACCAGCTCAAAGAGCCCGAGGCTGGTTATGCTTAGGAGGGGGGACCCCATGCAATTTTTTTTTTAAACTCTTTTAATACTGTACAAAATGAAGCCCTGCATGGATCTCACTGATCCGTCCGGGCTTCATTGTGTTATGTCCGGCAGTGTTTTACTCATCATTCCTGTATAACACTGCCCGACAATACGAATAACATCGACATCAGAAAAAACAAAAAAGCAAAACTCGTCAGCTTAGTAAATTCTTTGATGATAAAATGATTTCAAAAAGTTGCAGAAAAATACGATCGATAAAATTAGAGTTTAAACTCCCTCCAATTCGGCAAAAACACGAATCTTCGTAAATATACCCCCAGGTCGCATACTTTGTTAGCCGTGCAGTAGGAATGACCAGAAAATGCAGGTGCTGAAGCACACAAATCAGCTGTACACACTAAGAGATGTAGAGAGTTTGCCATTACGAAACAACAAATCATCCCAACATCGCTCCAGTGACTCCGGCTTTAAAGACATTACATTACTGGCAGGGCCGGCTCTAGGCCATTTTGCGCCCCGGGTGGGAAATAGGGGCATGGCTTCAGACAGGGGGCGTGGTCAGTTACGCCCCCTGTACAGTAGTAGCGCCGCTGAAATGCTGTGCGGTGCGCGATGACGTTATCGCGCACCGCACAGCAAAGGTCCTCTCCACGAAGGGAAACTAGATGCTACGCGTCTAGTTCCCTTCACAGCGGGACACAGCGGGCAGCGGCAACGGGACAGAGCGGGCAGCAGGGGGCACAGCAGTAGCGGATCTTGCCATGGTGCGGCATCCTCCAGATGGTGCCGGCGCCCTCCGGAAGGCGGCGCCCCGGGCAAAAGCCCTGCTTGCCCGTGGCAAGATCCACTACTGATTACTGGCCGCGTCTGTTTGTCACATTTTTCCCCAAAAAAATAGCAGTAGATCTGAGAGCATACGTAATGCTGCACGTGGCGCTTTTGTAAAAAGATGCCCACTGTCAGCTTCTCAGGTCCACTGCCCAGTGTTGGACTGGGACATGAAGGGCCCACCGTAGGAATGCAGAGGTCGGGGCTCATGCTTAGGGGAGTGGCCAGCCTCCAGAGGTAGTGTGGCCAGCCACCACAGATGCTTAGCTCACCTTTATAGAGTGCATGTCCGGGCCCTTTGATCAGGGGTGGTGCTCGAGCTCCAGGCGCCAGAAAAGTTAGAGGGCACACCGCTGCCAACCACCCCACTCCCTTTCGCCCACTCTACAGGCAGCTGCAGAGCAGGAGGAGGAGAACCAGAGGGTTGCATACTAACTCGGACTCAGAGACTAGGTAGGGAACAGGGCAGGCCAGAGGCAACAGCAGGAGACACTGACAGCCAGCACAAGCCGGAGCTCTGCTGCCCTCTTTATATGTCTCACAGCTTGTAGCTGTGCAGCAGGGTGACCTCTGTCCTACTACATAACTTTCTGCCCCTGCTGCTGCAGCACCTCTTCTTGCCCCAGCTGCTGCAGCACCGCCTTCTACCCCAGCTGCTGCAGCACCTCTCTCTCTGCCCAGCTACTGCAGCACCTCTTTCTGCCCCAGCTGCTGCAGTACCTCTCTCTACCCCAGCTGCTACAGCACTGTCACAACTGGCCTGAGCTGACGGGAGGCAGCCTCAGTTGTAGGGGCTGAGATGTACCGGAACCTGGGAGGTTGTATCAGACCCCTGGACATGTAAGTAACATGAATAATAACTGCCCGAAGGCGTGACCACGACAACTTGGATAAAAGTCAATGATGTTTATTATGACAACTCCGCAACACAGCAGCAGTAAAAGAAAACGTAAAAGTCAGCAAAGAATAAATACAGTTCCTGGGTACTACAGGATGGCAGGAGCCACAGGGCACTGGTAGTGTGAGATAGTTCTTATGATCTTCTAGATGGAAAGTCCTTACCAGGCCCGACTGTAGCAATGGAGATAACCCAGGATTGTGCCAGCTGGTGTTCCAGGAAAAGCTGGGTTGCTGAAGATAAAACAGCTGCTGTGGATACTGGCTGGAACCAGACTGTTGTTAGCACGGAGTGGATACTGGCTGGAACCAGTTAAATAATAAATGAACTTGGGAGCGATGAAATATGAACTGAAATGTAGAACTTGAGAGCGGAGAAATAATAATACCGGTGGAGAGTGGTAAAGTGTAGAAAGGACACCGGCCCTTTAAGGGAAGCTGTACTCTGCTGGAAGCTGAGCTGGAAGCAGGTAATGTTGTAGCTGGAAACAGATGAATCCACAATGGATTGGAGAGTCAGGCTACACCGCAGGTGGAATGCTGGTGCGGGTCTCTATGGTGGAAGTCTTGAGACAGGAGCTGGAACCTGGAAGACAATCACAGGAGAGAGACAAACAGGAACTAGGTTTGACAACCAAAGCACTGACGCCTTCCTTGCTCAGGCACAGTGTATTTATACCTGCAGCAAGGAAGGGATTGGCTAGGCAATTATGCAGATTAACAATACTGACAACAGATTGGAGGAAATGATCAGCTGACAGAATCCAAGATGGCTGCGCCCATGCAGACACTTGGAGGGAAGTTTGGTTTGTAATCCATGTGGTAATGAAAACAGTAATGGCGGCGCCGGCCACTGGAGACAGGAGACGCCAGGCTGACAAGTGCACATCCAACCACGCGGACACAGCGGAGGCCGCGGCTGACGTAATCGCCACTCTGACACTCTGCATGCAGAAGCTCAGGGACGGCGGCGGAGGCCGCGGGAGACGCCATGCCAGATGTAATAAGGCGTTACTGTGACAGCGTCTCAGAGAGACAGGAGAGGATGCAGGAATGTGAACATTAGGATAACAGATGGGATCCGGTCCTGGAGCGCTGAGCCAGCCTTAGGAGGCATCTGATGGGTAAGAAATGGCGTCCAGATACCCGGATCGTGAGAGCACCCCCCCCTTTAGGAGTGGCCCCAGGACACTTCTTTGGCTTTTGAGGAAACTTGGAATGGAATCTCCGGACCAAGGCAGGAGCATGGACATCAGAAGCATTGGTCCATGAACGTTCCTCAGGGCCGTAACCCTTCCAGTCAATAAGATACTGTAGTTGACCGTAACGGTGACGTGAGTCCAGGATCTTGGCCACTTCATACTCAACGCCTCGTTGAGTTTGGACTTTCGGAGTTGGAGGAAGTGAGGAATGAAACCGATTCAAGATCAGCGGTTTCAACAGGGAAACATGGAATGTCCTGGGTATTTTTAAGAAGGGAGGCAACTGGAGTCTGTAAGCAACAGGATTGATGACTTGTTCAATCTTGAAAGGACCGATATAGCGAGGTGCAAACTTCATACTGGGAACTCTTAACCTCAAATTCTTCGTGGATAACCATACCCGATCACCCACCTTGAGAGCAGGAACTGCTCGACGCTTCTTATCCGCAAACTTCTTGTACCTGAACGATGCCTTGAGCAGAGCTGATCGTACGCTCTTCCAGATATTGGCAAACTGATGCAAGGTGATATCCACTGCGGGAACAGAAGTTGCTGGAAGCGGTTGGAACTCAGGAACTTTAGGGTGGAATCCAAAGTTAGTGAAGAATGGTGTTGAAGCAGATGAAGAATGATACTGGTTGTTATGACAGAACTCGGCCCAGGGAAGTAATTGAACCCAGTCATCTTGAGAGGAGGACACATAGATGCGGAGGAAGGCCTCCAAGTCCTGATTCACCCTCTCGGTTTGACCATTGGTCTGAGGATGGTAAGCCGTGGAAAACTTTAGCTTGACTTGGAGGACTTGACATAAACTTCGCCAGAATTTGGCTGTGAATTGAACTCCTCGATCTGAGATAATTTCTTCAGGAAGACCGTGGAGTCGGAAGATCTCTTGTATGAATACTTGAGCCAACTTGGAAGCTGACGGAAGACCGGTGAGAGGAATGAAGTGTGCCATCTTGGTGAACCGGTCAACTACCACCCAGATGGTATTGAACTTGTTGCACATGGGTAAGTCTGTAATGAAATCCATCGACAAGTGGGTCCATGGTCGACGGGGAACGGATAGTGGAACCAGTTGCCCCGCAGGCGACTGGCGGGATACTTTATGTTGGGCACACTTTGGGCAAGATGCAATAAACTCCAAGACGTCCTTTTTCAGAGTTGGCCACCAATAGGACCTAGAGATAAACTCCAGGGTTTTTTGGATACCTGTATGTCCGGCAAAACGGGAAGCATGGGCCCAATGCATGAGCTTCTTCCTTAGCATCGGCTTCACAAAACTTTTCCCTGATGGGGGCGTAGAGTCCATCCCTACCGTGGAGAATGCCAACGGATTTATAATAGGATGCTTGTCTGAAGACTCTGACTCATTTTCTTGCTCCCATGAGCGGGAAAGGGCATCGGCCTTGCGATTCTGAGAGCCCGGACAGAACTGGAGTTTAAAGTCGAACCTGGAAAAGAAAAGTGCCCATCTGGCCTGACGAGGGTTGAGACATTGTGCGCCCTTCAGGTATAAAAGGTTCTTGTGGTCTGTAAGTATGGTGATTGAATGAGAAGCTCCCTCCAACAGATACCTCCACTCTTCTAGAGCGAGCTTGATGGCTAGCAACTCCTGGTCGCCAATGGCATAGTTGCGCTCAGCTGGGGAGAACTTCCGGGAGAAGAAACTGCAAGGGTGTAAATGGCCATCTTTAGCCCTCTGAGATAACACCGCTCCTACTCCAACGGAGGAGGCATCCACCTCTAAGATGAAAGGAGAGTCGATGTCAGGCTGTTTCAGAACAGGCGCAGAGATGAACCTTTGTTTTAAAAGATGAAATGCTTGCATGGCTTCTTCAGACCACTTGGACAGGTTAGCACTAGAGATGAGCGCCTGAAATTTTTCGGGTTTTGTGTTTTGGTTTTGGGTTCGGTTCCGCGGCCGTGTTTTGGGTTCGACCGCGTTTTGGCAAAACCTCACCAAATTTTTTTTGTCGGATTCGGGTGTGTTTTGGATTCGGGTGTTTTTTTCAAAAAACCCTAAAAAACAGCTTAAATCATAGAATTTGGGGGTCATTTTGATCCCATATTATTATTAACCTCAAAAACCATAATTTCCACTCATTTTCAGTCTTTTCTGAATACCTCACACCTCACAATATTATTTTTAGTCCTAAAATTTGCACCAAGGTCGCTGGATGACTAAGCTAAGCGACACTAGTGGCCGACACAAACACCTGGCCCATCTAGGAGTGGCACTGCAGTGTCACGCAGGATGTCCCTTCCAAAAAACCCTCCCCAATCAGCACATGACGCAAAGAAAAAAAGAGGC
The DNA here is from genome assembly GCF_028390025.1 of Pseudophryne corroboree. Classification (NCBI taxonomy): domain Eukaryota; kingdom Metazoa; phylum Chordata; class Amphibia; order Anura; family Myobatrachidae; genus Pseudophryne; species Pseudophryne corroboree. The sequence continues at coordinate 156,317,398 of NC_086454.1, read as the reverse complement.
GCAATGAGGTAGCTGACTGTGTGAGTAAGATAAGCGACCCTAGTGGCCGACACAAACACCGGGCCCATTTAGGAGTGTCACTGCAGTGTCACGCAGGATGTCCCTTCCAAAAAACCCTCCCCAATCAGCACATGACGCAAAGAAAAAAAGAGGCGCAATGAGGTAGCTGACTGTGTGAGTAAGATTAGCGACCCTAGTGGCCGACACAAACACCGGACCCATTTAGGAGTGGCACTGCAGTGTCACGCAGGATGTCCCTTCCAAAAAACCCTCCCCAATCAGCACATGACGCAAAGAAAAAAAGAGGCGCAATGAGGTAGCTGACTGTGTGAGTAAGATTAGCGACCCTAGTGGCCGACACAAACACCGGGCCCATTTAGGAGTGGCACTGCAGTGTCACGCAGGATGTCCCTTCCAAAAAACCCTCCCCAATCAGCACATGACGCAAAGAAAAAAAGAGGCGCAATGAGGTAGCTGACTGTGTGAGTAAGATTAGCGACCCTAGTGGCCGACACAAACACCGGGCCCATTTAGGAGTGGCACTGCAGTGTCACGCAGGATGTCCCTTCCAAAAAACCCTCCCCAATCAGCACATGACGCAAAGAAAAAAAGAGGCGCAATGAGGTAGCTGACTGTGTGAGTAAGATTAGCGACCCTAGTGGCCGACACAAACACCGGGCCCATTTAGGAGTGGCACTGCAGTGTCACGCAGGATGTCCCTTCCAAAAAACCCTCCCCAATCAGCACATGATGCAAAGAAAAAAAGAGGCGCAATGAGGTAGCTGACTGTGTGAGTAAGATTAGCGACCCTAGTGGCCGACACAAACACCGGGCCCATTTAGGAGTGGCACTGCAGTGTCACGCAGGATGTCCCTTCCAAAAAACCCTCCCCAATCAGCACATGACGCAAAGAAAAAAAGAGGCGCAATGAGGTAGCTGACTGTGTGAGTAAGATTAGCGACCCTAGTGGCCGACACAAACACCGGGCCCATTTAGGAGTGGCACTGCAGTGTCACGCAGGATGTCCCTTCCAAAAATCCCTCCCCAATCAGCACATGACGCAAAGAAAAAAAGAGGCGCAATGAGGTAGCTGACTGTGTGAGTAAGATTAGCGACCCTAGTGGCCGACACAAACACCGGGCCCATTTAGGAGTGGCACTGCAGTGTCACGCAGGATGTCCCTTCCAAAAAACCCTCCCCAAACAGCACATGACGCAAAGAAAAATAAAAGAAAAAAGAGGTGCAAGATGGAATTGTCCTTGGGCCCTCCCACCCACCCTTATGTTGTATAAACAAAACAGGACATGCACACTTTAACCAACCCATCATTTCAGTGACAGGGTCTGCCACACGACTGTGACTGATATGACGGGTTGGTTTGGACCCCCCCCAAAAAAGAAGCAATTAATCTCTCCTTGCACAAACTGGCTCTACAGAGGCAAGATGTCCACCTCATCATTACCCTCCGATATATCACCGTGTACATCCCCCTCCTCACAGATTATCAATTCGTCCCCACTGGAATCCACCATCTCAGCTCCCTGTGTACTTTGTGGAGGCAATTGCTGCTGGTCAATGTCTCCGCGGAGGAATTGATTATAATTCATTTTAATGAACATCATCTTCTCCACATTTTCTGGATGTAACCTCGTACGCCGATTGCTGACAAGGTGAGCGGCGGCACTAAACACTCTTTCGGAGTACACACTTGTGGGAGGGCAACTTAGGTAGAATAAAGCCAGTTTGTGCAATGGCCTCCAAATTGCCTCTTTTTCCTGCCAGTATAAGTATGGACTGTGTGACGTGCCTACTTGGATGCGGTCACTCATATAATCCTCCACCATTCTTTCAATGGTGAGAGAATCATATGCAGTGACAGTAGACGACATGTCCGTAATCGTTGTCAGGTCCTTCAGTCCGGACCAGATGTCAGCATCAGCAGTCGCTCCAGACTGCCCTGCATCACCGCCAGCGGGTGGGCTCGGTATTCTGAGCCTTTTCCTCGCACCCCCAGTTGCGGGAGAATGTGAAGGAGGAGATGTTGACAGGTCGCGTTCCGCTTGACTTGACAATTTTCTCACCAGCAGGTCTTTCAACCCCAGCAGACTTGTGTCTGCCGGAAAGAGAGATCCAAGGTAGGCTTTAAATCTAGGATCGAGCACGGTGGCCAAAATGTAGTGCTCTGATTTCAACAGATTGACCACCCGTGAATCCTTGTTAAGCGAATTAAGGGCTCCATCCACAAGTCCCACATGCCTAGCGGAATCGCTCCGTGTTAGCTCCTCCTTCAATGTCTCCAGCTTCTTCTGCAAAAGCCTGATGAGGGGAATGACCTGACTCAGGCTGGCAGTGTCTGAACTGACTTCACGTGTGGCAAGTTCAAAGGGCATCAGAACCTTGCACAATGTTGAAATCATTCTCCACTGCGCTTGAGACAGGTGCATTCCACCTCCTATATCGTGCTCAATTGTATAGGCTTGAATGGCCTTTTGCTGCTCCTCCAACCTCTGAAGCATATAGAGGGTTGAATTCTACCTCGTTACCACTTCTTGCTTCAGATGATGGCAGGGCAGGTTCAGTAGTTTTTGGTGGTGCTCCAGTCTTCTGTACGTGGTGCCTGTACGCCGAAAGTGTCCCGCAATTTTTCTGGCCACCGACAGCATCTCTTGCACGCCCCTGTCATTTTTTAAATAATTCTGCACCACCAAATTCAAGGTATGTGCAAAACATGGGACGTGCTGGAATTTGCCCATATTTAATGCACACACAATATTGCTGGCGTTGTCCGATGCCACAAATCCACAGGAGAGTCCAATTGGGGTAAGCCATTCCGCGATGATCTTCCTCAGTTGCCGTAAGAGGTTTTCAGCTGTGTGCGTATTCTGGAAACCGGTGATACAAAGCGTAGCCTGCCTAGGAAAGAGTTGGCGTTTGCGAGATGCTGCTACTGGTGCCGCCGCTGCTGTTCTTGCATACATCTACCCAGTGGGCTGTCACAGTCATATAGTCCTGACCCTGCCCTGCTCCACTTGTCCACATGTCCGTGGTTAAGTGGACATTGGGTACAACTGCATTTTTTAGGACACTGGTGAGTCTTTTTCTGACGTCCGTGTACATTCTCGGTATCGCCTGCCTAGAGAAGTGGAACCTAGATGGTATTTGGTAACGGGGGCACACTGCCTCAATAAATTGTCTAGTTCCCTGTGAACTAACGGCGGATACCGGACGCACGTCTAACACCAACATAGTTGTCAAGGCCTCAGTTATCCGCTTTGCAGCAGGATGACTGCTGTGATATTTCATCTTCCTCGCAAAGGACTGTTGAACAGTCAATTGCTTACTGGAAGTAGTACAAGTGGGCTTACGACTTCCCCTCTGGGATGACCATCGACTCCCAGCAGCAACAACAGCAGCGCCAGCAGCAGTAGGCGTTACACGCAAGGATGCATCGGAGGAATCCCAGGCAGGAGAGGACTCGTCAGAATTGCCAGTGACATTGCCTGCAGGACTATTGGCATTCCTGGGGAAGGAGGAAATTGACACTGAGGGAGTTGGTGGGGTGGTTTGCGTGAGCTTGGTTACAAGAGGAAGGGATTTACTGGTCAGTGGACTGCTTCCGCTGTCACCCAAAGTTTTTGAACTTGTCACTGACTTATTATGAATGCGCTGCAGGTGACGTATAAGGGAGGATGTTCCGAAGTGGTTAACGTCCTTACCCCTACTTATTACAGCTTGACAAAGGGAACACACGGCTTGACACCTGTTGTCCGCATTTCTGTTGAAATAGTTCCACACCGAAGAGCTGATTTTTTTGGTATTTTCACCAGGCATGTCAACGGCCATATTCCTCCCACGGACAACAGGTGTCTCCCCGGGTGCCTGACTTAAACAAACCACCTCACCATCAGAATCCTCCTGGTCAATTTCCTCCCCAGCGCCAGCAACACCCATATCCTCCTCATCCTGGTGTACTTCAACACTGACATCTTCAATCTGACTATCAGGAACTGGACTGCGGGTGCTCCTTCCAGCACTTGCAGGGGGCGTGCAAATGGTGGAAGGCGCATGCTCTTCACGTCCAGTGTTGGGAAGGTCAGGCATCGCAACCGACACAATTGGACTCTCCTTGTGGATTTGGGATTTCGAAGAACGCACAGTTCTTTGCGGTGCTACTGCTTTTGCCAGCTTGAGTCTTTTCATTTTTCTAGCGAGAGGCTGAGTGCCTCCATCCTCATGTGAAGCTGAACCACTAGCCATGAACATAGGCCAGGGCCTCAGCCGTTCCTTGCCACTCCGTGTGGTAAATGGCATATTGGCAAGTTTACGCTTCTCCTCCGACAATTTTATTTTAGGTTTTGGAGTCCTTTTTTTACTGATATTTGGTGTTTTGGATTTGACATGCTCTGTACTATGACATTGGGCATCGGCCTTGGCAGACGACGTTGCTGGCATTTCATCGTCTCGGCCATGACTAGTGGCAGCAGCTTCAGCACGAGGTGGAAGTGGATCTTGATCTTTCCCTAATTTTGGAACCTCAACATTTTTGTTCTCCATATTTTAATAGGCACAACTAAAAGGCACCTCAGGTAAACAATGGAGATGGATGGATACTAGTATACAATTATGGACGGACTGCCGAGTGCCGACACAGAGGTAGCTACAGCCGTGAACTACCGTACTGTGTCTGCTGCTAATATAGACTGGTTGATAAAGAGATGTCGTAGTATGTATGTATGAAGAAGAAAGAAAAAAAAACCACGGTTAGGTGGTATACAATTATGGACGGACTGCCGAGTGCCGACACAGAGGTAGCCACAGCCGTGAACTACCGTACTGTACTGTGTCTGCTGCTAATATAGACTGGTTGATAAAGAGATGTCGTAGTATGTATGTATGAAGAAGAAAGAAAAAAAAACCACGGTTAGGTGGTATACAATTATGGACGGACTGCCGAGTGCCGACACAGAGGTAGCCACAGCCGTGAACTACCGTACTGTACTGTGTCTGCTGCTAATATAGACTGGTTGATAAAGAGATGTCGTAGTATGTATGTATGAAGAAGAAAGGAAAAAAAAACCACGGTTAGGTGGTATACAATTATGGACGGACTGCCGAGTGCCGACACAGAGGTAGCCACAGCCGTGAACTACCGTACTGTACTGTGTCTGCTGCTAATATAGACTGGTTGATAAAGAGATGTCGTAGTATGTATGTATAAAGAAGAAAGAAAAAAAAAACCACGGTTAGGTGGTATACAATTATGGACGGACTGCCGAGTGCCGACACAGAGGTAGCCACAGCCGTGAACTACCGTACTGTACTGTGTCTGCTGCTAATATAGACTGGTTGATAAAGAGATGTAGTAGTATGTATGTATAAAGAAGAAAGAAAAAAAAAACCACGGGTAGGTGGTATACAATTATGGATGGACTGCCGAGTGCCGACACAGAGGTAGCTACAGCCGTGAACTACCGTACTGTGTCTGCTGCGACTGGATGATAAATAATGATATAAAAAATATATATATATCACTACTGCAGCCGGACAGGTATATATATTATATAATGACGGACCTGCTGGACACTGTCTGTCAGCAGAATGAGTTTTTTATAGAATAAAAAAAAAACACCACACAAGTGAAGTCACACGACGAGTGTTTAACTTTTTCAGGCAATCACAATATAGTATACTACTAACTATACTGGTGGTCAGTGTGGTCAGGTCACTGGTCAGTCACACTGGCAGTGGCACTCCTGCAGCAAAAGTGTGCACTGTTTAATTTTAATATAATATGTACTCCTGGCTCCTGCTATAACCTATAACTGGCACTGCAGTGCTCCCCAGTCTCCCCCACAATTATAAGCTGTGTGAGCTGAGCACAGTCAGATATATAATATATACATAGATGATGCAGCACACTGGGCTGAGCAGTGCACACAGATATGGTATGTGACTGTCTTGTACTCCTGGCTCCTGCTATAACCTATAACTGGCACTGCAGTGCTCCCCAGTCTCCCCCACAATTATAAGCTGTGTGAGCTGAGCACAGTCAGATATATAATATATACATAGATGATGCAGGCATGCAGCACACTGGGCTGAGCAGTGCACACAGATATGGTATGTGACTGAGTCACTGTGTGTACCGTTTTTTTCAGGCAGAGAACGGATATATTAAATAAAACAACTGCACTGCTGGTGGTCACTGTGGTCAGTCACTAAACTCTGCACTCTCTTCTACAGTATCAGCCTCAGGTCAATCTCTCTCTCTCTCTCCTAATCTAAATGGAGAGGACGCCAGCCACGTCCTCTCCCTATCAATCTCAATGCACGTGTGAAAATGGCGGCGACGCGCGGCTCCTTATATAGAATCCGAGTCTCGCGAGAATCCGACAGCGTCATGATGACGTTCGGGCGCGCTCGGGTTAACCGAGCAAGGCGGGAAGATCCGAGTCGCTCGGACCCGTGAAAAAAAACATGAAGTTCGTGCGGGTTCGGATTCAGAGAAACCGAACCCGCTCATCTCTAGTTAGCACCCTTCTTAGTGAAAGCAGTAATAGGCGCCACAATGGTGGAAAAGTCTCGTATAAACTTACGGTAATAGTTGGCGAACCCTAAGAACCTCTGGACCCCTTTGAGGGTTAAGGGTACCGGCCAATTTTGGATTGCTTGTAGTTTCTCAGGATCCATCTCTAGTCCGGAACCGGACACAATGTACCCTAGAAACGGAATGGACTTGACTTCAAAGACGCATTTTTCTAATTTGCAATAGAGATGATTGACACGGAGACGGGACAGAACCTCTTTAACCCAAAAACGATGTTCCTCTAAATCGTTGGCAAAAATGAGGATATCGTCTAGATAGACCACGACATGACGGTATAGAATGTCTCTGAAGATCTCATTGACAAAATGCTGGAAGACAGCTGGAGCATTGCTCAATCCGAAGGGCATGACGAGGTACTCATAATGTCCGTCACGGGTGTTAAAGGCGGTCTTCCACTCGTCACCCTCACGGATCCGGATGAGATTGTATGCACCTCGCAAGTCCAGCTTTGTAAAGATGGTAGCTCCGCTAACTCTGTCAAAGAGCTCAGTAATCAGGGGTAAAGGATAACGGTTCTTGATGGTAATGTCGTTCAAACCTCTGTAGTCGATGCACGGCCGCAGACCACCATCTTTCTTTTTTACAAAAAAGAAGCCTGCGCCGGCTGGAGAAGAAGAAGGTCGAATGAACCCCTTTGCTAGGTTCTCTTTAATATATTCCTCCATAGAATGCGTCTCAGGCAGAGACAACGGATAAGTTCGGCCTCGAGGTGGAACCTTCCCTGGAACGAGATCAATCGGACAGTCCCATTCTCTATGAGGAGGAAGGATATCAGCAGAAGCTTTACTGAACACATCCGTGAAATCTTGATATGGAGGAGGTGGAACATCAGACGACCTGGGGGAGGAAGAACAGACAGGCAATACTTTAAACAGACATGTCTCAGCACAGGAGGAACCCCATGCCAGGATTTGCGTAGTCGTCCAATCAATTGTAGGATTGTGAAGACGGAGCCATGGAAGGCCCAGGACCACAGGATGTGTGGCTCTTGGAATCACTAAAAAAGAAATAAGTTCGGAATGAAGAACTCCCACTCTCAGACGAACTGGTAGAGTCCTTAAAGAAATAACTGCATCAAAAATTTTGCTGCCATCCACGGCAGTTAAAGAAATGGACGAAGGAAGTCTCTCGGTGGGTAGGGACCACCGTTTAACATAGGCTTCGGTAATAAAGTTCCCAGCTGCTCCGGAATCAAGGAGGGCAATGACGTTCCGATAACGTTGAGCAACTTGAAGCGAGACTGGGAGATTACAATCTTGAGGAGATGGAGAGGAGATCATTACTCCTAGCCGGCCCTCTCCTTGGCGAGCTAGGATTTGGAGTTTCCCGGACGTTTGGGACAGGCATTAATGGTGTGAGACGGAGCTGCACAATAGAGACAGAGAAACTCGGAGAGACGTCTTCGGCGCTCAGCAGGAGTTAAACGGGAGCGGCCAAGTTGCATGGGCTCATCTTTAGATGGTGACAGTTGACGAGGAGGAGGAGCAGAAGATTTTGGAGCAGATGATCTTCCACGCTCAGTTGCTCTCTCTCTGAAACGTAAATCAACTTTCGTGCAGAGTGAGATTAGCTCATCCAACTTAGAAGGTAAGTCTCTGGTAGCTAACTCATCTTTAATACGCTCGGATAAGCCATGCCAGAATGCAGCATACAGGGCCTCGTCGTTCCATGCCAGTTCGGATGCCAGGATCTGGAACTGTATCAGATATTGTCCTACAGTACGTGACCCCTGGCGTAAACGGAGAATCTCGGATGAAGCTGAGGTTACCCGGCCTGGCTCGTCGAAGATGCGCCTGAATGTTGACATGAAGGCAGTGTAGGAAGATAGCAGGGTGTCGGACCTCTCCCATAACGGTGATGCCCAATCAAGGGCTGAGCCACTGAGAAGAGAAATAATGTAGGCAATTTTTGTACGGTCACTGGGAAAATTGCCAGGTTGTAGCTCAAACTGAATCTCACACTGGTTGAGAAATCCCCTGCAGAATCTTGGAGATCCGTCAAATTTTGCTGGCGTTGGAAGATGAAGACGTGGAGCAGAAATGGGTAAGGTGGGTGGGGTTATAGCTGGAGTCACTGTGGTTGACGCACCAGACGCGCCTGATCCACGGAGAGTTGTCTGAATCCCATCCAGCCGAGTAGAGAGATCCTGGAGACAGCGGATGATGTGGCCCTGTGCAGCCTCCTGATGTTCTAGTCGGGCTGCCAGTTCTTGCATCGGCCTGGCCACTTGATCCTGGTCTCCGGCTGGATTCATTAGGTCAGTGCTTACTGTCACAACTGAGGGCCTGAGCTGACGGGAGGCAGCCTCAGTTGTAGGGGCTGAGATGTACCGGAACCTGGGAGGTTGTATCAGACCCCTGGACATGTAAGTAACATGAATAATAACTGCCCGAAGGCGTGACCACGACAACTTGGATAAAAGTCAATGATGTTTATTATGACAACTCCGCAACACAGCAGCAGTAAAAGAAAACGTAAAAGTCAGCAAAGAATAAATACAGTTCCTGGGTACTACAGGATGGCAGGAGCCACAGGGCACTGGTAGTGTGAGATAGTTCTTATGATCTTCTAGATGGAAAGTCCTTACCAGGCCCGACTGTAGCAATGGAGATAACCCAGGATTGTGCCAGCTGGTGTTCCAGGAAAAGCTGGGTTGCTGAAGATAAAACAGCTGCTGTGGATACTGGCTGGAACCAGACTGTTGTTAGCACGGAGTGGATACTGGCTGGAACCAGTTAAATAATAAATGAACTTGGGAGCGATGAAATATGAACTGAAATGTAGAACTTGAGAGCGGAGAAATAATAATACCGGTGGAGAGTGGTAAAGTGTAGAAAGGACACCGGCCCTTTAAGGGAAGCTGTACTCTGCTGGAAGCTGAGCTGGAAGCAGGTAATGTTGTAGCTGGAAACAGATGAATCCACAATGGATTGGAGAGTCAGGCTACACCGCAGGTGGAATGCTGGTGCGGGTCTCTATGGTGGAAGTCTTGAGACAGGAGCTGGAACCTGGAAGACAATCACAGGAGAGAGACAAACAGGAACTAGGTTTGACAACCAAAGCACTGACGCCTTCCTTGCTCAGGCACAGTGTATTTATACCTGCTGCAAGGAAGGGATTGGCTAGGCAATTATGCAGATTAACAATACTGACAACAGATTGGAGGAAATGATCAGCTGACAGAATCCAAGAGGGCTGCGCCCATGCAGACACTTGGAGGGAAGTTTGGTTTGTAATCCATGTGGTAATGAAAACAGTAATGGCGGCGCCGGCCACTGGAGACAGGAGACGCCAGGCTGACAAGTGCACATCCAACCACGCGGACACAGCGGAGGCCGCGGCTGACGTAATCGCCACTCTGACACTCTGCATGCAGAAGCTCAGGGACGGCGGCGGAGGCCGCGGGAGACGCCATGCCAGATGTAATAAGGCGTTACTGTGACAGCGTCTCAGAGAGACAGGAGAGGATGCAGGAATGTGAACATTAGGATAACAGATGGGATCCGGTCCTGGAGCGCTGAGCCAGCCTTAGGAGGCATCTGATGGGTAAGAAATGGCGTCCAGATACCCGGATCGTGACAAGCACCTCTCTCTACATTGATGCTGGAGCACCCCTCTTTGCCCCAGCTGTTGCTGCAGCACCTCTCACTGCATTAGAAGCTGCAGAGTAACATGTATAAGCGGCTCTACTGTGGCATAACCTGTATAAGTGGCACTACTGTGGTGTAACGTGTATAAACGGCTATACTGTGGTGTAACGTGTATAAACGGCTATACTGTGGTGTAATGTGTACAGTATAAGCGGCTCTACTGTGGTGTAACGTATATTAAGGGCTCTACTGTGGTGTAATGTGTACACTACAGTATAAGCGGCTCTACCTTGGTATAACATGTATAAGCGGTTCTACTGTGTTGTGTAACGTATATAAGCTGCTCTACTGTGTTGTGTAACGTGTATAAGAGGCTCTACTGTGTGGTGTAACATGTATAAGGGGCTCTACTGTGTGATTTAATGTGAATAACGGACACTAATGTGCAGTGTAATGTGAATAACGGACAATACTGTGTGATGTAAGCTGAATTGGTACTATTCTGTAGCCATGCCCTTTCCCCATGAAGCCACACCACTATATTTTTGTTGCGCGCCTTTGGCGCGCACTGTCCCTATTTTAGGTACGGGGGCGCCTAAAGGAAACTGTGCTCCACAAGGTCTAGAACCAGCCTTGTCACCAATTTAGGATTTTTTTATATATTTTTTTCTTTTTAAATTTAACATGCACCCAATTCAGTACAGGGGAGGGGGCGCCAAAACATACCCTTGCTCCGGGCACCAAGGCATCTAGCTATACCTCTGCCTTTAATACATACAGTGGGGCAAAAAAGTATTTGGACAGCCACCGATTGTGCAAGTTGACCCACTTAAAAAGATGAGAGAGGTCTGTAATTTCCATCATAGGTACACTTCAACTGTGAAAGACAGAATCTGAATAAAAAAACTAGGAGATCACATTGCATGATTTTTAAACAAGTTATATGTATATTTTTGTGGAAAATAAATATATGGACAATCAAAAAGTTTAAATCAATACTCTGTAATATAACCTCGGTTGGCAATTACAGAGGTCAAATGTTTCCTGTAGTTCTTGACCAGGTTTGCACACACTGTAGCAGGTATTTTGGCCCACTCTTCCATGCAGATCTTCTCTAGATCTGTCATGTTTTGGGGCTGTCGCCGAGCAACATGGACTTTCAACTCCTTCCACAGATTTTCTATTGAGTTGAGGTCTGGAGACTGGCTAGGCCACTCCAGGACCTTGAAATGCTTCTTACGGAGCCACTCCTTAGTTGCCCGGGTGGTGTGTTTGGGGTCATGGTAATGCTGGAAGACCCAGCCACGTTCCATCTTCAATGCTCTTACTGAGGGAAGGAGGTTTTTGACCAAAATTTCACGATACATGGCCCCATTCATCCTCTCCTTAATACGGATCAGTCGTCCTGTCCCCTTTGCAGAAAAGCAGCCCCAAACCATGATGTTTCCACCCCCATGCTTCACAGTGGGTATAGTGTTCTTGGGATGCCTTTTCGACATTCTTCTCCCTCCAAACACAGCGAGTGGAGTTTATACCAAAAAGTTTGATTTTGCTCTCATCTGACCACATTACATTCTCCCAATACTCCTTTGGATCATCCAGATGGTCACTGGCAATCTTTAGACAGGCCTGGACATGTGCTGGCTTAAGCAGGGGGACCTTTCGGGCGCTGCAGGATTTCAATCCATGACGACGTAGTGTGTGACTAAAGGTAACCTTTGTGACTGTGGTCCCAGCTCTCTTGAGGTCATTGACCAGGTCCCCCTGTGTAGTTCTGGGCTGATTCCTCACCGTTCTCAAGATCATTGATACCCCACAAGGTGAGATCTTGCATGGAGCCCCAGGTTGAGGGAGATTGTCGGTGATCTTGTATTTCTTCCATTTTTTAATAATTGTTGATCTCTTCTCACCAAGCTGCTTGCCTATTGTCGAGTAGCTCATCCCAGCCTTGTGCAGTTCTACAATTTTGTCCCTGGTGTCCTTAGACAGCTCTCTGGTCTTGGTGGAGAGGTAGCAGTCTGACTGTTTGAGGATGTGGACAGGTATCTTTTATACCAGGGCTGGCCAAACCGGTCCTCGAGATCTACCAACAGTTCATGTTTTCCAGGCCTCCTGCAGATCTGTAGAATTGTCAGTTAGGAATGAATGCAGCACATCTTAATTAGTAATGACTACACCTGTGGACTAGCTAGGTGGTCTGGAAAATGTGAACTGTTGGTAGATCTCGAGGACTGGTTTGGCCAGCCCTGTTTTATACAGATAACCAGTTCAAACAGGTGCCATTAATACAGGTAACGAGTGGGGGATAGAAGAGCTTCTTAAAGAAGAAGTAACAGGTCTGTGAGAGCCAGAAATCTTGCTGCTTGGTAGGTGTCCAAATATTTATTTTCTACAAGAATATACAAGTAAATTGTTTAAAAAAATCATACAATGTGATTTCCTGGTGTGTTTTTTTTTCAGATTCTGTCTCTCACAGTTGAAGTGTACCTACGATGGAAATTACAGACCTCTCTCATCTTTTTAAGTGGGTCAACTTGCACATTCGGTGGCTGTCCAAATACTTTTTTGCCCCACTGTATATACAGTAAATACTGCTAGTGCATGCATGATAATGTAGCAGATTAATAACAGCAATGCACTGTAGAGAATACACCATAGTCCTGTGCAGCATAAGGTAACATATGAATAATGCACATTCTGGAACATGATCCCTAGGGAGGGGTGGGCCCTTAGGCAATGGGACCCACTGGGGGTTGCCCCTTTGGCCAAGTCCAACCCTGCCACTGCCTAAGTCAGATAAACACAGCATCGGATCAACATCGTGAATAAAGGCTGGCCTATTGGACACCAAAGTAACTTAGGATGTTTTGCTGGACATTTGCTTACTTAGGATGCCTGGCACAACTAAGCTGCTGAGGGGGTCATTCAGTCCCGATTGCTGCTGTATGTTTTCGCACAGCAGGCGATCGTGTCTGAACTGCGCATGTGTCGGTGCAGCAGTGTGCCGGCGCATGCCAGATGCAATCGTCTCTGCCTGATTGACAGGCAAAGGAGGTCCCTGGGCGGGAGGGGGCGGGCCGGCGGTGTTTGGCTGCCGGTTAGAGGGCGCGGTCCGGGCAACGCAGGCATGCCCGGACCGTTGGGGAGGCGGGCCGTGGCTGCTGTATGACATCACATGCAGCCGCTGCGGCCCTCACAGCGACGAGTAACTCCTGCCAGCGCGCAGGAGCTGTGCTGGCAGGGAGTTACTCCTAAAGTACAAAAGCATTGCCGCTGTGCGATGATTTTGAACTTGTGCGGCAGGGTAGGGCGTGACATGCGGGGCGGACTAGCCCTGTGCTGGGCGTTCCCCCGCATGTCAGGGAAGCTGATCGTAGATGTGCTAAATTTAGCACATCTATGATCAACTCTGAATTAGGCCCTGAGGCCAGTGAAGCAGTGTCTAGATGCAGCAGCTATCTTTGGTACACCCACAAAGCAGGCAACATGCCTCCAGTTCATAGTCGTCGCCACCAAATTCCTGCAGATTATTAATCAGACTGCAACTAACAGGGCCCTCCGACTGGAGCTGCAAAACTATGGGGGCGCATGCTCACTGCGGCTCTGGGACATGCACTGAAAAGAAAACCTTAGACAATTGCCGCAGAAAACCTGGGCTGAATCAGGCCCGTAGTCCGGTGCTGGTTTTGCAGGAAACTCCATGCACATGGTTTTCTTTTAGGAGTAACCAGTGAATGCTAATGCAGTATTTGTTTGGAGCTTTGGTAGTCAAGTAATTTTAAAAAAAATGTATTTAAGCTTTTTTCTTTAACCCTCTAGATATGCAAATTAAAATTAAGGTGGAAACAATGTATGGAGTACCTTAACTCCAGCCACATCAAGATACGCTCAGAGAGTATTCTGAGGCGAGAGTAAAGGGGGGTACTCACGGGAGAGATGTGTGCTGAGCGATCTTAACACAGACCGCTCAGCACACATCTCCCACCCCGCTCAGCACAGCGCGATGTGCTGAGCGAGGGAGAAAGCCGACGGGGGGCCGCTCACTTCACACAACGGTGAAGTGAGCGACCCGCTAGATTGAGCCTGCATGCAGCTCAATCTAGCATCGGCGATAGCGATGCGCGGGGCCGCGCATCGCTATCGCTGGAGGGCATACACACGGCAGATCCGTGCTTAAAATCTAAGCAATCTAGCAAGATTGCTTAGATTTTAAGCACGGATCTCTCCGTGTGTACCCCCCTTTACACTCTGTTTATAAGCTGCATGTATCTTATGTATGCTTAATACAAACGTGAGGCAGCAATTTTAGAGACACAAGTATACACATTAATTAGGGTCACAAAATTCTATGTACAGTAGATTAATACAGCCCAAAGTTCCAGAGGAACTTCCGTTCTCTCTCCCTCTCTCTAAATGATCCTTAACGCAAATATAAACAACAAATTGAATAAAAAGATGAAATATTTCTTAATAAGAATATGGAAGTACAGTAAAATCAGACACCTTTGATGCCAGAATGAGAAACCTGATGCGTTAGAACAATTTATCTGTACAGGATTTATTTTTTATTTGGTTCAAAAAGCTTCAAGAAAATGGCGAGAGTGCTGCCCAGTAATAAGTACAAACCTCTGATGTAGTCTCGCCAAATAGAGAAGTGACAAATCAACTTAGTCATATGAGTCGTAGAGAGCAAAATTAGGATATTAATAAGAAGTTATTTCATCACAGACACAAAATAAGGCTTACAGTGAGAAATCCCTTGGAAGGTTCAGCAAGGATAAAAGCAAGAATATATATTGGAGATAACAATCATGCAGCCTCTATGTAACATATTAGCACATACGCTCCATAGGAGCAGCACAAAGTATAATCAAACAGGAACTCTCTATTTCTGTCTAAACAGGATCAAGCACATGCTACAGCCTTAATATGCTTTCAACATGGATAGAGGCAAGGACTGAAGGGACACCTACTTATAGAACAGTCTAGAAAAAAAAACCCTGTCTACCTTCTTTTAAAAATAAATTTTATATATATATATATATATATATATATATATATATATAAAATTATTATTACTATTTTTTGTTTATTGTTTCAGTGATAGGATATGGATGGTGTCATGGTTAGCATTACTGCCTCACATCACTGAGGTCATGGGTTCAATGCCCACCATGGCCCTAACTGTATGGAGTTGAATATTCTCCCCATACTTGTATAGGTTTCCTCCCGCACACCAAAAATATTCTGGCAGGTAAATTGGCTCCCAACAAAAAATTGGGTAGCAGTTGATTTACCCACGAATACAAGACCGATGGTCATTATGCCGACATGTTCAAAATGCCGACATAGAATACCGACATGTGAAATGCCAACATGTCAGAATACCGCCATGTGAAATGCCGACATGTCGGAATGTCGACATGTGTTTTTAATGAATTTTTGCCCCAAAACAGACTTGTTCATACTTTACCATCCAAGTGGTCCTGGAGGAGGAATATAATAGTGTGCCGAGTGCAGCGAAGCGAGCCATGCGAGGAGACGCGGTACACTTATACAGTGTCTATGTCAACCTATGTCAACATTGACAACAAAACAAAAAAAAATGTGTCGGTATTTTGACATGTTGGCATTTCAAATGTCTGTATTCTGAGTGTGTCGCCATTTTGAATGTCGGTATATTGACCGTGTCGGTATTTTGACTGTAAATCAATGGCGGGATAATGGCGGGATTATGACCGTAGGTATTGTGTCCGTCGGTAAATCATACTGAACCCAAAAAAAACAACCCTAGTGTGTGTATGTAGATAAGCCAAATGGTTCTTCTCTGCTTTCAAATTCTCTGTTTCTATAATAAAATGGGCATATACAGTACCGTAACAAGAAAACATTATAAACAGAAACTATGTTAGCAGCATACTTAGAAGACAAATAAAACAATAAGGTACATACAGTACTTACATTGAGAGGAAAAAAAACCCTAATAGCTGTTTTGACAGACATCAATTAAAAATATTACGTGTAATCTCTAAAAGCAACTGTGTATCTGATTTAGTTATAAAAGTTACTTACATAAATGTATCAACCTGAATCAACTACATTTATGCAAGTAACTATCATAACCGAATCAGGGGGGTAATTCTGAGTTGATCGCAGCAGGATTTTTGATAGCAATTGGGCAAAACCATGTGCCTTGCAGGGGAGGCAGATATAACATGTGCAGAGAGAGTTAGATTTGGGTGGGTTATTTTATTTCTGTGCAGGGTAAATACTGGCTGCTTTATTTTTACACTGCAAATTAGATTGCAGATTGAACACACCACACCCAAATCTAACTCTCTCTGCACATGTTATATCTGCCTCCCCTGCAGTGCACATGGTTTTGCCCAATTGCTATCAAAAATCCTGCTGCGATCAACTTGGAATTACCCCCCAGATACACAATTGCTTTTATAGATTACACATGTAATGTTTTTAATTGATCTATGTCAAAACAGCTATTAGGCTTTTCCCCCCCTCTCATTCTATATAATAATAGATAACGGGTTAATTATATTATTCTCTGTTACGCTCCAAGTTTGTTTTTTTCTATTGTTTCAATCAGGAGTCAGCTATTACCCCTCCCTTCTTTGTGAGCCGCATTGGGATTGTTACAGTGTATCTGGAGCGTTTTGGCGCTTTTACTTTTTATTTATTTTCAAATACATACATACATACATACTTACATGCAATCAAAGCTCAAACGTGGCTACCTTTCTTTTCTAACTTTATCAGCAGCTGAAAACTGATGACATCTGCATGTACAATAAACACAGTTGAGGACTTGTCATTTTCTTGTGTTTGCAATTTCTAAATAATACATGTCTAACAAAACAGTTGTGAAAAAGAATTGTAATCCAATTCGTACTAATTCTTCATCATAAAAGACCCAGCTCCTGACCTAACAAAACCAAATTCAGTTACTTCTATCATCTACAAGAGTACAGACACATAACTCTCAACATATGAGCCTTCAGAAGAGGGACTCTGCATGCACCAGATGTGCTCGTGGCCGAAAAGGGGTTGATCCTAAATGAAAGAGGGGGAGCCTCATGACACTCTCCAAGATTCTGGGTTGACCACAGGTTCTCCCTGCACTGTGACTAGATGCCATGCGCAAACCCACTGCTTACCCACTGTGCTCCCACCAACTCCCCACCACCACTACCACCACCACAGGAAACTGCGGCCCACAGGTGGGACAGCGGGACACATTGAATGCAGGTAAGTTGGGACATATGCAGACTAAACATATATTTGGCACTAATACAAGAGGAAATCCCTGTGTTGACATCTCTGAAGTTTACTATGTTGCTAGAAATGAATACTGAAATACACCAAAAAAATGAGTACAGTATGTATCTCCTTGGCTTATCATTTCTAGAAGGACAGGACTGACATGTTTGTCTCCTAGGGATGGCCATCACCAATTTATGTTTCAAAACCATCAACGGTTTATGACCAATGATGAATACTTTTACCATCGATTGCATATGACCAGATGGTTTCCCACCTTCAATGGTAGCTGTGTGCCTGATGTGTCGCGTAACCCCTCCCCCCCCCCCCCCCCACAACATTTCCAGTGCCACTGCTGCACAGGACTGCTAGGCTATCAGCCAGCAGCCCTGTGCCACCTCCAGCTCTTACACTGTGTGTAGGACCCTGGAATGGGATGTCCTCATTCACAGGCTGAGCTGTCATTTACAACTCTGTGTGAGAGCCTGCCCCAGGCTCTCACACAGAAACAGCGCCAGCCATCGCATATGCGCAAAAATAACAATGGTTAAACCATCGCTGGAGGCCACACTGATGGCCATTCCTACCTGGGTCTCCTTTCCTGAATAATCTTACAAATGGAGCCTTTGGCTTAAGCAGTAACAGAAAATAAAGGTATCTCTGGTTTTACCCCACAATATAAACTGAGTTTATAGACAGATAATGGGGTATATTTACTAAAATGGGAGTTCTATTTAAGATGGTATGTTGCCCATAGCAACCAATCAGATTCCAGGTATTATCTTCTAGAGGTGCTAGATAAATGAGAAGTATAATCTCATTGGTTGCTAGAAAGTAAGCTCTCACGAGCAGGGTCCTCTTCCCTCACGTGCTTTGACGTCTGTTACAGAGTAATTTCCTTATATTTATTTTAGAGACATATATTATATTTTACTATTATACAAAACTGGTAACATTGGTTTCTTCAGCCAGGCCTAATTAAGATATCTATACAAGTGGCCTTAGCCTAGTTAACATTTGAACAGACAATCCCAGCTCACATGGCCTGCTCACTACTATACAATAGCTTTCACACACTTCCTGTAGAAGACACACCCACAAGTTGAATGTATTCCATGAACAGCTGAGAAAACAGCTCACTCTCTCAGAATCAACCTAGCCTCCCAGAAGCATGGATCGCTCATCACCAGGACCGATCTCCTTACTAAGGCTAAGAATTGTACACACATGGCTAAATGGCATAGAATAGTTAATTTGCAAATACATATGACTTTAAGGTTGATGGTGCTTGTGCAATTATGTGATATTGTTATGTGTTTGTGATAATACTCTGTGAAATCTGTAATGGTAATTTGAACATTAGACAACCTGTAGTATAGCATTTCTAGTATTCATTTGTGGATGGTGATTTATAACAGATTGTAGTGGTTTTATACAGTGTATCTTGCTGAAATATAGAAGTTGACACATACTTCCTTTTGTTACTGTGGTCATGTGCTTGTAGCAATGGCATGCTGGTATTTGTGGTTACTTGGTGATCTGGTCTTGTGATGATTCCTATAACATGGACAGCATGCAATATGTGGTGCTGGTCTTGGAAGGCTGGAATTAGTTGGTTTTAGGCCTGAAAAGTTAGCACAATGTAGGATGTGTTTATTCCAAAGGTACAAACCGGAATTTGCATATAATTACTGGCTACATTATATAGCATAGCCAGCATACAATATGTTCTGGTTATTGAGATACTGTGTTGGCTTGGAATTGTGAAATGTAATTAGATGGCTTGGAATTGTGAAATGTAATTAGATGGCTTGGAATTGTGAAATCAGCACATAAGTATTACCTTGTAGTTTATACATTCTGGAATGTAGTGAAGTCTTTCAGAGATATGTAGTTTATAAAATGGCTTCTGCTATGTGACTTTATGGCGTAGCAAAGAATGCCATGTGCTTGAACCTGGAAACCTAAAATGACTGCTGGCATTTCCTTTTGAATCATGTGTTGCAGACTTGGGAATCATGGGAGTTTTCCCAAAATGGAGTCTAGCTTCTGTCCCATCTGGTCTGTGGACCATGCAGTCACATGCTGCCCCTCCTGCGCATACACTCAAACACACACATACATAAACCAAAAATAATTCCCCTCAGATGTTTCTTCAGATAGATATCAATAAATCTAGGGTTTCATTTTATGGAAACTGTGATTTAGCCGAGCGCTTGGAATAATATCTCCCCAGTAATAAATATATATATACACACACACACACACACACACACACACACACACACACACACACACACATACATACATACATTTCTCACACTTCTTTCATACTAATTCTTTCTTATATAGTTTGAACTTATGAAAATATTCTATGGTGACTTGCATTGTATTTGACCAATACTGTTTAATGATAAAAGTGAATTCTATGAGTAGCAATTGTTTGTTGAAATACATCCTTACGTTTTACATTTTACATGACTGGCGTGCATACTTCCATGAATAGAATATTCCTAATGATTTAAAGATATATATATGTCTAGATGCAACCTCTGCGGGTTTGTTATTAAAAGGTATATAATTAGTGATTAATGGTTATTATAAATCACTAAAAGGTAAAACATTATACATTTGCTTCAAAGATATTAAATATAGTAAAATAATACGAACAATAGGGACAGACAGAGAAAAGGGGGGGGAGCAATAAATCACCCCTTAACGTCTCTTCCTTAACTTATCTTCTTTTCAATTCTCCCTTTGATGGCTCCAAATCCTTTGGTTTTCTGCCACCCTGATTCTTCAGTGCTGTTTACTGACGCAGCTATGTTTATATACCCTGTACTTGTCCTATATTGTATTGAACTGTAAGTCACTGTCTTCATGTTTTGCTTATTTGTTTACTCTGTAATTGTCCACTGCGGATCCCATGTGGCACCATATAAATAGAGGATAATAATAATAATAATAACAATAATAATAATAATAATAATAATAATAATATGGGCAACATCCCATCTTAACTAGAACTCCCATCTTAGTAAATTTACCTTGATATGCGGTTGATTTCACAAGTTTTGTTACGCAGACTATGCAGAAATGAGGGTTACCAGGTGGTA
Source organism: Pseudophryne corroboree (assembly GCF_028390025.1). NCBI lineage: Eukaryota > Metazoa > Chordata > Amphibia > Anura > Myobatrachidae > Pseudophryne > Pseudophryne corroboree. The sequence goes on along the minus strand of NC_086454.1, from coordinate 156,296,810 downwards.
CTTGGTGATGCTCACGCAATTACCTCAGCCCAGCAGTCTTTTAGCCTCCTGCGATACCTATACCTATATACCTTCACCTATAGCAGCCACCTTTCCAGGGTGAATTAGGTCCACCCCATACTCAGATGCCTCCAGGTCTTATGTAAGGACAAGGTGACTATTGGAGGCTGGGCAGGAGTAAATGCAGTACATTGAGACAGAGCCGTCTTAACAGCAGTGTAGGCCCCTGGGCACAGCAATGCACTGATGGCCCCTACCCACCCATGGGGGCTGCAATCAGCGGCAGCTTTGATGTCCCACGGGGGGTAGGGGGATTCTATATTTCGCTCAGCATGTAGGACCTGGAGAAATAATTTCTGCTAATTACTTCTTTACTGCACAAATGGGACGGGAAGGAGAACACTAAACCATAGAAGGAGACATTGTGCTGAATGAAGGGGCCCTGGTACATGACTTCCAGGGTGGTGGGTGTTTAATACACAGAGGACGGGTGGATAGTGGAGTGGGCTTAATATTCATTGTTTTCTGGGGTCAGGGCAGCTTGCTTTACTGCAGATATCTCCAGTTCCTGGAAATAGATTTCTTAGCTTTAATGGGATAAAAAAACTAGAGAGTCCCACCTTTCACTAGGTACTGGGGACTTGGGGATCAAACTTCAGGAGCCAGAGCAATCCACCAACAAAAATATAAAACTGCATATTAAGCGTGTGGAGCTGGAGCAGGGACCAGCTGCTTGAAGGCTGATATCTCTGGTTCTGGGCATAGTAGAGACAAGTTGTCAACGTCCACTGAAAGGGGAGTGTCCCAGCTTTTGGAGTATACCTTCAGAAAAACTTTAAGTTAGACAGAACCCGAGATATCTGGCTGGGAAGAACAATTAACAGGCTTGAATTGGGACCACTGCCTTTTACTCCTGGGGCCCTTGGGCAAGAGCCCATTGAGCCCATACGAAAAGATGGCCCTGCATTGAGATGTTCACTGGACACAACCTTAATAATGCTGCTAAATGCATAGATGGAGATAAACAATGGTGCATGCAAGAGCGCAACAATGCACAGGGTGATATTATAATAAACACCAAAAGTATATGAAATGCAACAATGCACAGGGTGGTATAATAACAAAGCACAGGTGGTATGTAAATGCAACAATGCACAGGGTGATATAAATAACTTAACCGAGTATAAATGCACCAATGCACAGGGTGATAACAATAAAGAAATAAATGTGGAAGGCAAGAGTTTGTGTGGAGTATCCACACAAAAACCTGAATTCTAGGAGAACTGGTTCGGATAAGGAAATGCACAAGGCATGGTATCCAAAGTTCAGGAGTTCACAGTGCTGAAAGGTTCTTACATGTTTCAGGAACTATCACCAGCAGATTGGGAGTACCCAGGAAAAGGATTTATATTGTGAAGCACCAATCAGAAACCTGCTTGGGATGATAATTAATTCAGTGCAGCTGTCTAGCTGCACGTAATGGGTGAGAGCTAGGCAACAGGAAACGCCTTCTGCCTCCAGCGTCCCTGTTGATAAGAGACTGGCGGACCCCTAGCGCCCGGCATCAGCCTGTTGCTAAGCATCGGGCAGGGACCAGGGAGCATTGCGTCTGGCATCTGCCAGTTGCTAGGCGCCGGGTGGGGACCAGCAGCCTCTGCTGTTGGAAGAGACATAGCTTCCCGGCTCCCAAGCAATGGCCGGGACGCGCGTCCCCCCGCAGCCAGATCACGGCTGCTGACAGATCCTGATGAGCATTCCTAGATTACTAGGCTACTTGTCCAGATGTCTGTTGTACTTGGATGTTTTGTGAATGGTTGTAAGTAGGTAACATGATGCTCACATAATATTATGTCCTCTACAGCTATGCACCTCTTCTGCCTTTCTTTACACTGAACATCAATAAAGTAAATAATTTGGTGAGTATCTCCTATTATAAAAAGCTTATAGAGGTCATTTTTTTGCTTTATATGTAAATATAATTATTATCAACATAACTTTCCATAATTGTACTCTGCTAATTACTCTAAGGGCTACATTTCCGAAGCAGTGACTTTTGTAATGTGTTGCTTCCCAGTGGGTTTAAAGCTGTAATTTAAAGTGGCACTAATATGATATGCAAAACTAGGTGAAATATGCATTTAATATTAGTGCTGCTTTAAATTTCTAGGTCAAACCCACCCAAAAAGAGGCGGCTTACTAAAGCCACCACTTAATAATCTAGCCCTAAATGTTTTTAGATCAATTGTCCTTCTTTAGAGATGTTCTAAGTATCATGTCATTACCAACATTATTACATTTACAGTACATGTGCATCCCCCCCCCCAAAAAAAAAGTAGTTGATCAATAAATTAAGGGAGTCACGTGTAAGCATACAAGAATTACACAGACCGCAGTATTGTGTAAGATTGGCTGCCTTTGTTTGAGATTGTACTACCTGTACAATCTCCCAAAATGACCTCCCAAATGGTAGACCCATTGCTAGTTGCTGTGTATGTTTTAGGGTCACTGGGGGAGATGTATGTAGCAGTGAAAAGAATGGAGCGGTGAGCTACTGGAGAAGTTGCCCATGGAAACCAATCAGCTTTGAGATAACATTTATCAAGTGTGTAACCCTTTTTTTCCTGCAATAATGGTCCCAGTTACTACTAGTTATTTAAGTGCCTTCACCCAAGCCTTTGTTCTGTTTTTAACTATAGAAAAGAGTGAGCTTGGGACAACCCTATGCCAATTTATTATGTTTAATTTACAGGTCAATAGTTAGGATTACCGCATACCTCTGGACTTCTTCACTTGTTATACAGCAATCAGGTAAGACGGTAAGTGATACACACAGTAAACTGGAAACCTTATATAAGAATATTTACTATACTTTACATAAGAATACTTACTACACGATATACATTCACAATTTAGTAACCATGTATACATTCAATTGGCAACTTCAGGTTTGCGACCATACAGTTAAAGTACATTTTACCGAATAACATTAAGTTAACCTTATGCACCCTTCAGGCACAAACCCATCAATATCCTTTCCCTGTTTTATACAGTCCACAGTTAATAAAATAAAGTCTTTGTGTGTGTGTGTGTGTGTGTGTGTGTGTGTGTGTGTGTGTGTGTGTGTGTATATATATATATATACATACATACATACATACACACACACACACACAGTATGTAGCTATCCTATCCCTTTTCAGCAGGGCCCAGCTGCACTCTAATGTATATATATATATATATATATATATATATATATATATATATGGAGTAAGAAATAGAGGAATAGGGCGCCCAAGGATTATGTCAACCCCCAAATTTAAAAAACCTCAGAAAATTACACGGTATGATTAGATCTGGCATTAAAATATAAAAATATACTGTTCATTTAATAATTTATTAAAAAAATACAGAAGCATACAAGGGGGTAATTTTACTAAGGTCCCGATTTTGACCGAGATGATGTTTTTTCTTCAAAGTGTCATCTCGGGAATTTACTAAACTCAAATAACGGCAGTGATGAGGGCATTCGTATTTTTATTACGGCTGTGTAGTAAAAGTACGAATGAATACACCATCGGTCAAACGCGGCTGTTTAGATATAGAACCCGGTCATTTACTAAGCATTCGTATTTGCAATTTCTACCGTGAAAATGGAATTGTGGCCGCAAAAAATTACTAATCGTACAAAAAGCCTAAAAAAAAGACCTGCTTTTGAGAAGCGTGTTTACATGTGTTGTCAATTCTACATTAGTCACACCTGACTTTTTTGACCTTTAAAAGGGGCCCCAACACATTTTCAACACTCTCAATCTGAAATGGCTGCTACTGTGTGTAGTACTGCTGTATTGTTTGCTGGGGGATACCTGACACTGCTCCATGAGGCTACAATAAACCCAGGCCAGGAAAATCAACATGGTCAGCAGGTTGTACATGTTCCGCGTAGGCTGGCCATGGCTTGTTTTTTTAGTGGGCATTTAAACGATAACAAAATTGCTGATGACCATGTTATACAGATGAGCAGACTAAATGTAAATAATATTTTCACTCTGTATGACCTTGTCAAACTGAACCTAGACCCTGAGACAGTACGCTCTCGCTCTGTCTCAGGCCTGCACAAACTCCTGCCTGTGTTGCACTTTCTGGCTACTGGCAGCTTCCAGGCTGTGACTGCCGATGTAATTAGAATCTCACAGGTTACCTTTTTAAAATATGTAATTCAGGTGAGTTAACACATACATACACGTCTACGTCTAAGTGTTGCTTCTGTAATGTAATAGAACACAGTATTGTATTGCTTACAGGTCATGACACTCACCTTTAATTTTGTAATGGCCACTCAGGTTTTGGATGTCTTGGCTGGCTACATAGATGCCTCTCTCTGCTTCCCTACCCAGGAGTCACAGTGGCCTGCAGTCAGGGTAGCCTTATGTGATCTTGCGGCCATGGCCAATGTGCTGGGTGTCATAGATTAGACATACGTTGAGCTGAGGACACCTAGGGGTAGGCAATATATTTATAGCAATACACATCTGGCCCTAGACACTAATGTGGAGGTTGTTTGTGTTGCTAATTAAGCAATACACATATTCTGTGTTAACAATTTATTTTTTTTAACACACCAATTTAGGCACAACAAAAACTGAAAAAAATTAACTGGTCACCATATTCTGGCTATGCATTATTATTATTATTTTTTTTGGGTGCTGGGTGCGGAGGATTGTGCAGGCTCGTTGGCGCGGCTTCGACTTGAGCGTCGAACTGGGGTTTGAACTGGGGTGTGGCTTGGTGTTGTTGTCCCCGAGCTCGATGTCACATGGTGTGAGGCCATCACACTTAGACTTTGGCTAAGATTGTTCAAACTTGCTGTGAGCTGTGTATTAGCGGCAGTGTTGTTTGCGATCATTCTTGAGAGATTATCATTGATCATTTGATTATGTTGGATGATCTGGATGAGTGTTTGTTACTGGCGCTGCTGATCATCCAAGATGCGTTGTAGGTTTGAGTGCATTTGGGTGTTGTCTGCCCTCATCTGTTCCATGGAGTTCGCAATTCGGCCCACCTGCACTATAAGTCTGCCTGAGTTGCGACTCAGTCTAGGCAAATGATGGGGCAGACTTGACAAGTATTGGCTGTGGGTGGTGAGGCACGCGTAGTGTTGTGCCTGTTGTGAGGACCAATGGCTCCAAAACTCAGGGCCCATTTGTGTGTGGCCTTGTGTTGTGCTCAATTGTGGGCTTTGGGGTGGTTGGGGTATGTCCTGAGGCATGTTTGGCTGTGTCGGATCGATGGGCTGCAGGTGGAGTGTGAAGGTCTCCTGGTCACAGTCCTGCTGGACATCCTCGGTCATGATGCCTGGGTCTGTATGGGGTTGAAGACAGCCACTACTTAGTACATATGTAGCATTGGTCTTACGATAGCTTTACGTCAACATGCATTACTTCTTAATATTAATGTAATAGCTAAATAGATTGTGGCCTAAACTTAACTATGTTGGTCACCTTTTATTTCAAAGATGTGGCTTCTATCGTTCACTACTTAGTTGTTTAAAGTTTGTGGAAATAGTAGGATTCAGAGCCATAATTACAGTTTAAACACTATGAACTCTAACAAATACAAAGTACTACATTTACATTTTGGGTATGAAGCTTCCTTTGGAACAACACACACAAAACAATAAATGTGTTGACCAATACACTCATACATTGTTCAAGGCAGTCAGTGGTCTGGCCAAAACGTTAACTAATATAGTGGTCTAAAATGTACACATTAACAATGGATGAAAAAGTTTTAAGGTGCCCTATGTTTAGAAGTGGTGTTTTTGCCAATTTAAAACAATTGGATGAGACTTAACAGTTATGGTTTTTTTTTTGGGCCAAAGAAAAATTGCAAAAATGTGTTGATATGGCCAACATCACATATGACAATTAACCGTCTAAAAATACCTTAACACCATCTGCTTGTAGTTGTTTATTATTGCAAGTATGACTGGTCATTTGGTTTTTTGTTTCTACAGTACTAACAGTGGTGCAGATGTATAAACCTGGAGACGGCGTAAGGAAGTGAGAAACCAGTGATATGTGCAAGGTCCTAAAGGCACAAGGCAAACAGCTCCAATATGTTCATTAACAGTTGTGTTTATTTTGTACTGCTGCCTTTATCATCTTGCACATATCAGTGTTTTTTCACTTCCTTATGCCTTCTCCAGGTTAATAAATCTACACCACTGTTTTTTAGCTTATTTACACGTAATTTTTTGATTTACTCACCAGACAACTGAGGGGATTGTGGATCCTCACTTTGGGGGCTGGCCAAAAGAGCGAGTGGTGGCACGGCCGACACTGCGGAGATGCGCCGTTGGGGTGGTGATGCTGGTGCTGGAGCTTGAGCCTCAAGACGGGGCCTCTTGGGTGGCCTCGTAGCCACAGTAACCGAGCCCTGTGATGGGCGCCTTAGTGGAGGTGGATTAGCCGAAGAACCTATGTGATAAGATAATCATTAACATTTTGTGTATCTATGTGTTTGCAGATTATGTGGTTACAGTTAGATCTTACCTGCATTGCCACCATCTGCATCTATAGGCAATGTTGGATGTGGCCTGGCTGTGCTGCTTCTCCGGCGTACTGTAGAAATTTGAAGAATGTCAATATGAACATACTCTTTGGTTGATATGTTTATGCCAATTACTTATTGGGATGTAAACATATGTGGTACCTGCTGAGAATTAAACTAAACGATGCTTGGCCTTGAATGCATGACTTCATTGGGTGTGTATACTTTAAATGCTAAACAATTTCCCCAAACAATACATACACAAAGGCGCATAATGCACAATATTATACTACTTAAAACCCAAACGTCGTAGCTTTACACAGCCACAATATTGCACGCTAAGTTACCAATTTTAAACGATAACAAGAAAACAGTAGCCACAAATATCTGCACAAAAATGAAAACATCAAAACAACAAATGCATGAAAATACACATAATCAACACAAATGACAACCCAGAACAACACAAAATATACATGCGTCCATTGTAAATGATAAAATATAAACATATGCATAAAACACAGTAATCACACTTCATTTAAATACACTGACTAACATTTACTAGGAAAAACAGACAACAGAAAAAGGCCAACCCAACCAGAAACATTGACAATACATAAGGCCAAAAAAAACAGAATTAAGAGTAACACTACATCAGCCCTGGCCAACCTGTGTCTCTCCAGATGTAGTGAAACTACACATCCCAGCATGCCCGGCAAAACATTTTGCATTCACTAATAGCAAAACTGTGGCAAGGCATGATGGGACTTGTCGTTTTACAACAGCTGGAGAGCCACAGGTTGCCCAGGCCTGCACTACATCACCAACACATTAGAAGAAATAACCAAATAACAATCACAATTAGCGCAAATACATTTCACACAACTAAGGACAAAGCACAGATGTTTAAATTACAAAAAAAACTAAACAAACTCACCATCCTGCCTTGGCCGATCCGAATCCCGGACATGAGTTGCACCAACCACTTCAGGCGGAATCAGCGTACGAACAGGCTCCTCCCAATCTCGATAAGACGCTCGGAAGGGGTGTCCACCCCTGGTTTGGCGGGCTGATTTAGCCTCCTTCGACATCTTTGCCTTCACACGGCGCTTGATGTCGTAGAAGCGCTTACGACAGGTGTCCTCGGTCCGCCTCACCACACCCTCAATATTCACAGCCGCAACGACCTTCCCCCACAGAACAGTCTTCCTACGTGTCGACACCTTTGCAGCATCATGCCCAAACAACTGGCATGATGCCTCATCAGCTCCCGCACCAGAGCCATATTTTCAGCGTAACTGAACTTAACATTGCGGCACGTCTTTGTAGTGGTGCGTGGCTGCGGAGCAACAACACCATCACTATCACTATTAGTGGAAGCCGCTGCAGCAACCTCCCCCTCCTCCTCACTAACCTCCTCCCTCTCACTCACCTCCTCCACCTCACTCACCTCCTCCCTCTCACTCACCTCCTCCACCTCACTCACCTCCTCCCTCTCACTCACCTCCTCCACCACACTCACCTCTGACTGGGACATAATCAGGACAAACAACAAATAACACTGAGAAAAAAAAAACAATTAACACACTCCTCCACTACCACTACACACCACACACCAAACACACACACACACACACACACACACACACACACACACACTCACAAACAATGACAATAGACGTAAAAAAAAAAAACAAAGACACAAAACTAGACTGTTATGCACACCAGTGCCAGCAGGAATGTACTGGTGTCTGAACGGTCAGGGATGCAAAACAAATGAACTCACAGACAGACTGGGGAATATGACATTACATACACAGAAGGTGATAGGGTAACAAAATAAACACAAATTGAACAGAGAAGCCCAAAGGCTAAGAAACTGTGGTGTCTCCCTAATATTAGGAATGCTCAGATGGAAAGAAGCAAGATGTAGTGATTTAATACGTAGAGAACCCGAAATGCTGTTGCTAAGGGCAACAGCAAAACCCTAAAGGGTTACCAACGGGTGTGGCAGTAAACTCCTTGGTCAGAGATGGAATAATAGACACAAGGAGAGTCTCCACAATCCTAGTCCTCACTTGCAATGCACTGGTTCAGCTTACTGCCACTAAACTGACACCTGAACACCTTGCACAGTGAGAAAGGATTTTGGCAGGCAAGTCTGAGAATACAGCCGCAAACTTGCTAGGTTCACAGAGTAGCAAAAGAACCCCAGCAGGTTAAACGACTGACTCCAGTCTTACTGCTAGGTCTGGATTGGCAGAGTGTAATACCAAATCCCAAGGCCTATTTGCAGTAAGCAACAAACAAATACAAAGTTTACACAGTACTAGCTAGCTTTCAGGAACTGACTAACCAACAAAGATTCAGCAGCATCTGCCTAACCTGAGAAGAGGGTTTATATAGCAGGTGCTGTCCACGCCCCACTCAGACCTCACAGACTGTGAGCACAAAAACCAGCACCGGATCCCCTGCCGTGCACAGAGCCTGTAACCACTGCACAGCAAAAGACCCGAACCGGAGTATCAGCTACGCTCAGGTTACTCCGCTAGCACTTGTCTCCCGGTTGCCATGACAACGTGGCAGCACAGAGCAGGAGACCCTAACAGTACCCCCCCTCTGACGAGGGGTCAAAGAACCCCTACCACCGGGTTTATCGGGGAACTGCGAGAAGAAAGAGCGTAACAGTCTGGGGGCATGAAGATCACAACTGCGCACCCACGACCGCTCCCCTGGGCCATACCCCTTCCAGTGCACCAATAATGACAGCCGACCCCGAACCATCTTGGAGTCAAGAATCCTTTCAACAACAAAATCCCTCTGGCCACATATCAGTAGAGGGGAAGGTCTTCCACTGGAAGAAGGATTACTAATCGCCCGTTTTAAAAGGGAACAATGAAATGTTTTATTGATACCCAAAGAACGGGGTAGATCTAACTGAAATGCCACCGGATTGATAACCCTAGTGATCTTATAAGGACCGATGAACCGGGGGCCTAACTTATGAGATGGCTGTCTCAACTTCAAATTCTTTGTAGACAACCAGACGAAGTCCCCTAATTTGAAGCTGCAGGGTCTTTTCCGCTTATCAAAAACCCTTTTGGTCACTAATGACACAGACACAAGGGCTTTCTTCACTTTCCTCCAAATACCTCTAAGGACCGAAACCACAGAGGAACCACCAGATGTGGAGTCCAGGGGGTCAAAAGAATTGGCCTTAGGATGATGCCCATACACACAAAGGAAGGGAGAGATCCCTGTAGCAGAGTGAGCCGCGTTGTTATAGGCAAACTCCGCCATGGACAGATGAGCAACCCAGTCAGTCTGACACTTGGAGACATAACACCTGAGGAACTGCTCCAAGGACTGGTTCACCCTTTCAGTCTGCCCATTAGACTGCGGATGGTAGCCTGACAACAAGCTGACAGAAATCTGGAGTTCGGAACAAAATGCCCTCCAGAATTTGGCCACAAACTGGGATCCGCGGTCAGAGACCACATCAAGTGGCAACCCGTGGAGGCGCACAACATGCAGCATAAATAATTCAGACTGGCGTCTGGCCGATGGCAGCCCAACCAATGGAACGAAGTGCGCCATCTTTGAAAACCTGATAACGACAACCCAGATGGCTGTCATCCCCGAGGATTTGGGCAAGTCCACCACAAAATCCATTGAAATGTGGGTCCATGGCTTAGATGGAATAGAGAGTGGATGTAATGGGCCAACAGGAACCCCTCTAGGAGTCTTATTTCGGGCACAGATGTCACATGCCCGAACCCACTGATCCACATCCCTAGCCACCGAGGGCCACCACACCGCCCTAGATAGCAACTCCCGAGTTCTGGCAATACCCGGGTGACCTGCCGACTTCTTGGCATGGAATTCCAGGAACACTCGCTGTCTTAACCTAGGAGGCACAAACAAAAGACCTACCGGAAGGTCTGGAGGAGCCTGCTCCTGTGCTCTAAGGACTAATGACAAGAGGTCCTGGGTAATGCCCACTTTAATACATGATGGGGACACAATGGGCAATGGCTCCTCGGTGGTCTCCTGGATTGGAGCAAAACTCTGCGAGAGCGCATCAGCCTTGATGTTTTTTGACCCAGGGCGATATGTTATCAAAAAATTAAAGCGAGCAAAAAACAAAGCCCATCGTGCCTGCCTGGCATTGAGGCGCTTCGCTGACTCTAAATATGCCAAATTCTTATGGTCGGTGAGAATTGAGACCACAAACTTAGCCCCCTCAAGCCAGTGTCTCCACTCCTCGAGTGCATCCTTAATAGCCAACAATTCCCGGTTACCCACGTCATAATTCATCTCGGCAGGCGAAAATTTATGGGAAAAGTAAGCACAGGGATGAAGGCGATTATCAGACACCCCCATCTGGGAGAGCACTGCCCCAATACCCATCTCAGAGGCATCCACCTCCACCACAAAAGGACGCTCTGGATCTGGGTGTCGCAGCACCTTGGACGAGACAAATGCCCTTTTGAGACGGGCAAAAGCAGCTTTGGCCTCACAAGACCAGTGAGCAACATCCGCCCCTTTCTTAGTGAGTGCCACCAAGGGAGCCACTATAGACGAAAATCCAGCGATAAATCGTCTTTAAAAATTCGCAAAGCCCAGAAAACGCTGAAGCGCCTTCAAACTAGTGGGCTGCACCCAATCCAGGACTGCCTGTACCTTGGAACCCTCTATTTGGAAACCTTCTGGGGAGATAATATATCCTAGAAATGCGATTTGCTGAACTTCAAATTCGCACTTCTCCAGCTTCGCCCCAAGCCGGTGGTCTCTGAGTTTCTGGAGGACTAAGCGTACATGCTTCCGATGTTCCTCCAGGGAATGGGAGAAGATTAGTATGTCATCTAAGTATACAACTAAGAATCTATCCAAATATTCCCTGAGCACATCGTTCATGAAGTCCTGGAAGACTGCCGGGGCATTACAGAGTCCAAAAGGCATCACCAAATATTCATAATGCCCTGAGTGGGTATTAAAGGCAGTCTTCCATTCATCCCCCTCTCTTATTCGGATTAGATTGTACGCACCGCGTAGGTCAATCTTAGAAAAAATGGTGGCAGTACGAAGCTGGTCAAACAAGACCGAAATGAGAGGCAGTGGGTATGAGTTTTTAATCGTGATACGGTTCAATTCCCTGAAGTCGATGCAGGGTCGCAACGAACCGTCCTTTTTACCCACGAAGAAGAACCCCGACCCAACTGGAGACTGTGAAGGTCTGATAAATCCCTTAGCCAAGTTCTCCTGAATGTACTCTGCCATAGCCTGAGTCTCAGGACGTGACAGGGAGTACAACCTGCTCTTGGGAAGCTTAGCATTCGGCAACAAATCAATGGCACAGTCATAGGGGCGATGGGGAGGTAGTACCTCTGCAACTCTTTTGGAGAACACGTCCGCAAAATCTGCATAACATCCTGGCAATCCTGGCAACTCCTGAAACAATCAGTACCCCAACTAAGAATCTCCCCAGAGACCCAGTCAAATTGAGGATTGTGGGCCCTTAACCAGGGTAACCCCAACACCAATGGGGCAAAAGTACAGACAGTCACATAAAAGGACAATTTTTCAGAGTGTGTGGCTCCAATAGACAAAGAAATCTGGCTAGTGCAAGAGGTAATTTTACCCTGGGATAATGGTTCCCCGTTTAACCCACAAATCTCAATTTCCGATGCCAAGGGTACTAAGGGAACAGAGTGTTTCAGGGCGAATTGGCGGTCCATAAAAACCCCGTCGGCCCCACTGTCCACAAAGGCCTCAGTCTTGACAGTTTGACCGAGGATCTTCAAGGTCATCGGAATGATAAAAGTCTTCTTGGGAAATTCTGACTTCTGGCTTGACAGGATATTTCCCATCACCATCAGGCCCTGAAGTTTTCCAGCTTTTCTGGGCATGATACTACCACATGACCTTTATTCCCACAGTACAAACATAACCCCTGCTGTCTCCTCCGCGTCTTCTCACGCGAGGAGAGGCGGGTAGCCCCAATCTGCTTAGGCTCCTCGGAAAATTCCTCAGAGTCTGAGGTTCCCTTGGGAAAGAAGGAAACCTCGGTCTCCCTTTCAAGCCTGCGCTCTCTCAGCCGTCTATCCACCCGAATGGATAACTGCATGAGCTGATCCAAGCTATCAGGCAAGGGATATTGTACCAGTTGGTCTTTTAACTGGTTAGAAAGACCTCTTCGGTACTGGTGTCTCAGGGCTGGGTCATTCCACTGGGTATCATGGGCCAACCTCCGAAACTCCGTACAATAAACCTCAACTGGCCTTCGCCCTTGCTTAAGGATCGAAATCTGAGCCTCGGCTGAGGCCGTCTTGTCAGGGTCATCATACAACATGCCCAGTGCCGTAAAAAAAGCATCAACACTTTTAAGCGATGGACAGTCAGGCTGCAACCCATATGCCCAGACCTGTGGGTCTCCTTGAAGCAGGGAAATCACTATGCCCACCCTCTGAATCTCCGACCCAGAAGACTGAGGCCTAAGCTGGAAATATAGCTTGCAGCTCTCCTTGAAACAAAAGAACTGCGAGCGATCTCCAGAAAAACGATCCAGGAGATTTACTTTCGGCTCCTTAACCCCTGAAGGCACTGCTGCTGCGGGAGCTCCGCCAGCGGCCTGCGAGGTGTGCATTTTAATGGACAAATCATTAAATTGTCGAGTCAGGACCTGCACCTGATCGACCACCTGTTGCAAAGTGTTTTGAGGGGTATGCTCCATGTTCCCACAAAATTTCAACAGGAGTATTAGGCTGCTGAATATGTTATGCACACCAGTGCCAGCAGGAATGTACTGGTGTCTGAACGGTGAGGGATGCAAAACAAATGAACTCACAGACAGACTGGGGAATATGACATTACATACACAGAAGGTGATAGGGTAACAAAATAAACACAAATTGAACAGAGAAGCCCAAAGGCTAAGAAACTGGGTGTCTCCCTAATATTAGGAATGCTCAGATGGAAAGAAGCAAGATGTAGTGATTTAATACGTAGAGAACCCGAAATGCTGTTGCTAAGGGCAACAGCAAAACCCTAAAGGGTTACCAACGGGTGTGGCAGTAAACTCCTTGGTCAGAGATGCAATAATAGACACAAGGAGAGTCTCCACAATCCTAGTCCTCACTTGCAGTGCACTGGTTCAGCTTACTGCCACTAAACTGACACCTGAACACCTTGCACAGTGAGAAAGGATTTTGGCAGGCAAGTGTGAGAATACAGCCGCAAACTTGCTAGGTTCACAGAGTAGCAAAAGAACCCCAGCAGGTTAAACGACTGACTCCAGTCTTACTGCTAGGTCTGGATTGGCAGAGTGTAATACCAAATCCCAAGGCCTATTTGCAGTAAGCAACAAACAAATACAAAGTTTACACAGTACTATCTAGCTTTCAGGAACTGACTAACCAACAAAGATTCAGCAGCATCTGCCTAACCTGAGAAGAGGGTTTATATAGCAGGTGCTGTCCACGCCCCACTCATACCTCACAGACTGTGAGCACAAAAACCAGCACCGGATCCCCTGCCGTGCACAGAGCCTGTAACCACTGCACAGCAAAAGACCCGAACCGGAGTATCAGCTACGCTCAGGTTACTCCGCTAGCACTTGTCTCCCGGTTGCCATGACGACGTGGCAGCACAGAGCAGGAGACCCTAACATAGACAGACTTTTAAATAACTACACAACTAGTATGACAAGACTACTTACACACACAGTACAGCACTCAACAATCGCAAAACTCCACCTCAAATCCTCCACAAACTCCACAAAACTCACCAACTCCTAACACACCTTCCTCTCTCCTCTCCACTAGCTAAACCCATGAGGTGCGGCCGGTTTGGGGCGTTTTTATAGTAATGAGCACAGACACTCCTCCATCACGAATCAAACCAATAACGGACGAGTGACAAAATCGAAACTTAGAAAAAAAACGCGGCCGGGAACGGATAAACACTGCCGTAACCGAAATGTGACGCAGTCGTAACAAAACCAAAAAGTTCCAATACTGGTCAAGCAATGAGCTTCCACCAGATCTGGAGGGTAACCCGCACCGAGATTAGTAAATTATAATGTCAATCACAAAGTTGGAGTGCCTATTGTCATATCTACTTACACCCTATTTTAGGGATGCGCATATATCAATATATATATGAGACAAAATTAGAAGGCTCACAAAGGTGCTACCTACTGGTTTAAACAAGGATATGGAATCAAATCCCCATAGAAAGGGGAAAAGGAAAAGAAACCAGATAAATTTACGGTGCACTCATCCAACTACTAACTCATCAATATGATTGTTGTTATAGAACATATATATCCCCAGCAGCAATATCACATAAAGGCTTAAATGCTCAATAACCTAAAATGATATAGAGGTTTATTTTATTATTCATTTATATGGGACTCAATTGTCCTTTATTGAAATAAGAGCGAAATATTAAAATTCATAGAGTAAGAAACAGAGAATAGAAAGTGACAGAAATGGAATATGTGTGAATACAGATTTAAAAACAAAGCTAATGTGTTTGTCCCTTCATATATTTTCCTGTGTTTATTTCAATTGTGCATTCACATACATATATTTGTGCAGCACTGTATCAGTGCTATCTTTTTATGAGACCTGAGTTTTCCTATTCATTGGAGCCTGTTATGCTGCAATAGAGGGATATATGCTGTCTTGCTTTGAAGTTACAAACTGTCACATCAAATTGTAGCCAAGTTTCTCTCCACTCCTGCCCTTAAAGCTGTAATACTGATAACTTGATTGTAATGTTACAAATGGAGGAGTGAAACAATGTTGCTGAATATGTAACTTGTGCCTGAGATCCTAAAATGTCTCATAATGCAGAGAATGCTGGTATGACATTATATGATTAGACTCGGTGTTTGAGAGAAATGATGGGGATGAGCCTGGGTAACCAATTTCACTGCCCTATATTAAAGGCTGTCCACTTTATAAAACTTAAAAATCTCTAACCCCAGTTGCTGCTATTAATAATGCATGAATAAATGTGCTGGAGAAATGGGTTTAATATATCCCAATATGATGTTAATCCACAATGTTTTACACCTTATGTATAAGTTAGTATTAGCAGCAGTCGTTACTGGTACTCAGCAATATTAAATCGTGTCCATGCAGGACATATTAGTAGCACTTAAATATTGCTCGTTAAACTCAAGTAACTTATATTTTATATAGGTACCAGAGGATCATGCCCCTGTTTGCCGACTAGCTGCGGTACACACACATTAGCACTAAATCTCCAATAGACACAGAGAAATTCTTGTATCTGGCATTAACCCCGTTGTTTCTCTTGTTTGATATTAATGTCAGCTATCCCACAGCATACAGATGGAATTTCAGGTGAATATAAATATGTTTAAAGATTCCTCTCTACAATGAGCAGGTTTGGCTCCT